>NC_140581.1:756203347-757403347 GCF_964204655.1 Triturus cristatus
CGGGAACCGGAGTTATGCATGGCGGAAGATTGAGGCCTATCTCCGAGGGATGCCAGGGGCTAGAGTTGGCAGGATGCCCGACCTCTAATTGAACAACAGCGGCCAGGCGAGGTGTGAACTACCGGACGGAGGTCCCCATCCTTTCACTTTCACTTTCTCGCCCTTTGTTGGCCCTGCCCAGGGAGTGCTCTCGGCTGCTTTATTATCATTTAGACGCTCTGCACGCTACTCTGGCGGCCCATCGCAGGACTGCGCACTCCTGCCTTCTTTCGCTGGAAGAGGGTCGTCCTGTTTGAACCGACCTGCTTGAGCCAACCATGTCGGGCAAAGCAGAGGTGGATCGGCTGAAGCCTAAGGCCACCAGGCGGGGAGCCTATACTCAGGCCAATAATATGGACCGCTACGCCCAGCAGAAGGGGTCACCGGGTGGACCGAGCCAGTTGCCGGATGCACAGAAGACTGCCTCACCCTTGGCCCCGGAGCTCTCGCTCCAGGATGTCATGGGCGCGCTCGAAGGGCTGCAGACTTCGATTGGGAGACAGTTTGATGCCCTGGCGCACAAAGTGGATGCCATCTTGGTGGACGTTAATCTGATCCGCGCGGATTTGGGCAAAACGAACGAACGAGTTAAAACCCTGGACCTCAAGACCACGGGCCTCACTGATGATGTCTCGGAACTACAGACCGAGGTCCGTAAGTTGCGGACCGAGAGTGATCTCGCCGCCCGTCGGCTGGAGGACTTTGAGAGCCGGGCCAGGCGCAACAACGTGCGCGTTATCGGGGTCCCGGAGTCCTCGGACGAGACTTCTGTAGACCTGCTAGTGGAGGACTTGGTGCTTAACCATCTGCAGCCTAAGGGTCTTGGAAAGTTTTTCGCAGTTGAGAGGGCCCATAGAGTGCCGGGTGGTAGGCCCAAGGTGGGAGCCCCAGCGAGGCCGATTGTCGCCCGGCTCTTTCATTTTCGAGATCGGGACGCTATCCTGCAAGCATCGAGGGTGACGGGCCCGGTGTCCTTCCAGAACGCTTCGGTGAATTTCTATCCTGACTTCACCCAGCAGGTGCAGAGGCGGAGGCAGGGCTTCCTGGGGGTGAAGAGGCGGCTTCGGGAGAGGGAACTGAAATATGCCATGCTCTTCCCTGCCAGACTACGTGTGGTGTACGAAGACCGAACATTCTTTTTTGAGTCGCCTGTCATGGCCGATGAATGGCTGGACGCTCTGCCCCGACGACGGACAGGAGAGGACACTGCCGCAGACGGGGACAGTGGCCGGGATGAACAAGGTTGATGTCTTCGGAACCGGACTGACTCGATTTGACTCTAGTTACTGACTTGAACAGAATGCAGTAAATACGGAGGGTTGTGGGAGGACGAGGGGAGCTCTTTCCTCCCTTAGGGTACTTTTTGTAGATTTTGGGTTTGGTAGGGCGACAGGCACACTGCAAGTTGGGGGGGCTTTGTAAGCTGCAGCAGGGGTGCAGGGTGGGGGGGATAGTTGGGATTTTGGGTTTGTTGTTGGGGGGTTTGTTTCTGCAAGGCGTATTGATTATTCTCAGGACTGTTCCATGGTGGCTCTTCGGGTGTGGGGTGGGCCTCCTTACGTTTGGGGATGGGGGTAGGGGTTTAAGTGTTATTAGCTGGAATGTTAATGGTTTGGGGGATCGCATTAAGCGCGGGATTGTTTTGCAATTCCTGAAACGGTCATTGCCGGATGTCGCCCTACTGCAGGAGACGCACCTTATAGGTAACACGTGCTATGCTCTTAATAGGAAGGGTTATAAATTCATAGCACATTCGGGATTTTCCTCTGGGTCCAGGGGTGTGGGCATCCTAGTCAGAGCCTCGCTACCATTTGAGGTGGACTCCACCATTGTTGACGATAGGGGGAGGTTTGTGGCGGGGCGGTGGGAAGGAAGAACTTTGGTTTTAGTTTCGGTTTATGTCCCGCCGGCCCTGCAGGCCTCCACGTTTACAGATCTGGGTAGGGCCTTGCTGGATCTCCCGGGGGGTATGCTTGTGGTGGGGGGTGACTTCAATGCTGTCGGCTCTGGGCTGCTGGATAGATACCCGCCCAGAGACACAGGGGGGGCTCAGAAGTGGCTTCCAGACTTTCTTGACACTCTTGGCCTGATAGACTGCTGGAGGCTCCGGCACCCCACACAGAGCCAATACACCTTCCACTCCGGAGCGCATGGTAGCCTCTCTAGGATTGATTACCTGCTCACTCTGGCTGCGCATGCCTCAATGGTGTCCGAGGCCAGGCACATGGCGCGTGGTATATCGGACCATTCGCCAGTGTGGATCAGACTGGATGTTGGCCGTGAGGGAGGGGGAAGAGTGGCTCCTATTAACCCTTGGTACTTCCGAGACCCCAAGATGCGCAGCGCACTGGTGAAGACGGTTGATAATTTTTTCAAGGATAATCAGGGATCCGTGGACTCGGCAGTGTCGCTGTGGGAAGCATTTAAGACCGTGCTGCGAGGGGAGGCCCTCTCCCTTGTAGTGGCGGCCAAGCGGCGGAGAGATGGCGAGGTTATGCAGGTTGAGGAGGAGATCGTGGCTTTGGAGGGAGCGCTAGAGGAGGAGGTTACAGAGGCCTCACTGCATGAGCTGAGCTTGAAGCAAGCCGAGTATAAGGACCTGGTGACGAATGCTGCTAAGACCCTCAGTAGGGAACAGCACGGCCGCTTGTATGATGTGGGTGACAAGGCCGGGAAACTCCTAGCTTGGCTGGACAAAAAAGAACGGGTTAATAGAGTAGTGCCGGAGTTGACGGGAGAGGGGGGAGAGGTGATTGTGGAACCTGAGAGGATTGTACAGTGCTTCACGGACTATTTCCGTATGATTTATGCCTCAGTGTCGGATAGGCCGCCCGAGGACTCGCGTGACCTCTTGCGTGATATCGCTTTGCCCTGTCTTTCCGACGTAGATAGGGACGATTTGGATGGAGACATAACGGTCGATGAGGTGGCGGGAGCTATCCGCGCGCTGAACTCGGGCAAGGCCTCGGGCCCGAATGGCTTGCCAATTGACCTCTATAAGCTGTTTCCGGATAGGGTTGCCCCTCACCTGCGCGCCATGTTCGTGGAGGCGCGGGGGAGTGGGACCCTCCCGTTGGATCAGCGACTGGCGACAATTGTTGTTATACACAAAGATGGTAAACCCCGAGATAAGTGTACCTCATATAGGCCTATCTCACTTCTTAACGCCGAGCCGAAGATTCTGGCTAAAGTCCTTGCGGCCCGATTGATCAGGGTACTTGGAGACCTGATCCACCCGGATCAATCCGGTTTTATTCCGCATCGTAACACCGCGTTAAACCTTCGGCGCCTTCATGGCGTAATCGCCAGGGCGGGCACGCTGCGTGAATCAGCCGTTGTGGCGTCTCTCGATGCCACGATGGCCTTTGATACGGTGGAATGGGCATATTTGTGGGCTGTGCTGGCCAAGTTCGGCTTTGGCCATGGCTTTGTGAGCTGGGTGAGGTTGCTGTATGAGGGACCCCTTGCGAGTGTGGTGGTAAATGGCCGGGCGTCGACTCCGTTTCAGCTTGGGAGGGGCACTCGGCAAGGTTGCCCCCTGTCGCCATTGTTGTTCGCCCTCGCCCTTGAGCCACTGGCGGCGTGGATACGCTGGAACCCGGATATACGGGGACTTAGATGGTCGCCCGAACACGAGGACCGCATTTCGCTATTTGCTGATGACATCCTGTTGTATCTTGCCTCGCCCAAGAAATCACTGATAGTGGTCTGTGACGTTCTTACATCTTTTGGTAGGAATTCGGGTCTCGTCATCAACTGGAGTAAATCGTATTTATATGTTCTGAGTGGCGAGGTTCCACCGATCCCGCGAACTTGTTCGATCCAGATCGCTCAGCAGGGCTTCGTGTATCTGGGGATCTTTATCTCCACGGACTCCGCTTTGCGGTATGAGAGGAACCTGCTCCCTCCCCTGGTGCGCCTGCGGCGGGATGTAGAGGGCTGGCGGAGGCTGCCGCTCTCCCTCATTGGGCGCGCTGCCTTGTTCAAAATGATGTCTCTTCCCCGGTTCCTCTACGCATTGCAGAATACTCTAGATTGGGTACCGGCCAAATACTTTCGGGAGATCGAAACCCTCCAACGAACGTTGTTGTGGGACGGGCGGCCGCGAATAGCAATTGCTAAGTAGACGCTTCCATGGTATGATGGGGGTATTGCGCTTCCAGACATCCGACGCTACTATTGGGCCACCCAGCTGAGCGCAATTAATCATGGTCTCTATGGCCCTGCCCTCAGCCCTGGTTATGCCATGGATAGGTGGTTGCTGCGTGGTGGTAACTATCACAGGGCGTTGTACTCGCGGTCCCTGGACTCGTCCCTCACGGGGCCCACTGGGGTGGCGGTGCGTGTGTGGAAGATGGCAACTGACTCGCTGGGCTGGAAGGATAGGCTCACCCTCGCTACCCCGCTGTTTGAATCTGAAAGATTGGGTAGGCTTTGGCATACAAAAGGTTTTGATAAATGGGACCTGATCGGCATCTCCAGGGTCGGAGATGTGCTGATTAAGGGGAGGGTGAAGTCCTTTGAAGAGTTGCAGAAGGAGTATGAGCTGGGGACTTCCGAGTTTTTCCGCTATGTTCAGGTGCGTCATGCCCTCCGGTCAGTCCTCGTGGAGGGTGAGAAGGTGCCTGAGTCTTCTCCTTTGGAGGACCGGATCCTTGATGGCCATATGCCTGAGAGCACGATCTCGCTCATCTACAAGAAATTGATAAACGTCCGGGCGGATGCGCTTCTGGGGCTGCGGGACCAGTGGACTAGGGATGGACTCGAGTTGGATGACGAGGATTGGCAGTCTGCTGTTTCCTCTCCCAAGGAGGTTGCGATCCCGTCGCGTCTGAGGCTGGTGCAGCTCAAAATACTGCATCGAGTGTATGTGACGGGGCCAAGGCTGGTTCATATGGGGTTCTCTGAGGAAGGCCTATGTAGGAGGGGATGTGGTATGGTGGGTACTTTCCTGCATATCATCTGGGAATGTGGTGTCATCGCGGAATTCTGGAGGAGAGTCCATGCAGTGATGGGGGAGGTGACGGGCATTGCTATGCAGCCGGAAGCGCGGTGTTGTCTCCTGAATGTCTGGGGGCCCACTGATCACGATGCGGCACAGACCCAATGGGTGACTCTGGGTAACATGGTCGCTAAGAGAGATATCGCGCGATTGTGAGGCTCCGCGGGGCCCCCCACATTGACCGCGTGGAAAGAAAATATGGATTGGAGTATGCTCAGGGAGAAGACAGTATATTGCGCTAGAGGCCGCCCTCGGAAGTGGCACGCCATCTGGGGGCGGTGGAATCAATACAGGGGGGGAATATGTCTTGCCCCTGATTTGGATCCCCCCGAGGAACAGCTTTCTTCTTGACATTCTTTCCAGCTCAGTATATAAGATGTGATGCTTAATTGACTTCTTGGGCCTCTGCTGTCCCCCTTCTTCCTCTTATCACAGTACTGTGACTGTTAGATGATTGGGGTCCGGCCTCCCCTGGGGGGCTTTCACCATGGGCATTCAGTGTTTTCGCCTTGCTGGGGTTCGTTGTGTGTTTGTGTTTACTTAAAAATGGAATCTTTTCACTGCTCCTTTAATGCAATGTGGACGCTTCTTTGTCCTTCTCTAACGAAGCTGCCGAACCTCCGGGTTGTCGGCTGAATAGCTGTGTCCAGACTCTTGAAGAAATAAAGGTTTTTTTAAAAAAAAAAAACATTGTGTTCACATGTGTGCTGACGCATTGCACATGTTTACATACAGACTGCATGACAATGTACATTGTGACTGTTTGGGAGGAGCTGCCTATTTGATGCGGGACAGTGGACATTTGGACAAAATCACGGATCTGTGTTTGTACTTGTACATCATCAACTTACATTTCCCTGCTATGCCAAATGTGGTTGGCCAGTTTCTACAGACAAGTGGCCCCAGTTGTGTCCCCTGTTCTGTTTTGGACGTGTTGCGGTTTGTACCACATTGTTGTTAATGTTGATGTGCTCTGCATGTTATGTGTGTGTGCTGAATTTTGGGAGAGTTGCCCCTGCAGCTCTGATTTTGCAGCCCCTTATCCCTTTCATGCGGTGTGCCTTTGCCTTCTGTGCTTCTACAGTGCAGAGATGTTGCATACTTGGGTACATTGGTCTCTTGGTGGGAGTTGGGGGTGTGGGTCATGGTTTTCCACAGATGTGTTGTTTACGTGAGGGGTTGTTTGTGCACGTAGATGTGCCAGAGTGTGACCTGCTCCTTTAAGGATATGGTCCACACTCAGCCATCTCAGTGTTATTGCGTGCAACATTTCATGGTACATTGACTGCAGCACTGCTATTCGTCATGCAGTGTCACTTGCATTGCTCACAGACATGCCACATTGCTGGGTTTGACACATGTGCATGGGTTGGTTGTGGGATTGGTGTTGTGTGGGATGGGCCCCCTCTGGGCACATACTCGACAGGGGCCTGCTTGTTGTTCCTAGGTGTTCTGCAGCATGCCAAGGGGATCAGGGACATGCTCCAGAGTCATTGTGGGTATGCACTGTGCTATGCTTAATTGTGCATGTGTGCCATTGTTTAGTTATTTATTTATTTATAAAGTTTTATATAGCGTGAACTTGACCCAAGAGGGTATCAGGGCACTTTACATTAGGGTCGTTGCATTAAAAGTTACATCAGTTATAAGAGCATAGTAAGTTACAGTACACATAAACAATGTGGCAAGAATTCGTAGGAGGGAGGGGAGGAAGGAGTAATAGCGGGGAGATGAGGAGGAACTATGCCCAATGTCCTGCTGGGTAGGTGTAGGTCAAGGGGGAAACCAGGGCCAATCTCCTCATTAGCTGTCTAGCAGCTCCACCGGGCATCAGCTATGTTGCTCAGGCCTCAGCGTTCAGGAAAACCAGTTTTGAATTTATTTGATTTGAGAAATGTATATAGCGCTGGCTAGATCCGGATGTATCAGAGTGCTTAACCAGAGGCTGGTTGCATTACAAGGTACATCTAAAAAGGTTTATATGGTGCTGGCTAGACCTAGAGGTATCAGAGCGCTATACCAGAGGAACATTGCGTTACAAGTTACATCAGTTACAAAAGCATAGTAAGGTACAGTAAACAAACAACGAGGTTGAGAGAATGTGTGGGAAAGGAGGGGAGGAAGGAGCCATAGCAGGGAGACGAGGAAGAACTGTGTCCAATGTCTCGCTGGGTAGGTGACGGTCAAGGGGGAAACCAGGGCCAATCTCCCCCCATCCCCCCAGTCCCTGGTCGTTACTCACCCTGTTGCTGTTGTGTCAGGTAATGTTGAGCAGTGTCAGGTCCCCCAACTCCTGCCACCATCTCCCCACTGATGACTGTGGACACCATTTCCTCAATCTCATCCACCTACTCCTGTGGCGCGGGACTCCCACCTCCAGTCTGCATTGCTGCCTTCTGGTTGTTTGCGATTTTCTACTTGGTTTTGCACTTCACATCATTCCAGCGCCACTTGACCTATTCCATTGTCCTTTTCAGCACTCCGACTGCATTTACCTTGTCGACGATGGACTGCCACATCCCATTTTTGTTGCCAACGACACAGTGGAGGTGACTAACAGTAGTTTGTGGTGTTCTACCACCTCCGTAATCAGGATCCTGTTTTCCTGCGGACTGAACCGCGTCTTCATCTTCTTCTTGTCCTTGCCATTCCCTGACCCCGAGGTCCTGGCCTGGGCCTCCGGGGGGGCTTGTGGGGTTCTGGTTTTACTCTGTACTTGCTCCAGCTCACTCCATTGTGCTTTGCAGTTGTTTTGCTTTTGTTTGTATTTTCTTTTCTACTTTTATAGTGATTTTTCCCACTTGACGTGTGTGAATTGAAGGCATAGCGCAGCTTAACGCAGATTTTTGTATTGCGATTAGCCACATCGTAACTTTTTTCGCTTTCGTGATTCCCGTTTTTTCGGCGTCGTGTTAATTTTAACGCGTTCATTTGACACGTTATCGTGAGACTATCGCATGGTGCAGCCGGTTGAGAATACTACGTTAACACGGCGTTGTTTTCCCGCGATAGACTGCGATATGCGAAGTTGCGTTAAGCTTATTTTGCGATAATTATCACACGTTCTTGAGAATATCCCCCAATGTGTACTACCCTCTGCATGAGCTCAGAAAGGCAAATGCTGTTTCCTATCCTCGCCTTTTTAAAAAGCAAAACAAACACGTGTAACACGTCCTCTATGGGATGTCATTGACTTAAGATAAAACACCGTCTCCTGGAGCACACCTTCTGCTCGCACACAACCCATGGATCATGATGTTCACTTTTAGCAGTCCTCAGTCCTTTTCCTGCTGTAACAACGGACTGAAAAATATTAGCTGTGAAAATGCTGGTGCCTTGGTGTCTGGTCTCCAGGTAAGAGCAGTCTGTGGGTGATATTTGTTCTAATACCCAAGGTAGGCAAGCCTGAAAGACCTCTGAAAACTACCTGCCTTCCAACCGGCTCTAAGGAAACCCCTCGTGCTCTCCCTCACACACTAATAACTTCGTATCAATTGTTTTATTTATTATTTTCGAACATTGCATTCCTGTTCATAATAAAATTGCATATTTACAGCATTTTCAGCCAGAGGCTGGGACCTCGTAGCACTATAAATACTGGACAACGTGTCACTGTTTTCTATTGGGCCAACCATAATTCTGTTCTGTTGTTACCCACACACACATACTGAATAACCAAACAAGTTATGTTTGCAGTTTTGTATAGCGTGAACTCGACCCAAAGTTATTAGAGCACTTCACATGAACATCAGTTTTAATTTCCCATCGATTACTGTAACTTGAATTTATTTTCTATTAAAAATGTGTGCGTTGTATTTTAAAAAGAATTATCCTGTAGATGAAAGGCCAACAAAATAGTTGCAGAATATGTTGTTCTTTTGACCTCGCCTCTAACCCTACCCCATTGCTCAATCGATAACGTTCCCATATTTTTTGTTCTGCGCTCTAACTACTGCCTAGGTTCAAGAAGGCAAAACATAATTTCTCTCCATATATTAGCCGGGTCTGGTGGCTCAGTGGACTAATGCGTCTGCTGCAGGGTCAGGTTCAAATCCCGGCGGGTCCACTCAGCCTTTCATCCATCTGAGGTTGATAAAATGAGTACCATTGAGTTGGGTAACAATAAACATCTGTAATTCAGCGCCAAGATACCCGTAGTGGTGAACGTGCGCTTTACAAATACATATGTTATGTTATATAAGCGCCCACTTTTCACGAGTGATTTTTCTTTAAAAGAAACCAATGAAAGGCAGACTTGCTAACCTGCTTTTGGAAATGTTAACCTTGTGATTCGATAAAAGAGATGAACTGATGTCTCTGCTTTCCCCGTGTCAGACAAGCTGACAAAAAGGGATATGAAACGCATTGGAAAAGACAAAATGAAGGTTTTGTTATGAAAAGACGTAACATTTTAACATTTTAAATGCATTCACTGGCAAGTGAAATGTCCTTTCTTTGTATAATTTGCTAGCCTGCCGCATAAAAACCCTCGGAGCAATTTCTAGGATCCCTTTGGAGCACCCCACCCCTTTTCGGAGCTCTCCAGTTTCTCAGGTCAATGCACTAGCAGCTGCGAGATTTTTCATTGCATTCTAGCCCTTGTAGTCTTGATTGTGAAATGGCACAAAAACAGGCAACCAAACCCAGGATGCAAAGACAAAAGCATTGGTAAAGCCTATAAGTCTCACCTATGAGAGAACTATTGTCTATGTCTAATTGTAGTAGTGTATTTAATGTTACACATAGAGGAACACAAGTTCTAAAATGAGAAGGAAAAAAGTAAACTAAATATACTATCGCACTTCCCAAGAGACAACTTGTGATCTCTGCACATGATTTAATTATACTTCGGCACCCAATATTTGGATGAATTTTGTCTATTTCCATTGCAGATTTTACAAATTCGAACGAACTTCCATATTTTGCCTAATGATTTTTCCCTAACTAGCCGCCAAATGGCCATGCAATGCAAATACTGTGAAAATTAAATGGACGCCAGGGGCCTTGCTGGCTGACTCGAGGCGCTGCATTCTATTGCCATGGGACAAATCACGGGACCCAATCCACTCCCGCTATTAACAGTTCTCCATGTTGGTGAAAATTAAAGAGAACAAGCACACTGATGAAAGGCGGTGCTTATTGTTAGAACACAGGCGCTCTCGTGCGCTTATGGTTGTACTACAGTAAAGTAAAAATCAAGGGGCATATTTACAAGGGCTTTATCTCTGCTTTTTTGGCTTACAAAGCCAAAAAAGCAGAGATAAAACCAGCGCCCTATTTACAAGAGGGTGCTAACATGCATAATCGCATGTTAGCACCCATTTTCCCAACGCCTCTCTTTGCATCTCCAATGAGATGCAAAGTGGCCGTTACTGGGCGTACCCAAGATGGAATACCTTGCAAATATCGCTGATGTTTGCATCGCGATATTTACAAGGCAGACCACATGATTTTAGCACACATTAGATTTTGGTGAAAACGGCCGTTTTCGCCAAAACCTAACGTCTGCTAAAATCCTGACTTAGCCATCCCTAACATAGGGGGTGGAATATGGTGATACGACCCACCTGATACGACCCTGTGGGTCGTATCAGCAAGGTTATCGCCCTTTTGCAGGGAACATCGCTGGAAAACCAGCGATGTCGCCTGCAAAAGGGCGATAACCTCGCTATCTCTGGAATTTTTATCGCCCTGGAGAAACGCGTTGTTAATAATGCGCTACCGGGGCGATAAATTCCAGAGATAGCCTGCGATAATATTATTATGGCTAAGCACGGCCAGTGATAATTATAGCTGGCCATTGTTAATATGCCATCAAATATATCTGACTGCTATCGTAGTGACTCACTTCCTGCTGCTTTTCATTCCGTACTTCAACTTTCTCTGACTCCTCTTTGTATGGCTCTGGTGCCTGAGGTACAACATCACGGGCTACTCTGTCACAGACATGCGTTTAAGAGTCGTTATTGCCCTAGGTCGACGCGCTGGACTTGTCTGCCAAAGAAACGCATCTGTTTTTGCAGCGATTTCAGAGGTTCCCTGCTCCGGGTCCAGGGTGCAGATTCTTTTGGAAAGCTCTCAGATGGGTTTATTCAAAATGAATATTATCCAGGGTGCTGGCGGACCTCTGAATGCCGGTTGCTCCCTGCTAAGGAAACGTGCACAATAATAAACAGGGGGACCATTATAGGGAGAGAATAACGTCATTCACTACTCACTGCTACCCTTTCACTTATTTCAGTGTGAAGGCACTCTTGGAATGTTGCCCCAGACTGGGCTCTTTTTCAATTACATATGTAAACCATAATGAGATGGCTATGCTAGGGTTTGTAAATTAGTCTTGAATGGTTGTTCATTTTGTGTAAAATGACTGGCAATTAGCAAATGGCTTCTTAGTTTAGATTCATTACATGAAATCTGATTCGGAAACACCTCAACATCAAGTCATCTCGGTTTTTTTTTTTTTAGATTTTTCTGTTACCCATGTCTTTTAGGAATTTACACTTATCCAGGCACTTCAGTGATTTTGCAAGGGAATTTTCAATTGAATCATCTTGTTGAAAAACAGTTGTTTTTGGAAACTGTGCAGTATAACACCTGAAACGCCATTTGGTTTGAAATGTCTCTCATGTTCACATTTTGTGTGACGACTTGTTAAAGATGGCATGCCGGTTACT
The DNA here is from genome assembly GCF_964204655.1 of Triturus cristatus. NCBI lineage: Eukaryota > Metazoa > Chordata > Amphibia > Caudata > Salamandridae > Triturus > Triturus cristatus. The sequence continues at coordinate 756,215,066 of NC_140581.1, forward strand.
CGCACAGGACGACATGATAATCATGAAGCTGGGTGAGAAAGTTAATCTTTGTAGGGTATTAAGGAAAGGAGAAGGACTTTGCTGTGTGCTGTGTCCCCAACTTGAAGGAGATCTCCAAGGGCCCGAAGTGAGCTGGCCTCCTGTTCTGAAGTCTCAGGGACACAAAGACTTCACCCCCAGCTCCCCTGAACTCTGCTGCTGTGAGTTCTGACCTGACAAAAAGTGCCTGTGCCAGTGTTGGGCCTCTGGAGGTTGTTGCTGCTGTTTGGGAGCTGGAAGAAAGAAGAAACTCAAGGAACTACAGAAATCGACACATCGAGGGATCGTGGCTGAAGAGGACCGATGCAGCCCCGCCCGACGCCACCGTATTGATTTCCGACGCATTCCGGATTTCCATGCATCATGCCTGTGTAGCAAGGTTTTCCAACGCATCAACTGCAGACCGGAACCGTCATGATGAATCGACGCATCACTTCCCATAAAGACCGATTAGATACAACTTTTCCTCTGCGTGCAGCAGGACTGTCGCATCGCCTCTCCAAGGTCTCACGAGTGTTGCATCTCTTTGTTTTCTGACTCTGCGGCTGTTTGGCATTTGGAGCTTTCACACATCTACAGGTACTTTGGTGAAAAGTCACGCATCCATAGTTTTCTATAGTACAAGTTCTTGAAACCTTTTAAGAGTCATATTTTTAACTGTGTATGTTGGATTTTTGTTGTTTTGGTCTTGTTTAGGTTAGATAAAGATATTTTATTTTTCTAAACTGGTGTGGTGTCCATTTGTGGTGTTTTCATTGTGTTACTGTGAGTGTTGGTACAAATACTTTACACATTGCCTTTGGGATAAGCCTGCCTGCTTGTGTAAAGCTACCAATGGGGTGAGTAGGGCTTGTCTGAAGTGTGTATCCCCCTTACCCTAACTAAAAGCAAGGGCCCCTATTATTGACAAAGGTACCTACCTCTGCCAACCAGAGAACCTCATTTCTTTCAAAGCGGCCCAGGTCAGTCATGGGCGCATTTTTTTTGTAAGAGCGCATCATACGGCGCTTTCACTTTAATGACGGCCACGCCCTTTTCTTTAGACGAGTCACGACTAAAGAAAGGTGTGTGGCCACTATTAAAGTAAAACCGCAGCATTGGGCACTTTTACCGAAAAAAGCATCTGTTTGTCAACTTGACAAACAGATGCTTTTTTTTGTAAATTCACCCCATACGGCACTTTCACTTTTTATGGGGGCCACGCCCCTTTCTTCAGATGCGTCTCGTCTAAAGAAAGGGGCATGGCCGACATTAACATGAAAACGCGGCATGGGCGCTTTTTCCAAAATTGCAATTACAAGGCCAATAGCTAAAACTCTCGTAAACACTAGACCTATTGCATTACAAATGCTAGTTTTCTTCACTTTTAGCCATGCTGCACAGCAGACATGATGCTGTCAACATTTTTAAACAAAACATTGACAAAGTCAATACCGCTCACATAGATGAGACCTATTGGACCTGCCAAAGCTTATTATGTTATTGTCTTTCAGCAGTATTTGATCGTGCCTTGCTTTAACCAATCAACCTCGGATTTGGTGTCATCAAAATCTTGGCTTAATTACTACATGTAAGACAGGATGCAATGTATATAAAACACTATTTTATCTCTGAATTTGTTTTACGCATTTGTAGAGCATTCTCATTCATTTGCATCTCTCCAACTGTAAATCTCGGTAAGTTAAGTGACTTAGGGGCATATTATCAAGGACGGCGTTAACATTATCACCGGTTTAGTGGCAGAAAACTGCCGCTAAACCGGCAATAATGGGCTTGATAATATGCCCTGGAGAATTCCCATAGAAGCCAATGTTCACACCAGAACATGGACTTCTATGAGAATTCCATAGAACATATTATCAAGCCCATTATCGCCGGTTTAACAGCAGTTTTCTGCCGCTGAACTGGCGATAATTTTGACACTGTTTCTTGATAATATGCCCCTTAATTTCTTAGGTCCCTCAGTAACCATGCAGTAACCATGGAAAAGATTACAGCTGGTTCCACACAAAACAGCGACACCAGTCTTCAACACAGCAAAGTCACAGCAGCTGTAAAAACAGTGAGATAGCAGTGACCACAGCACCAACAACTTGCACAAAAAAGACCACAGTAGAAACTAAGGGGCATATCAGCTAACCGGCGATAATTATCGCTAAGCGCACTTAGCGTTAGGATAATTATCGCCGGCTAGCGTGGATTTTTATCGCTGAGATAGCGTGCTATTAGCAACACTTATCTCAAAAGCGATAAAAATCCTCACGCTAACTGCCTAACGTGAGATTATCGCTGGAAACCCAGCGATAATCTCACGCAAGGTGGCGTTAGCTTGTTGATAGGTCCCCACAAACTTAGCCATGATATCCACCTTCCATAGGATATCGTGGCTAAGTCAGTCCTGAAGCAGGCGTAAGAAAAGTAGCGATAACAGGGGTTATCGCTACTTTTCTTGCCGCTATGCTTCATAGCGCGGGGTTTGATGATAGGAGAAATGTCGCTTAGTGACATTTCTCCTGTCATGTCAGGCCAGGAACGCCCACTTTGCATCTCATTAGAGATGCAAAGCTGGGCGTTAGGAATTCCTACGCTACGCAAGTTTTCACGCGTTAGCGTGAGATTGCTAATTAGGCGATAAAATTATCGCCGCTTTTCATCCGAAAACGGCTGCAGAAGCGGCGATAATTCTATCGCCTTGCCATGCTGATATGCCCCTATGGGGTATATTATGAAGCCAGGCGATAAAATTATCGCCGCTTTAGCGGCAGAAATCTGCCGCTAAAACGGCGATAATGGGCTTGATAATATGCTCTATGGCATTCCAATTGAGGCCCATGTTAGATGTCCTTCACATTTAACATGGGCTTCAATTGGAATGCCATAGAGCATATTATCAAGCCCATTATCGCCGCTTTAGCGGCAGTTTTCTGCCGCTAAAGCGGCGATAATTTTATCGCCTGGCTTGATAATATGCCCCAATATTTGTCACCATCAGAGAGACACCAGCGTCACTCAGAGTTGTCACCACAGCAGACGCAATAGCAGCCTCTATGCTGGGTACAACATCAGTATAAACAACAATTACCAAATCAGAGATCCCAGCTGCTACAACAGTGGCTAGCACAATGCGGCGACAGCAGCAACAGCAGCTGCTAATACAGCAGCGACCACAGCATTAGTCACATCTAAAAAGAGCAGAGACACGTGTAGTCCTCTCTTTGCCATTCAGCAATGCAAACCACGTCCACCTTAAAGTAGGCATGCCTACTGGCTTTATTAATAGATCTAACTTTTTTTTATATATCTGGAATCCACACAATCACTGATCCAAACAAAGGAAGAAGAAACAGTTTCACATATAAGCCAGGCCTATTGGCTTTGGCCATGCTTGTATTGTTTCGTCGTTGGCATTTCCCCACAGTGTTTTTGTAGGGATCGAATCATTCAACATTGGCAGTACCTTTCAACAATAGCACATTTAAAAAAAAGTTTGTTTTTGTTTTAACTCAGTCCTTTCCACCCCGATATTGTTTAGAGGAGTTCTGCTCAATTTTCCAACATGGAAAGAGATTTACCTTTACCATTATATTGAATCGCAAGATGGCAGGAAATAAATATTCAACCAACAGCCTTTACCACGAAGCATTTTCTACGCATTACGTTTACAACGATACACTTACCTCGTAAACGTCTTCACAATGCGTAACGCTTCAACGGCCATCTTCACCACGCAAGCAACGTCATCACGGAACAACGTCATCCTAATCCGAAAAAAAGCATCAGTCCGTTTTCAGTGTCGGCGGAGACCTGCAGAAAAAGGAAAAAAAAAAGATGAAAGGGGGCTTGGGGGGGGGTCTCCCCCCCAAAAAAGAAAAAGCGGAGTAAAGGTAAAATCGAGGTAACGGCAAAGCGTGGAAAACACATTCCGTTGTAACGCATGCGTGGTAAAGGCATGCGTTGCAACGGAATGCGTAGTAACGACATATATTCCTTTTTATCAGCCACTCGCATCTTATGAAAAATTAAAATGTGATTGGTAGAAATTGCAAGCTTATGCTGTATGTGGAAGAAAGTGAGTAAAGAACCCTTATATTGTATATTGAATAATTCTCCGAAGATCTACAGATTCGCAAAGGGAAATACAGGAGTTTGCGAGCTGCCGCAAATGCAAATGCTTGTGGTATTCACACAATTTCAAGGCTGAAACCAAACCTTTAAATGCCGACACCCACGCTTTGTGTCACATTTGACTCCTGCGTAATAATGGTATTTGGGGGCAAAGGGGCATATGTATCAACGCTTTTTGTGGTCGCAAACGGGCCTATTCCCGTTTGCGAACGCAAACTTGCGTTTTCAGATGTATCAAACATCTTGACTTCGCAATATGGGTAATCGAAATTATTTGCGGTTACCTAAATTGCGAATGTGTATAGGGAATCGCTATTTACGATTCCCTAAATGCTATTCTGGTAGCCATCGCAAATTGCGATATTGCTTTAAGGAATCTCAAATTTGGCGTTTTCTTAGAAAAATGCACTTTTTCGTATTTTTCAAAGTGCCATGTGGCATACATAGGGCATGTATGTGCGCCCCATGTGCACACATGCACATTTCAGGGGTGCAACAGGGTGTCCTTTTGGAACCCTTACACCCTTGAAATTGCATGCGCAATTTGCGACTACCTATTGGGTACTCGCAAATTGCGCATGCAATTCCCATTTATTCCTATGGACCTCAGAAATGAATGGGAAGCCATTCTTTATTTGTGACTCGCAATTTGCGAGTTGCAAATAAGGAATGTGTAGGAATCGCAAAACAATTGCTGAAACCTACATACATGAAAGTCTATAATAGCGAATCGGTAAAATTCGCTAATATAGACTCGCAAAATTCAATTTTGATACATATGGCCCATAGTGTTTCTTGAGAATAAAAGAATGTCATCGTTTGTGAATTCTCTGCAGTCATACATCTAGTAGATTGCATTCCACTAGTCAGAGTGGAAAGAGTAAATGCTACTAAGATTAAGAGCTTGTAGTTCCCAGAGCTTTGACAGGTAGATAACAAATGTAATACTGTCTTTAAAAAACTGTTTAACTCAAAATATATAAACTTAAGGGTGGCAGTTGGTTTACAAAAGTGAATATGATTACGCCCAAAAAACATGAAAACGACGTGTTTTAGGTCAGAGGAGAAAGAACCAGTTTCCTCTCATTTTTTTAATTTTCAGCATTGGTAAAGAGAGTATTCCCATCTCTGATGATGAAGGAGGTGTGTCAGGATGCTGTTCAGAAAATGTAGTGCTGAACAATTTTGAGGTATTCCGAATGATCGCCCTCCGTCTCAATGCTAGAAATGCAACTGCCTTGTGTAATGTGAACAATTGTGAAACAATTATGTTAACAAAGCCAAACAAAGTGTCGATATAACGTTTAGGTTTTCTGCTTTACTTTGTGGACATCTGAATAGTTCCACTACACATTATTTTCAATCAAATTAGTCTCTCTCTATTTTCCAACCCTGAAATTTTTGGATAGTGAAATAAGCCTATAGATTATTAGAGCTACACAAAAAGTTGATGGATGGAATGCTGATCATTGTCAAGCATTTATCCCCAGTCACAGATCTGGGTTAAATTAATCATTCTTTTCCTCGCCACGCCACCACAGTTGGAACGCAGCCATATGCAAATCAGTCTTGACCTTGTTCCCTATGGGAACAGTCCAGCCTGAAATTCCAGGCAGATCCTCCCTGGACTGGAAAACAAGCATCCAGGACAGGTTTCGGGGTATCATTCCTCATCAGCCTGGTTAGCTTGAATCCAGTGGCATAGAGAGCACAGAAGCCACTTTTGGGCATACCCTTCCCACTTATAGCAAAACAAAAAGTTGATGGACGGAATGCTGAATATTGTCAAGCATTCACCCCAGTCACAAATCTGGGTTAAATCTGTCATTCTTTTGTTTGTCACGTGACCCCAGTTTGGACACTGCCTTATGCAAATCAGTCTTGACCCTGATTCCCATGGGAACAGTCCATCCTGAACGGCCAAGTCAGGTCGTTCCTGGATTGGAAAACAAACATCCTGGGACCTTATTTATGGTATCACCCCTCATCAGCCAAGCTAGCTTGAGTCCAGTTGCATACGAGCAGGAGACCCATGTCTGGGCATACCCTTCCCACTAAGGGTGACCTATAGCAACACAAAAAGTTGATGGACAGAATGCTGAACATTGTAAAGCATTTACCTAAGTTTAGATCTGGGTTAAATTCTTTGTTCTTTTGTTTGCCACGCCACCCCAGTTTGGACCCAGCCATATGCAAATCAGTCTTGTCCCTGTTCCTCACGGGAACATTCCAACCTGAACTGCCAGGCCAGGGTCGAGACTGATTTACATACAGCTGGGTGGAAACTGGGGTGGTGTGATGAGCAAAAAAACAATGCATTAAGCCCATATCTTTGTGACTGGGGGCGAATGCTTACATTGTTCAGCATTCCGTCCATCATTTGTTCTTTTTGCTTTTGTCGCCCAAAGTCGGAAGGTTATGGTTCCTGCAGTCACTATGACACTGGGTTCCTGCGGTCACTATGACACTGGATTAAAAAAAACCTGTTTGATGAAGGGAGATAGCACGAAACTGGTCCCAGAATGCTTGTTCCTGGTCCAGGGAGGACCTGGCCTGTCAGTTTGGGCTGGATTGTTCCCATGAGGAGCAGGCTTGAGATTGATGTGCATATGGCTGGGTAAAAAATGGGGTGGCGTGGTGAGCAACAAGATGATGGATTAAACCCAGATCTTTGTGACTGGGTGAATGTATAGATTGCTCAGCATTCTGTACATCATTTGTTCTTTTTGCTTTTATAGTTTATTAGAAGCATTAATGCAGTGCCTTAGACAATATAATTCCACTGACTTCCAGGATAACAGCATTATCAGAGTGCAAATGAGTTTAAACAATGGTAACAACCCCTCCAAAACGAACAATTTCCCCTCAAATGCCTTATAATTTGATCACAATTATCTTTTTAGATTATGCTTTATGTTTGCATGCACCTGTCTTCAATCCGACTTAAAACGTACATATTGAGTGACAGTATAAAAAAGCTAGTAGACCAGGACACGCGGCTCTATGAATGCCAGTCTATACGTAATGTATTAAAGACCCTTGCAGTGTCTTTTCGATTGACTTGCCTCGAGTCTGCTGCACTCAGCCACAGATGGCTTGTCAAACTCATCAGATCCCGATTGGAATAGTTTACCAAAATAGAGCACTGGGTCCCCGCTTTCTGCAGGATGCTCGCTAACTATGATGCCAGGTCATTGAGGCTGGAGAGCTCGAAAAGCCACAGTCAAGCAAGGGTCTTCCAAATATAATAAGGTTTCAGAAACAGCGCCGTTTGTTGCTTGCATTACTAAACCCTGCACAAATTAGAACAGCGATTTCGACCGACATTAAAGTAGCAGCATTTTACAGAATGTTTAAACATTCTGTCTTTGTTTACGGTGGAAAATGTCAAGATACAAATTGTATTCTGAGGTCTGTATTGAGCTGCATACTTACTTCTGGTAACTATTTCGAAAAGAATGATAATTATATCGTAAACCCCTTGTATAATGTATTGATGTGTTTGAGCCAATTAAAAGCTCTCAAGTTGAAAGTGTTCAGAACATTAGTGATCATAAAAGTTTAATGTGATCCGTTTTTGTTCTATGTTGCATAGTTAAAATTGTATGATTACTTTGAATGGTTTTACATTGCAAACTTAAGGATGCTTGTAGAGGTTATGGAAACTTTGTATATATTGTTGTAGATATTCTTACCAAGATTACATCATAGACACAAAAAGGCAAATTCCTTGTTTTCTAGAACAGGGAACTCTTGCTCAGCATTATGACAGTTTTTGCTCTCGGCTACAAGTTGTAGGAGGCAGCCCTTTGAAATGTAAGTGGGTCAGGAAGAAACTCTGCCTCACCCACCCTTACAGAATGGCCCACTTTGCAAACTGTGGGATTCAAGTCAAATATTTGTAGTTAGCATAATGTATCTTAGACTGTATCTCTACTCCATATGCATCGAGAACTGCTTTATAAGGTAACTCTTCGTGTCTCCGTGTCCTACATGATAGAAAGGGCCGAAAAACCATACTGTGGCCATCTTGAATCATGAACGGTCGTGCTTCGGATCACGTGTCTCTCTCTACCCCCTTCTGTATGATTTAGCTCGTACCAGCCTAGAGACAGGGTGAATTGTATTTACGGCCGAGGCCCAAGGTCACATCTGCAGTAGGGAGTACTAAGCTAAATTCCTCTGTGCCCGAGACGAAAGGGAGTCACCCGGCCGACCTTCTTTGAACGAGATAGTAACCTTATACGGGCAGATGGTATGAGCTCATTTAGGAGCTCTAGGACTAACTGATACTTTTCCACTTGCAATGCTTTGTATGCTGAATCTGTAATGTATATAAGTGTGGTTCTGTCAAGGAGCCAGCAGTCTTCCTCGGCGCACCTGATGGGGGAGGTTTGATGAGGCTCCTCTATGTAGAGTTCTGTTGTGGCCAATAAACGCTTGAACCTTCTACGTTGCCAACTGCTTATTATTGACTTAATATTGCGGACCACTGGTAAGTGTGGCCCTTGGGATTACTATTAGATTACTTCAGTTGGGGACCATGAAGGGACCCTGTGACAGGGTCTTCTCCCTCCCCGTAAGCGGGTGAGGCGATCGGGGGCGTCTTGGCCGGGTGGGCGGAGGGGAGTCTACGTCCGCTCCGCGCTCCCGCTCGGGGCACCCTCTGCTGCTAGTGACCCTTCACCGGAGTCCTACGGGCTTGACCCAGGAGCTGACCGTATTGGTGGTAAGAAGTTGGCAGCGGAGAACGAACATTCGTACCTGGGTGCACCCGGTGAGTAATCTGTTTGTTTGAAACATGCGCTGTTGAGCGGTGCATTGGTTTGAAGCACGCGCTGTTGAGCGGGGCATCTGGAACAGTTAACTGTATTTGATTTGAGGGGTCGTGAGTACCCTAGGAGAATTACGGAGGTCTTGCAGGGTGGTCCAGTAGGGACTGACTGTAGAGACTCCGCGGATCCTTTGTGATGCTTGAGAGACAGATCAGATGCCTAGTTGTTACTTGTGAGTAATGCACAGCCGGATTGCACTCGGAAAACCCTGCGGCTATAACTGGGTAGCCATGAGACATATCTGAGATACGGCTTGGTCTACATCAGAACAGTCTCAGTGGTGAACCAGGGAGGTCATGGGATGGTCCGTAGTCCAGTCCGTGGTCACCCCTGTCTGACCATCTCCTGCCAGTATGGCCTGTTGTGATCTTGTTGATCCTTTTTGAATAATTCTCCACGAACGGGAGTCGACGGGCTCCGTTCGTTTGTTTGGATGCATCAAATTTGGATAGGTTGAACTGCAGAGAAGTAATGTCGACATATCTGTTATCTGTGGCGTAAAGTCTGTTATATGGTATTTATGTTTGTCTACTAACCAACATGTCGTGTTTCAGCAAATTGAACTGTTTTGGTTGTTGTTGTCGGACCAGCGACTCTCGGTTAGCCGTGAGTCAGCCTGCCCCACCGGAGGGCAGCCCCAGCCATTTCATGTATGAGAAGCACGGAATTGCCCCCATATTGTTCAACACCCTGTGCCACAAGTATACAAAAGGTAATGAAGAATTGCAGTGGCCGAAGACTGGGTCCTTTGACGAAAAGAAAGTTGCCTTTCTACAGGAGCAACTATTCTCCAGACGCAGTAGGCAGTCTATGTTTGATGCCTTAAACGCCTGGCAGAAAGAGGCCAAGCAAAGACGGATGAGGGGGGAGAAGTTGGCGAGAGCCAAGGCAGGACAGACTGTAACTCAGAAAGCTGTAGCCCATGACAGAGCGAGAGTAGAGAAGGGAATCGATTGTATGAATCGGGAGTTTAGATTAAAAGTTGATAAAAGTTATGTGGCCCGACCCAATGCAGTAGATGAGATAGAAAACCTGCTGGACATGCGACCACCACCCCCGTATGCCCCGCAACGGTTGTATCCGGAGATGACGGCTGCTGTTGTATCGGCCGGAGCACAGACTGTTGACCCCGCGCCGGCGCCCGTTGCCTCTCCAGCAACTTCAGTCGCGTCAGCGCCTCAGCCCCCCTCCCTTGCACCGGTCATTGATCATTCGCGGCTGTCCTCCTCTGTCTCGGAAAGTATGGCCCTATGGCCCAATTTGCTGTCGGCCTCGACAGCTGAAGCTCCACAGCTGTCACCGGGGGCCATGTATTCCCCTGCCGCCTTGACCTCTTCCTCTGCGAGTGCAACCCCTTTCGCAGCTGTTTCAACTCCAGTACATCCGACCAGTTCATTAGATGGTAGGAAGTTGTTCACTCGGTCAGCCTTAGGAACCGGGGAGAAGGAGGCCATTGCAATCCAGGCATCCCAGTGGATGCGGCAACCTATCTATACCCTGGCCGACATATGGAATACCATGCGAGACTATGAACCGGCAACACGCGTTGGCCCATATGGCCCAACGCCTCATCTCATTGTGGGAACAAGCCTATAAAGAGGACAGGGCCCCGGCCATCCTATATGATATTTACACTCAGGCCCATAGATCTCAGCTGAGTCCAGAAGCGGTGTATGGGAATGTGAACACTTTGGTCAGTTACAGAATGCGCCTGCCTGCAGCTAGCCCTGTAGGGATACAGCAGTTCTCAATGCGTGAGGTGCACCCTATTTATCACCCCGAAGTAACCGAGGTAGTAGACGCACAAGGGGCGATCACCCGCCCAAGAGTAGCCGCCCGTTTTCAGGAACAATGGGTATATACCCCCTGGAAACGTAGTGAGGTACTTTCGTTGAAAACTCAGTTGCCTGACCCCAGGAAGAATCCTACCGCATATTATAAAGAACTGACAGAAGCCGCCTCCTCGGCGGTGATGACACGGGCTGACATTGAGCTATTTTTTGCTCTATTGGTACCTGTGGACATATGGCGGCAGGTACATGACCAGGATCATGTGGCTGAGTTCGGAGGAACATGGGAACAATTGAGAGACTGGGATAGGGATCGTAAGCCAAGAGACAAACCTAGAAGTGAGATATTGGCTTTACCGGAGAAAATAATAACCTATATGCATTCCCTAATTCCCCCCAGGAAGGTGGATTGGGACAAATTGACTGCTTGCAAGCAGAAGAAAGACGAGAACGTGTCTGACTTCTTCACAAGGTTCGAGGGAGTTTTTATTGATTTTAGTGGGCAAGATTTATCTAAGGAGGGTGGCATACATCTGTTTGTCAACAGGTTTGTGACTAACCTGTTGCCTGAGATATCAGCCTGACTTCAGGCAGCGGAGAGTACCTGGACTACATCAACCCCCTCGACGATTCTAAGCATGGCTCAATATTATGAGCATCGGGAAAACGAGAGTAAGGAAAAGACGGAAAAGAGGTCGAAGGACTTGAAAACTAGGGTCATGTTACAGCAAGTTGAGAGGGGACGTGGTAGGAGTAGGGGAACACAGAATTTCTCCCCGCGAGGGACGGGGCTCGGACAGGGTGGAGGACAAACTGATTTAGGAATAAATCAGTGTGCCTTCTGTAAGCAGGAAGGGCGCTGGCGAGCTCAGTGTCCATTGCTGCAGGCACAGAACGGGGTTTCAAGGGGACAAGGAAGAGGCCGCGGCAGTGGTCGTCGAGGTGGATATACGAGACAGGACGGAGTTGGGCAAGGTGAGGATAGCCAGAATTGTTTCGACCATGGTCGAGGAAAACAGTACTATAATGACGGATGTGTAAGTAATGACTCGGCAGGCTACAGTGAGGCATAGGGAGGCCGAGGACAGAGTGGGGGACGCGTGTCAATTCCGATCGACCAAAACGGACCTTATGTACATGCTCGTTTAATGGATGCATCAGGTAAGTTTCTGGTTGACACAGGGGCTATGAATAGTTCTGTTTCACACGCCCTTGTCCCTGGGGCTGCTCTGTCTGGCCAGAATAATGTGTCTGTCGCTTTCTCCGGAACTCCAGTGGTAAGCCCCATCTCCCAACCGCTTTCTCTTAACTTGGGGCCGATTTCAATTGACTCACCTTTCCTTCTGACTTCACAATGTGGTGAGAATCTTTTGGGTATGGATATACTGAAGAGGCTGTACGCCCGCATCTATTGCTCTCCCGATGGAGTTTACTTAACGATTAGGAAACCCTTACCTCCCTCTGCACAATGTTTCTCTAAAACGGACCCTTTGCCCCCTGAGCTCGCCAAGATTCCGCAGAGTCTCTGGGCTACTGGAGACACTGATGTAGGGTTGTTGAGCATACCACCCATTTCGATTACTCTGAAACAAAATGCTCGATTACCCAGAGTTCCGCAGTATAAAATTGCCCCCGCAGGGGAGCGGGCATTACTGTCCATTGTCCATGATTGGATCCGCATGGGGGTGGTGGAAGAGACGGCTTCTAACACGTGCAACAGCCCTATTCTTCCTATTCTTAAACGGGCCCCGATAGATCAGAGTCCTGATTATGCTGATACTTATCGTTTTGTGATCGACCTGCGAGAAATCAATAAGATTGTCGTACCCCAATATTCTGTAGTGCCTGACATCACTACTATCCTGACCATGATTCCCCCGACGGCTAGATTTTTCTCTGTCATTGATTTGAAAAATGCTTTTTTCAGTATTCCCATACATCCAGATAGCCGTTATCTTTTCGGATTCTCCTTAGGAGGTCGCAGCTTCAGATTTGTCGCGCCCCACAAGGCTATACAGAGAGTCCTAGTATTTATAGCCAAGCGCTTAAAACGTTGTTGGACACATTAACCTTGCCACCCGGTAACGTTTTAGTGCAGTATGTGGATGATCTTCTCGTGGCCTCTGATACTGAGCATGGTTGCCAACTAGCAACGACTGCGTTGTTACAGCACCTGGCAGACCACGGTAACAAAGTTTCATTGTCTAAATTTCAATATTGTCAACCGGAGGTGACCTATCTCGGTCATCTCCTGTCGAAGGAGGGACGACGGCTAACCCCTGATCGTATTCTAACCATATCTAACATGCCTGTTCCTTGCACGCAACGTGATGTCCGCGCTTTGCTTGGCATAACTTCTTACTGTCGCCAATGGATCCCGAACTATTCTCTATTGACTAAACCTTTCCTGCATCTAACGACTAAAGATGTGCATGAACCTTTACCTTGGACAGCTGAATGTCAGAATGCTTTTGTTGCTCTGAAATCTGCTCTTTGCTCCGCCCCTGTGCTTGGCACCCCTGATTACCAGAAGCCTTTTGTACTCTACGTGTATGAGGTGGACGGTTGCTCGCTTTCAGTGTTATCACAAGGATTTGGTGGTAAGCAAAGACCTTGTGCATACTTTTCGGCGGTATTGGATAATGTCGCCAGGGCACTTCCCAGTTGCCTGAGAGCCACTTCTGCGGTTGCAGTGGCGATCCGACAATCGGAAGGGCTTGTCCTGAATACGGACCTGACAGTGATGGTACCCCACGCTGTGGACGTATTGTTGAACAGGACACAGACTCAGCACTTAACTAGTGCGCGTCTCACGGGGTACGAATTGACCCTGTTTGCACCACACATCACTATAAAACGCTGTGTCACTTTGAACCCTGCTACGTTACTACCCCTCCCCCCGGAGGATCATAGTCAAGATATACATGATTGCATATTTCGGACAGAAGAGGAAACAAAGGGGCGGATAGATTTGACAGACATTCCCTTATCTGACCCTCAAGGGGAATTGTATGTCGATGGCTCATGTTTTCGATTACCCAATGGCACTATGACTGCTGCTTATGCGATAACCACGTTGCAAACAATAGTTGAGGCGGCCAAAGTACCTTATCGATCGGCCCAGGCTGCCGAGTTAGTCGCACTACTGAGGGCTTGTGAATTGGGTGAAGGGTTGAGGATAAATGTCTACACCGATAGCCAGTACGCCTTCGGCGTAGCACATAGCTTTGGAAGATTGTGGGCGGAGAGAGGTTTCCTTACATCCCATGGTCAAAAGATACAGAATGGTCAATTGGTGTTGAGATTGTTAGCTGCCCTGACCCTGCCCCAAGCCATAGCAGTTGTTAAATGCAGTGCGCACAGAATCGCTAAAGAAACCGTCCGTTCCAATACCACTTCCATGTTTGTAACAAGTTCGCATAACGGGATGATAGAGGCGGAGGCATTTAGTAACACTATAGACAGCGTAAGAGACTTGCAATCAGAAGCAACCCCTGAAGAACTACAATACTGGCAAGAGCAGATAGGGAAGTTGGATGACAATGGATGCTGGATTGATCTGTCAGAAAGATGTAGGTGGCTGCTGCCGAACGCCTTTGTGACTGCGGTTGTGTCCATGGCACACGGTCCTGCACATGTGGGAATTCAAGGTATTTGCGCAATCCTGGATCCTGTGTGGTATAATACCAACATCCACAGGACTGCGAGGCATCTAGTCCAGAATTGCATGATTTGTCTACAGCATAACCCAGGGGGTAGCATCCCTGTTTTGACTGGCAGCTTCGCGCCACCCACCCTACCTTTTGAGGTGCTACAAATGGACTTCATTCAGTTTGAACGGGTTAACAATCTTAAGTACGTTTTGGTGGTGGTTTGTACGTTTAGCAAGTGGGTGGAGGCGTACCCTACCAAAGAAAATACTGCCTTAGCCACCGCGAAGGCCTTAGTAAAGGAGTTCTTTCCACGCTATGGGGTACCCCGGGTGATTTGGAGTGACAATGGGAAACATTTCAATGCCGACCTGGTTAAACATGTTTGTAAGGGCCTGGCAATACAGCAGAAGTTTCATGCGGCCCGCCATCCCCAATCAGCAGGGCTGGTGGAAAAATATAATGGAATCCTTAAATTAAAGTTGGCCAAACTGCAGGACACCACAGGTCTAAAGTGGCCCGATCTCTTACCTCTGGCTTTACTATCTGTAAGGACCACTCCTCACTCCCGTAGTGGAATATCGCCTTATGAGGTGATATTTGGTAGGCCCGCTAATGTATGGGGCGTGCCGCGACCAAAATCCCTTAGAGACATCGAGTACCCTATGTTGGCAGATTACCTTTACGCACTAACTAAAGATCTTCGTTCCATTCATCAACAGATAACCGCAGTGCTGCAGCCTCTGCCGGAGGGTCCCGGACATGGCGTGGAGCCTGGACAGTGGGTTCTGGTTCGGAACTACCAACGGAAATCGAGTCTAGACCCGCGCTGGACCAAGCCTTTCCAGGTGCTTCTGGCCACAAGGACGGCTGTGAAGGTCGAAGGGAAGCGGCATTGGATCCATGTGTCCCACCTAAAGAAGGTCCCCCTTCCCTTGCCGGATGACCAACGGGACCAAAGCGAGGTGTTAAGACACGAAAGCGGTAAATCAACCGAAGAGTCACCTTCCCCGGACGCCCAAGGAGAAACGGATGGGCGAGAGGAGGGTGTCGTAAGTTCGGCGACATCTGTAAAAGGTAATCAGGCATCCGGGGCTACAACGAGTAACAGGAGAAGTCACGCACCCAATCCTTTACCTGACCCCACTGTGCCTTTTCTTTTCATTAATCCTGAAACACCGGGTCATGTTCGCTATAACCTGCAGCCCCGACCAAAAGCAAAGATCCCAGGCTCAGGCTAGAGAATGAAAGCGAGAGATCTGGGTAGCCTCTGGGAATAAGTAAGAACACTGGACTGAACCCGTTGAGAGCTTGGAACTTTTTGATATTGCTCTGTTCAGAAAGAAGATAGAGACATTGGTTGATTAGTGGGGGGGCCCAGGTGGAGTTTTCCTTTCTACAAGAGTTGCGCCAAGTACAACTCCAACGCGAGAAGTTTTTGTATTCATTTTTTCTTTTTGTGATTACATGGAACAATAGGAGTCTGCCTGTGAGGCTCTATAACGGACACAGGAAAGAAGTACCCTCCGGCAGGTTGGACTGCTTATAGATTCTCTGTTTCCCTAAGTTTAGGTTTGGACTTTTAGTGAGAATGTACCCTTTTGCTCGTTTTGTCCCTGAAGAGGAGCGTCCCATAGTACACCGCCCTTTGCATCCACACTTGCCAATGTTTTCCACTTGGAGCTTGCGTGCCAAGATCGTTTTTATTGTCATAATAGTTGTTTCATTAATGTTATGCTTAGGAATGTTTATTTATCTAGAGTTCCGCTATCCTGTGCATACCCTGATAGATACTACCCCTGTCCCTGAGGAGCACCATTTTCAGACTTTTGCCCCGCATAAAGAAAGACACCGCCAGACCTATGTAAATAATGCTTTCATTGAAATGTTGCATCAAACCCACAGTTCAACGAATACCACAAACTGCTGGGTATGTGGGCTCCTCCCCTCAGTAATGCACAAACATGATCTGTTCATTTCAATGCCGTTGTCATATTTAGGCAGTTGTGAAGCATGGTTTAGATTATTGTCGATGATGTATGAACATTATGCAGTTGATGGGCACCGATTTTCAGAAAAAGATTATGAACTGATTCTAGCCTATATAGAAAGACATCAGGGATTCACTCCCAATGCCGAGGGTACGGACGGTACCCTGGATCCTACCGCCTGTATGAATGTGTATACGGATCATGAGAATGACACCGGGTTAAGGGATGAGGTATCGGATTTTGTGTCCTTCAATTTTACCGAGGATTTTAGATATTTCCAGGAGCGAAATGTGTCGAATGAAAGAATCATCCCGGTCCCCGTGTTGAATAGCACATCCTCCTTTTGCATACATGGTACTGGCCATTTATTTGTTGGTTATAGTAGATGTAACTATACCTATAGATTACAAACCTTTAGCAGCCCACCTATACTCACTCCCCCGAATGTATATTTTGTGTGTGGAGAAAATGCTTACACTTGGCTTCCCAGAGGATGGTCAGGTAAATGCTACTTGTCCTTCTTGTACCCGCCTGTTTATATAGCACCTTCTGATTACCACCGATCCCACTCGCTGAACCGACGAAGCTTAGACTCAGTAAAAACTAATGAAGATGCTACTGAACAGACTGATACCCCTGCCCAACATTTTGTTGATATAATAAAGGGAGTTCTGCCTATATGGGGACCCATTTTGACCAGTAAAGAAATTAGAAGATTGTCCAGGGTAGTAGAGGGAGTAGTAAATACCACCGCTGGGATACTGACCAATATCACAGTCGAGCTTCAAGCGACCCGACTTGTGACGCTTCAGAACCGCCTTGTTTTAGACGTTATCCTAGCCGATCGCAGAGGAGCATGTAGAGTAATTGGCAGCTCCTGCTGTGTATATATACCTGACTCCGCCCCCTCAGTCCATTTGGCCATACAGAAGTTACATCGATTGGCATCCGAGATTCACATGGAGACCGGAACCTGGTCTATTTCAGGCTGGTTCTGGGATCTCCTTACCACCTGGGGTTGGAATATCTTCATGGTCCTTCTAGGAATAGGAGGTTTCCCTTTCACCTGTTGTGTCTGCATCCAATGTGGGCCCGTTTGTTGCTCCTATTGTGCCACCTAAGTTCGCCTTGCCTTACCTACTACTAAAGCCAGCCAGGGTAAGGTAAACGCTCAACTAGTTCAGAAAGAGATACACGACATAATGCAAATAGACGAGGGGATTTTCGAAGAATAGTTCCATGAATAGCTACATTATGCTAAAAAGGGCCGTTCTGTGGGATTCGAGTCAAATATGTGTAGTTAGCATAATGTATCTTAGACTGTATCTCTACTCCATATGCATCGAGAACTGCTTTATAAAGTAACTCTTCGTGTCTCCGTGTCCTACATGATAGAAAGGGCCGAAAAACCATACTGTGGCCATCTTGAATCATGAACGGTCGTGCTTCGGATCACGTGTCTCTCTCTACCCCCTTCTGTATGATTTAGCTCGTGAAAGCCTAGAGACAGGGTGAATTGTATTTACGGCCGAGGCCCAAGGTCACATCTGCAGTAGGGAGTACTAAGCTAAATTCCTCTGTGCCCGAGACGAAAGGGAGTCACCCGGCCGACCTTCTTTGAACGAGATAGTAACCTTATACGGGCAGATGGTATGAGCTCATTTAGGAGCTCTAGGACTAACTGGTACTTTTCCACTTGCAATGCTTTGTATGCTGAATCTGTAATGTATATAAGTGTGGTTCTGTCAAGGAGCCACCAGTCTTCCTCGGCGCACCTGATGGGTGAGGTTCGATGAGGCTCCTCTATGTAGAGTTCTGTTGTGGCCAATAAACGCTTAAACCTTCTACGTTGCCAACTTCTTATTATTGACTTAATATTGCGGACCACTGGTAAGTGTGGCCCTTGGGATTACTATTAGATTACTTCACAACAACTAGTGCCCCTTTGTCTTACTGTCTGGGAGGAATTCACAAAGGCCAATCTGGAAGCTATTCACAGTGACCTAGGACACAGGCAGCGAGCAGCTAATGGTTAATGCAAGAAAATGGCAACTTTCTAAAGTTTATACAGAAAAAGTGATGTATGGAATGCTTGAATTTATCCCAGCCACTGGTAAGCATCCCAGTCCAACGTTATTTTGCACACCGTGCCACCTAAGCAAATATGCAAATCAGTCTTAACCCTGGGAATAATCCTTTTTGAACTGCCAGACCAGGTCCTCCCTGACCCGCAATTCATGCAACCCAGGACCAGTTTCCCCCTAGTTAGAGCTCATTAGCATGGTATAGTTTGGTTACCGTAAAAAAGAGTGCACAGGACCAATGTCTGGGCATACCGAGCCCACTTAGGGCAAAATACTAAAGTACACATGCTAGTGTTCCAGGTCATAGAGAACCTGGATTTGTAGTCTGGGCTGGGCTGTTCCTATTGGAGCAGGGTCAAGAATTATTTCCATATGGCTGGGTCAAATCTGAGGTGGTATGGAGTGCAAAAGAATGATGGGTTCTACCTCTATCCCTAGAGATTGCCAGGGGTTAGACATATTGTAAGCTTCCTCCCATCAGGTTTTGTGTGTTTTATGTACCACTCTAATTAGCCAAGGATAAGCCCAGACGTGGATCCCTTGCTCACTGTGCTAAGGGTGGGCGTAGTTCGCGAAGTAGCACTTCGCGAAGCTACGCAAAGTGAAGTTCGCACTACGCGAGCTACGCGTAGCACTTCGCGAACTGCGAAGTAACATGTTCGCACTGTGCAAGATGTTGTTTTCAATGATTGCACAGTGCGGACAAGCAACCGGCACTGTGCAATCATTGAAAATGGCATCTTGCACAGTGCGAGCTGTAGTTTTCTGCTGCTCGAGTAGATTTTTACTCGAGCTGCAGCTTTCTCAACGCGAACTGGTAGTTTCTCATCGCGAGCGGTCGCGAGCATACGCGACCCCTCGCAATGAGAAACCTGACCTTCTCGCGTTGGGAATCTCGCCGGGAGGTTTATTTTCCATGCTCGCGATCGCGAACAAGGAAAAAGTCTCGCCAGGATGTCATTTTGCTTGCTCGCGGTCGCCAACTTGACGTTGAGGACCGCGAGCAAGCAAAAAATGACCGCAGCACTACGCAACACTACGCTACGCGTGTTCGCACTGTGCTACGTGCAGTTCGCGTAGTGCGAAGTAGCGCGAACTTCGCAAACTACGCGAGCGTAGCGTAGTGCTTCGCCCAGGCCTACACTGAATCAAGCTACACCCAACTGAAGAGCCCTAATCAGGGGAAAACCGGTCTTTGGTTATTTCTGTTCCAGCTCTGAGAGGACCTGGCTTCGCAGAACTGTTCCTATTGGAGCAGGGTCCAGACTGATTTGCATATGGTTAAGTCTAACCTGAGGTGGCATGGTGGGTAAAAGAAAGATGGCATGGAATGCTGCTCTGAGATATTGTCAGTGGATAGATTTATTTCAAGCATCCTCCCATCACCTTTTGTGTATTTGAACTTTCTAAAAGTAGGATTTTCAGAATTGTGACTTAAATTTCGACTTTGCCGTTAAAGAGGATATTAAATTACAATTCATCTGAGTCCATACTTGGCATTCCTATCAGTTCCCAATAGAAGGTCAGCACGCATTAAGGGTAATAAGGTAACCCAATGTTGTTTAATGGGCGAACGTAGGAGTCTTTCACTACCAGGACTTGTAAAACTTAAAATCACTTGTCCTGTTTTTGCATCTAATGCACCCTGCCCTGTTGACTGTTTAGGGCCTACCTTAGCTGTGACATATGTTTTTAAAAGGAAGGCTTAAAATCTGACAAAAGTGTTTTTTATTTAATGAATAACTGATCCACATTCAAAGTGCACAACTTTAAAGGCCGGTAGGCTAATAATATCATCAGTCTTTTAGTCCTGTCCTTTCTTGATCAACAAATTCCTCTTCAAGACTGTTGTCATCTGCAGTTTATTTAGACAAATATTACCCTCAACATTCGTGATGCTTATACAAATGTTCCTTCACACTTGTTAAAATCTGGATAGCAAAATGTATCACTGAAGCAATCTTGATATCCCAATAATTGAACTCATAACCCAAAGCAGTTCGAGAAAGGACCCTTCATCAGGGGTATTTACAAATTAAATGAGAAACATCCGGGTCAATTTGGGCAGCTTGTAGGGGGTCAGAAAAGAGAAACAAATATCAGTGCAAGAGAATTGCTTGCCATAAAGAATTTTGAAACATACAGCTGTGTGTCATATGTACATGCAGAGAAAAATAGAAAGAAAACATGCCTAATGATAATCTGTCCTAGCCACCAAATGAAAACGACCCTGCAGGACAGCAAAAGTGACAAAAAGCGCATTGTGCCATGCTCTGCATAACTTAAGTGCAGGCCCATCACCTCATAATAAAATGCGAGAACTCAAAAAACTTACTATGTACTACTTCCATTAAAGTAACTAAGAACCAATGCTGACACCATGCCTCAGAGTGCCATAATCACGCAATAGAACTGTTAGTACCAGCATTTATCACACCGTGAGATTGATAAAAATTCATTCATAAAAAATGACATCCATAAATAGCATTAACCAAGTAGTGGACTCAAATGCGTGAGGCTCTCCAGGAACAAAATATATGATCAATCCATGATGATATTGAGCAAGCAACCTGAAAGTGTTGTAAGGAATAAAAAACAACCATCAAAGAGATGTTAGAGAACCAGAGCTCCCACACCCATGTGCCTGTAGTCACTTTGTATCGCTGCAGATAGATGATAGACTTCCTTGTTTAGAAGCTGTGCATGCAGTGTATGAGGCAATGGATGTCACAAGCAGAGAAGACTTTCCTGTAGAGTTGTTCTTCATCAACCCCTTGATGCTTTTATCTGTGATTAGAGCACCATGTGACTCCTTGTAAGGATGAAGATGACAGGAGACACTATGGACTTCCGGTGGACACCACATGCAATGGGTATTTTCTTTTTACCTGGAGGGACCCACATGGACAAACTGGGGTCCGTTGGAAAGGTAGGTGGTCTTGTGCATATGAAATCTGAGCCTAACAATTAAACTTTGTTTTTTTGTGTGAGTTTCTATGGCTTTATTAATTCTATTTCCTATGTATAACATCCCTGTGACCTTTATTTCATTTAAGTGAATTTCAAAGGTTTTTAAATTCTATTTCCTAACTATTACTTCCCCGTAACCTTTCGTTTTTTCAGTGAATTTCAAAGTTATTTAAAATTCTATTTCTAATGGATTATGTACCTGTAATGTTTTGTTTTTGAGTTAGTTTCTAGGGGTAATTTTTAATACTTTGCGTACTACAATTTATTTTGATTTTTAATTGACCATTTCTTTTAACTGCAGAGATTTCTTTCAAACAATATACTTAAAATATGTTTTAAAAAGTATAAATGACATACATACATAATGTAAAATATATAATATGTTTGTAAATGTAATTACACAAGGTTTATATATTTTTTAATACATTGTTGGTTCTGTGGTACCTCTGCGGGGTGGAAAACATAGACAGGACCACAAGTAATGTATGGTTTAAATTCTGATCACATGATCTGCAGAATCACAGAAAATGTTAAAGATTGTTTCACATATGTATCTACCCTTATTTTCTCTAATGACATCAGTATGAACATATTTACAAGTATGTACATGGACCCCTATATCTGGTTCTCAAAAAAGTTACAAATTCTATGAGTTTTGCATACCCGTGACCAGATTTGTGGATTTATCCGATGACACACTCAAACCTTGCCTTTTGATTGGGTACATTAGGACCCCACCCTTGTACATGAAAAACCACATTGAAAAATAGTTATAGCTAAAGTGAACTCTGTAGAAAGAGGAGTGAGGACCAGTGGTGCTCTGCTTTCATAGAATGGATGAAGCTTCATCTTCTGTCCAGCATGAACATCCAGAACCTGTTGAGGATGAGGAGGAAGATACAACACCTCCAAGAAAACAAAGTGATGATTGGAAGTGCTTTACAATACCTTCAGGGGAAAAGAAGGTTAGAGCTAAATATGTGCAGTGCATTGTTTTCTGTAGCAGTTATTCAGGGGCACTGCCAAGAAGAATTCACAGGGGACAAGTTCCAAGTGGAAGCACCTAAAAACAATTAATGAAAGGATCTATAACAAGTAGATGTGTGAGAAAGCAAGTGCAGAAGGGCAGTCCACCTCTACAGCACCCTTGGGAGAACTTTCATCAGCTGCAGTCATTACATTGTCATGTCGTCACATTTAGGCCCGAGTAGGTACACCACCATTTTACATGCTTGTGTTTTAAAGTTGCCATCTTTGCTTAAACGCTGACAATTGACACACATTTGCTTGAATGCATGCGCAGGATAATGTTCACTGAAATGTATTTGCTTACATTTACACTTCTTCATAGGCATATTATCAAGTGACTTGAACATTCTGTACAAGGGCTAAGTTTACTATGTAAAAGTCTGTTGTTTGTTATTGTCTGCTCGGTGACTGAGTTATCACGAAGAAACAACCAAAGCAGCCTAACTGGGGCTTTGGCATGATTACATGAGTGCAGTTTATAATGCAAACAACATCACTCCTTTGTTAAGACAGAAGAGCAATTTGCTGACACTGCTGAGGTCACCCCATGCCAGACCTTCAGCTACGCAGATTCCTGTTTACCGCCTGCAAGGGATGATACCCAGATCTCCACCAAGACAGGCTCCTTGAAGGCACTAACCCACAGGTAACGGGGTAGTTAGATCACCCTACAGGGATTCTGGCAGATTCACCCACACTTGACACACTAGGACAGGTACCGCTAGGTAGGGCCACAAAATATAACAGCACTCTTATGCAGGTATATATCCTATGTAACAGCAAAATGGTTCAATTATTTATTTTCTCCACCATTCTCGTAATGCTGATTACAGTGTTCTGTTTCCTTCTTTTAATAATTGCAACACAAGAATCATAATGCTTCAATAAATATTGAAATGCCATTTAGTGTATTTCTTGTGTATCTCTTTGGGTATGCATGAGTTACCAAACAAAAGGGTTCTAGTTCTGTTTTCATGATTTCCTTGGGGAGTCAGGCTTGTCATGTCCACCTGTTGCCTTACCAGGTTCGGGGTACAGTTGGTGCACTGTGAGCTAGCAGGACCAAGGCCAACGTATCCTGATGGTGTGTGGGAATCAGTCTTGCACAGTTTTGATGTCTATGTTGGCAAACAAATGCACAGTTTTTTTTAGAAAGAATGAACCATACAACAACAATACAAGATGTCTGCGAAGAATTGAGTGAGATGGTTACTCACTGCGAAATGCTACATGCTTGTCACTGTAAAAATGTCTTCTGTGGGTGCATTCATGAATACAGTGAAGTAGCATTGCTGGGTTTTTTTGGCTTCCAGTGACCTCATAATGTTTTCAAAGACTAAAGCGAGTTTCTTTTTTGCATTTCCCTTTTCTTACCATTTTGCTACCCTGTTCACTAATTGTTAAAAAAAAAAAACTTAAAAAATCCTTCTAGAAAAAAATGTCCTTTTTAGAACCACCATCTGGTCAAGCAAAGAGCTAACTCTGTGTTTTTAATACGTAAAAAACTGTATCGGTGTGAGAATGGGTGTGTCAGGGGCCATATCGGTGTGTGTCTGAGTTTGTCAGTGGTTGTATTGGTGTGTGCATGAATGTATGAGTCTCTGTATCCAAGAGTGGCTAGGTGTGTGCCTGGGTCTGTCAGTGGCTGTATTGGTATGTGCCTGAGTGTGTCAGTGGCTATATCAGTCTGTGCTTGGGTGTGTTAGTGTCTGTAACAATGTGTGCATGGGTGTGTTAGCATCTGTATTAGTGAGAGACTGGGTGTGTTATTGGCCACACGAATATGTGCCTGGGTGTGTAAGTTGCTGTATCGGAGTGTGGTTGGGTGAGTCAGTAGTTGTATCAGTGTTTGTCTGCATATGTCAGTGGATCTATCTGTATGTTCCTAGATGTGTCAGTGGCTGTATCAGTGTGAGCCTGGTTCTGTCAATGGCTGTATCGGTGAGTGCCTGGGTGTGTCATTGACTGTATTGGTCTGTGCATGGATATGTCAGTCTCTGTGTGGCTTTAACAGTGGATGGGTGGGTGTGTGAGCAGCAGTGTTGGAGTATGTGGGTGTGTCAGTGGGTATATCAGTTTATAGCAAGGTGTATAAGTAGTTGTATTGGTGCATGGCCTGGTTTGTCATTGGCTGCATGAGTGGGTGTGTGAATGACTGTATGGGTTTGTGGGTCTATGTAAGTAGAGGTTTGCATGTGTAAATGGGTGTGTGACTGACTATGGGATTTTGAGTGGGTGTCTGAGTGTATGTGTGGGTGCCTCACTACATGTGTGGATAACTGTATATGTGCATGAGTTCGTGTATGAATACACCACCCGTTCCCGACAGAAGAGGGTAGGTCTGTCGGCCTTTTGCAGACTTTGCAAAACGTGAGTACACTATGGCACAATACACTGTGCTCTTGTAGGTAATATTGATCAGATAACTTTATTATTTGCCCATACATTGGGAAGCTTCAGCCGCTGTATAACTAGTCTGCTCAACATCACGCTAGACGCCCACAGCCCCGCCGCAAACAATTTGCTTTCAGATTATTTATAGACCAGATATGCCATACCTACACCAATACTAGTGCTGTTAATTTGAAGCAAGGTAATATTCATGCCTAGGCTGTTCGTGGTAGCGGCGAAGCCCGTTACTCACTTTATTTTATTGTCAACCGCTGGTAACATTGTTACTAGTTTGAAAGACTCCTGCATTGCTTAACACACCTTAATTACATAGTTTATGTGATATGCTCTCATTTTTGTTTCTTTTAACCCACAAACCACGCAGCACACAAGGAAATTCCTTGTGAGATACCTGACGGGTATCGATGAAGTAGATAGATAAACCCAACTAGAGTGAGTTCATCAATTCCTTCTGCATCTATGGTGGTGTTCCACCAGATGCGCCTGTGTAATCCTCACGATAAAATGTTTGTGAGAGTCACCCACATAGCACTCACGCTATGTATGTTTTAGTCATCAACACTGTGTGCTGTGAGCTTGTCACACAGGGAACACAAGAGTTTTGTTTATACTGGTATATCTGATACTAAGAACTGTTTTTATTCCTTTACCAGGTTGGTCATATGCTATCAGGTACTACACATAGCATGTGTTATATTGGTTTAAAAGGGTAGATCACACAATACAACCACCTACGTGTAAATAGATTTGATTTTATTATGTCCTGAACAATCGTCACCAGATTGTTTAACTACCAGGCGAGAAACATGTTGACCGCACAATAGAGTATCCTGCCTGAGACATAATCTCAGACATGCGCCTTTGTTCTTTTAATCAGGATGGGAGACCCATTGATTAAAATAGTCTTTGCTGGTACTCCCTTACCTGTTTTTAAAATTTCTTTCAGGTTATACACCTCCACACTTTCATCTACACTAATTAGGCCCCTCAGCCCCACGGCACCAAACGGCATTTGGAATAAAAGATCTCACCCATATCCATACCCAAATGGATGCTGTGTCACTCGAGCTGTTTTCAATCCTAAAAGCTGCTGTCCTACTTCGAAGACTCAGCATTATTTCAAGCTCATTGGCCCCTTTCATTGAAGGGTGGTGCAGTCCTCCGCAGCCAGGCTGCCGTAATTAATGTTTCCAACAAGTGCTCCAGGAGCAAGGTCACACTTGAACAGCAGCTGACTTTGAAAAAGCCTTTATTTCCAGGTAAATTGAAAGTCTGCATTCCGATCACATTTTCAGCCTGATGCATTTCAGAGCTCCTGCTCCTTCTTCAAAGGCTCAACACTGAGGCTCACACTGTTGCTGACACACCTATGAATAAATTATTAAGTGCCCTCTAATGGCCTATTCAGGTGAGTAATTCCGCATTGCCTTCTGGGACTTGTAGTGTGTATCAGAATAAATCCATACCCAAATGGGTGCTGTGTCCCTCGAGCTGTTATCAACCAATATTCACAGCCCTTCGATGGGCCTCAGAGTGCAAGTCAGTTTTCAATACTAAAAGCTTTCTATCTCACTTCGAAGACTCAGCATAATTCTAAGCCCATTGGCCCCTTTAATTACAGGGTGTTGCAGTCCTCCATGGCAGGCTGCTGTGATTAATGTTTCCAACAAGTGCCCCAAGAGCAAGGACGCACTCAAACAGCATCTGACTTTGAAAAAGCCTTTATTTCCAGGAAAACTGAAAGCCTGCATTCGATGACAATTTCAGCCTGATGCATTTCGGAGCTCCTGTTCCTTCTTCAAAGCCTCGACACTGAGGTACACCTTCAATTAATCAATCAATCAATCAATCAGGGAATTTTTAAGCATGCTACTCACCTGCGCTACTCACCTGTGAGGCTCTATAGGCGCTGGGGGGGCAGCTGCAGTCAGTCGAAGAGCCAGGTCTTGAGGGTCTTCCAGAAGATGTGCAGGGGGCGCATCTGATGTTGATTGGGAGCTTGATCCAGGTCCTTGCCTTAATGTAGGAGAAGGTTCTTCCACCCGTTCTTGCTCTGCGGATGTGTGGGGGCTCAGCGAGGGCGAGGTTGGTGGATCAGAGGTTTCTCATGGGTACGTGGAAGGAGATTCTATTGTTGAGATATTGGGGTCCGGGGCCCGGTGTCATGGAGGCATTTGTAGGCATGGGTGAGTATCTTGAAAGTTACTCTCTTCTCAACTGGGAGCCAGTGGAGGTTACGCAGGTGTTGGGTGATGTTTTCTTGTCGAGGGATGCCGAGGGCGAGTCTGCGGTGTTCTGTATGGTCTGGAGCTTTCAGAGCAGAAACTTGTTGAACCCGGCATAGAGGGCATTTCTGTAGCCTAGTCTGCTGGTTATGAGTGCACGAGTGACGCTTTTCCTTGATTCTGGGGGATTCATTTGAAGGTCTTTAGGAGGGTACGGAGGCTGTTGAAGCAGATGGAGGTGATAGCGTTGACCTGTCGGGTCATGGAGATGGAGGAGTCGAGTACGATGCCGAGGTTTCGGGCCTAGTCCATGGGGGGGGGGCTCCCGAGGGTGGTGGTTCACCAGGTGTTGTCCCATGCAGAGGGGGAGGGTCTGAGGATGAGGATCTCTGTCTTTTCAGAGTTGAGCTTCCGACAGCTGTTGCTCATCCTGGATGCGACATTCTTCATTCCTTCGAGGAAGTTGAGTCTGGTGGTGATGGGGTCCTTGGTGAGGGAGAAGTTGAGCTGGGTGTTGTTGGAGTAGGATACTATGCTGAGTCTGTGCTGTCTGACGATGGCGATGAGGGGAGCCATGTAGATGTTGAAGAGCATGGGGCTAAGCGTCGATCCTTGGGGTACTCACAGTTGATTTCCGTATGTTAGAAGAGGAAGGGTAGCAGTCTGATTCTTTGGGTTCTGCTGGTGAGGAAGGAGTGGAACCAGCCGAAGGCATTTCCCTGTATGCCAGCGGCGTGGAGTCTGGTGGTGAGTGTGTAGTGGGAGATGGTGTTGAACGCTGCAGAGAGGTTGAGTAGGATCAGGGCAGCGGTGTGTCCTTGGTCGAGGAGGGTGCCGATGTTGTCTGTGGCAGCGAGTAGAGCAGTCTTGCTGCTGTGTTTGCTGCAGAATCTGGATTGGGAAGGGTCGAGGATGGAGTTTCCTTTGATGAATTTTGTTAGTTGGACGTTGACGGTGTTCTCGGTGACTTTGGCCATGAAGGGGAGGAGGGAGGTGGGTCAGTAGTTCTTGAGGTCCGTGGGATGTCCTGAGGGCTTCTTGAGTAGGTGTTTGACTTCTGCCCATTTCCAGTCATCGGGAAAGATGCCTGTTTCAAAGGTGGCATTGATGGTGTGTTGTAGTTCCAGAGCGATAGCGGCGGCAGCTCTGTGGAAGATGTGCTGGGTGCAGGGGTCCATGGGGGCTCCTGAGTGAATGCCTTTCATGGTCGATTCGCTGTCTTCGGTGGTGACTGGGGTCCAGGAGGAGATGGTGGACTGGCTGGCGCTGCTGGAGAAGGGAGTGGTTTCGGAGTCAGGTGTCTGGTCATTGAAGTTGTGGTGGAGACCCTTGATTTTCACATGGAAGTAGGAGCCGAACTTGTTGCAGAGGTCCTGGGTGGGGGTGATGTCCCTGGTTTCGCTGGGGGGTGTGGTGAATTCCTGGATGGCGCTGAGGAGTTCCTTGGAGTTGCTGGAGTTGGCAAGGATCTTGTTCTGGTTGAAGGTTCTTTTGATGGATCTGATACATTGGTGGTATTACATCATGGCATTTCTGTAGGTATGGCGATCTGAGGATTTGCTGTTTCTCCAGTTCTTCTCGAGACGTCTGCAGGTGCGTCTGGATTCTTGGAGGTCATGGTGAACTAGGTGGCCTTCCTGGGACGCTGTCTGTTGGGGTTACGCAGGGGTGCGAGCTCATCTGTGCAGTTGGTGATCCATCTGTGGAGTTCTTTGGTTGTGAGGTTAGCGTCAGTCGAGGTGGTGGGGGCATTGAGGTTAAGGGTGGAGTGGAGCTGCTCCTCAGTGACTTTGCTCCAGTTTTTTCGTGGTGGGCGGGGTGCAGGTTTGGGCAGCATGAGTTTGTTGATGAGGAAGTGTATGCAGTGGTGGTCCGTCCATGAGGGTTGCGTGGTGTGGCTGAAGTGGATGTTGTTCGCACCTGCGAAGTTGGGGTCGAGGGTGTGTCCTGCCTTGTTGGTAGGGATGGTGACGAGCTGTGTCAGTCCGATGTTGCCAAGATTGTCCAGGAGGATGGTGGAGTAGGGGTTGCCGGGGTTGTCGAGGCAGAAGGGTGGCAGTCTGATTCTTTGGGTTCTGCAGTGCAACAGATTTATTATTATGGGATTTAGGGTTAGAGTAAAAAACAACAGTGTGATGCTTTAAGGAATTAATGTTTCCAGGCATCTGATAGGTCAACATAATTCAGCCTTTGCATAGCCCTCAAAGGATCAGTTGGCTTTCTTCAGGACCTTATTGCAACCCTGCTTTTGGTGAGTAATTTCTGCTGCGATTACTGTGCAATTAATTTATAATAAACATATGACTCATATCTTTAGGACCTTTTCCTTGTATGGTTATAGCTGAAAAGAGAGAAAGTGGGGGACGGATTAGGCATCAAATTGGTGCTCCAACTTTTTAGGAGCACCACTAGTTGTATGATTGAACCGTACATGCATTGAACTGAAAGCCATGTGTTTCCTTAATAAAGTAATCAGGACATATAGAGACTCAAAACAATTAAGGAGACATTTAAACAAAGTAAAATGAAAATACACTCAAAAAGAAAAACAGACGTTACATACTACATACATCACTTGTTCTTTCAACAGACATCATGGGGTACCAGGGGAGGACAGGGTTTGTAGTCAAACACTACGAAGAAATATTATTTTTTTGTCATCTTGTTGGATAAGCTACTTACTGCATGTTCAGCAAATTTCTAGTACTCAGTGTGGGATAAAAATCAGAGGATGAAAAACCTTACTTCGTCAAGAGTATGCGTCCGCTTAAGCTCAAAGTGTCTCTCTGTGTCCCTGCATGTTGATGAGGGCTCTTCCTTGTCCTGTTTTATGTATGAAGAATAATTGCCTCCATCATGTGATCTCGTGTCACATGATTAGAAGCGGAAATACTATCTCTGTTATGAGGAATATTCTCGTGTTTCATTAAATTTCAGGTTAAATGCACAGGCACGCTGTAGAACATGTGGTCGTGTTACCAGTGGATGACTGCAGATTTATTGAATATAGTCAGAAAACCCCTGTTGATGTGATGTGCGCATAAGCGAGGCTGCTCTCCATTGATGTACCAAGAGTGGAGGGTTATGGGATATTGAGTGCAGACCCAAGGTAAAAGAAAAGAGTAGAAACAAGCCTTATTTCTTAATAAACACACTTTGTTTTTACATAAACAATCAAGGACATGTTTTCATAAATGCACTAAAGGGTACATATGGTAATTTTATCTCTTCACTGTCAAAGGGGCATTTTAATGAGTGCAATATATCAAATATATCAAATTGTGTATATCTATGAGTAATAAGTCAAATCCTTGTTTGATCTAGTCTGGTAATAGGCTAATGATGTTATTACGCCCATTATATCCTGTTCAAAAAGAAAAAAGAGAAAAAAAGGAGTTGGAATTGTTAGGGGTGCCTAGGATTTCATTGCTGGGCATCATCCAAAGCTGTCACTTATCCTCAGAATGTTCTTTTTAGAGAATATTGCCCCATGGAACATCATCCTTTAATCCTCTGGTGTGTGTAGATAATTTATAAACCCATCTTTGTTCCTTTTCGAAGAGGACTTTTTCCTAATTTCTTGATTCTGCAGAAACTTGTTCTAAAACTGTCCATCTCATATCATTAGGGGTATGATTGTTTGTTATGAAGTGTTCTGCCATCTTGGTGGTGTTGCGTCTACATCATATCATATTTCTATGTTCCACGATACATGGGTTTACGTATCTTCTTGTAATACCTATGTATTTAAGGTTGCATGGGCATATAATTAGATAAATCACTTGTTCTGTATTGCAATTTCTGTGTTTTCTCAATTCCCATGGGGTGTTTAGCCCTAGGTCTATGGTCTTTGTGGCTAACGTCAGGTGTCATACGCTGCACTGTCCACATGGGTAGTGTCCTGTGACTGGTGGGAGCCCCTACATTGTGTTCATTGTCTGTACCGGTATTTGGTGTGGTTTAGATCTTGTGTGAACCAGACTATCATGTATGCTTTGGGTTCTCTTGTGAGAAATTAGTGGCTGAACCCATTGTCTGCCTCCTATGTTCAAAGTTCTCCAGCTATGTTGAATTATCTTTTTAATCTGGTTGGATGTTGTGTTGTACGTGGTTACACATACCAAGGGGGAATCAGTCTTGTTATGTGTTGGGCCTTCCAGAAGTGCCTCTCTATTTTGATTTTTAGGTCTCGGCTGCGAAGGCTGCGCTTGCGCAGTCTCGCTCCGAGATTTAATGACTTGGAGAAGAGGGGCTTGAACCCGCCCCTCTTCTCCCCTGTTCTCCATTGGCTGGCCTCTTGAATGCTGGCCAGCCATTGGAGAAGAGGTCAGTCATTCCTATTAGGCCCCGTCCTTTTCGGATCGGGGGGGCGTGTTTTTTGCGAGAAGTCTCAGGGAGGAGACAACAGCAAAACACGCCCCCGAATCCGAAAAGGACGCTGCGTTTCTCCGAGGCATTTCTGCTCTGCCTCGGAGAAAGGCGGTGGTGTGCTTCTTTGTTTACTTTTCTGTGAGGTCGGCCTGTTAATAAATCAATCGGAATGACGCGCTCCTCTTGCTATCATCCCACCGGGTTCATTAAAGCAAGAGAAATAATATGTTTTTCAGGAAAGCTCCGGTTGAAATTGTAATTCCGTCCGCCAAGGGGTTCCTGTGCGCCGGCTTGCATGCTCCTGGCCCCGAAGGACGCGTCCGCCTCACTCGGATGATTTCTGCATTGTCCGCCTCACGTCAGTGACCGAGAGTTACCCGCAGTAAGGAATCCCGCAAGAGAGTTCATAATTGGGCACTACGTAATGCACTGTTTCTTTTAAGATGTAAAGTTATGTAAGTGCGCAAAGTTGTCGAGCAGATGCTTTATGTGCCGGGGCTTAGCTACATTTATTTTTTAAATCTGCGCCGGCTTGCATGCTCCTGGCCCGAGGGACGCGTCCGCCTCACTCGGATGATTTCTGCATTGTCCGCCTTACGTCAGTGGCCGAGAGTTACCCGCTGTAAGGAATCCCGCGAGAGTTCATAATTGGGCACTACGTAATGCACTGTTTCTTTTAAGATGTAAAGTTGTCGGCGAACGGCATATTCCAGTGTCAGTACTTGTCTGTTCTGCCTCACCGCCTCTCTTTTTCTTCCTCTGTCTCCTTGTTTCCTCCATGTGCATAGAACTGGAAATGCCTTCCTCCGATTGTTTTCTCCTATGTCCTCTCTCTTTGCTACCCTTCTAATCGCTTTGTGTCTATCTCATGTCTCACCTCTTCCACCCTTATCACATTGTCACTCAGCCGCCGCCCTTCCCTCTCTCTCTCTCTCTCTCTCTCTCTCTCTCTCTCTCTCTTTGTCTTTCCACTCCCTTACCTCCATCCACTCCTCGACACAACATTGCTTTATTGCCATACCATAAAGTGTTTAAGGCAGCGCCAGTGCAGTGCGTATGGATCACTTAATCCTTGAGAGACAATGTCAGAGGCTAAGAGATTTACTGCTCCGATACCCCCCTCTCCTCTCCCACCTTGTCTCCCAGGCCGATCTTTCTCCACGTCTTCTCCTACCTTTGTGCCTTGGTCTTTCCTCGTCTCTATACCTTTGTCTTTCCTCCTTCCTATACCTTTGTGTCCATGTCTTTCCTCATTTCTATATCTTTGTGTCTGTCCTTCCTCCTCTTTGCAACTTTGTGTCTGTTTGTCCTCCTTTCTATACCTTTGTTTCTGTCTTTCCTCCTTTCTATACCTTTGCGTCTATGTCTCTCCTGCTTCCTCGTCTCTCTCTGCTTCCGCGCATATCTCCTATATTGCTGGGATTCTTTGAGATGTTTCTTTTCCACCCCTCTCTTTCTTTTTAGTCCTCTCCTAATTCTCTTTCACTCTAGTGCTCTCTCTCATTTACTTTCACCTTTCTCGCTCTCGTCCTCTTCTCTCCCTTGCCCCGCCTTCTCTTGCTTCTCTTTTTTGACTCTCACTCTCCTTCCTATATTTCTGCGCTTCACTCTTCACCTCTCTCGGCTTTTCGCTCTCTTTACTCGTCTTCTCCTATTTCACTTTCTTTCCCTGCCTCTCTCCCCGTTCCCTTTGTGCTCGTTCGCTTCCCTCTCCATGTTTACAACGCTCTCTTTCCGTCTCTTGCTTTGTGTCTTCCTTTCGCCTTCTTCAGAGCGTCTTTTCTGTGTTTCTCAGCTTAAAGCTGCCACTTACTGAAACCCATGAACTGTGCTCCTATCTCTCACACCTCGTCATCCAGCACACTGCTCCGCACTGCGCCCCAGAACACCATATAACGATGTCGGTGATCATACACACCACAAAGGATCCCAAAACAAAGACCACAGCCTTCCAGTCGCATACCCGACATGGTGTAGCTGGCTGCCCACCTAGGCAAGCGCTTCAGTGCCCCACAAGCGCTAGATAAATGGTGTAGTACTGTACAATATATGCCGTCTCTTCTGCTGCTCGTTTTCCCCTTCTCTTTTTTAAATATTTATTTATATAGTTCTTGTCATCAGGAAGGTTTCATGGCACTGACATGCCAGGCGAGGGCCATATTAAGATTTCACCAAAGTTTAATCGGAATAAATAAATTACTGTAGCCCTCTACAAGACATATAGGGGGTCATTAGATTTCTTCTGAAAGGTCTCCTGTCTTAGCACTAGACAGGAAAAGGTGCGTCTCCCTGTCCACTCTTTCTTCATTCTGGAGATACAGAATTTCAGGTCTGTCTTGGGATGTAGTGCACAATAAGGGAGAAACTTACATTTAAGATTAGCCATGCCAGATTGTATGGCCTATGGAGAGACATTTGGACTGTACACTTTTCTCTCTTTCTCTTCTACTCTCTTTCTTACTCCATACCCATTTCTCTCTCCACTTTTCTCTCTTTGTCCTTTTATTTCCATCTCTCTTTTACTTCCCCCTCCTACCCCTGCCTCTCTCTATTGCCCCAATTCCACATGGTTTTAGTTTAGACCACTGTTTAGATAACACCAGTTTCTGTTAGTAAAGTGCAAAGGTCATCAATTCATGAATTTAAACGAAGCACCAGACGGTGCCCTCCGTGACAT
This sequence comes from Triturus cristatus, assembly GCF_964204655.1. Lineage (NCBI taxonomy): Eukaryota > Metazoa > Chordata > Amphibia > Caudata > Salamandridae > Triturus > Triturus cristatus. The sequence goes on from NC_140581.1 coordinate 756,249,264, forward strand.
GTAGGTTGCAGTTTCCGGGGAAAGGCCAACTACCACTGAAATCGCCCTGATTGGTTAATAATACCCCTTTTACTAATTTTGAACCCAAATAGTCTGAAAACTGTTCACTTGGAACAGCCCTAAAAGCCCCTATATTGCCATAAAACGTACAGTGTCGAAACTGGAAAATGTGAAAGGAAGTTGTTTTCTCGAGTTGGGAGTCCACTGATTTGGGAGCAGCGGCCCTTGCAGCTCCCCTGCCTAGTGTGTGATGGGACCAGTGGTGGGTGGAGAGAGTGAGCATTCACGAAACCCCGCATGCCAGCAAGAGAGCTCATAGTTGTGTTTAAAGGCAGCAGCCTTGTTTACCTACACAAATAATCTGCACACATGTCACATGGTGTGATTATTACTCTATACCTGAGCAATCCCTAGTCTCTTCTGGCAGTGCCTGCTTCTTTGGAGATGTCCAGAACCACCAGCCTCTTCATGGACTGAATAAACATTGTCGAACTGTATCCCTCACCTAGCAGTCAATATTCAAACTGACCCTTCCCAACGATGAATCCTTTGAAAACACCCCCTACCAGAAAGGTTCCTGACTAGGAACTGACACTCTCCAGTCCTAATAGCCTTTCAGAGGTACCTTTTGTAGAAAAAAATGTGTTTCCTAGAGGCTGTTCCACCTCACCCCTTCTTGGGTTGTTGTGGGCACCTCGTCACACCGACATCTTAATGTTCTCACTTGTGTACTCAGTTGATAATACACCTTCCATACCAAAACATATAACATACAGACAAAAGACCACAGTCTGTTGGTATTCATTGTAGGACATAGCTTTCTTTACTTTATATCCAAACACCAGATATGTTAAAGTTTACGCATTCTTTCTTTACAGACTTCTTAATGGCAGAAGATTGTAAGACTTTGTAAGAATTATAATTACATCCCCTCAAGGCAGGCTCAGATACCTGACAACATTCTTTAAATAGCATATCATAAGGCAACATAGCATCAATTATTCACAAGTGAAAGCTATGAGAACTTCCTGGGCTGCATCCCTGCTAGGGGCACCTCTAACTGTCCCCAGCCACATCCTGATGAACTGTCCATCTGTGGGCAACTTTGGGGTAGGGCCAGAAGGATTGAACCACCATCATGCCAGCCCTACCTCCAGCCAGCGCCTAACCCTCCAAAACCTCACAGCAAGAGCAGACAAGGAGCTTCCAGGCACCATCGCTGCTCAGGGCACCCATGACTCAAGCTACACCCCAATGAACTCTCTATCTGTCAGCAACTCCAGGATAGGACAAGAAGATCTGGTTCTTTTATTATTGCCTGCAGACTGGGAGGGTGTTTATTGTGGAAGGTGAAATGGTGATTTTGTGTGATGTGACTAATGGGTTCTCGTTCGGAATTATGTTAATCACGTATGGAGGGATGGATACACCCCCAGGATAAATCACAGAGCAAGTGGTAGGTGAAAATGTAAATAATTGAGAGAATGCATCTGCGAGGAGCACACTGATGTATGCATGAGTGATTTATTACGAGAGGCATGTCTGTGCCAAGACCGGAACACAGAAGAGGCGCTGCACACGGGGCAACAGGAAGGGTTGTGATTCCAATACAGCACCACCGTAGTAACAGGATGGGTTAGTCATGCGTAGGATCCCACAATCCGGTCAAGTGAGGACAGCCAGGATAACAACACAGGTCTTCTTAATCCTACAGGTGACATATCCACTAAACCCCATCTTAGATTTCACAACCATCTGAAAGGGGAAAACTGTACACACTCAAGAACACTGCCTGAACACAAAATGAAGGCTGCTTGTATTTTCCTCTGCGGAACATGTTTTATTTAGTTTTTAGGTCTCGGCTAGCGAACAAGCATTTACAATGCAACGGTCTCGGCATTGTTAAAGTTAGAGCTATTGGCATTGCTCATGACACTTTTTTTTGTTTATGTTTTTGTTTTTAAAACATGTAAAGAAACGGCATTGTTATTTACAATGTCAATAGCTTAATCAGTGTGTGTGTCGGTGGCTCTGTGTGTGGGTGCAAATGCAATAGGCCTCGCATTTGAGAGTGATTAAGCTATTGACATTGTAAATAACAATGCCGTTTCTTTACATGTTTTAAAAACAAAAACATAAACAAAAATGTCATGAGCAATGCCAATAGCTCTAACTTTACCAATACCGAGACCATTGCATTGTAAATGCTTGTTAGCTCTTTTTCATGACTTAGGTATCAGTTGTTCCGGATAGTTTCTAGCTTTTAACTTGTCTGTCAATATTTCTGCTTGTTTATTGAAGTCCTTTGTTTGGCTGCAGTAGCATTTTAGATGAAGAAACTGGCAATAAGTGAGATTTTCTCTTTGCGGTCGTGGATGAAAACTATAAAATCTCAAAAGATTGTTTTTTGCTGTGAGTTTGTGATACATGTCTGTCTGTAGTCTCCCATCTTCATGAAAGATGGTAACGTCTAGCAAAGTAAGACTGCTTTTGTCTATGGCATAAGTGAATTTGAAGTTTCTGTCTTGCCCATTTAGCCAGTCAGCTAAGGTTAAGGCTGTGTTCCTGTCCCCCTTCCATAGTCCAAAGATGTCATCTATATATCTCTCACACATGGAGATACGTTTTTGATAAGGATTTCTCTCATGTAGAATGCACTCTGTTTCTAGGTTGAAAACATACATAAAAGACACTGAAGATTTACTGACACAAATTCAAGATTGCGAATACAATGCCCACACCCACTTACTACTAAGTCTGGATGTGAATAAACTTTATACTAGCCTCCCACAGGATGAGACTCTGGGTGTAATAAGACAAACTTTAGGTAAAGATACTGGCAATTTAACACACCGAGATAATTTGTCTTGGAATGTGCAGATCTAGCTCTGACTAGGAACGTTTTTGAATTTGAGGGAACACTGTACCTGCAAACACATGCAACATTGATGGGGAGTACTTTCGCTCCAAGCATAGCAGGGCTTTGTGTTTTCAAACTAGAAACAGAGTGCATTCTACATGAGAGAAATCCTTATTGAAAACATGAGTTTTAATTATTTTTTTGCTCCCTTCAAGTTTTTCACAGACTGAAGCCAGTTCCTTCTTCTCAGTTGCCTTCTATTACCTCTTTTATTACCTTGTTTATTTTCTTCCCTAAAAAACTGTTTAAAAAAACTGTAAGTGGTGCAGGACCACTACCAGCATAAAATTTACAGGCCCTGGACACACGTAGTGCACTCTACTAGAGACTTACAGATAAATTAAATGACCAAATTATGGTTTAGCTAGTCAAACTATATTTAGGGGAGAAGCACACATACTTTGCCACTATCTAACAGTGCTAAACTACTCACATTCCTAAGGCAAACTAGGTGTCTCAATATCTGACTGGGTGTTATAGTGACTGTTCAGGTGCTTAACTGGTTATGTAAGTGGTGGTATGGATTGGTAGCTGACTGTGTTATTGGGTGTTTGGGTGTGTAACTGCGTTCAAGTAGCTCTTTTAATAGTGGAGACAAAAGTACTGTGTGAGTGGATGTGTAAGTGATTCTGTAATTCTCTGAATGGATGTGACAGTGGCTGTATGGCTTTTTAAACAGGTATTTTTGTGGCTGTATAGTTGGGTGACTGGCTATATAACTGGGTCTATGCGTCTGTAAGTGTGTGTGTTAGTGACTGAAACTTGAAAGTACATGTCTTACCTTTCAACTACACAGCATCCTGGCCATTGCCCTACATAGGGTGTACCTTGGGGGGTTACTGCTGTGTAAAAAAAAGGGAGTTTAAAAATTGCCAAAGTGTATTAAATGGCAAGCTGACCGGGCAGGAAAACTGCACACACAGGCTCTGCAGTAGCAGTCCTGAGACATGTTCAAAAGGTTACTTGTCTTAATGGGTAAGTAGGAGAGTCAGTACTTGAGTACATATCAGAGAGACTCTATCAGATCCTCTGTGGGTGCATAACTCAATGTGTAAGTAACTGCTGCTATATGACTGGCTCTCTGAGTAACTCTATGGGTCTGTACATGCATATGTAAGTGGCTCTATGGAATGCTTACTGGATGTTTTAGTGACTGCTGCTACTGGATGCATAAGTGGCTGTTTGAGTGAATATGTAACTGCTTCTGTCGTTATCTGACTGAGAGTGCTTGTGGCTTTATGCTTTTGTACATAGGTATGTGAGTAAGAGTATGTGTGGGTGTTTGGATGTATAACTAGGCGTATGGGACTCTAAGTGCACATGTAACACTGAAACTTCAAAGTACATGTCTTACCTTTTAAGCACATAGCATCCTCCCATATGGCCTACCTTAGAAGTGACTTTGTGTACTAGAAGGTGTGTTTAAGGCTTGGCAAGGGGTTTTAAATGCCAAGTCAACTTGGCAGTAAAACTGCACACACAGGCTCTGCAGTAGCACACCCAAGACATCTTTAAAGGGCTACATGTCTGGATAGGTGACTAAGAGTGTCAGTATTTGAGTACATATCCGAGTGACTGTATCAGATCCTCTGTGGGTGTGTCACTGGATTTGTAAGTTTTGCCAGGTGGAAGTATTATGTGATATGGTTGGTGGGCCTTATCAAATAATACTAACACAATATACAAAAGTGGACCTCAGAGTTACCCTTAGCAGTCCAAGCTCAGTCCTGGTAGCCAGGCACAGAGCAGTCACGCATACTTAGAGGAACATGTGCTAAGCATTTCACGGTACCAGCATTGACAAAAGTAAGTCACACGACTCAAAAGAAACCGTGACACCAATTTATAAAAATACATTGTATTTCTATACAATTATTGACACCAAAACAAACTTGTTACGTTGCATATAACAGAAGTTATACATTTTCAAAGAATAAAGCAATAAATGCCATGAAACTGTCAAATGTTCACCATTGAAGTCAATGGGGAAAACAGACTTAGCACAATGATAGTGCAGGGTGAGTTCAAGTGAACCCTCTTGTGGTTAAGGCTCTGCGGGCCCCTAGGCCAAGACTCAACAGCTCCTACTTTGTTACCTTGCTTAGGGGGTCTAGGTGCAGATGTGACTTGGATGTCCTTGGTGTGGATGGGATCAGCAGGTGCTGTAAAAAATGCAGCACTTGGCAAAACCACATTTTGCGATGAAGTTACACTCTATCCTCGAAAAGCAGAGGCCTTTGGGCTCCCAGGACCCGGGTGGAATAGTTGGATTTGTTCTACCTTGCTCTGCAGCTCCAGGTGCAGAGGTAACTGGCAGCTGTCGATCACTGGTGGCTTTGCCACACACTCAATGACACCAACTTCAGGATGCAGAGACACATCAGTGGGGTTGTTGCCGCTGTCAGTCGTTGTGAGTTACTCTCGGGCTGGAATTGTCACTCAAGGGGTTGATCACCCAACTGGCGATCACCAAGCCTTGGCTGCTGCAAATGTAGCCCTTGGATACTTTGGCAGCTGGAGGTCGACAGGAGTGGACCAGCAGCTCAAAGCATGAGGTGAGCTTGGCTATCACTCTCGACAGGCCCATTAGGTCTCAATTCTTGTGATTCAGCACATCAATTCTTCTGCAGGTTGCATGTGATTGGTTCAACCAGTCAGAGGAGTCGGCTTTGGATTTCTGGTATCCACTGAAGTCCCTCTTGCTGGAAGCAACAAGCTTTCTCCACGGACCTCGTCGACACTTAGGTTCAGTATATGATCTCTTCAGGGCACTTAAGTGTTCTCTATTTGCCCTGCAGGAGAGTCCAAAATACTGTCTTCGATGAAGGCCTCTTCTTTGTTTCTCTTCTTGGACCCAAATGAGATCCTAAGTTCTGATGTCAGGGAAGCCCCTTAAAGCCTAGTTTAGGGGGTGTCAAGGGCTTGAGGGACAGTGGCCAATTGGCTACAGGTCCCTGTGGCTAAACCACCCCTGTAGTGACAACATTCTGTTCATGTATGTCGCTATACTGCGCAGAATACTCTAATTTAGGGTCTGTCAAAATAGCAGAACCCTTTCTCGGCTGTACAGACCTCTTAACCCACCCTAAAGGTGTAGCCAACCTTTAGAGGTGTCCATCTCCTGACTCCCTAATTTTCCTGCCGGTCAGGCTGGACAGGGCTAGAAGGGCTTTGTCCTCAAGTGGGGGAAAAGAAATTACACATCAAGGGTTGTGAAAGTCTTTGAAGGTCACCTTTTTCATGAATGTAAACACTAGCCATCCTGGGGAGAGGTGTAATCTCCTTCCTACCCAGGATTTTGTCTCAGTCCTGGGGAAGTGCTAGCACATCACACAAGAGGGCAGACTTTTGTCTTGGTGGCAAATGTCTCAGGAAGCTTGCCAAGGTACTTGGGGTTTTGTACCCTCTGTGGTTATCCACATTGGGTGGCACCCCTGTGCATGCCAGTTCACCCTCGACATGAGACTCATGATTTGGTGTATGATACAAAACATGACACAATTTGGTTGTTCCATAATGGAGCTGGCTATCTCGAGTTTCCTCTGTAGCCTGTCCATGTTACTCTATGGACTTTCGGTCACTTACAGTAAAACCTTGCTTTACAGGGTTACTGTATGATTATATATGTGTAAACATATATATCCACACCTTTAATATAATGCCGTCTATCTGCTGGGCTTAGGAGGGCAACCTTAAGAGTACCTTATTTACCTTAAGGCAGTAGTGTGGCTCAGCAGCGCATGGTGTGTGAAGAGTCACTCCTGAGCAGAAAGGCTGCTTGTACAGGGCTATAATGACATACCTGCAGTCATACTTTTACTCAAGTCACCCCGTGTGGCACAATAAAGTGCTACAGCCCTGGTGACCCCTCTTATCACCTTAGAACTGGTACCATCTACTAGGGACTTACAAGGAGTGATAAATACTTCCCACTTGGGTGTACCAATTCAACATTTACAGTTTAAGGGGAAAAGTACTGAGACTGTAGCCTGATTAGCAGGTCCCAGTGCACTTCCAGACCTACAAAGACATTATCTATAGCAAAATGTGGGGGGTGACCATGATAAAAAAAGGCACTTTCTAACAGTAAGTAACTATGTCACTATTTGACTGCCTCTCTTATATATGGTTCTGTAAATGTGAATGTAGTGGCTGTATGGATTTCTTACTTGCTTTCTTATTGAAGTTTGGGGTATGTAACTGTGTGTGCAACTAGCTTAGTTACTACTGGATACATAAGGTATGTGTGGATGCATGACTGTATATGAGAGACCACTGAACTCATGACAGGTGCATCCATATAAGTGGGGTAGGACCCACTTGTTCCAGAACAACTTCACCGATGTTCAGAGCACTCACTGGGTATTTAAAATGGCTTTATTAGCCACAGATGTATTTTGGCGAGATGCCTTCCTCTCTGCAATAAAACCATTGACCAAGGTGCAAAGTTTTATGTTAATTTAAAGCATTTGGCATTTTTATTGATTGATCTGTGGCCAAATGGATCACACTGATATCCGATATCATTAGTTGGACTATGGGACTTGACCCAATTAACACACCTTGCCTCAATGTACAATTGGACGCTGATTACTGTCACCCACACAGGAATTTGGCCATATTATTTTTCAAGTCTCGAGGAGAGGAGTTGGCCTAGCAGCTAGGGCGGTCTTCCTCGAATCTGGGGAACCGGGTTCGGGTCTCGGCACCACTGCTGAACATCCTGTGATTCTGGGCAAATTACTTAATCACCACGTGCCTAACAAAAAATGAATGTGTCTTCATGTAACGCAACTGGTGCTATGTAAGGCATTCTGATACCCGATTTGGGTCAAGTTTGTGCTATATAAAACTCTGTTAAAAAAAAAAGTCCTGTCACAGCTCAATGCTGCCCGGTATGGGTTGCTGCTTGTTGGTTAGTTTAGGAATCAAGCCACTGTGCATACAACACCCCTCTCCTGCCGCTGGATGTTAGACACAGTATCTCCATAGGTGTCCATCGAAAGACTGGTCATAACTAGATTTGCATAATCCACGACCTTCATTGGTCGACGGGGTCTGTCAGGGGTGGTTCAGGCAGTTGACAATAGATACCTTTTCAACATTCCACCAAAGACCAACGTACTCAGGACGGTGCATTCAGATAAGCGTTGGTAGGACCCATTTGCACTCACTGGGTATTTAAAATACCAGTGGGTAGTTATAGTTAGGACCATGTTTTATTAGGAAAAGTGTTTTTTGACTTGCCTATAACTTTGGCGCAGTTTGATGAATCTTCACAAACTTTTCCCAAAAAAAGTGCCCTAGAGTCTAGTTGTGTATGGAAAGTTTCAGGGTGATCAATTAAGAAGAACAAAAAGGAGGGGTGCCAAAAAAAGTTTCCTATGCTAATTCCAATCACAGTTTTGAATAGCTGCGGCCCGTGCATATAAGAGCGGTGGGGCGGTAGGGCCGGGTTGGGGGATTGGACAGACGACCAGGAGGGAAAATTACATAAATAATTAATTTTCCCTCATCTTCATCTGTCGGAACCCCCTCCATCCAACCTCACCGCCCCACCTCTCTTACCTGCATGGTCCGCAGCTGGGTTTGAGCAAGACTACAGCCTGAACCACTGGACGGACTTACACCAAACTTGAGAGAAAAGTAGCTTTTGGCTCGCAGATCACGCTTTCAGTTATCTGGTGCAAATCCGTCAGAAGGTTCAGTAGATTGCAAAATATTAAAGGAAATCCAAATTTGTATATCTACTATCACAATGACCTATCGAATATTTTGCAACTATTCACGAATACACGTGCCAACAGATAATAACTTGTTTGGCTGGCATCAAATAGAGCAGAAAGTTGAGGCTATCATTTTAGTTTGTCTGCAAACTCCCCGGGGCAGCACCAAAATGACAGACAGTGACATAAAGGGTCAGGTTGGATGTCCCCTGACCCAATGGGTGGCATATAGCGGTGTTTCTGCAATATAGTATGGGCCGTATACATAAAAGAAAATGTCTTTTTGCACCATGCGTGATATTCATGAATTCACCACAACGCTCAGCACAGCTGCCCATCTACCTTTGCAGCAAATTTGTGAATAGTGGTGGAAAATAAATATATATATATTCACACACCCACCCTCAGTCTCATTAGACACTCAAAGACCCACTCATCCACCCAGTCAGAAATGTATGCACCCACTAGCAGGCCTAATCGGATGCAGCACCCACTCACAGACCTACTCAGGCATTTACGTATCCACTCACAGACCTACTCAGGCATTCACACACCCAGCCAGAGATATAATAAGACAATCATGCACCCACTCAGAGACCCACTTAGAAACTCATGCACCTAAACACAGACTTACTCAGACACTCATGCACCCACTCACAGGCCCACTCAAATAGTCATGCACCCACTCACAGACCCACTTAGACACTCATGCATTTATTCACACACACACACAGACACTCATGCACCTGCTAACAAACCTACTAAGGGACTCATGCATCTACTCACAGACCCAGTCAGACACTCATGTAACCACTCAGAGACCCAATGAGACATATACACTCACTCATTGACCCGCTGATGTACTCATGCACTGACTCTCACAGCTACTCAGATACTCATGCAGTCACTCACAGAGAAAGTCAGATACTCTTGCACCCTCTTACAGACACACTTAGAGAATTGTGCATGCTCTCACAGACCACTGAGAGACTCTTGCAATCACTGACAGACCCACTGATATGCACTGAGAGATCCAATCAGACACTCATGCTCCCAGTCACAGACTTACTGGACACTTATGCATCCACTCTGAGACTCACTCCGACACTTATGCACCCACTGACAGACACACTCACACACCATCACAGAACCACTTAAATACTCAAGCATCAGCTCACACACCTACTTAGGTAATCATGTACCCTGTCACTGATTCACGCAGCAACTCATACACGGACCTACTTTAACACTTATGCACCTACTCACAGACCTACTCAAACACTCACATACCCACTTTTGAAGATACTCAGACACTCATGCAGCTAGTCACAGAGCCACTTAGACACTTTTCCACCCAAGTACAGACACAGTTAGAAACTCATGCAAGTAATCACAGACCCTCTCAGAAACCCATGCACTCAATAAGACACCCACACAGATAAGACCCAGTCAGACACTCATACACCCACTGAGACCTACTTAGACACTCATGCACCCACTCACATACTAACTCAGGCACTGTTGTACCCATTCACAGTCCCGCTGGGAGAGTCACATGCCTACTGAGAGACCCACCCAGACACTAACACATCCACTCAGAGACCTATTTAGACACTCACACACTCACTCACAAAACCACTCAGAGACTGACTTTCTACTCAGAGGCCCACTCGTACACTCACACACCCACTCACAGACCCATTCAGAGACTCATGAACCCACTCACAGATTCACTCAGTGACTCATACACCCACTCACAGACTCACACACATTCTCATAGATGCACTTGGTTTGTCACAGCTTTTGGCAGCGCTTCTCAGACAGTTATACAGCCACTGACATACCAACTCAAACACACATGCATCTAGTCACAGACCCACTCAAACACTTATACATACACTCACAGGCACACTCAGACACATATGCACCCAGTCATGGACCCTCTCAGAGACTTGCACCCAGTCACAGATGCTCTCAGAGACTCATGCATCCACGTACACACCCAATCAGACACTCATGCACCTAGTCACTGACCCACTCAGAGACTCATGCACTCAAAAACGTATACATGCATTCACAGACACACTCAGTTACTCATAAATATTTTTAAAGAGTTATTTAGGTAGTGATGTACCCAGTGTGATGCACAGAATCACTTATATAGTTATGAATTTTGAATGTGTTAGTGGCTATTAAATGTCTCCTTTTGTTTTAGGTATTTGTGACATTTGCAAATATTGCAAAAATATAAAAATATATCTTTTTAAAAGAAAATGGACAACATTCTGGGATGTAGGGTGGCTCTAAGAAGAGCCTTTCTGTTAATAGTGTGTGTGTGTGTGTATATATATGGGAACTTTTCGTGGCATATAGTGCGTGCATGTCCTGGGTGCGCATGAGGAGACCCGCCTTATCAAGTTGAGGAAATAAAAATTATGAGGCCTATGTGTCCCCGTGTGTTCCCCGTCGCTCATGTGCACATGCATGTAACCTATGCATTTCCCCACCATGGCCTGTCTATCATGATGCTTATGCTATAACGTGGCCTGCCATCATCCAGTCTCCCATGAGAGAAACGACAACTCTGCATTGAGGCCTACACGTTTTGCATCATGTTTTTCTGCACTCGTGTCATTTCATGAAAGTATTTTTGTGGCTCAGCCAGAGCCGAAAAGAGGTTTCAGGCCTCAGACGCTCTGAAAACTGCAGCTGCGTATCCTTAGCCTCGCACACTTGGGCCTCAGCCAAAGGGGCCCTGTCCGAGGTGCCGAGACAGTATTGAGCATGTTTATCTGCTTACTCCTACTAAAACACATTCCTGCCTGGAGAAGGAGGAATAAACACCACCCGTCTGCAAAGGAGAAAGCCTAGCCTTTCTGTCTCTTTTTGTGTGATTGCAAAGCTCACGTCAGTGAAAAGCCCATAGCCCCCATGTAAGGCCCACGCAGTAAATGAAGAAATAGATGCCACATTGGCTCTTGGTGATGGGCAACCTATGTCACAAATCAGTCCCTGCCCCAGACTTTAGATATCAGATAATACAAGATGTGCTGGTCGTCCTGACACTGAAGGCCTCACTTCCAGACTCCCCGGTTGCACAGCAACCCTTCCCCACGTTAGTTACACGTCATGCTCGAGTTGAGCACAAGTAAGGCAAAGTTCCAGTAAAATTCCAGCTGATCACGCAACCCCCTCCAGGCATCCACCCACCTATGACACTCACATCAAGTGGACGCCCACCTTCACGCCTACCTACACACCCACATGCTCTTATCTCATTCTCTCTTGCTCCGCCTGAAGCACTCCTGCTTACGTATAATATGAAATGTATATATACTGTACTCTGTGAATAAAGTATGAGAATATTCTGAGAATATTCTGAGAATATTTTGAGAATCCTGATCCCTTGTGGTGATGGAACTATTCTCCCTATAACTCGAGTTATTGGAATAAAGCCCTTTTGAACCTGATACCACGGACTCTGCCTCTTGCTTTATGCATGATCATATTGATATTATAGAAATTCTGAGCGCGTAATACTTTATTTATGACATTTAATGGCGCCCGAACAGGGACAAATCTCTTTCCCCACGCGCCGGAGATGAAGGTCCAGTTTTGCCCCCTTCCACAGCCGTGACGGACTTCGAGTGTACACGTCGCGGGTTTTCCCGCCAACTCCCTCAGGCCAACGAAGGAGACGGACTGCGACCAGGCATCCATACGAGGCGGTGAGGATTGCGGACCGTCCCGACCCAGAGCCCACCCTGCGAGAGAGCTGTGTCCGAGGTTTCTAGAGATCCACCTAAGATACGCCATTCCCTGCGCAGCGTCAAGTGTCCGAGGCCTTCAAGTTCAAGTTCAAGTTCTGCTTCCCGGTGAGTTTTTCATGGGGGTTGCAATAAAGACGGGTTCATTTAATGAACACGGTAAAGACGTGTCTCACTTGTGAGACCGGTATGTTCAAGAGCATGCATCAAGTATTAAAGTATTAAAGAATTAAAGTAATTCGAGTATTCAGGTGCACCGATATAACTGTATGAATGTTATTGTCTTAGTCAGGTTCAGTTATGTTTGAATGTGTCAGGTTTTTATGTAAGTTTGTTTCATTGTGATTTTTGTTTTTGGGTCATTGTGATTTTTGTTTTCGGTTACATTCCAACATGCCGTTGTTTTCGAAACTGCGTAAGATATGTACCAGAAAAGGTGTACTAGAGGAACCAGTTAACATTCCGCCTAGGGACACACCTGGACATTTCATGTACTGTAAGCATGGTTTAGATGCCATGTTGTTTTTAGAACTATGGGTGGACTACACGAAGGATTTAGAGACAAAGTATGGATGGCCCATCACGGGAACGTGGGATGCGGAATGCATTATGAAGGTAGAGGAAGAGATATGGAAGAGAAAATCTAGACCTGCTCAGAAGGATGCCATTGAGTTATGGCGCAAGGAGTCACATAGAAGAACAGAGAAAGAGTTCCACAAAGCAGAGAGAAGTAGACAGGAGTCCGAAAAAGCCAAAGAAGAGAAATTACAGGAGGAAGGGGAACGGGTAAAAAGAGAGCAGAATGAAAGAAAAAGAAATACTGTCGTTGCTGGTATTTATCCCGTCCTTTCAGAGGAACTAGCAAAAGTGGCCCCAGTAGAAAGACCCATTAGAGTGCCACCGCAAGTACCCCGAAAAATAAAACAAACAGCATCCGAAACGTTCATTAACACATACCTAGAGGAATCCCCACCAGCATACGTGGACGCATTTTTCCCTGCACCCCCAACGCAAGAACAGCTCCAGGAGCTCGAGGACGGCCGGGAGGGAGGATCCGGGGCAACATCAGGAGGGGGGCCGACAGTAAAAGTAGACATCTCCGAATGTATATATGACCCAGATCCAGGAAAGGGCAGAATGCTCGTGTTTTCACTACGGCTTAGACGAGCAGTCGCAGATTTGGAAAAATTACCAGATATGGATAAACATCTAAAGAAAATGTACACATTCATAAGAACAGGGGAAGATTCTGAGTGCATAGCAGAAGCTATACAAAATAGAAAAGTAATTATTAAGAACTATATCCTTCGCTTCCTAATTAACTGTCTGATCAGGGAAAAAGACGAGGCGACGGGGACGTAGACCGTTGTTATATTGGTTGGAGTGATCGCATAGATGCCGGTCAGCATGATAAATCAGGCCAGACAGACAACATGTTGACCAAAATCCGAAAGGCAATAATAGCGTCACACGAAGGAGGCCCAAACGAAAAGGCTGAGTTATCATCTGATGATGAAGCAGGAGACAAAGACAGAATACATTATGTGGGCCATGCCCGGCGATTCGATAGGCCCAAGGGCCTCAATCACCGTAAACAGGGAACGGCTATAAAAGAAAGATATTCCCTTGAAAGTTTGTTCCAAATCACCGAAAAAGCGGTGAATAAACGGTTAGGTAACGATCAGCCCCTCACCCCGACCGAAAATGAATTAGCACGGTCAGCCACCCAATGGGTATCCCAATATGATATATATAATAATGATATCATAGCACAGACGTTCTTGAGCCTCCCACCAAACGAACAGCGCATAGCTGGTGTTTACATGGTCCAACATTTGATCACGTTGTATGAGAGTCAATATTCTGGTCCTGGTCTATTGTATAAGTTGCTGGACGACATAATACTAGACAGGTGGATGAACATGGGTACTGAATTGATTAATGTCATCCTGGATCAGCGACACAAATATATAGTATACGTGACTAGGTCCCTGCTTCCCGCTCCACCACAGGTTAAGGGACAGTCATACGACAAGCTGAACCCCCTACGAGAGGTTCATCCTGTAAAGGATGCAAACAATGAGCTGCAACGGGTGTATGTCTACACCCCCTTGTCGAAATTAGAGATACTGGAAATGAAAAAAATGTTGCCCTCCCATGATAAAGACCCGGGGGGTATTCACCGAGAACTAAAAGACATTCTTCGCTTAGGAGAATATACATATGCCGACATTCTAAAGTTATTAAAAGTACTATTGCCTGCTGGTATTTACGAGAAGCTTAAAGGACAGGACTGGGAGGTGGGAGAGAAAAAGCTCAGCTGGGATCTGTTGGAAAGAGAGGAAGAGGGAAGAGGCCCGGGGGTTGGTCTGGGTCCCCGAGCTAAAGACTTACCTGAACTCCTTGTACAAGTTTTGCCCAGATTATTAATTACCAAGAAAGAAGACTGGGATGCTATTTCAGCCTGTAAACAGAAACCAGACGAGGACACTAGCGATTTTTACTCTAGGTTTGAGAAGTATTTCACTATCAATAGTGGTCTTAAGCCCGGTAGCGATTCATATCCCCATCTTTTCATGAGCAAACTAGTAGAAAATTCCCTACCAGAGGTGAAGTATAGGGTACTGAAGGTTGAGAGTACTTGGCAAGCAAACAGCCCTTCCCAAATGTTACAGATGTTACAATACCACCAGAACAGAATTAGAGAAGAACACGACCAGGAAAAGAGACGCATGAAAGACACAAAGATGAAGATGCTGGTGGCCCAATCGACACCGGCAAACACAAACACGAACAAGAATAGCACGAAACAAACTAATGGGACCTGTAATTATTGCAAGAAGCCAGGCCACTTCGTAAATGAATGTGCAGTCCTGAAACACAATATAGCTATAGGTAAAACAAAGCCACGTCCTTATCCTCCCAAAGAAAATGACACACATCAGACATCAGATACGTTTCCACCGCCGCCGCCACCTGTCCATGCACCTGCACCAGCCCACGCCACAACACAAATGTATGAGCACGCTCAAACTAACTATCCAGAATACCAAGCATATTCATGAAGCAGCCCAGAGAGGGAATTCGACTTGCCCCTTATTCCAGTTCCTGTGGACCAAGCGGGTCCCTATGTACATGCACGTTTACTAGGACAAAATAAAAAGTTTTTGATTGACACTGGGGCGAGTAGAACTACCATCAGTCATTCCGAGGTTCCAGGGGCACCCCTCTCGGGCTCAAAGAGTATATCCCTGGGCTTTTCAGGAAAGCCTATTATTAATGAGGTTTCAGAACCGGTCTCTTTAGGAGTTGGTCCACTAATACATACAACAGACTTACTGCTTACTAAATCATGTCCAGAAAACTTACTTGGTATAAAAACATTAAAGGAACTGGGAGCAATTATCTGTTGCTCGCCAGAAGGAGTGCGACTGTATTTACGTGATTTCAAGGGACACTTTGTAATGAAAGATATTGACATCAGGCTCCAAAATGTACCACAGCACCTATGGGCACAAGGCCCGACTGACGTAGGTTTCATGAACATTACACCACACCAGGTCACCCTCAAGGAAGGAGTAGTGCTGCCACGGATTAGACAATACAAAATCCCACCTGAGGCTGAAGTAGGGTTACTGAAAATAATCGATGAACTCATCGCACAAGGGGTGGTGATAGAGACAGATTCAAACATATGCAACTCACCTGTTCTTCCTATTCTTAAAAGAACTGATCCCAATACATCACCTGTCTATAGATTAGTTGTGGACCTGCGAGAATTAAACAAATGTGTGGTGCCACAGTACCCTGTGGTCCCGGACATTCCTTCATTATTGACTGCCATTGATGCGAAGGCTACGTTCTTTACAGTTATCGATCTGAAGAACGCATTTTTCAGTATCCCAATACATCCGGACAGCCAATATCTTTTCGGTTTCAGTTTAAAAGGCCGCAGCTTCAGATTCACAAGAGCACCACAGGGCTTCACGGAAAGTCCTAGCATCTACAGTCAGGCACTCAAAAGACAACTAGACAGTATTCATATGCCTACCACCACAGCACTGATACAGTATGTAGATGACATTCTCATCACTGCAAGATCAGAAACTGACTGTGCAGATGCATCACTCACTGTTTTACACTTCCTGGCTGACAAGGGGCACAAAGTGTCCCCTTCGAAGCTACAATTCTGTGAACAGCAAGTGGCGTACCTTGGGCACTTGCTATCCAAGGAGGGTAGGCGACTGACACCAGAACGTATTCAATTGATTTCTGGCCTTTCACAGCCCAAGACACAAAAGGAGGTACGTGCATTCATTGGCCTCACTTCATATTGCAGGCAGTGGATTCCTCAGTATGCTTACATAGCCAAGCCCCTAATACAGTTGACGACACAGGAGGCAGCATCTACTAAAGTCCTCCCTTGGACACAAGAACACACTGTGGCATTTGAAGAATTGGAAAGAGCTTTATGTCAAGCACCAGTTTTAGCGATCCCTGATTACAACAAATCTTTTATGCTTTTTGTGACAGAGCGGGATGGAACAGCACTATCTGTCCTAACACAAGATCATGCAGGAAAACACAAGCCCTGTGCTTATTTTTCTAGTACATTGGACCCAGTAGCACAGGCTTTGCCTGCGTGCCTAAAATCTGTTGCAGCAACAGCCTTAGCCATAAGACAAAGTGACTCGATAGTGCTGGGCCACCCCTTGACAGTACAAGTACCACACGCAGTAGAGGTTCTCTTGAACCGGACACAAACACAACACCTGACTGTAGCGAGACTGACAGGTTATGAGCTGACGTTATTTCAACCACACATAGAGATCAGACGATGCAACATACTGAATCCTGCTACTCTTTTGCCCTCCAGTACAGAAAGCGTTTCCCCACATGACTGTGTTGAAGTAATACATACCGTGACTAAACCAAGACAAGACTTGACAGATGTTGCACTCCCAGACCCTGACCTAACACTATATGTTGATGGCTCATGCATGAGGACGGGGGCGGGAGAATTAGTGGCAGCGTATGCAGTGACCACTGCTACTGAAATCATAGAGACTAAAAGAATAGACATACTGTCAGCACAAGCAGCAGAGCTCATCGCTCTGACACAAGCATGCAGAAGAGCTAAGCACTTGAGAGTAAACATTTACACCGATTCACAATACGCATTCGGGGTAGTTCATGACTTCGGAGTACTGTGGAGAGAAAGAGGTTTCTTGACCTCTCATGGGGCCAAGATACAGCATGGCCCCCTTATACAAGCCCTTCTGGAAGCGATACATTTACCGACAGCCATAGCTATCCTGAAATGCAAAGCACATACTAAAGCCACAGATACCATTTCTCAAGGCAATGATCTGGCAGACCGAGCTGCTAAACAGACAGCTCAGACCCCACTAGACATGACAAACTCACAGGTACCATCAATGACCAAAGCCATGACAGTCAGGGATCCTTCCAAGGATGTACAAGACATACAGACACATGCTACTCTAGACGAATTAAAGAAATGGTCGGAACAAGGAGGGGTACTGACTGATCAGGGTTGGATGACTAAGAGCAAAACAACATGGTTTCTTCCTGATTCGATGGTACAAGTGATCATAAATACCGCACATAGTCCTGCACACTTAGGAGAGAAAGCAATGCTAGACAGCTTACAGAATATATGGTTCAACAAGCACCTGCGTGCAGCAGCGAAACAAAAGTTCAGAACATGTATGATCTGTTGCCAATTCAATCCAGGTAAAGGCATTCCGATGGAACAAGGTGGATTCCATCCACCTGACCACCCTTTTGAAGTCCTCCAGATGGATTATATCCAAATGGACAGATGTAGAGGTTACAAATATGTCCTGGTAGTAGTATGTTCACTGACACGGTGGACAGGGGCCTATCCAGTTCCTGATTATACTGCTGTAACCACCGCCAGACAATTGGTGCAAGAGTTTTTCCCACGTTATGGATTACCGCGTGTCGTATATTCCGACAATGGTCAGCCTTTCTCCTCTGAACTCATGAAACAGGTGTCCCTTCTATTAGGGTATACCTGGAAGTTCCATTGCGTACGACATCCTGAGGCAGCAGGCCTTGTAGAAAGACACAATCAGACTCTAAAGATAAAACTAGCAAAGATTTGCGCAGACAAAGGTGTAGATTGGATGGTAGCCCTGCCGGTTGCCCTCTTATACATGCGAATGGTAGCCCATTCTAGAACAGGCTTATCTCCCTATGAAGTGGTCTTTGGTAGACCACCGAATATGTGGGGCACTCCAATGCCTAAAAAGATTACTGATGTTGATAGTAGCATGCTGACAGATTACCTGGCTTCCTTGATGTCTGCACTACTCTCTTGTCGTTCGCAGGTTGCTGCCGCCTTCCCTGACAACACCCAGGTCAAGGAACATTCCCTCGCTCCTGGGGATTATGTCCTAATAAGGAACTTTGATAGAACAAGCCCTCTTGAGCCGAGGTGGAAGACGCCAAAGTTGGTATTATTAACCACGAGGACTGCTGTCAAAGTCGAAGGACGGAAAGGATGGGTTCATCTTCATCATTGTAAACGCTACTTCGGGAATAACGATTCTTTTAAAAAGGACACAAACTTTTCAGACTTTGAGCCCCCTTTACTAGAGGAGACTCCCCAGCAGGAGTACAAAGCTAAACTTAGATCTAAAAAGTCAGAACCCGTTTGATCAATTAAGTCCACTAGGTGGTGAAGCGGTTGAACATGTATTCTGGCTTGCATAAGATCTTGGACACTAATAATGATAAAAAGAGCAAGATGAAAAGCAAATACTGTAAAATATTACGTGGTAGATGTATAGTGACTTTGATTTTTCTATTTCTTCTGTGCATCACGATAATATGTATCAGCTTAATATTACATGCTATTTTTCCTCCTATTGCTTCACTCTTACACTCTTCCACTAATGATACCATAAAGCACACATTTAGTGATCTACCATCCCATGAGCTATCGTATCGACTTGCCTTGCGCAACAATACCTTTATTCAGATGCTGCACCATGCACATCAGACTAGCAATGCTACAGACTGCTGGGTCTGTGGCCGACTTCCCCCGTATCAGAAGGTGAAGGGAGTGTTGCCTCTTTTCCCTTTTCCATTCTCCCATAATGGTTCTTGCGGAGCATGGTTTGCCTTAATGACATCCATCAACAGTGATGCCAAAGAATGTCAAGACAAGGAGTGTAGGGGCGACTGGGTATGGGGTAACTTGAATAAAGTCATGAATGAAGCATGTTTCCCAGACGAAGAAGGTCTTCCCCAAAGGAAAGGTACAGATCTAGAAAATGAAGAGTATCTGCAAGGAAATGCGACCCTCGACTTTATAGTGTTGAATGTCAAGCCCATACACAATTTAGGTCCATCCTCAATTACAGTCCTGCCAGTAAAAGGGAACTTGTGTGTCAGAAAAGAAGGCTCAGTACATTTGGGGCACAGCGAGTGTAATACTATACTAGTGTTTAAAGACAAAGGAAAGTCCTATTTCAGAGCATCACGACACACCTATTTTATTTGTGGCCAGACAGCCTATGTGCAACTGACCTTAGACTGGGGTGGGACGTGCTACATATCATTTCTTTTACCGCCCGTTTTCTTGGCCCCATCGAACTATCATCAAAATCTCCAACTAGCACTTATCAGACACAGACGAGGGCTCGATGCCTCTGGCATTGACCAGACTGAAACAGCTTGGGAGCAATATACAGATTTCAACAAAGGATTCTTTTTCTTCATAGGTCCCGTCCAGAATAGTAAACTTATCCGCAGGCTAACAAGGATTCTAGAAACAGTTGCTAATGAGACTGCATCAGCCCTGGGGAACTTGACCCAGGAACAGTCTGCTATGAGAATGGTCGTTCTTCAGAATCGTCTTGTTCTTGACGTCATCCTGGCGGATAGGGGCGGGGCCTGTACGGTCATCGGTTCCAGCTGTTGCGTTTTCATTCCTAATAACGCACCGTCTGTATACAAAGCAATAACAAGGCTCCACAAGATTGCCCAAAGCATACACCAAGACCCAGGCACGTGGACTTGGTCCAGTTGGCTCTGGGGAGTAATATCGGCATGGGGATGGAAAGTGTTGACCGTCTGTGGGTTAATACTACTGATGATATTCAGTTGTTGCCTATGTCTGCAGTGTGGCCCGGCCATTTGCGGCCTGTGTGCTACTGCATGTGTTCCACATCCCCATTTACAAAACATTGAAAATGGAAAAATAATGCTGCAAGAACAGATCGACTGTCTCATGAGAATAGATGTGACATGAAGGGTCCACTAGGGGACAAGGAGGGAATGAGGAAATAAAAATTATGAGGCCTATGTGTCCCCGTGTGTTCCCCGTCGCTCATGTGCACATGCATGTAACCTATGCATTTCCCCTCCATGGCCTGTCTATCATGATGCTTATGCTATAACGTGGCCTGCCATCATCCAGTCTCCCATGAGAGAAACGACAACTCTGCATTGAGGCCTACACGTTTTGCATCATGTTTTTCTGCACTCGTGTCATTTCATGAAAGTATTTTTGTGGCTCAGCCAGAGCTGAAAAGAGGTTTCAGGCCTCAGACGCTCTGAAAACTGCAGCTGCGTATCCTTGGCCTCGCACACTTGGGCCTCAGCCAAAGGGGCCCTGTCCGAGGTGCCGAGACAGTATTGAGCACGGTTATCTGCTTACTCCTACTAAAACACATTCCTGCCTGGAGAAGGAGGAATAAACACCACCCGTCTGCAAAGGAGAAAGCCTAGCCTTTCTGTCTCTTTTTGTGTGATTGCAAAGCTCACGTCAGTGAAAAGCCCATAGCCCCCATGTAAGGCCCACGCAGTAAATGAAGAAATAGATGCCACATTGGCTCTTGGTGATGGGCAACCTATGTCACAAATCAGTCCCTGCCCCAGACTTTAGATATCAGATAATACAAGATGTGCTGGTCGTCCTGACACTGAAGGCCTCACTTCCAGACTCCCCGGTTGCACAGCAACCCTTCCCCACGTTAGTTACACGTCATGCTCGAGTTGAGCACAAGTAAGGCAAAGTTCCAGTAAAATTCCAGCTGATCACGCAACCCCCTCCAGGCATCCACCCACCTATGACACTCACCTATTATCATCAAGTGGACGCCCACCTTCACGCCTACCTACACACCCACATGCTCTTATCTCATTCTCTCTTGCTCCGCCTGAAGCACTCCTGCTTACGTATAATATGAAATGTATATATACTGTACTCTGTGAATAAAGTATGAGAATATTCTGAGAATATTTTGAGAATCCTGATCCTGATCCTTGTGGTGATGGAACTATTCTCCCTATAACTCGAGTTATTGGAATAAAGCCCTTTTGAACCTGATACCACGGACTCTGCCTCTTGCTTTATGCATGATCATATTGATATTATAGAAATTCTGAGCGCGTAATACTTTATTTACGACAAAGTGGACAGGACTAATCAGGCGGCTTCGGCACTCTTCACACACCCAAGTTATTGGTACAGTTCTGACCCACCGCAACCACGCTTAGATTTTATGCCTCTGCTAATTGCAGTTCGTGACTGCACGAAGGATGAAGAAGCACTGTATCCGGTTTTTCCAGGGTGAACTGAATGTGGAACCTTGCGGTTGAGGCATCTTGGGGACTCAGGAAGGGATTGTGTTTCATCAGCATCGTTCCCCACGGATCTTAAACAGCGTTTTTAATAAATTCCAGCACCCATGAAGGGATATGATGGAGCCGAGTGGAGTACTCATCTGACATGCAGTGAGAAGTGCATGTTGGGAACTGCAGTCCGCCAATGCCACTGCAGGTGTGCTAGAAACTCAGACCCGGCCCACCTGGAAAGCCACCAATGGCAGAACGACTGGTGGTATTTTGAAAGAACTGATGGGAGAAACGTTGTTGGAGCTGGCATTTGAAAAAGGGAATGCCCGAAACAATGTCATGCAATTTTCCATAGGACACTTTAGATAAAGCTACAGCCCGAACTGCTGAACGGAATTACACCAAATTTGGCAAAAAGGTAGCCCTTGGTTCAGAAAGAGTCCGTTTTGTTAAATAGTGTAAATCGGTTCAGTAGTTCCTGAGAAATTTGAAAAAGAAAAAGTTTGATATCTAGGGACGCAGTGGATTCACGAACCCTCCCGGGCACGAGCTTCATTCTAACTGGCTGCAAACATTCCAAACTGGGAACTGTTGGCAGTCATTTTGTGACTAGGTAGAACCGAGTCATAATAAAACAGTAAAATAAATGTTTAAAAACAAGAAAAGGGGGCTGGATAGAAACACTCTGACCCCTTAGGCCTGTTCAGGGTGTCCCACAAGGACCCCCAGGGCCAAATACATGGGGTCGCGAATCCTGGCCAAATTTTTTTATAAATGAAGCGCGGGCTTCTCAGCTTGATTTAACCCTTTCAGTGCTCATGACGGAATGGTTCCGTCATGAGCACAAGTGCTGCTGTGCTCATGACGGAACCATTCTGTCATGAGCACATGCTCAGAGAATCCCTGGGTAGGAAAATGTTAGGGGACCCACGCAAGCCTTACCTCTCTAGACTCCCCCGGGTGTTTAGTTTTCAGAAATGTTTGGGTTTGGTAGGTTTCCCTAGATGGCCGCCGAGCCCGGGTCCAAAAACTCATGGGACCTCCCTTGCATAACCAGGTTGTTTTGTAATAGGTAATTTTGATGTTGCCTCAATAGGTTTTGGGCCCTTGCCTGTCATTGGTACTTGACCCACCCATGCGAGTGGGGAATTATTTTTATCGGGAGACCGGGGGGAACGCTGGGTGGGAGGAAATTTGTGGATCCACGCAGATTGCAGAACTTTCACACAAAGACATTTGAGAAAAAAGTGATTTTTTTCAGCTAATTTTGAGGTTTGCAGGGGAGTCTGAGTAGGAAAATGTTAGGGGACCCACGCAAGCCATACCTCGCTGGACTCCACCAGGTGTTTAGTTTTCAGAAATGTGTGGGTGTTGTAGGTTTCTCTAGATGGCCGCCGAGCCCGGGTCCAAAAACTCATGGGACCCCCCCTTGCAGAACGAGGTTGTGTTGTAATAGGTAATTTTGATGTCGCCTCAATAGGTTTTGGGCCCTTGCCTGTCGTTGGTACTTGACCCACCCACGCGAGTGAGGTATCATTTTTATCGGGAGACCAGGGGGAATGCTGGTTGGGAGGAAATTTGTTGATCCACGCAGATTCCAGAACTTTCCCACAAAGAAATTTGAGAAAAAATAGATTTTTTCATCAAAATATGAGGTTTACAGGGGA
Source organism: Triturus cristatus (assembly GCF_964204655.1). Taxonomy (NCBI): domain Eukaryota; kingdom Metazoa; phylum Chordata; class Amphibia; order Caudata; family Salamandridae; genus Triturus; species Triturus cristatus. The sequence continues at coordinate 756,272,977 of NC_140581.1, forward strand.
TTCTGGGTAGGAAAACATTGGGGGACCCACGCAAGCCATACCTCGCTAGATTTCCCCGGGTGTCTAATTTTCACAAATGTGTGGGTTTTGTAGGTTTCCCTAGATGGCCGCCGAGCCTGGAGCCCAAAACTCATGGGACCCCCCTTACAAAACAAGGTTGTTTTGTGATCGGTAATTTTGATGTCGACTCAATAGGTTTTGGGCCGTTTCCTGTTGCAGGCACTAGGCCTACCCACACAAGTGAGGTACCATTTTTCTCGGAAGACTTTGGGGAACGTGGGGTGGGTGGAAATGTGTGGATCCACGCAGATTCCAGAACTTTCCACCACAGAAATGTGAGGAAAATGTGTTTTTGGACACATTTCTAGGTTTGTAAGGGATTCTGGGTATTAGAACCTGGTGAGAGCCAGTCAAGTCACCCTATCCTGGATTCCCCTGGGTGTCTAGTTTTCAAAAATGTATAGGTTTGCTTTGTTTTTCTAGGTGCCGGCAGAGCTAGGGTTCAAAATCTACAGCTAGGCACTTTGCAAAAAAAAGGTTCAGATTTCACTCTGAAAATGTGGTGTGTTCACGACGTTGCGTTTTGGGCCGTTTCCTGTCACGGGCACTAGGCCTACCCACACAAGTGAGTTACCATTTTTCTTGGAAGACTTTGGGGAACGCGGGGTGGGTGGAAATTTGTGGATCCATGCAGATTCCAGAACCTTTCACCACAGAAATAGATGGAAAATTTGTTTTTTGGACACATTTTTAGGTTTGCAAGGGATTCTGGGTATTAGAACCCGGTGGGAGCCAGTCAAGTCACCCCATCCTGGATTCCCCTTGGTGTCTATTTTTTTTAAATGTATGGGTTTGCTAGGTTTCCCCAGGTGCCGGCAGAGCTAGGGTTCAAAATCTACAGCTAGGCACTTTGGTAAAAAGGGTCAGTTTTCACTCTGAAAATGTGGTGTGTCCACATTGTCTTTTGGGCCATTTCCTGTCGCGGGCACTAGGCCTACCCACACAAGTGAGGTACCATTTTTCTCAGAAGACTTTGGGGAACGCGGGGTGGGTGGGAATTTGTGGATCCATGCAGATTCCAGAACTTTCCACCACAGAAATGTGAGGAAAATGTATTTCTTTTACAAAGTTTTAGGTTTGCAAGGGATTCTGGGTATCAGAACCTAGTGAGAGCGAGTCAAGTCACTCCATACTGGATTTACCTGGGTGTCTAGTTTTCAAAAATGTATAGGTTTGCTAGGTTTCCCTAGGTGCCGGCAGAGCTAGGGTTCAAAATCTACAGCTCGGCACTTAGCAAAAAAAGGGTCAGTTTTCATTCTGAAAATGTGGTGTGTCCACGTTGCGTTTTGGGCCGTTTCCTGTCACGGGCACTAGGCTTACCCATACAAGTGATGTTGTATTTTTCTCGGAAGGCTTTGGGGAATACCGGGTGGGTGGAAATTTGTGGATCCACGCAGATTCCAGAACTTTCCACCTCAGAAATGAGAGGAATTTTTTTGGGGGGGACAAATATTTAGGTTTACAAGGGATTCTGGGTAACAGAACCTGGTGAGAGCCAGTCAAGTCACTCCATCCTGGATTCCCCAGGGTCTCTAGTTTTCAAAAATGTATAGGTTCGCTAGGTTCCCTAGGTGCCGGCAGAGCTAGGGTTCAAAATCTACAGCTAGGCACTTGGCAATTTTTCACTGTAAAAATAAAAGTGTGTCCACTTTGCGTTTTAAGCCGTTTCTTGTTGCAGGCACTAGGCCTACCCACACAAGTGAGGTACCATTTTTATCAGGAGACTTAAGGTGACACAGGATTGTAGAGCAACTGTTATTACCTTTTGACTTTTGATGCATTTCTGGCTTCCAAATGAAGGACAATGTGTAAAAAAGAAGTCATTTTGAAATATGACCTATCATTCTCATGCTAGTATGGGTACTCACAATTTCGGAAATGTGCAAATATCTACTGCTTCTAAACTCTGTCTTTTGTTCCTATTTCATAAATACATAGCTGTCTTTCATACAGATTTTTCCATGTATATATTTTCCCAAATGAATTGCTCTATACCAGGTATATAACCATTGCAAGACGCTGCTCAGTTATTGGCTTAGGGTTCGTCGGGGTCTTGGTGAACCTACAAGTCCTATATATCCCCACAACCAGAAAGGTCCAGCAGATGTAACGGTATATTGCTTTTAAACAGCTCTCATAATTTAAAGAAGTTACAGGTGAAAACGGCACAAAAGGCTGCTTTTTTCAACTAATTTTCAATTTTTCCTATATTCAACTGTTAGTTTCTATATAGGAACCTTGAAGGAGCTACACAAATGACCCCTTGCTGAATTCAGAATTTTGTCTACTTTTCAAAAATGTATAGCTTTCTAGGATCCATTATTGCTTTCATTCCCATTTCTACCATTAACTGGAAGAAGGTTGAAAGCACAAAAAGAAGCAAAAATAGGCTATGTCCCAGAAAAATACCCAAACTGTGTAAAAAATGTTGGTTTTCTGACAAATGTCTGCTTGTCCCTGAAAGCTTGGAAGATGGTGATTTCAGCACCACAACCCCTTTTTTGATACTATTTGCAGGGAAAAAAATAGACGTTTTCATCTGTAGCCCTTTTTCCCATTTTTCCCCCCAAAAAATAAATTGTGCTGTATTTTGGCTAATTTCTGAGTCCCCTCCAGGGGAGTCCACAAGCCCTGGGTACCTTTAGAATCCTCATGATGTTGGAAGAAAAGGATGCAAATTTGGCGTGGATACCTTATGTGGTCAAAAAGTTACAGGGGGCCTAAGCGCGAACTACCCCAAATAACCAAAAAAGGGCTTAATGCAGGGGGGGAAAAGGCCTAGCAGCGAAGGGGTTAAATGAGGCCCCCAGGTAGGGTAGGTCCTGGGGGCATTTTCCTATTCATAATTGTGGGGGCCCACTGGGCTCCCGCAGCCCTGGGGACCGCTACCTCTCCGGGGCTACTTTTTAATTATTCTTTGAGGGCCTCCAAGGCCACCCCAAGCCCCGGAGACCACCACCCCCCAGGACTTTTCTTCAATATGCACAGGGGCACACAGCCCCCCACTGCCCTGGTGACTGCCACCCCCGGGGCTTTAAAAAACTAAAATAATTAAACCTGTGTGGGGGGCTCGAGCCCCCCAATGCCCCAGGGACCAGCACCTCCCCAGGGCATTATTAATGCAAATTAGGGGGTCCGTTATGGACCCCCGAGCCCCGGGGACCACCACCTCCCCAGGGCTGTGCACTAGTAGGGAGGGGGACGCATGGTCCCCCCTCTAGGAGACCGCCACACCCCAGTGCTGGCTCCTGCAGTGTCCCGGGGTGACCACCCCGGGACAATGCTGTTTGCTATGACAGGGCGGGAGCCGTACGCTCCCGCCCTGTCATAGCAAACACTTCTTTGGCTTTTGGAAGCGAGAGCAGGTTTCCTGCTCTAGCTTCCAAAGACCAAAGCAGATTGCTTTTCCACACAGCGAGCTGCATGTTAGCAGTTCCCCGTGTGGAAAAGCAATGCCGGCTCCCGCAGGAGCAGGCAAGCCGGAGCGACCATGGGGACATTGGGGCTCCCCGCACCGTCTCTCACCATGAGGCCAGGTCCCGGGAGATGGGGTCCTCGGGCCCAAAATGGCCCTGGAGGGGGGTGGCAGTCTGCCCTCCTCCATTTAAAAACAAAAATAAGTATATTTGGGCATGCACCGGGTAATGGGGTCCCTGGGGCGAATGTAAATTAATGTAAGTAGACAGGTTTTTTTGAAAAAAGATTTGGAGTCGCGACCCTAGCGTGGCGCTCAACGCAGCCCCCTATTGTGAACACGATGAGTGTGCAGCGCTCAGCGCGGCCCCTAGTGTGAACGTGGTAGGTGTGCGGCGCTCAGCGCATTCCCTAGTGTGAACGCGGTAGGTGCCCGGCGCTCAGCGCGGCCCCCTAGTGTGAACGCGATGGGTGTGTGGTGCTCAGCGCGATTCCTAGTGTGAACGTGATGGGTGCACGGTGCTCAGCGCGGCCCCTAATGTAGGGGACAATACTCCATGAGCCTCTAGAACTGGTGGGAAGGGTGTTGTCACTACATTGGTGAAGTCAACACTGCCTCGCTCAAGGTAACGCCATCCCGCGGCTCCGTTCATATCCCAATTAACATTTAGTTCAGTTCAGTTCAAATAGCTTTATTCGACAACATGTATCATAAAAGCATTATTTGACATTTATACAATTAGACAATATATCTTCAGTAATAAAAATATCTTTAAATATAAAAACTTGTCTAACAAAATATCTTGGCATGACATTAGTTGCAACATGTTAAAATACAAAGCATAAAACAAGTCTCACTAAAAACATTAATCTTAGAAGAATATGTATATGTCGCTTTCTACTAGTCCCTTCCACCCCAGGTACTCAATAGTCATAATAAAAATACAAAAAAAGAAGGATAAAAGGGGCATAGTCCATCATAATAGTTAGTACATAAAGTGCTAGTGCTATATCCATCTTAAACGGAATTTATAAATAATAGAGCAACCCAATATAATCTGTGGTTTTAGCACATGTTATCTAACACAGCTTTTTTTAATTGCCGCTAGCGTCACAATTGCCTAAATTGAAGTCACACCACGTAGGGCTTTGGTTCTAACTAACCAATCTTGACCCAAAAACTTGGCCACTCCCATGAGAATAAAACACTGGGATCAGATTTTAAAATGCGCAGAGCAAACCGGTGATCGTGGGTGCCCATGTCACTGCATATTGGTTTTAACCATTTAATCCTTGCTTTGTTGTAGGCAGGGCAAGCAAACAAGACATGAGCAACACACTCAACCAGGGCTCCACAGCAGGGGCAACTCTCTGTTGTGCTCTCAGCTGTGTGCCACTTTGCCATTAGGGTATTAACAGGGAGCGTGCTGAACCTAAACTGAATATACAGAGTCCCATCTCGTGGGACCTTGATCACGTCTAGGTAGGGCTCTACGCTTCTAGTTTGCTTAAACATAAGAAACTGCTCTGTCAATCTCCCCAGAATTGGTTTGCTGTACTCTTGGCTATCAATCCAATCCCAATAATAACGCTTAAGTTCCACCTTACTAGGGGGAATTTGGGTATTCCATGATTCTTTTAGGCCAAGTTGCATTATAGTCGTCTTCACATATGATATTCACTTGATCCTATGGTCCACATCCAAATTCATTACCTCCGTTAGAGCTGAGGCGTAGTTGGTAAGCTCTTCAGTACGCCTTAGGCGTGCCCAAAAAAGCAATGAGCGTAGCCTAGCAATTGCTCTGAATCGGTGCCTACCCATGTCATACATTAAAGGTCTCATTACCAAACCCCTCAAAAATGTGTGCTCTGACCTACTTAACTCATCCACGTTTTCAAACCCCCATAGCTCGGCTCCATACAGAGCCGAGCTAACTGCCTTTGCTTCATAAACTACGAGCGCCGGGGCAACTGGCCTACTATAGGAGGAGCGATGTTCTGTGCTTAGTGCCCCGGTCACACGTTTATGGTTCAAAAGCATTTTTGCTAAATGGGGCCTCCAGTGCATTCAGTGTAAAATTATTCCTAAAAGATTTGTGGGGGTTAAAAGCCATGAGCTTTGTCTTTGTGGTATTAATAACTAAGCCCCGTGCATCACAGAAAGATTGATATCTATTCAATAATTTTTGTAGCCCTGCTGGAGTCTATGACATCAGCAAGGTGTCGTCAGCAAACAGAAGTGTTGGCATTTTGTCGCCCGCCAGGATTGGGGCATCAGCTGGATCCTCTTGCAGGAACTTCGCCACCCCATTCACATATCGAGAGAACAGGGTGGGAGCCATAACACAGCTCTGGCAGACTCCCTTGCCAACAGGAATCTGCTCCGTCATCTGACCACATTTGCCACAATTTAGCCTTAGGTACCAGATCAAACACTGTTTTTAAGTCAATAAATGCCAGGTAGAGGCTGCCTTTTCCAATTAAAACAACTACAGCCCGCCTGGTATTGTGAGAGGATGTCCTTCTCTTCAGACCATGATTGGATTCTCGGTATCTCGGTAAAAGAACCCTACCTAACACCTTTTGCATTACATCAGTCAGATTTATGGGCCTGTAATTTGAGGGGTCTTCCTTGTCACCCTTTTTGTAAATAGGGAACTACATCTGCGCCTTTCCAGGATTCTGGAAATGGGCATCCTGCAGCTATGGCATTAAACAGTAGCTGAAAATGCACGACCATCCTCTAGGATCAACCAAAAATAAATCACCGCAACTTGCCAGCAGCCCCACTTGGGATTTATTTGATGGACTTCCAGTCCCAGAATGCAGTACTGTGACTCACCTGTGTGTCATTGGCTGATTGAATTCTTCAATGAAAGGGTGAACACTGGGAGCCCAATATGGTGGCAATGTGTGGTAGCAGCGTATTCCTATGAAGAAGGGCGTATGCCCGAAACGCGTCAGGTAGCTGCAGACACCGATGTGCCTGACACCCTTTTCCTGTTCCTAATATTCCGCTGACAGGGAGTGCGCCTCGCCTTGGGCAACTGTGAATCTGAATCTAATTCAGCCGGTGCGGTCGAGAGGCGCACCGCCGTTGAAAGGAGCGGTTCCGCTGCTTTTCAACTGAGGAGCAGATCGGATCAACAGGCGATTGGCAGTATTTGAAAAGGTGCAGGGGGCTCACCGAGGACATTTTATTTGTTAAATCACCGCAACTTGCCAGCAGCCCCACTTGGGATTTATTTGATGGACTTCCAGTCCCAGAATGCAGTACTGTGACTCACCTGTGTGTCATTGGCTGATTGAATTCTTCAATAAAAGGGTGAACACTGGGAGCCCAATATGGTGGCAATGTGTGGTAGCAGCGTATTCCTATGAAGAAGGGCGTATGCCCGAAACGCGTCAGGTAGCTGCAGACACCGATGTGCCTGACACCCTTTTCCTGTTCCTAATATTCCGCTGACAGAGAGTGCGCCTCGCCTTGGGCAACTGTGAATCTGAATCTAATTCGGCCGGTGCGGTCGAGAGGTGCACCGCCGCTGAAAGGAGCGGTTCCGCTGCTTTTCAACTGAGGAGCAGATCGGATCAACAGGCGATTGGCAGTATTTGAAAAGGTGCTGGGGGCTCACCGAGGACATTTTATTTGTTAAATCACCGCAACTTGCCAGCAGCCCCACTTGGGATTTATTTGATGGACTTCCAGTCCCAGAATGCAGTACTGTGACTCACCTGTGTGTCATTGGCTGATTGAATTCTTCAATAAAAGGGTGAACACTGGGAGCCCAATATGGTGGCAATGTGTGGTAGCAGCATATTCCTATGAAGAAGGGCGTATGCCCGAAACGCGTCAGGTAGCTGCAGACGCCGATGTGCCTGACACCCTTTTCCTGTTCCTAATATTCCGCTGACAGGGAGTGCGCCTCGCCTTGGGCAACTGTGAATCTGAATCTAATTCGGTCGGTCCGGTCGAGAGGCGCACCGCCGCTGAAAGGAGCGGTTCCGCTGCTTTTCAACTGAGGAGCAGATCGGATCAGCAGGCGATTGGCAGTATTTGAAAAGGTGCTGGGGGCTCACCGAGGACATTTTATTTGTTAAATCACCTCAACTTGCCAGCAGCCCCACTTGGGATTTATTTGATGGACTTCCAGTCCCAGAATGCAGTACTGTGACTCACCTGTGTGTCATTGGCTGATTGAATTCTTCAATAAAAGGATGAACACTGGGAGCCCAATATAGGGGCAATGTGTGGTAGCAGCGTATTCCTATGAAGATGGGCGTATGCCCGAAACGCGTCAGGTAGCTGCAGACGTCGATGTGCCTGACACCCTTTTCCTGTTCCTAATATTCCGCTGACAGGGTGTGCGCCTCGCCTTGGGCAACTGTGAATCTGAATATATATATATATATATTCACTGAAAAAACCATAGGTTTCACACACGTTATAGTTAGGAATTAGCATTTAAAAAACCTTGCAAATTCACTTAAAAAACCATAGGTTTCACACATGTTATAGTTAGGTGGATATTTCACTCGTAAAAAACCAATGAAATTCCCCCGTTATAGTTAGTTCAGATACTATAACTCGTGCGCCCGCAATCCACTGCTCATGACGTCACATATTACATCACTCATGACATGGTCAGTGGCATCACTCATGACATCACTGATGACATCATCCTTGTGATAGAGTGGCGGTCGCACGAGTTATAGTTATCTGAACTAACTATAACGGGGGAATTTCATTGGTTTTTTACGAGTGAAACATCCACCTAACTATAACATGTGTGAAACCTATGGTTTTTTAAGTGAATTTGCAAGGTTTTTTAAATGCTAATTCCTAACTATAACGTGTGTGAAACCTATGGTTTTTTCTGTGAATTTGTACGGTTTTTTAAATGCTAATTTATTTATGTATTATTATTTTTTATATATATTTATTTTACAATAAACTACGTATTAAATTTTTTTTTTTGTTTTTCACCGTGCGCGCACGGTGCGCGCAACCCGCGCACCGCGCACCCCCGCCTGACAAAGGCTAGGGGGTCAGGAACTCTCTACCCTGCCCCCTTTTCACATTCGCCACCTTCCTTTTTCACTCTCGCACTGAAAACAAACAAAATGGCGGCAAACACTTCCTGATTTCGACCGATTCGAACGTTGACTAACATGTAACCACCAATCAGAATTACGCTCGCGCACGTTAGGGTGCTCGCACGGTGCTCACATGGTGCGCGCACGGTGCACGCACCCTGCGCGCGTATAGATATTGATATGCTTTTAAATGCTATTTTCTCAGGAAATACTGAACAGATTTACACCAACTGCCAAATTTCAAGTAATTCTGTTCAGCCGTTCGGGCTGTAGCTGCGTCTAAAGTTCCTATGGAAAAATGCATGGGGAAAACGCGTTTTGGGACCCCCCTTTTTTCTCTGCCCCCGCTTGACGAATCTACCCTGAAAGTCTCGGGGGGAATCGTGAAGCGGGGGCTGAGAAAAAAGGGGGGTCCCAAAACGCGTTTTTCCATGCATTTTTCCATAGGACCTTTAGACACAGCTACACCCCGAACGGCTGAACAGAGTTACTTGAAATTTGGCAGAGAGGTAGTCTACAGGTCAAGGAAGTGCCTTTTGTAGGTCTGGTGTAAATCTGTTCAGTAGTTCCTGAGAAAATAGCATTTAAATCAATATATATATCTGTGGCAGCTTACGGTGCGCTTACCGTGCGCTTACGGTAAGCTTACCGTACGCGTACGGTGCCGTGCGCGTGCGCGATTCTGATTGGCTATTAGATCTTAGTAAACATTCGAATCGGTCGAAACCAGGAAGCGGCGGCCGCCATTTTCTCTCTCGCACTCTGAGGGGGGGAGGAAAAACAAAGGTTGAAAACATGTAAAGGGGCAAGTTAGACAGCTCCTAACCACCTTGCCTTGATTAAGGTGTCCCAAATGAACCCCCAAGGCAAAAAATTCAATTTTATTTTTTTTCGAAAAAACGCCGATTACGCTGTACGGTAAAAATTAATTAAAAAAAAAAAATTATCCACCATTTCCCACCCCCGTGTGCAAATGGTGCCCGCAGGGCACCTTGTGTGCATGGCATACAATCTAATCGAACATTTAATAGATTACCTTTCTCAACGAAGCGCATAATATGTCCTCCGTGTGCGGACGGTGCGCGAAGCGCATCGTGCGTACATGGCCCATCCAGCGTAACGTGGGCACGCGGTCTGCTGATGACATATGTGTCTTTATGAAAAAAAAATATTTGTAATATATGTATAGCTAAAATTTAATGGAAGAAGACATGGGCAAATAAGTGTCTAAATACAGTATTAGCATCAGCAGAGGATTGCGGTCGCGTGAGTTATAGTTGCCTGCACTAACTATAACGGGGGAATTTCATTGGTTTTTTTATGAGTAAAATGTCCAGCTAACTATAACATGTGTGAAACCTATGGTTTTTTCAGTGAATTTGCAAGGTTTTTTAAATGCTAATTCCTAACTATAACGTGTGTGAAACCTATGGTTTTTTCAGTGAATGTATATATATATATATATATCCAAAACCAAGTTCCCTTCTGAGAAGAAGAACGAGCCACACACGCGCACAGCAGGTCCAGCAGCTTTATTGGGCTATTCAAGGCATGACGCGTTTCGTAGTCAAACTGTTTCAAATGCCTTTAAATCATGAATGCTCGTTAGTGTCCACCTTTTAAACCAGCTTGTCTCACTGCGATTGGCTGTAGTCATCTGGCAGGTACTAGGGAGTATCTCAAAACTCAGCACTCCGAGTTTTTGCAAAGGCAGTCAAACGGCGTAGGTACTACCCAGGTGGGCGGTGACTGCCTCTTCTCCCAATGTACCTGGATCTAACTTGTGGAAAAAGCAGCTGGCCTGGACGCTCACCCTTCCGCAAAGCGCAGCCGAGACCTCGGAACATCCCAACAGTGCAAGATGCCCCCTCGTGCAGTCATATATATATATCTGATATATATATATATATATATATATCTCCTCTCACTTGGTTCCATTTTACCGGGCATATGCAACGCTCACCGTGGGTGCGATTCCTTGCGTCAGAACCACGCCGCTTCACATCCAAACACAATCCCTCCAGCCGGCGAGATAATTAGGACGCACTCTCATAATCCTTTTGCAATTTTTATTTTTTCAATCCTTCAATAACGGGATGTTTGGCAAAGCACATCTACGCGTTTCGGTTTTCCCCAATACCTTGCTCACAATCAAACATTCACCTAGAAACCGCCCATACAAATATTCAAATTGATGTTACATCATTTCCTGTAGGTTTTCTAAGTGCCCCTTTGCATTCTGGAGGATATAGTTTTAAATTTAAAATCTGAAATGTGAAAGTGAAAGTAACCAAAATATATATAAACAATGAAGTGTTCACTTTTGTTTTTTTCATCATTTGTGAAATATCCATGTGTAAATACATATAACCCTTATGTGCTTAAGGGGGAAGAAAGTTCAAATTCTTGCATCAATTCATTATTGGTATCACAATGGAAGTTCATAATGTTTTATACCCCTCCGGTGGGGATACTTTAATTTCTTTTTTCATATTTCCCTTTGTTTATTTCTAATTTTCACTTAATGGGTTGTTTTTTGATCTTTTGAATTCTTCCGTTGTTTAGATTGATGCATATATTATATTATCCGGCATTTCTTTTCATATTCATCCGCCCTTATTTTACTCTTTTCTTTATATATTTGTTAATTTTTTTTTTTTTTTTTGTGTCCTTGCTTTTAGTATTTCTTTTTTCTTATCTCGTTACAAAGTTCTCTCTGAGAAGACCCTTTACGTTACAAATGAATGTATAGCTCTTCCGATTGATTTAAGCCGTGTGGATGTAGCGTTCTTAACTTTAGAATGTAGCGTGACCTTTTTGGCGTAGTTGTCTTTCACGCTCTCCACCCCGTTCCTTCTTCGGAATTGTATCGATGCTGAGTGGGTATGTAGTAACTGGTATTAGTGTGTCAATGGTATCAAAAATAGTAGTCTATATTTTACAGTGTGTGTATCAAAGGTTATATTAGTGTGTGAGGAGGTTCATCAGATTGTCAGATGGATGATGTCATCAGTGATGTCATTTGAGATGTCATCAGTGATGTCATCAGTGATGTCACTGACCATGTCATGAATTATGTAATATTTGACATCATCAGTGCATTGCGGGGGCGCGAGTTATAGTTAGCTGAACTAACTATAACGGTGGAATTTCTATGGTTTTGTATGAGTGAAATGTCCAACTAGCTATAACGTCCCTGAAACCTATGGTTTTTTCAGTGAATTTCTAAGGTTTTTTAAATGCTAATTTGTAACTATAACATGCCTGAAACCTACGTTTTTTTCAGTGAATTTCAAAGGTTTTTTTAAATGCCAATTTCTAACTATAACATGCCTGAAACTTATGGTTTTTTTCAGTGAATTTCAAAGGTTTTTTAAATACTCATTTCTTTCTATAACATCCCTGAAACCTATGGTTTTTTCAGTGAATTTCAATGTTTTTTATAATGCTAACTTCTAATTATAATGTTCATTTAACCTATAGTTTTTTCTGACATCCAAGAAGGACACAACACCCACTCCCACAACCCTCAGGACCTACCCCCGTACCACCCCTCTCCCTACTGTAATTTTTTTAATTTGTTATTTAAACTATATAATGTCTTCTTGTTTTTTAAATATTAAACAACTGCATACAGAAAGAAAGGGAGCCCAGCCCAGAGTCAAATCTGAAGACCAACACGTGTCACAGACCTACTGATCAAGCAGCTCTGTCACCCAAGAATGCCACAACACCGACCACCACCCCTAGGACCCCCCCTCTACCACCGAGGCTGCGCAGAACAAGACAGCGAACTTTCCGGAAACAGCATGGCCCCTCAGCCACACAATAGCTGAATTTTGGGACAGGTGTGAGCCAACTATATGTGAAGGAAGCAATTCACCCATGAATAACAATGCACACAATGCAAAGTGTAGCGGTAATGTGCTGGACACATCTCACTATGCAGAACACACACCTATCCATGTGCACAAATACTACTGGTGCTTGTAGTGTTGTGGACAGTGGACCCAACCATGTTATGTCAAACACTAGGGAAGATCTCAGTCATGTAGCTGTGTCGTCCCCCCTGGTAAGCATAAGCGTAACTGGAGTGGGCTAGTCCGACGTACACCACTTCAGTGTAGGAGAGTGAATAAACAAGCCGGAGCTCTGGGCGTGGTTCACTTGTGGGAAGGCCAAAGCGTCTGCCATGGCTGTGCCCCTCACCCTGCCACGAGACAACCGACGTGACCGACAGCCTCCTCAGCTGATCACTGGCTTCCGCCACACATGCCCCCAGTGGCACAGCACCACGGACTTATGTCTGTACAAACTGCTGCCTTCGATATACACTGCGGACAGCAAGGCTCACAATTCAGATCGAGTCGCGATTGCAGATGGCGCAGTCCAGTAGGCAAGAGACATTGCTCATGTTAACAACACGTGGCTGTGGGCCCTTCCTGACCGCTACCTCCGGCCTACGCAACGGTCAGTAGGGCTCACAATTCAGATGGAGTCGAGATTGCAGATGACGCAGTCCAGTAGGAAAGAGACATTGCTCAAGTCAACAACACATGGCTGTGGGCCCTTCCTGACCGCTGCCTCTGGCCTACACTGCGGTCAGTAGGGCTCACAATTCAGAGCGACTCATGATTGCAGATGATGCAGTCCAGTAGGCAACAGACATTGCTACCAGTGAGGCCAGCCAGTACCACTAACTCTGTGCAGTTCAAGTCAACGCCACGTGGCTGTGGGCCCTTGATGTCCGCTGCCTCCAGCCTACAATGCGGTTAGCAGGGATAACAATTCAAGATTAGTGCCGATGCAAATTGTGTAAAAGAGTATGATCGGTTAAGAAGACTTTATGCTCCCAATCTGTGCAGCTCAAGTCAACGTCACGTGGTTGTGGGCCTTTGCTGACCGCTGCCTCCGGCCTACACTGTGGAAGATCGGTGACACGTGGTGCCACTAACCCTGTTCAACACAAGCCTGTGACACGTGGTGCCACTAACCCTGTTCAACACAAGCCACGACACATGGTGCCACTGACCCTTTTCAACACAAGCCAGCGACACAAGGTGCCACTAACCCGGTTCAACACAAGCCGATCCCGCATGTGAAACTGTGTCCTGAGTCCTGAATGGCAGTGACCCCGAGTCCGTGGCAGCGACCACAGCACCAGACTCCCTTTGATCAGTGAGGCATATTTCCATATGCATGGCCAGCAAAACGTGGTGCCACTAACCCTGTTCAACACAAGCCGATCCCACATGCGAACACAGCACCAGAGTCCCTTCAGTTTTGTTTGTTGTTGTTTTGTTTAAATAAAATGTTTTATATGTAAATCTATACATGACTAAGATTCTTGTTTGTCCAACCGCACAGGGACAATTCCGGGTCCAAGAAGGTTGTTGGGGGTGTGGGCAAACTATATGTGAAGGAAGCAATTCACCCATGAATAACAATGCACACAATGCAAAGTGTAGCGGTAATGTGCTGGACACATCTCAGTATGCAGAACACACACCTCTCCATGTGCACAAATACTACTGGTGCTTGTAGTGTTGTGGACAGTGGGCCCAACCATGTTATGTCAAACACTAGGGAAGATCTCAGTCATGTAGCTGTGTCATCCCCCCTGGTAAGCATAAGCGTAACTGGAGTGGGCTAGTCCGACCTACACCACTTCAGTGTAGGAGTGTGAATAAACAGGCCGGAGCTCTGGGCGTGGTTCACTTGTGGGAAGGCCAAAGCGTCTGCCATGGCTGCGCCCCTCACCCTGCCACGAGACCACCAACGTGACCGCCAGCCTCCTCAGCTGATCACTGGCTTACGCCACACATGCCCCCAGCGGCACAGCACCACGGACTTATGTCTGTACAAACTGCTGCCTTCGATATACACTGCGGACAGCAAGGCTCACAATTCAGATCGAGTCGCGATTGCAGATGGCGCAATCCAGTAGGCAAGAGACATTGCTCATGTTAACAACACGTGGCTGTGGGCCCTTCCTGACCGCTACCTCCGGCCTACGCAACGGTCAGTAGGGCTCACAATTCAGATGGAGTCGAGATTGCAGATGACGCAGTCCAGTAGGAAAGAGACATTGCTCAAGTCAACAACACATGGCTGTGGGCCCTTCCTGACCGCTGCCTCCGGCCTAAACTGCGGTCAGTAGGGCTCACAATTCAGAGTGACTCATGATTGCAGATGATGCAGTCCAGTAGGCAACAGACATTGCTACCAGTGAGGCCAGCCAGTACCACTAACTCTGTGCAGTTCAAGTCAACGCCACGTGGCTGTGGGCCCTTGATGTCTGCTGCCTCTAGCCTACAATGCGGTTAGCAGGGCTAACAATTCAAGATTAGTGCAGATGCAAATTGTGTAAGAGAGTATGATCGGTTAAGAAGACTTTATGCTCCCAATCTGTGCAGCTCAATTCAACGTCATGTGGTTGTGGGCCTTTGCTGACCGCTGCCTCCGGCCTACACTGTGGAAGATCGACGACACATGGTGCCACCAACCCTGTTCAACACAAGCCCGTGACACGTGGTGCCACTAACCCTGTTCAACACAAGCCGCGACACGTGGTGCCACTAACCCTTTTCAACACAAGCCAGCGACACATGGTGCCACTAACCCGGTTCAACACAAGCCGATCCCGCATGTGAAACTGTGTCCTGAGTCCTGAATGGCAGTGACCCCAAGTCCGTGGCAGTGACCACAGCACCAGACTCCCTTTGATCAGTGAGGCATATTTCCATATGCATGGCCGGCAACACGTGGTGCCACTAACCCTGTTCAACACAAGCCGATCCCACATGCGAACACAGCACCAGAGTCCCTTCAGTTTTGTTAGTTGTTGTTTTGTTTAAATAAAATGTTTTATATGTAAATCTATACATGACTAAGATTCTTGTTTGTCCAACCGCACAGGGACAATTCCGGGTCCAAGAAGGTTGTTGGAGGTATGTTCGTAATGTGGGAAGAGGGTGCGTTACCTGCTGATGTGGGGAGAGGCAGCGTGAAAGGGGTATCTCTCACAGAAAGAACTCCGGTATGTTTTCAGAAATGCCTCGGACAGATGCCAGCTGACCGACTAAATCAAAAAATGGCTTTTCAATGCTTATGTAGTGTGACTTATGAACAGTTCGCACCCAGGCTCGCAGAGGGACAACTGCAGCCCGTCCGCTCGACTCACAGATGCAGCACTATGAGCCGCCCACTCCCAAAGGAACAGCAAAGTAGTTGCTCACAGAGGCACAGGCATAGCAGCGTACTAGCTCACAAAGTTAGAGAGCTGCAAGCCGACGGACTGGCCTTTAACGGCATAGCTGCAAAGTGGTGATGTTGGGCAGAGGGAGCGTGAAAGGGTTATCTCGCACAGGCAGAGCTCCAGTATATTAAATTGCCCCGGGACCTTTCTTTTATATTTTCACTTGATGCAAGAAAGCACGCTTTCTGGACCAAGACCTTTCTCCCTACCAAATTTGGCGTAATTCCGTTCAGCAGTTTGACCTGTAGCCTTGTCTAAAGTTTCCTATGGAAATTCCATTGAGAAAACACGTTTTCACACCTCCCACATAGCTCCCTGTCGCAGGCCTACTCGCTGTTGGTGTGCAGGTCAGTGGTCTAGTTGTCAACATGTCACGGTCACTCCCTGAGGGCAGGTTTGCACTAAGGGTGGGCGTAGTTCGCGAAGTAGCACTTCGCGAAGCTACGCAAAGTGAAGTTCGCACTACGCGAGCTACGCGTAGCACTTCGCGAACTGCAAAGTAACATGTTCGCACTGTGCAAGATGTTGTTTTCAATGATTGCACAGTGCGGACAAGCAACCGGCACTGTGCAATCATTGAAAATGGCATCTTGCACAGTGCGAGCTGTAGTTTTCTGCTGCTCGAGTAGATTTTTCCTCGAGCTGCAGCTTTCTCAACGCGAACTGGTAGTTTCTCATCGCGAGCGGTCGCGAGCATACGCGACCCCTCGCAATGAGAAACCTGACCTTCTCGTGTTGGGAATCTCGCCGGGAGGTTTATTTTCCATGCTCGCGATCGCGAACAAGGAAAAAGTCTCGCCAGGATGTCATTTTGCTTGCTCGCGGTCGCCAACTTGACGTTGAGGACCGCGAGCAAGCAAAAAATGACCGCAGCACTACGCAACACTACGCTACGCGTGTTCGCACTGTGCTACGTGCAGTTCGCGCAGTGCGAAGTAGCGCGAACTTCGCAAACTACGCGAGCGTAGCGTAGTGCTTCGCCCAGGCCTAGTTTGCACACACACCACACCCATCCGGCACATGCGTCACAGGCCATGTGACCATGGAAATATAATGGATCGACAACGTCACATTCTTTATTGCCGGTGGTGACTGGACGGCGGACGCTCCACAGATCTCAATCATAAAGAGTCCATGAAAAGTTGCGCAGAGGGTTAGTTGTCCTGATCTGTATGGCCATCAGGGGCCACTACACGTGGCGTGGAAATGAGTTGCACAGGGTTAGTGCCACCCGAAGCTAATGTGGCCATCAGGGGCCTGCCACCACATGGCGTGGACTTGAGTTGCACGGGTTAGTGCCACCCAAAGATAATGTGGCCATCAGGGGCCTACTACCACGTGGCACAGACTTGAGTTGCACTGGGTTAGGGCCACCCAAAGCTGATGGGGCCTTCTGGGGCCTACTACCACGTGGCACGGACTTGAGTTGCACAGGGTTAGTTGCACCCTAAGTTGTATGGCCGTCAGCGGCCTACCACCACATGGCGTTTACTTGCGTTGCACAGAGTTAGCGGCACCAAAAGCGGATGTGGTCTCTGCCATTGATGACTCAGTACTCAGCGACATGTGTGGGATCTGCTGGGCCGCGGAGCGGGTCCATATAATGTGCACCAAGCCATGGTGGCGGAACCGGGCCCTAGAGCTTTCACGGGCACATGGAGTGCCCACTGGTAGACACTCCGGTGGCAGCAGGTAATTATTTGGTCATGGATGCGCAGGGGTGGCAGTGTCTCTCTCTCTCTCTCACTTCCCTCTCTTCACTCTCTCACTCTCTTCCTTCCTTTCCTTCTATCTCTCTCACTCTCTCTCCCTTCTCCCTTTCTCACTCCCTTTCTTACCTTCCCTCTCTTTTTCTCTCTGCATTTTTCTTCCTTCTCTCTTTCTCTGTGTCTCACTCCTTTGATATGCACATTACACACGTCCTTATTTTGTGCTTTATTTTCCAGGCTGTGTCGACGACATTGATGGAACTGACAGGAGTCTTCCACCTAATTGTTTTGTGTTGAGTTTGTTAAATTCTAAATCCTGTATTGAATTGCACTGTGGTAGTGGGTGCATTTACAGTGTACACGCAAAATCAATGAAGAAATCTCATTGTATTTATATTGATTGGGAATAGTGGGTCACGTGCTGGATCTTGACGGGATACACTGCCCAGTTTGTTTATTTTTCTGTACACGAAAAAACCACATCACAACTTTCACAACGAAAGGCAAAAACTGCGATGCAAAACAAATTCCAGTGATAAGCCGCGTTAGCACCAGGGATTTTACACCTGCTTTCTGCTGGTGTTAAGCAGGATGACTACCTGCAGCATGAAAGGGAACACAGCCAAGAGCCACACCGGAACACCCACAGGTGCCATAGAGTCAATGAGCATGATGCACAGATACCCATGAGGGCCACAACACTCATCGCAACAACCCCACGACCGCCAACGCCCCCCGAACCCGCATCTGAGCAAGTGTGTCTGTGTGGTCATTGTGTTAGCATGATGGGCACAGGCCGTGCAACATCACAGTGTGCTGTCTGCAGCGGACGTTACCATATCACCTCAGATTTGGCAGTGGGCCTGGACATGTAGCTACGCATGCATACTCCTGCATTCACAAGCGGCGTGTGCTGGTCTGGCGTACACAGGTCAGCGCAGGGGTGTGGCTATCCGGCAAGGGGAACGGGGTGTCTCAGACATGTCCATGTGCAAGAAGTGCGGTAAGTGTGTCTCTGTGTTCTGGTGTTGGTGCCACAAGGGTCGCAGCAGTCGATGTTGTAAATTGGCATGCACCACCTCCAAACGGCAGTGTCACAGTGTGATTGGAATGCTGCAGGACATGCTGGAATAGGCATTACAATCGTGTGCTGTAGGACTGCACGGGATACAATAGCGCAGCACACAAAAGTGTGGGGGCTCGTGGGAGGGAGGAGCAGCTGTTTGGCAATGTAACACACAGTGAATCCACCCATGTGCCACGTGCTGGGCCATCTCATCCATAATGACCAGGGTCACAGACATCCGCACAACACCCACAACCGGTCTTTGTACACATCCTGTATGAATACAGCTGGAGAAGTTACTGTAGGGAGGAAAGGTTCTTTGTCTGAGCTATCTTGCGCTAATACATCTGCCATTCCGAGAAGGAACTTGCAAGTGGCCCCCCCCTGGCAGATACGATAATATTTGCATCCGTCTCTCACAATACGCACTGCACGATTTTAGAACAACGAGAACACATCCCACACTCAAAAGTCCTTTTTCGTAGTTAGCGTGCGTGAAATGGCCTTCACACGTACTCCCACCACACCCCTGCCCTGCACCCATTGCACACAGACCCGGCTCATTGGACCAAGCTGTGCCATTTCATCTACAAGCAAGGCACACGGCAAGCCAGTGCAGCTACAAGCAGAGCCACTGACGCAATGGCAGGGCATCCCGAACACATGGTCAACTCTATTCACATCCACCTATACCTTGCACGTCTGCTGCATGTCCTGGGTGCACTCCCTTTGGCAGTGCTGTGGATCACTTACCGGCTGAGTTTCCGCATTGCGGGCATCACCTGCATTCAATCTGTATTGTAATATCGCTTGTGCCTATCCGAGTGGTGCATGGATGTGTGCCTCTCCAACGTGTGGGTAGCTGACATGGATTACGATGGGTGTGTGCGCCCCCTGTTGGCCCATGACCAGGAGCGTCATGGTGATGCCCATTTATGGCATGCATGGATGTTTGGCATGCATGTTGGAAACTGGGCCTTGGAGATTGCACGTGTCGTAGTATGCAGTGAGCAAATTGACCCACATCCCGATTATGCTTTGGTGCACATTGGGTACAGTGGTTGGAGTCAGAAAATCTGTCCCGGTCAGCTGATGGATTACGTCAACGAAATGTCAAATATTGTGGACAACCATCACTCATTAGAGTTAGTGGCTTACACAGCTGCACTCGCGTTCATGGACGAGTGACAAGGTGCCTGCAAGCACGACTTGATGTGCCACATTGCACGTGTCCCACCGCATCATTGCACATTGTGCATCTGGTCACATGTTCCAAGATGACAGTGGACATGGCTGCATTGGCATCGACTCATGTCCGAGGCGCGGACAACCAACGCTGCTTGACACCGACGTGTGTTGGTGATGGACTACCCTGAGGTGAACATGGATGTTTTCCTATGTTCCTTATTCAAGCATGCTGCTGCATTTGTCTGCATATCGTGGCACTACTCTTGGCCGTACTGACACAGACTTTTTTTTATAAAGTTTCCACATTTTCACTTGTCTCCAAATGTGTTGTGTCTTCATTTGTATGCCAATGTGTGTGTCACGGACTCTCTGGCTGCCTGCCATACGTGAATTGCTACCCCATCCGGACTGTGACGCTTTTGGACGTTTATCCGCCACAGGCGGGTGCATTTGTGTCTTGTGTTCAATTGTGCGAATGTTTGTGTTTGGACAACATTGTGTTGGATGTTGGTGTGCTCTGCTTCCTATGTGTGTGTGCTGCATTGTGTGTGAGATGTCCCTTCATGTGAGGTTTTGTTCACCCTCCTCCCTTTCAGGCAGTGTGGTTTTCACTTCTGTGCTTGTTCAGCGGTGTGATGTTGGCAGGTTGTGTGACTTGTGCTCCTTGTTAGTGTGTTTCATATGTGATATCCTTTTGCCACATTTTCTCAAACATTTAACAGCACGTGCAAGTTAAAAGTTCACGATTGTTTTAAGTTCGAACAGTGCCTTTCAAATGCAAGTAGCAGGTGTGGTTGAGTTGACCAAAATTTATCCTATGATATGTACTTTTAAACTGCTTTTTCTTAACCAATCACAAAGATGGTTTTCCGCAAAACGAATGTGCACCCTACTTTTAAAAAACAATGCTTTTCATCTCCCAATCAGTTATCATTTTGAATGAAAAAAAAAAGTAGTTCCCCACCTTTAAACATATCTCTTATTCAACTAATAGACTGCATGAGCTACAAACATCTATCCATACTTCCCAGCCATACCTTCAAATGCTGGTGTGGATCGTAGGACATAGCTATGTTTTCTGGTGCAAGAGGTATGCAGAACAGAGACGTATTGACTTAGACCTAGGTTTACAAAATGTGGACATTAAATTGTTTGGACAGAGAGGATTGAAGTGGCACCAATTGTTGCCTTTGGTTAAAACCTTTTTGCATCTCCAACACCCTAACCTCATGATTGTGCACTGTGGTGGTAACGACCTAGGCACATTGACTGGTGTAGGTTTGGAAATGCTAATGAAAGACACCTTTTGACAATTGATGTTGCTTTTGCCTCAAACTGTCTTTGTATATTCCAATATAAGCCAAAGACAGAAGTGGAAATGGTCAAACCAATTTTGTCCTCAGATTAAAAAATCTAGGAAGAATGTCAACAAAGCTGTGTCTGCATACCTCAGAGACCATAGAATGGGGTCGATCTACAACAACAACATACGTTTTGATATGGCTGAAATCTACAAAAGTGATAGAGTACACTTCACAGATCAGGGAAATCAAGTTTTTCTGAATAACCTGAAGCTGTGCATCTGCACTTATATGTAGCTCCAACTAATAAACACAAGGGCTCTTTTTAGAGCCGCCTTATATTCCCAATATCGGTTTGCAGAGTGACAGCTGCGATCCGGCTAGCACAGGGAGACCTGCGGGCCATCGGGCAGGCTCGCAGAGGGGGAGCTGCGGCCCGTCGGCTCAGCTTGCACAGGGTGAGCTACGGGCCGTCGGTTCGCAAACGCATACCAGGGTGCTGGCTCACAAAGGGAGAGCTTGGGTCTAACTCACAAAGGGACACCAAAGGCCCTGCTAGCAGAGACACACCTAACGGACTGGCTCGCACATGTACAGCTAGGACCAGACGGCTCGCAGACACAGACCTGCGAACCGACGGACTGGTACTGTTTTATGCTTTAGGGTAGTACAGTGGTGTTTGTGTACTGTAGGGGGTTCGTGCTGGAGGTAGCGTTTTAGGGTTTAAGATAGTGCAGTGGTATTTGGGTAGTGTAAGAATAGTGCTGGAGGTAGTGTTTTAGAGTTTACGACAATGCAGCAATGTTTGGGTAGTGTAAGGGGTCATACTGGGATTACTGTTTTGGGGTTTAGGGTAGTGCAGTGGGGTTTGTGTAGTGTAGGGGGTCATGCTGGTAGTAGTGTTTTAAGGTTTACGGCAGTGCAGTGGTGTTGTGTAGTGTAGGGAGTCATGCTGAGAGTAGTGTTTTAGGATTTAGGGTAGCACAGTGGTGATTGTGTAGTGTGGGAAGTCATGCAGCGAGTACTGTTTTAGAATTTAGAGTGGTGCAGTGGTGTTTGTGTACTGTTTGGGGGTTCATGCTGGGGGTAGTGTTTTAGGGTTTAAGGTAGTGTAGTGGTGTTTGGGTAGTGTAAGAATCATGCTGGAGGTAGTGTTTTAGAGTTTTCGAAAATGCAGTGGTGTTTGGGTAGTGTAAGGTGTCATGCTGGGAGTAGTGTTTTAGGGTTTAGGGTAATGCAGTGGTGTTTGTGTAGTGTAGGGTGTCACCCTTGGAGTAGTGTTTTAGTGTTTACAGTTCTGCAGTGGTGTTTGTGTACTGTAGGGGGTCATGTTGGGAGTAGTGTTTTAGGGTTTAGGGTAGTCTAGTGGCGTTTGGGTAGTGTAGGGGGTTGTGCTGGGGATAGTGTTTTAGGATTTAGGGTGCTGCAGTGGTGTTTGCGTATTGTAGTGGGTCCTGCTAGGGGTAGTGTTTTAGGGTTTACAACAATGTAGTTGTGTTTGGGTAGTGTAGGGGGTTGTGCTGGGGATAATATTTTAAGGTTTAGGGTAGTGCAGTGGTGTTTGGGTAGGGGGTTGTGCTGGGGTAGATTTAGGGTTTAGGGTAGTGCAATGATGTTTGGGTAGTGTAGGGGATCGTGCTGGTGTAGTTTTTTAGAGTTTACAAAAGTGCAGTTGTCTTTGGGTAGTCTTTGGATAGTGTAGGGGATCGTACCGACAGACGGACTCACCGAGCTCCGAGCCGACAGACGGGCTTCTAAAGGGATAGCCGCGACCTGGTGATATGAAGAGAGGCAGCGTGTAAGGCATATCTCACACAGACACAGATGCCAATGTTGCCTCGCAGAGGTAAAACTACGAACTCGATGGCTTCTACACGGAGAGATGCAAGCTGACGGAGGAAATCACAAAATGGCTGCCAACACGTCCTGGTTTCAATCATTCACAGCCAATAAGCCACAAGCTGGTGCGTGTAACCCCTCATCCAATCACCTGTCAGAATTCTCAAATATCGATATCTGTAAAATTTGATATTTCTCAAAAACTACTGAACGGATTTACACCATTTAAACAAAAGCGTGCTTTCTGAACCATCACCTTTCTCCCTGCCAAATTTGGCGTAATTACGTTCAGCAGTTTCACCTGTAGTCTTCTGTAAAGTTTTGTATAGAAATTGCAAGGAGAAAACACATTTTAGGACCATCTTTTTTCTCAGCCCCTCCTACACCATTCACCCCCAAACTTTCAATATAAGAGCTAATCAAAAAAAGAGAAACGTTTTGGATAACTTCATAAAGATTCATCAAATGACGCCAAAGTTACAAGCACATAAAAGACTCCAGAGGGGGGCCGCACAACCCCCTTCCCAATACAAGTGAAGCCCAAGGCTGCGTGGACCCCAGTGCACCCCCGCAACCTCTGCGAGCCTCTGCTATTATTTTTAAGAAAACCTAGCCAACCCAAGGGCTTCATTAAAATGAAATGCGAGAACCCGTGACCCCAGCGCAAATTTTTGGGGCCCTGGGGGTCCTTCTGGGACCCCCTGAGCAGGCCTAGGGGGTCAGGGTTTTTCTACCCTGTCCCCTTCCCTTGTTTTCTACCTTTGTTTCTCTGTTTTTGGGTGACTCGCTTCTACTGAGCCATTAGATGGCTGCCAACACTTCCTGGTTTGGACTACTAGCAGCCAATCACAGTAAAGCTTGCGCACGCAACTTAGGCTCCGCACAGATATTGAAACTTTTATTTTTCTAATTCCTCAGCAACTACAGAATGGATTTACACCATTTTTAAAAAAGGTCGCTTTCTGACCCAAGCACTACCTTTCTGCCAAATTTGGAGTAATTCCGGTCAGTAGTTTCGGCTGTAGCCTTGCACAAAGTTGCCTTTGGGAAATTGATTTTTTGACCCTTATTTTTTGACTTTCTCAAAAACTTCTGAAAGGATTTACACTATTTAAAAAAAAGATTGCTTTCTGAACCAAGCTCTACCTTTTTGCCAAATATGGGGTAATTCCGTTCAGCAGTTCGGGCTGTAGCTCGTCGCAAAATTTCCTATGGAAATTAATATGGAGAAAATGAGTTTTGGGACCCCCCTTTTTTCTCAGCCCCGCTTGACAAATCACCCCCAAACTTTCAGGAGGGGAGCTGACCTGGATAGACTTTGTGTTTGGAGAATTTCAGGAAGATTCGTCAAACAACGCCAAAGTTATTATCAAATCAAAAAATGCTTTTCCTATGGAAACTAGGTTCTAACTATAACTACCTACTGACGACCACCAGTAGGTAATTTATATAGTAGAGTGGATTTTTTACATTTTAGCATTTATTTGTGTACATATATATACATATCTACAAAACTCCTACCTTCTATCCTCTCAGAAAACAGGAGCAAGGACCACAAATATGTGTAGATTTTTATTTTATTTAATCAAACAAGCACTAGCAGCATTACGAGTTTCGGCTCCAGGGAGCCTTGATCACGTGACTCGCTTAACGGTGCAGAGTCTGTTTTTATACAACTTTTTTTTACATTTTTTGCTTTTTTCTCTTTCCATTGTTAAAGTGACAAGTGCCCAATGTGCATGGTATAGCATAGACATAAAAAACATATTGTGAGCTAATGTTTTTTAACCATTATCATAATTTATACATTTTGGTTTAAATACCTTTACAAATTATGCATAGTTCTTATTTGTTTTTTAGAACATCCTGGTATAAATACCTGTTCAAACAACTTTGCAAATGGATACATTAAATGGTAGAGCAAAATACAGTACCTGTAAAAAAGTGCTTATGTGCTAACCTGCTTTTAATATACCGATTCATATCTAAAACTCGTGTAAAATACGCTGATAAAAGTGTATAAATATTCCTAAAACCCATCTAAAACCATGTACAAAATAGTGTAAAAACATTAGAAAAGTGGAATCTGTGCTGCAAATTGTCATCATTTTATTAAAAGGAATCTAATGTCCTATGGTCTTATGTTTCTATACTTTTCAAAAATTTCATGAATACTATTAGAGACAGGTGTATAATTCCTCAGTAATATTAGGACCTCCTGGAAATTTTGTATCGAGGTCTAGAATGTACCTAGTTTCTAAACGGCTGAGTGCCTTTTCTCTATCCCCTCCTCATTTGTATGGGGGAATAGCATCAATTATAAAATATTTAAGTTCTTTGGGGTCTGCATTCTGTGTTTCCCCAAAGTGCCATGCAACGGGGCAGGTAGTATCTTTATTTTTGATAGCTCTAATGTGCTGTAGTATCCTCTTGTGCCCTTGTATTGTGCTGCCTACACATCGTGGTTGAAAAGAACGTTGGTCTCAGGGAGTCCTAAAAGGTCCTCGTGTAGCCTCGGCTACTTTTAATGAGTGCAGTATTAATCTACAGAAACACTTTCATAGGGAGTCCAAGCGGGACTCAATGAGCAATGTATGCCGGGACACAGGGTTCGGAATGACGTCACATTTATTAGCAGAATAAATGGATTATCATTCAATACTTAGCGATAATAGTTCTGGTGCTCACACAAAAAAAGTGCAAATACATGAAGTGAAAGTGCTTAGTGACATTAAAAGCTTTACATCGCATTGACAACAAACTACAAAACTCCAAACTAATCAAATACAGTGGAGGAGTTTAGGTTGTCAGGTCGACGGCGTTTCGATCTTGTTAACTAAAGATCATCATCAGGACTGTAGTGTGAGCAAGTAGAATCTATAGGAGAAGAAAACAACGGAGTGGCCATATGTCCCGACGGAACTGAATTCAGAATTTTGAACGAGCATTAATTAAGGTGAAAGAAGAGTGACATGTAAGTTACGAAATAACAGTGATAAAAGGCGATGTATGACATTTCACAAGAGGCATTTACAGAGAAGCGTGCGCGGTATCCATGAAATTGAGAACCAGGAATTGGAGCGAGCAATGCTTGCATAAAGTGAAAGAAGGTGTACGTGATGACAGTGGAAAGAAAATGTATCCTGACATAAGGCATGCATTGAGAGGCCTGTGCAGTGTGGAAGTTGCCCTGAACAAACCTATGTTGGACGCTTCAAAATTAATTAAAGTCATGGGATTGCAGCCAGCAACTATGATCCAATTGCTGAGGTTGCGTGGGGCCGATGCCGGCAGACGGGAGAGCCCGGCGGAACTAATCAAGGTCATTGAGGGCACATGGTTCCTCCATGCCCTTACGCAAGCATTGCTCGGATTACATGGTGCTTGTCTAACAATTTCTTTCATTTTAACTACGAGGTATTCCAACAATCAAGAGGAGTCGCCATAGGGGCCTGCTTCTCCCCCAGCTATGCATGTTTACACTTGGGCTGGTGGGAGGAGCAGGTCCTAATGTTTGACCATGCTGAAGCTTGGAAAAATAATGTATTTTGGCTTCGCTATATCGATGATGTCTTTGTTATATGGAAAGGGACAATCTCCAGCACACAAGAATTTGTAGATAACATTAACTCTAACAATGTCAACCTTGAGTTCACTGCCCATATTAGTATTTTTGAAATGGATTTCCTTGATGTCCATATGTGGAAAAAACCAAAATTGAATCTCAATTATTTTAAAAAAACAACAGCAAGTAAATCTTCTTACATGCTCACAGCTTCCATCCAAGACATTTGAAGGACAGCATCCCCTAAGGGGAAATGCTTTGATTGCGTAGAATTTGCAGTCAAGCAAGTACTGCAACTAAATGTCAGGATGAGGCTACAACTAGATTCTCAGAATGTGGCTACTCAATGGCAACTATATCTTGTGCCATCAAATGGGCTAACAAGAAGAGCAGAGAATCAATACTATTTAGGGATTGTAGTGGTGATAAGATACAGTGTAAAAATAGTGACAAAACCACAGCATTAGATTAATTGTTCTGTTCAATCAACAACATTAATTAAGAACAATTTTTAATGAACAGTGGCCCATAATTCTGACGGATCCCAATGTAGGGCCTATGCTACCAAAAAAGCCCGCTATCGTGTTTAGAAAAGCCTCATCTATGAGCAATGGTCTAGTAACCAGTAGCCCAGAAGTAACTTCAACTAGTAATTGGCTTTCTGAGAGAAACAGATTTTTCAAATGTAGCTCTTGCAAAGCATGCCGCTATGGTGTGAATGTGTCTCAGTACACCACGGTTTTTAGTGACAAACCGTTAAAACTAAGGGGGTTGTTTACCTGTAAAACCGAATATGCAGTTTATATTTTAGAATGCACCTGCAAACTCAAGTATGTCAGAAGCATAAAACTACAAGCGCATGTGTGTACTTTACAATACCTAAGAGCCATCTCTAACTGAGATCCGACTTACCATGTTGCTTGGCACTTCAAACAAGTCCACAACAACAATCTTAGCTGCTTCAAATATTATGTAATTGATTTGATACCCAGGTTACGACGGGGAGGCAACCAGGAATGACTTTTGAGACAACATGAAAGCCGACATATTCTGAATTTAGATACCAGAATGCCCAATAGGTTGAACCTTGGGGAGGAGCTACATAGTTTTCTGTAGCGACTGGTTAGTGATATCCAAGTACGATCGAGAAAAACAATGAAAATAATTAAGAGAGAAATATGTAATGTGTGTCCGTGAGATATACCAGATTAGACTATAGGCAAATCACATTGTCAATCTTAAACAGTACGCTGCTATCTAATTTTCACTTTAACTATGCACTGCACTTTGCACACTAGGCACTTTATAGGGCTGAAAGCACTTGATACTGATGTTTTTGGGTTATTTTGCAGCTTGCTTAAATGTTGGTCATGACTGTAAACAATAAACTATTATTAATATCATACATCAGTATTCAATTGATATTTGCTACCTGCACATAATTGTACAACAATTCTTCTTTTTAAAACCTCTGATAATTTAGGATTTCAAGTAAGGCTGAATTAATTCTGTTAAATTAAATTTTATCAATAAGATGTATCATAATTTGTAGCTGTTTTCATTCCATTTCTTCCAATATGAGGCTATCGAATGGACTAATTTTTACTTACTCACTTTCTTCTGTTAATCTTGTTCATTGTTTGACAAATTTGTTGACTGCTAATATACATTGCCTTATATAAGTTTCTATATTTATGCATTTTATAATAAATTTAAATTATATCTGCACAATGAACTTTGATAGTTATGGAAGTGTTATACGCTCCTATATAAATGGTTTGGATAAACAAACTAATTGAATCACTGTACGAACAACTGTAGTCTGTTTTCCATAATCTCTAAACTTCATGCGGAGTCTGCTTTCAGTGTTGTTGTTTGCACTGTGTCATGTGGGAGTTTGGTAAGAACACAAAAGGAAACGCCTTCTAATTTTATTTATATGTGAACCAAGCCGGGGCGGGCCGAAACGCATTGTATCTTTTGGCAATGTTGTGTTGAAAATATGCAAACGGAGTCTGTTCCCAGTTTCTGTTCTGGACGTTGGGAGTACGAGTTATGTACATATATATATATATATATATATATATATATATATACACACACACACACACACACGCGCACAAACACACACATATATTACCTACTGGCAGTCGCCAGTAGGTAATTATAGTTAGGACATAGTTTCCATTGGTAAAGCGTTTTTTGTTTTACCAATAACTTTCGCGCCGGATGACGAATCAATGCGACATGTTCAAAACTAGATAGGCACTCCGGTCAGCTCCTGTCTTGAAAGTTTCGGGGTGATTCAGCAAGCCGGGACAGAGAAAAAAGGAGGGTCCCAAAACGTGTTTTCTCCATGTTAATTCCCATAGGAAACTTTAGACACGGCTACAGCCCGAACTGCTTAACAGAATTACACCAAATTTGGCAAAAAGGTAGCCCTTGGTTCAGAAAGCACCTGTTTTTAAAATGATGTAAATCCGTTCAGTAGTTGCGGAAAAAATAAAAAAATAGAGGTAAAAAAATCAATTTCCCATAGGAAACTTTAGACACGGTTACAGCCAAAACTGCTTAACGGAATTACACCAAATTTGGCAAAAAGGTAGTGCTTGGTTCAGAAAGCGCCCTTTTTTTAAATGGTGTAAATCCGTTCCGTAGTTGCTGAGAAAATAAAAAAATAAAAGTTTCGATATCTATGACCGCGGTTGATCCGCGCACCCTGCCGATCATGAGCTGTATTCTAATTGGCTGTCAACACTTCAACATGTAATCAATCTGGGGGACAGAAGAGCTGATATTTAAAGAGGTCCTGTTCCCATGCTCCTCAATGAACATATACAAAAACACACTGGGTGAAAAGTTCCTCTGTTAAGGCATGTATGTGGAAGGTGTCACTCTAGGCCAGTAGTGTTGTCGCTGGGAGATCTGAATTTCAGATCTTAATGCCCTCACACACCTGTTAGGGTATCATGCTTCATCATAGGGCACTCCTCGTTGGACCGGCGCTGCAATGTCCAACGGGCCTGGTGGCTACTTTGGCGGAGTTCTTTTGATCTGAGATCGCCGTATGTGAGAGGTGTATGTGGGCAGCTAGTGCTATGTGTATAATAACGTGAGTAGGTGAATTTTAAAACAGGCTCCAGATCTAAGAAAAAAGTAGAACTGGCATTGAGTAAAAACAGTGGTGCCACCAGCAGGACGTAAAGTACCTAGGTGGCTAGTGAGTTTATAAGGTTGACATGTTTCGTGTCATCTATGCTCCGAAATCGAGCAACACTTCTTCAGTTTTATATTGGGGAATTAATTCCTCTTCAATCCTGAGGGTCCCTGGGGGCCAACTATCCCACCAGGTACCTCCAGTAAGTGCCACAGAGCTGCGTTGCAGAGAGATGCAAAAAGGGGCGTGGCCTCTGAACACCTCTCTGCAACGCGGTCCCTGGCGCATAATGGAGGTACCTGGTGGGCTAGTTGGCCCCCAGGGATCCTTAGTATTCAAGGGGAATTAATCCCCAAACTTAAAACGTGCCACGGGGCGCATTTGCACAGTGGTGAAGGTAGGGGGCGGGGCCTGAGGTGACATGCATGCAAACACGCCCTGTGGCGCGTTTTAAGTTAGGGAATTAATTCCTCTTAAATCCTAAGGGTCCCTGGGGGCCAACTAGCCCACCAGGTATCTCCAGTAAGCGCCAGAGGCCTGCCTTGCAGAGAGGTGGCCAAGGCCACGCCCTTTTTACACCTTGTGCAATGGAGCTCTGTGGCGCTTACTGGAGGTACCTGGTGGGCTAGTTGGACCCCAGGGACCCTGAAGATTCAAGGGGACTTAATCCCCCAACATAAAATGCGCCACGGGGCGCATTTGCACAGTGGTGAAGGAAGGGGGCGGGGACTGAAGTGACATCTGTGCAAACATGCCCTGTGGTGTGTTTTAAGTTGGGGAATTAGGTCCCCTTCAATCCTGAGGGCCCCTGGGGGCCAACTAGCCCACCAGGTATCTCCAGTAAGCGCCAGAGGCCTGCCTTGCAGAGAGGTGGTCCAGGCCATGCCCCTTTTTACACCTCTCTGCAATGCAACTCTGTGGCGCTTACTGGAGGTACCTGGTGGGCTAGTTGGACCCCAGGGACCCTTAGGATTCAAGGGGACTTAATACCCCAACTTAAAACGTACCACGGGGCGTATTTCCACAGTGGTGAAAGGAGGGGTGGGGCCTGGGGTGATCTGTGCAAACACGCCCTGTGGTGCGTTTTAAGTTGGGGAATTAATTCCCCTTCAATCCTGAATGCCCCTGGGGGACAACTAGCCCACCAGGTACCTCCAGTAAGTGCCAGAGGCCTGCGTTGCAGAGAGGTGGTCAAGACCATGCCCCATTTTACACCTCTCTGCAATGCAGCTCTTGGGCGCTTACTGGAGGTAAGTTAGACCCCAGGGACGTCAGGATTCAAGGGGACTTAATCTCCCAACTTAAAACGGCCACAGGCCGTGTTTGCACATATGTCACCTCAGGCCCCCCGCCCTTCACCACTGTGCAAACGCGCCCCGTAGCAAGTTTTAAGAGGTAGTTTTAACCCCCCTGCCCTATTATGTACTAGGGCCTTACAGAGGAGGTCATGCTAATCACAGGGTTACCCCAACGTATAGTGTTCCCTAGTGTATGTAGGTGTTTTCACTGTATTCTAAGTGTCTTTTAGCAAACCACTGGCTCTAGGCCAGGCTAGTCAGTCAGTTACCACCAGTACCTGTCTGAAAACGTTGTGGGCACAGGATGATTTTGTAACAAGGCCTCTTTCTGCTCCTCTGTTGGTTCTTTCTGCACAAGTCTTGCTTCTTCCTGCACTTTTCTTCATCTTTGTGGACTTCTGTTACTTCGTTCTGCATTTCTTTTGCTTCTTTCTGTGCGTGTTTTCTTCTTTCTTCACATGTCCTACTTCTGTAGGCATAGTTAGAAACTAGAATTTGAAAAACCTTTGAAATTCACTGAAAAAACCATAGGTTTCAGGCACTTTATAGTTAGAAATTAGCATTTGTCATCAGTGATGTCACTGACCATGTCATGAGTGATGTAATATGTGATGTCATCAGCAGGTATTGTGGGGGCTTGAGTTATACTTAGGTTTTGTAAGAGTGAAATGTCCAACTAACTATAACGTCCCTGAAACCTATTGTTTTTTCAGTGAATTTCTATGTTGTTTTAAATGCTAATTTCTAACTATAACGTCTCTTAAACCTTTGGTTTTTTCAGTGAATTTGTTAGGTTTTTTAAATGCTAATTTCTAACTATGCCTACAGAGGTAGGACATGTGAAGAAAGAGGAAGAAAGGCGCAGAGAGAAGCAAGAGAAATGCAGAAAGAGGTAACAGAAGTCCAGAAAGACAAAGAAATGTGCAGAAAGAAGCAACAGAAGTGCAGAAAGAGGGAAGAGGGGTGAGAGAGAGGCAAGAGGGGTACAGAAAGAAGAAAGACAGGTACAGAAAGAAACAAAAGAAGTGCAGAAAGAAGGAACAGAGGTGCAGAAAGAGGCAAAAATGGTGCAGAAAGTCATAAGAGGGGTACAGAAAAAGGCAAGAGCGGTGCAGAAAGAGGGAAGAAGGGCACAGAAAGAGGCAAGAGGGGTACAGAAAGAAGAAAAATAGGTGCAGAATAAGGCAACAGATGTGCAGAAAAAGAAAAAAGAAATGTGCAGAAAGAAGCAACAGAAATGCAGAGAGAGGCAAGAGAGGAGCAGAAGGAAGCAAGAGTGGCTTGCCTACCATTAGGACCAATTTAACACCCACATTTAGCAATAAGTAACAGGTGACCATTCTATGTTTACAAAGGGTCTTCCACCATGCTTTTACACTTGTGGCTGTATTTTTGGTAACGTTTGAGCCGTTAGAGATAGAAACAAGGCTGTTTTTGTTCAAATCTGCAGATTAGGGAGCAGATGGCGAACTATGTGGCTAATGCAGAAAATGTATTATTGTGCGAAAGTCGGTGCAGCCAAACAGTCACATAGTTCTAGTGGCCCTGCTCATACCTTTGACGAGGTCCACAAGTGCTCCTCAGTGATTCCTTCTTTTTTGTCTCACTGAGTTCATAGTTGAGCTTCTAAGGAAACGAGGAAGACTAAACCTGAGGTTGCCACTCCCATACCACTTAATTACTCTCCATAACACATAATCCCACTCTACATAATTCCTATACACTAAATACCACATACTTTCTATCCACATAATTTCACTGCACAATATACCACATAATTCCACTACACACAACGTACATCCACTCCACTCCAAAAAACATTAGTAAAAAACCTTTGCATTTACGCCAATAGCTCTAATTCTCACAAATGTGAAACATATTACACTTCTTTAACTAGTAGTAGGGTTTGCAGAGTGGTGGAGAAAGGGTGCAGCGCTCTGGAATTCCGCTGTGTAGGACTTACAGGAAGTAACAGAAGGGCTTCTTGGCCCCCAAAGTCCCACAGGAGTAAATTGGACTTCATCCCCATCCCGTAGTCTGCCAGGAGGTGCATTTGCAGAGTGGTGGAGAAAGGGGGGGGCACGGCCTCCAAAGACGTCTTAGCAATCCCACTGTGTGGGACTTACTGGAGGTAACAAGAGGGGTGGCCCCCTCCTGGGCCAATTCTGGCCCTGGGGTCCCCATCCCCGGGGCAGGCCCTCACATTGGTGACTGTGGGGGGAGCCCCAATGCCCCCACGGTCCCTGCCAGCTCCCCACCTCCTGCGGGAGCTGGCATTGCTTTTGGGCAAGGGGAGCTGGTAACATGCAGCTCCCCATGCCCAGGTTTCCTGCTCTTGCTTCAAAGAAGCAAAGCAGAGTTTTGCTATGACAGGGCGGGAGCCGTGCTCCTGCCCTGCCATAGAAAACAGCAATGTTCCGAGGGTGGGCACCCCGGGACATTGCAGGAGCCGGCACTGGGGGGTGGCAGTCCCCAGAACCAGCTAGGGCTCTGGGAGGGGGCCGCGCGGCACCCATCCCATCATTTGCATAGCCCGGGTGAGGTGATGGTCCCCGGGGCAGTGTGGGGATGGGCAGGAGCCCCCCTACACTTTTTTACATTTTATTTAAGCCTTGGGGAGGTGGCGGTCCCTGGGGCTTGGGGAGGCCGTGAGGCCCCCAAGCATAATTAGGAATGCCCCAGGAGGTGGTGGTCCCTGGGGCTGTAAGGGGGCCGCATGTCCCCACACATAAATAATGAAGCTCCAGGGAGGTGGCAGTCCACAGGGCCCCCCCTACATAAATCAGCAATGTCTCCAGGACCTGACCCATCCAGGGGCTTTATAAAATGAAGCGGAGGAGCTGGCGCTTCATTTTTAAAACATTTTCAGCTGGAGTCGCACCAGATGCGTAAATCCGGCCGACATTTAAAAAGAAAATGCTTTTTTGGGCCCTGGGGGTCTCTGTGGGACCCCCTGACCAGGCCTAGGCAGGATGTTTTTACCCTGTCCTGTCCCTTTTCTTCTTTTTTAATGTTTTACTCAACTTTTTCCTTTTCCTCGTACCGAGTCACAAGATGGCTGCCAACACTTCTTGGTTTGAAGTGTAAGCAGCCAATCAGAGGCAATCTCGTGCTGGGGGGTCTCAGCCAATCCAATCTCACAATTTTCAAATATCGATATATGTACATTTTTAAATATCTCAAAAACTACTGAACGGATTTACACCATTTTAAAAAAGCGTGCTTTCTGGACCAAGAGCTATTTCTCTGGCAAATTTAGTGTAATTCCGTTCAGCAGTTCAGGCTGTAGCCGTGTCTAAAGTTTCCCATGGAAATGAACATGGAGAAAACAAATTTTGGGACCCCCCTTTTTTCTCGCCCCCCCTTGACAAATCACCCCAAAACTTTCAAGACAGGAGCTGAACTGAGTGAAACATTAGTTTTGAAAATTTCATGAAGATTCATCAAACAGCTCCAAAGTTATTGGCAAATCAAAAAAATGTTTTTCCTATGGAAACTAGGTTCTAACTATAACTACCTACTGGTGACCGCCAGCAGGTAATATATTTTATATATAATGTTAGACCTGGCATCCTTGGCTTGGGTTTCTCCTGCATTTTTGCCTTTGCTTAATGTATTTTTGCTGTCTGCTGGACTTTGTTTTGGCTGGTCTAGATGCTTTGGGCACTTTGCCACTGCTGTTCAGTGCCAAAGTGCAAGTGCTCCCTCTGTTAATTGTTGTCAAGTGTTTTCATAATTGGCTTATTTGATTTACTAGTAAGTGGATAGTACAGTGCACCGCGTGTGCCCAGGGCCTGTAAATCAAATGCTGCCAGTGGGCCTGCAGGAATGATTGTGCCACCCACATAAGCAGCCCTGCAAAAGGTTCTCAGGCCTGCTATTGTAATCTGTATACAGTTTGTGCTGCCATGTCGACCTGGCAAGTCCAATCACTTGCCAGGCCTTAACCTTCCCTTTTTTTTCATATGAGTCACTCCTAAGGTAGGCCCAAGGTACCCCTGTGGGCAGAGTGCTGTGTATGTGAAAGGTAGGACATGTCCTGATGTGTGTGGCATGTCCTGATAGTCAAATAATGCCAATGTTGTTTTTACTATTGAAAGGCTATCTGTCCCATAGGATGGAATGGGGAGTTTACTTATAACAACTTATAAGTATAACTGCCCATGGGTACAAGATGGGAATGTGGGTATTTTCTTGCTTAGCCATCCAGTGTACCTCTGCTAGGTTTGTGTATTGACTGGCTGGCTTTGGAGTGACAGGGGCCAGGCATGTGCATTCTGTTCAGACAGCCACTTGGGGGGTGAAGTGTGTCCTGCCTTTCCAGGGTGAGTCAGGGCTAGGCTAAATGGACCGGGCTGCATTTAGAGTAGGGAAGGAGATTTCCTTGACACCTTAATCGGCCTGGTCTGCCTTGGATAATGCAGTCTACACAACCCTGCCAGGAAGCTGGGCCAGAGACGATAGCACTGGTTTTTACTGAGCACAGACACTCTTTGCCACAAGAGAACAAAGGAAGATTGACTATAAAAATTGGGGCCCAGACCCAGATTTTTAGATTAACCCTGGACTCAGGAAGACCCTCTGCCAAGGAGAAGAGTTGAAAAAGCTGAGGGAGAAGTACTGCCCCTTTGCTGTGTGCTGTCGGTGGTTGGCCTGCAGTAGCTGTTTCTGCCAAGGAGAGGAACTGTGTGTGTATCCTGCTTGAAGACTGTCTCCAAGGGCTTGGAAGTAGAGCTTGTCCCTTGTTCAAGAAGTCTCAGGAACAGCAAAGACTTCACCATCCCTCTGGGCACTGTCTCTGGAACTGTGGGTTTAAATTGCCATAAAGAAGAGAAGAGCAGCTGACACCATCACTGTGTCCGTCACTGGCTTCGTGTCCTGCAGGCACTGTAGAAGGCACAGCTACACTTTGCACCACAACCCTGGTCTCACCAACGCTGTTTGGATGACCATCTTTGAGCCGCTACTTGCACCTCGTCCTGTGGCACCACACTCTGCCCACCCATGCTTCACTCTGCCACTTGGACTTCACTGATATATTGACCGGCTCCATCACCAGCACTGTGACCTGCCAGTACCGCATCAAGCACCGCATCGAGTACCGCCTAAGTCCGCATCGCAGCCCTGGTCTCACCAACATCAGTGGATGACTGTCACCGAACTGCTGCCTGCACCGTGCCTTGTGGGCACCACATGCTGTACCTTTTGACAATGGTTGCCCCAACCGACTCGTACCAATAGGATCGGACGCAATGAAAAAGGTACTGTATACGAGCCTGTCAATGCTACAGCTGACCCATATCAACATGATCAGCTGGAACTGTTAGACTCTGTTGTTTTCAGCATCGCGGTAGGCCCGGATAGAGCTACCAACTAAGAAGAACTGTGTTTTTGAGATATTTCTGCAATTTTAAGGATATCTTGCAAAGTACCTATTTTTAAGTACTGTATGTTGGATTTTTGTAATTTTTGGTCTTGTTTGGTTTAGATAAAGATTTGCTATTTTTCTAATGTGGTGTCCATTTGTAGTGTTTTCACTGTATTACTGTATGTGTGCACAAATTCTATACACACTGTCTCTGAGATAAGCCTAT
Organism: Triturus cristatus; assembly: GCF_964204655.1. Lineage (NCBI taxonomy): Eukaryota > Metazoa > Chordata > Amphibia > Caudata > Salamandridae > Triturus > Triturus cristatus. The sequence goes on from NC_140581.1 coordinate 756,309,520, forward strand.
CTGCTCATGCATCGCCCTTATCCTGACTAAGAAGAAGGGTCCATACTTGGACAAAGGTGCAAACCATTGCCAAGTAGAGACCCCCATTTCTAATACACATATGTATATATACATATATATATCTATACATATACACACATACGTACATATATATATATATATATTCACTGAAAAAACCATAGGTTTCAGGCACTTTATAGTTAGGAATAAGTATTTAAAAAACCTTAAAAATTCAATGGAAAACCCATAGGTTTCAGGGGCGTTATAGTTAGCTGGACTTTTCACTCGTACAAAACCATTGAAATTCCCCTGTTATAGTTAGTTCATCTAACTATAACTCGCGCATCCGCAATGCACTGCTGATGACGTCACATATTACATCACTCATGACATGGTCAGTGACATCACTCATGACATCACGGATGACATCTCAAATGACATCACTGATGACATCACTGATGAAATCATCCAGTGAATGTGTGTTTTTCTGAAAATTACATATGTTTTATATATTTATATCTCAAGGTCGATGGAAGAATAAATGGGTATATAAGTGTCTAAATGGATGATTTGTTTTTGAAAAATTGATTGTATAACTGACTGATTAAGTGTATCTTAGTGAATACATGGCTTAGTGAGTAATGTTTAAATATGTAAATATCTGTATCAGTCTCTCACTTTGTGTATAAGTGGCTGCATGGGTTGGTGAGTAGCTACATGAGTGTCTTTATAGGTTATTAGTTGTTTTTTTGAGTATCAGTATGAGTGTCTGAGTGTCTGTATGGTTCAGTGGGGGGTATTATGTAGTGCATAGGTGCATGAATGAGTGACTCACTGTTTATATGTGTTGAAGACAGCATGTGTGCAGGACTGTAAGGGTGGATGAGTGTGTGCATGGGTGTGTTAGTGAGTGAATGACTCAATAGTGTCTTTATGAGTAACTACATATGTTTTAAAGTAGTATATGTGACTATTGGTGTATATAAGTGAGTATATGTGAGAGTGAGAGATTGGAAGAGTTCTTGATGAATAAGTATGTTGTGTTTCTATAAGTGATTGTTTAAAAGACTAAGTATGTGTAAGTTTCTGTAGAAGTAATTGTGGTGGTGTGTGTATAACTGTATATGCAAGTAAATGGATGTTTGATTCTTTATTAGCATGAGTGACTATGTGTGTGAGTAACTCTATGGATGAGTGGCGTTGTGTAACAGGATGTATAGGTGTATGAGTACATATGATGAGTGAGTACATGTATGAGTGACTGTATAGGACTGTTGGTGAATGAGTGGATGTGTATGTGGATCTTAGAATTACTGAATAGATTGTTGTAACTGATATTGGTAAGTCCATTGTTTTGAAAATTTTAGTTTCTATTTTTGAATGTGTGTATCTAAGGTTTTATTAGGGGGAGAGGAGGTCTGACACTCTATCACAAGGATGATGTCATCAGTAATGTCATCAGTGATGTCATTTGAGATGTCATCAGTGATGTCATGAGTGATGTCACTGACCATGTCATGAGTGATGTAATATGTGACGTCATCAGCAGTGCATTGCGGGCGCGCGAGTTATAGTTAGCTGAACTAACTATAACGGGGGAATTTCAATGGTTTTGTACGAGTGAAAAGTCCAGCTAACTATAACGCCCCTGAAACCTATGGTTTTTTCCATGAATTTTTAAGGTTTTTTAAATGCTAATTCCTAACCATAACGTGCCTGAAACCTATGGTTTTTTCAGTGAATTTCAAAGGTTTTTTAAATGCTAATTTCTAACTATGCCTACAGAGATAGGACATGTGAAGAAAGAAGAAAAAACGCACAGAAAGAAAAAAAAGAAATGCAGAAAGAAGCAACAGAAATCCTCAAAGATGAAGAAAAGTGCAGGAAGAAGGATAACGTGCAGAAAGAACAAACAGAAGAGCAGAAAGAAGCCTTGTTGCAAAATCATCCTGTACCCTCAACTTTTTCAGACGGATACTGGTGGTAACTGAGTCTGAATAACCAGTCCTAGAGCCAGTGCTATGTTAAAAGACACTCAGATTACAGTGAAAACACCTACATAAACTAGGGAACACTATGCATTGGGGTCCCCCTGTGCTTAGCATGACCTCCTCTGTAAGACCCCAGTATATAATAGGGCAGGGGATTAAAACTACTTCTTAAAACGCGCCACAGGGCGTGTTTGCACACGTCACCTCAGGCCCCGTCCACTCCCTTCCCCACTGTGTAAACACGCCCTGTGGCTGTTTTAAGTTGGGAGATTAAGTCCCCTTGAATCCTGAGGGTCCCTAGGGTCCAACTAGACCACTAGGTACCTTCAGTAAGCGCCACAGAGCTGCGTTGCAGGGAGATGTAAAAAGGGGCACGGCCTAGACCATCTCTCTGCAACGCAGCGCAGTGGCGCTTACTGGGAGCACCTGGTGGGCTAGTTGGACCCCAGGCTCCCTCAGGATTGAAGAGGAATTATTTCTCCAACTTAAAACGCGCCACAGGGCGTTTTTGCACACGTTAACTCAGGCCCCATCACCTCCCTTCACCACTGTGTAAACACGCCCTGTGGCCGTTTTTAGTTGGGAGATTAAGTTCATTTGAATCCTGAGGGGCCCTAGGGTCCAACTAGCCCACTAGGTACCTCCAGTAAGCGCCACAGAGCTGCGTTGCACAGAGGTGTAAAAAGGGGCGTGGCCTCAGAACACCTGTCTGCAACACAGCTCCCTGGCGCATACTGGAGATACCTGTTGGGCTAGTTGGCCCTCAGGGACCCTCAGTATTGAAGGGGAATTAATTCCCCAACTTACAACTGGCTAGGGGGGCGCTTGCAGAGTGCTGCAAGGAGGGGGCAGTGGTGATTACTGGAAGCACCTGGTGGGCTAGTTAGCCCCCAGGGGCCCTCAGGATTGAAAGGGAATTGTTTCCCCAACTTAAAACGCGCCATAGGGCGTGTTTGCACAAATCACCTCAGGCCCCGTCCCCTCCCTTCCCCACTGTGTAAACACGCCCTGTGGCCTTTTTAAGTTGGGAGATTAAGTCACCTTGAATCCTGAGGGTCCCTAGGGGCAAAATAGCCCACTAGGTATGTCCAGTAAGCGCCATTGCAGAGAGTTGTAAAAAGGGGCACGCAGAGCAGTGGCGCTTACTGGAAGCACCTGGTGGGCTAGTTGGCCCCCAGGGTCCCTCAGGATTGAAAGGGAATTATTTCCCCAACTTAAAACGCGCCACAGGGCGTGTTTGCACACGTCACCTCAGGCCCCGTCCCCTCCCTTCACCACTGTGTAAACGCGCCCTGTGGCCGTTCTAAGTTGAGAGATTAAGTCCCCTTGAATCCTAAGCGTCCCTAGGGTCAAACTAGCCCACTAGGTACCTCCAGTAAGCGCCACAGAGCTGCGTTGCATAGAGGTGTAAAAAGGGGCGTGGCCTCAGAACACCTGTGCAACACAGCTCCCTGGTGCATACTGGAGATACCTGTTGGGCTAGTTGGCCCTCAGGGACCCTCAGTATTGAAGGGGAATTAATTCCCCAACTTACAACTGGCTAGGGGGGCGTTTGCAGAGTGCTGCAAGGAGGGGGCATGGCCTCCGGTGCGATGCCGGTCCTTTAGTTATTTTATTTTTTTAAGAAGGAGGGCTGTGTGGCCCCCCCCTTCTTTTTCTAATTTATTGGCCCTGGGGACCCCATCCCCCAGGTCCTGCACCCTAATTTTTTTTGTTGAAAAAAATAAATTTAGAAGGGGGCCACGTGGCACCCCTCCCAAGGCCTTAATCGGCCCCGGGGACCCCAACCCTAGGCTATGGCCCTTTTTTAATTTTAATTCTTTAGGAGGGGGGCTGCGTTGCCCCCCTCCTCAGGCTACTTATGGCCCCGGAGACCCCATCCCCCGGGGCCGGCCTTTGTTTTTTATTATTTTTTTTCAAATATATTTATAGAAACACCTAGGACATGCTGGACAAACCGTATGTACCTATCACCATGAAGATTTGCGTGATATTCATTAAAAGGCGACTATCCATACAATGAATCCACATGGAATTTATTTACACCGCTAGTGAAGCTCTGACGTGTCTGACGCCCTACCGTGCCTAATACCGGCGCCCCCGCCGGGGGGTACTCTCCAAGTAGACACCCTCGTCGTTTATTTATACAAACATGGGTAGCTATTGACGGGCACATTTAATACACACGCACACCAAGCCATTCAAAGGGGATTTGACAAAAATTCGACCAAACTATGCAAGAAACCCCCCTCACGGTTAATAAAACACACATCCACCGCCGGATGTGTAATACTTTTTATTTTACTCTCTGGAAAGGAGACAAACCTCACTTGAGAGTCACAGCGTGCTCCTGGCCGAGCCCAATGCTGTGTTTTACCCACCAGTGCCCGCCGAGTGCCACACACCTCTGTGTTGTATTCCACCAGCTAGTGCGTATGCTATGATACTCTCTAGCCCATGTGCACTGTAACACCACCCAGTGAATATGTCATGCCACACTTGCCTTCACACGGGTTATATTGTCCCATCTAACGTGCCTTCCTCGATGCCTATGTTATAACGCACAGCGCTATGCCATACATATTACAATCTGGGATCCATATCTTTGTCACAGTGCATATGCAACGTTACACTCCTCAGCACATATTTTATATTACAACTTTAGAGACTAATTAGGTTACACAACACTGCCCTGTGCATATTACACTCCAAGGCGCATTTCGCATAGCACGCGCTAGTGCCTGTGCTATCTCACGCACTCCAATGAATCTGTCATTGCGCACAATGTATTGCATATTATATTTCACTACCCGGTTCATCTTATATCACACTTTTTGGTGCATAGTTTATACCATATACTATATCTAGTTTTCATTTTCAATCGTGCTCTCAGGACTATGTTCTATATAACACTGTGTCCACCTACCCTTTTCACGGGCATTACATTTTGCGATGGGGGTGGAGGGTCAGGGGGTGTTTCTGCCAAGTGAGCCCGGAGTCACAGTCACAAACATCCTCTTCTTCCTGAATAAAAGTGAGATTATGCTGCATACTTGTTCATATTTTAAGTAGTTCGCATAGACACACATTTTAAAAACAATAAAGTTCCTAATACCCACCTTCTCTGAACAGTTAGCTTGCTGCCCCATCCACCTCCTCCCTATCCTCTGTTGTCTGAATCCATGGACTAGCCTCCTCCCTCCTACCATGCATGGTCTGATGTGCTGCCACTGCCCTCCATTTAGCATGATGTACCAGTCCACTCCTCCTGCCCTCCATTGCCCAATTCTATGGCCCATCATTGACCTCCTGCTTAGCCTCTGTGCTTAGCTTGCTGCCCCTATTCTCCTCCCCCCTGCTCTCCGATGTCTTTGTGCAAGCCCTTGCTCCATCCTTTTTGCCCACCATGTTCCATGGACCTGCCACTCCTATCTACTCTGAGTGTTCTGTTGAGCTGCCACCTGCCTAGCATTGTCAGATGAGTGTAACCTGTCCCTGCCACCTCCACCCTGCCTGTCCACATGCCATGCCCCTATCCCCTTCCTCCTGTCCTCCATGGTCCATTTTACTGCCACACCCTTCTGCCCTCCCTGGTCTGTTGTGCTGCAACTGCTCCTCCTGCCTGCCCCTCATGGTCTGTTGTGAGGCCCCTTCCCCTGAGCTCTCTTGTCTGTGCCCAGGTCCTGACCCTCCCTTCTATCCTCCATGGTCCTTTGTGCATGCCCCTGCACCCTCCTTCTTGCCCAACATAGCCATTGTGCCACTAACCCTCCCGCTTGCCATGCATGGTCTTCTGTGCTGCCATGGCCCCTCCCACCTTCCCTGTGTGGTCAGGTAGCTGCCCCTGACCCCCACCCACCTTCCCTCCATGGTCTGTGTGTATTCCATCATAGTCTTACTATTGCTCTCCATGGTGTGTCTTGTTTCTAGTGCCCATCCTGCCTGACCTCCATGGTCATCTTGCTGCTCCTGCCCTGCCCCCTTGCCCCCAGCCCTCTGTTTCCATGTGCAGACCCCTATTCCGTCCCTCCTGGCTTGTCTGATCCATTGTTATGCCCCTGATCCGTCCCTCCTGCCCTTTATGGTCTGTTATGCTGCAGCTTTCTCTACTGTATGTCCATTATGGTCAGCTAGCTACCATTGCCTCTTTCCCCTCTGTTCTCTGTTGTCCATGTGCATGGTCCTGTCCCCTCCGTATTGCTTTCTATGGATTGTTGTGCTGCACTCCCGTCCTGCATGCCCTGTGTGGTGTATTGTGCTGCTGCAAACCCTGACGCCTGCCCTGCAGGGTAAGTTTGGTGCACCTCTCCATGTCCCTCCTGTCCTCTGTTATCCGAGTTCCTGTCCTTACCCCAATTCCTCCTGCCTACTATGATCCAATGTACCATACTTGCAAACATTTTGAACTTGGTAAGAGGGAGATTTTGAAAAAATCTGGGGTATTGATTTTCCCCTTTGACTTACATTGAAAAAGAGGAGATTGTCGACAGGAGACAGATCAAATAAAGCTCATTTGAGCTTAAAAACTTTGGACGTTTCCTGGCTGAAACGGGTCTGTTGGCATGTATGGTTCTACTACCACTGCCTCTTCTTTCTGCCCAAAATGGTCTATTATATTGCCACAGCCTCTCTTGCCAGTCCTGTATTGTTGGTTTGTTGCCCCTGGCCCCCTTTCCACTGCCTTCCATAGTCTGTTGTGCTGCCACTGCCCTTCCTGCCTGCCCAGTGTGGTCAAATTGTTGCCTCTGCACTCTCCTACCTGCCTTCAATTTTCAGAGTCCGTGCCCCTGGCCTCTGCCTCTCAACAGTATCCCAATGAACAACTAGATTGCTAACATTCTATATTTATTACAAAAGTGGGGAACGCCTGACGTCATCTTGATGTAATCAAAACTGTAATACCTACATGAGAGGGTCTTATTTGCATCAAAATTATGGTTAGTGCTCTAAAAACTAAAATGTGGACATATTTTCTGAGTTTTCAAATAGCGACAAAGAACTTTTAAATTATTTGTAATCTTTATGTTTTTTTATCCAGTTGACCACTTGATTAAATATTGCACTTAGGGGAGAGGATGTGGTGTTACTTCCAGAGCTACAGACTTTGCAATTGGGGAACCAGGTTGGAGTTTCTGCTTCAGCTCAACATTCTGTGATTCTGGTCAAATCACGTAATCTCCCCATGTCTACAACCAAAATGAATTTGATCTTGTGTGATGTAACCAATGCTCATGTAAAGCACTCCAATACCTGACAAGTCTGCACTATATAAAACTGCAAATACACAGAAAATAGGTGTTTTGCACACTTCTGTCATTGGGCTACATGTGGGCTACATCTGGGTGATATTTGTGCTGCATTTGGGCTCTTTTGTCTCTGGTGGCCATCTTGGGAGATTTATTTGTTATGAAGTTTCCTAATTTCCTCATTTACTGCAGTCTCCTCAGTAGGAAATGCTTTCAGTTTTTTACTTTGATTCCATCAAGAAGGTATTCAGATATGTCACGCATTTGCCATAAATTCTGAATGTTAGCACTCTAGTTGCTCATTAGATCACTGTAGTAAAGATGCTGCTCACCACTGAAGTCTGCTGCTGGTATTAAAAGTGCATGTTTCAGTCTGCATATCAGAATTTTTTAATGAAATAGAAGAGGATTTGAGAAGTCACTCAAAATGTGCCCTAATTCTTCAGCACTAATCATAATTTCTATGGCAAAATGAACCCCCTCATTGTGTTCCTTTTTAAATTAAATGTTTTAAGTGTTACCACTTTATTCCAATCAAGATGGCTTCAGGTGTGCCATACTTTTGTCATAAGTAAGACTGTCAGCGCTCTAGTTGTTCGTTAGAACACTCTGGGACATTCTCTCATTGGGCTATACTTGGGCTACATCTGGGTGATATTTGGGCTACATTTGGGCTCTTTTGTCTCTGGTGGCCATCTTGGGAGATTTATTTGTTATGAAGTTTCCTAATTTCCTCATTTACTGCAGTCTCCTCAGTAGGAAATACTTTCAGTTTTTTACTTTGGTTCCATCATGAAGACATTCAGATGTGTCACACATTTGCCATCAATTCTGAATGATAGCACTCTAGTTGCTCATTAGATCACTGTAGTAAAGCTACTGCTCACCAGGGAAGTCTGCTGCTGGTATTCAAAGTGCATGTTTCAGTCTGCATGTCAGAATTGTTTTATGAAATAGAAGAGGATTTGAGAAGTCAAAATGTGCCCTAATTTTTCTTTCGGCAGCACTAATCATACTTTCCATGGCAAAATGAACCCCCTCATTGTGTTCCTTTTTAAATTAAATGTTTTAAGAGTTACCAATTTATTCCAATCAAGGTGGCTTCAGGTGTGCAATACGTTTGTCATAAGTAGGACTGTTAGCGCTCTAGTTGTTCTTTAGAACACTCTGGGAAGCTGCAGTAGAACACAAAGGAATCAACTGACAGTCTCTGCCCTTGTTGGATGTACATGTTTTACTGAGAATGTCAGACTTCATTCTCACATGACTGAGAAAGATAATGTGAATTTACAGAAAATATGCTCTCAGTTTAGCTTATAGATCACCTTCCAAACCTCTGTGGCAAAAGCATGAGAAAATAGTTTTCTCTCAAACATGATTTAGGATATCACAGCAGAAGGCTTTTTCACATGGTAAAATCACCTTAGACCACACCACAATTCCTAAAATGAGTATGGTACCATCAACAAATGATTTATAATGTAACTAAAGTCTTAAGACCTTCTATTAACTGAAATGCTTTTTAATGAGGTGCTATCATGTATATTGGTCCCAAGATGGCTGCCAACACTTCTTGGATGAAGTACTGACAGTCAATCAGATCTCACGATGAGATGTGCGGTTAGGTTACGCCCAGATATATCTATCTTTTTAACTCTAATTTTCTCAGGAACTACTGAACGGATTTACACCATTTAAGCAAAAGGCACGAGTCTGAGCTGAGGACTACCTCTTTGCCAAATTTGGTGTAATTCCGTTCAGCAGTTCGGGCTGTAGCTGCGTCAACAGGTCCTATGGAAAAATGCATGGGGAAAACATGTTTTGGGACCCCCCTTTTTTCTTGGCTCCCGCTTGACGAATCACCGTGAAATTTTCAGGATAGGAGCGGACCGGAGCTGGGCAAAAGTTTGGAAAATTTTGCGAAGATTCTTCAATTGGCGTCAACGTTATTCCAAATAGAATGTTGTGGATTTCCTATGGAAAATAGGTCCTAACTATAACTACCTAGTGGCGACTGCCAGTAGGTAATATATATCTACATAAATATATATATATTTATTTACATATAAAACGCGAATCCAAAATGTTATCAAATAAATTATCCAGTTAATAAAGTAAATTTACTAAAAACATGAACATAAAAACAGTAAAAATAAAAGCAATGAGTATAAATTATAAAAAATAAACAAATAGTACTATACAAAATATGTAACCAACCAGAAATATATTGGAACCAGGAATATTAGATGTACTATTCCCATTCCAGTTTGTGTAACAGTAGGGAGAATGTTGGACTTCGGTAGGGCAATGTTAGGTTTACTAGTCCTACTGTTCCTACTTTAGTCTGCACAAAACTGGGGAAAGTGATGGAATTCGAAGGAGTTAAATTTACTATTCCAACTTCAGTCTGTGCAACAGTAAGGAAAGTGTTAGACATCGGCGGGGTTAAATTTACTATTCCCGCTCGAGTCTCAGAAACAGGAGGGAAATTGGTGGTCTTCGGAGGGGTTAGATTTACAATTCCTACTTCAGTCTAGGCAAAGTAATGAAAGTAATTCACTTCAAACACATTACATGTATGAATAACCTTATTAATGTATAAAAAATATTAAACTCTTACCATAAACATTATTACGTAACAAGTATAAATATATATTAAATAAGTATATATAAAAAATGTTCATAATAAATAATTAATTAACTATTCACTGTTAATTAAATTACTTAGCTGACATCTCACCCTCTACCCCTACAAACCCATCCCAAAATAACTAAGACTTATACAAACAACAGTAACACATAAAATGTATACATTAACTAAAACACATTAAAACAAATATTTAAAAAAAATCAACTATATTACTGAAAACGATATTAAAAACAACAATAATTCGTAAAACAATTTTGCTTACACAAAAACAATATTCTTGACAACAATATTTTTGCGTCATGATATTTTTGAATCACAATATGTTTTCTTTCCGATATTTAGGTCTTCCTATATTTTGAACTTGATTTTTTTTGTCTAAATACCAAAAATTCATCAAGCAGTTTAAGTAAAAGGTCTTTAGGCATCAAGACCACAAAGTAGCCTACAATTTAGGAATTCACACCATCTGCACCCTCAGTAGCCACCCAAACTGCAACTCTGGCAGCCATGCTACATACACCTTTGGTAGCCAAAACACTTGAAACACTTGAAATCTCTGCAGCTAAACCAACTGTACCCACTGGCACTGCTCTTTCTCAAGTGCCAGCCACTCAAGTCCCTTCTGAAGTTGATATATAATTAGCAGATACTGCTCAGTCACCTGCTGGGATCACTGCTCTGACACCTGTGGAAGACACTACTCTAGTAGATGCACCTTCTACCCTACTACTAAACCTATAACAACAGATATGTCTGCATATATTTCCAAGGTGAAAGCAGGTGTGAGTGAGCAGGCGTATTTCTATATTGCACATGAAGTATTCATCAATCCTAAGCTTCAAGGTGTGGAAGGTGACACCAATTGAACTTTAAATTCTGAAGATCAGCTGATAGAGAGGGGTCCTCCTTACCTCACATCCCATGAGGAAATAGACCTGCCACCACCAGGAAACAGGATAGTATTTCAAAATACTGCACACGTGCTTAAATTCCTAGAGTAAAAGATCAGTGCAATGGAGGCAGGGCAACAAGCTCTCATTGCAAACCATAGTTAACTTTTGAGACAATGTCAGCCTTACCTTCAGGAAGAGATGTAATGAGGGACCAACTGAACATCTTGAAGTAGCAGGCCCAGTCAGTGCACCTTTTGAATGGAGTATCTGGTCAAATCAAACACCTGTTCTCTCAGCATACTTACTGCCTCATCCCTATCATTAACCCTACGAATGCCGAAGGGCAGTGGGGAATTGGTACTGTGAAGTACACCCTGGCTTAGCTCCTGGAGTGTCAGAAGATCACTCAGGCACAGATGTTGCACACAGATTCTTTACCAGTTCACACTATTATCTCCTACCTGGCCAAGGAGGAGATAAGCTAGGTTGACACAACTGCCTGGTCCTGGGAATGTCCTTCCTGCTCAGAAATGTATGATATGATATTTTTTGCACATATGTTTCAGGACCTCATGGATGCTGGAGTTAGCGCATGCTTCATTTAAAATGTTCACCACGCTCAGTCCTGTGACATTTGCTCTTTATCATACAAGTGTGAAATAATTGTAGTGTGTGTCATGTTAAAAGTAATTCATGATAATGCTGTTTCTGAAAGTGCTTACATTGGCATCCTGCAGCTTTTCATCATCACTACTGTCGCCCCCATACTGAAGCTCCTCAGGCATGGTTATGCATAGCCTCACTGTAATGTTTTAAGACATAGTACATAGAGGTATTAAGAAGCACATTTTCTCAGACCTGTATTCCAAGGTACCACAACTATAATGCTGACATCTAAACATCCCCTTCAACAATAAACATACACGTTTGATGGTACTCTAAGTGCGGCTATTTTCTCTGTTGTAAAATTGCTCCTGCATAGTTCCTGCTTCCTGAAGTGGTGTCATGAATGACACTTTCAGGGGTACATTGAATCAAATGCAGAGGATATAGGGGCTCATAACGATGGCAGAACGAATGCCACCGTCGGGCTGGCAGTGGCGATCATTCCGGCATCCCAATGAGATTTACCCACCGCCATATTAGGATGGAGGTGGGTATCACGGCGGAAGCAAAGTTCGTCCGACGCTTTTCCGCCAGTGGCAATTGTAACAATTGCCTGGCGGGCAGAGCAGGGCCACTAATATGGCAGCGCTGCCTAGCAGCCACCGTCCACCATGTTAGGATGTGAGAAATGAAAAGCCTTTCCATGGCTGCGATGACGCCATGGTAAGGCTGGGGGGATTGGGTCTAGAGGCTCGTTGAGGGCCCCTCTTGTGTCTAGGGGAGGTGGGGTGCACTTGGGGGCTACCTATGGTACCCCCTATTCACTGCACCAAGTATCAGGCACCGCGTGGAGCCTGCCATGTGGTGCAGTGAAATGCTAGGCATGCTATTTTAACATTGTGGCGGGTGCTGCTGTTAGAAGCACCCGCCACAATGTTAAATTGCAGAATGCGACTGCTATGGTGGCGGTTGCATCCTAATTCATGGTGCGGGACCGCCGCATGTCTGGCAGACGGTCCAAACACCGCAGGGATGGCCATCCCAATGAGCCCCATAGTTATCTGAATGATTGTTCATGTCAGTGGGAAGTATTAGCATGATGATTTACAGGTGCCAAAGTATGCTGTTGATAATTGCACTTGCAAATTGATAATAAGTATTGGAAAGGGACCTCTCTATAGGATCAGCCTAGATTTTTACCTTCCTTAGCTTAACCTTTTTTGGCTGGCTTTTTGGACTCTCTGCACTATACTCCTGCTAACCTGTGGTAAACTGTATGTGCTCTCCCTTCTAAACATGGCTACATTGACCTACATGTGATTGGTACTTTTAATTGACTTATAAGTCACAAATAAATGGTACAACATGTATTCAGGACCTGCACATTAAGTGCTACTAGTGGGATGCAGCACTCGTTGTGACACCCACTAAAGTAGCACTGCAAATATGTCTCAGGCCTACCACTGCAGCCTGTAGTGGAGTTTTAAACAGCCACTTTGACCTGACAAAATAACCCTTTGCTCGGCCTGAACCTTCTTTTTTAATACCTATTATTTATCACTAAGGTAGGTAACATTTAAAAAGTTGGCCATGTATTTGTCACTTTTGCATGTCCTGGCAGTGAAAACCTCCTAAAGAGGTTTTTTCTCAGTTGTATGACTATCTACCCCATGGACTAACACTGGGTTACCTTATTACACTTAATAAATTATAACCTCAGTTTGGGAACAGATGGAGAAATGCTTCTTCCACTCATTGGAAAAGTAATTTGAAGTCCTCATTAATGGTAAAGTTGGGTTTTAAGTTACTATTCTGAAAAATACACTTTTAGAAAGCTGGCATTTTTCTTCTAAAAAATGTGCCTTTCTGCCAGTCTCCAGTGTCACAGGACTGTGAATTTTTCTCCTCTGGTGTGTTTTGTATTCCTTTCAGACATAGGCACAAAACAGCCTTGGGTGTGGGGCAGGGTGTTCCTCGCCTGAGCAGAATGCCCTGGATGTTGCACTCAGCCTTCCTGAACTTCAAAGGCTAGCCCCAGGGCTATGCCCACCCTTTCCTGAAGCATGCCTTGCCATTGAAAAATACCTTTCACACCTTGGCCTATTTCCCCTTTGTTCCTGTCAGGGGGTCCCTACCTGCCACGAGCCGGGTGAGGACTTTAATACGTGTTCGTTTCCGCCCCAAATGCAGGACGGACATGGTCCCTTTAAGGCGGAGTGGACATTCCCGGAGGAGGGGACCCCGCCTCTGACGTCACCGCCCATCCGCCAATCTGAAGCCTCGGTGCAGTTCATAGCACAGCGTCCGGAAGAACACGGCGCGACACAGACAGGAGAGGAGAAGTCGTCCCGAACACTCACGGAGGTCTTCAGTATCCAGGAGTCGGAGGTTTTAGAAGCAGTGCCACCGCAGGAGGAGAAGAGAGAAGACCCAGAGGCTGCGTCGTCCCAAGAGCAGAGAAAGCCGGGAGGCCAACGAGACCACGCTCCGCCCCGCCACGCTTCTGGAGAAGTGTGGCACCACAAGGTACGGGCCAGATTAAGGGAGCTCGTATTCTCACGGGGAGGGAATGGGTAGGGGTGGGTGAGGGTGGTCACGGGACGGTTGGGTGTGTTTTCGCAACAGCGCACCTCCCCCACACAAGTGCATTTCAACGGAAAAGGTCCCTGGTGATCCCCTCACTTCCCCTCCCCCTCCTTTCAAATCCGAAATCCCGGTATTGGAAGTAACCCCCGGTTTCTGTTTCCTTTTTCTTTGATAGAGTCCTCTGGATCTCTGTCGCCTTAATGCCGGAAGCGTCCCTGACTACCAAGGAGAACGACCGGACCGGACTACTCCGAGCATAACGAGAACTCCAACCTCTTTAAAGACTGTTCCTTGGGTGTTCTGATTATTTTATGAGCTGGAACTATGTCAATAAACGCTCATATCCTTTGAATATATTCCTGAGTCTGGGTCCTTGTATTACAGGGGATTGACACCCCTCCATCCCTTCTTCACAAGTGGCGAGCCAGATAGGAGAGACGACAACCTTCATCTGATGCAAGATGGAAAACCTCATTCAACAAATGAAGGAAGGCAAGGATAAGCTCGAATGGGCAATAGGACAAACCTCCACTCAAGCCGAAGCAGACCGCACAGCCTTCACCACTGCCATACAAGCTCAGGCCGATAGCCTATTGAAGTTGGCGGAAGATCAAAACCAACTCATGGCAGTATTGGGACAAGGGAGAACAAGTGCCCCTCCCCGGGAACGGTTGTCCCTCTACAGAAGTTCACTCCTGGGGATGATCCTTTGGCTTTCTTTTTAAATTTTGAAAGGGCCCTAGGGCCAGCGCTTGGCCCGGTGAGAGGTGGCCTTTTTACCTTGCCCCTCTTTTAACAGGGGAGGCGCAAGCTGCTTATCAGATGATTAATAAAGACGGCACTTCTGGTTATGCTGTGGTGAAACAGTATATACTCGGCCGTCTAGGGGTGGATGAAGAGACCCATAGACTCAAGTTCCGCCAAGAACGCGGCACACCAGGCGACCTTCCAAAGACACTCTTCTATAAGCTAAAAGCAGCTGCCGACCTGTGGCTCAAACCACAGGAAGGTAACATGGAAGAAGTGATGAATAAAATTTATATGGAACAGTTTATGGAAGCGTTACCTTATGGGACACAACGGTGGCTGAAACAACACGCAGGATTAACGCTTGAACATGCTATTGAGATGGCTACGTCATATGCGAGGGCTCAGGGACGACCCCCTTTAAGAGAACCTGAGAAGACCAATAAAACCATCCCGGGAAAACCTGACAAGAAATATATAAAGCCTCCAATAGAACCTCTCCGACCACGTCTACCTAAAACGGACTTTCAACCCAACCCTTGTCCTCAATGTTATGACTGTGGCGAGTGGGGACATATAGCAAGGTATTGCCGAAAAAGAAAAGAAAAGGAAGAAGAACCTATGGATGTGAGCTATGCCCCACATTCTCTTCTATACGCCCAGGAAACAGGTCCAATCTTCTATGTGAGTGTGAATATTCATGGGAGGGTGGTTCGAGCTTTACTTGACTCAGGATGCAGGCATTCGGTGGTTAGAAAAGAACTGGTTCCCCCCTCCTGCCTCATAACAGGGAAAAATGTTCACATAAAATGCGTACATGGAGATGTAAGGGAGTATCCAATAGCTAAAATCACCCTCTGCACTACCGCAGGCACTAGAACAGAAGTAGTCGTTGGGGTTTTGCCTACACTACCTGAACCTGTGATCATAGGAACGGATAATCCGGGCTTCGTCACTCTCATGTCTGATGCCTTACAGAGTACTCCCCGTAATAATCTTCTTACTTCTGAGCCATGGGCTAAGGATACCCATTTCAGGACCGCACAACTAAACGATTCTTCTCTTACTAATGCTTGGCAAATTGCCCGTTCAGGTCAGGATCCTGTAACCGTAACCTATCCCACCTTCATTGAAAAAAATGGGTTGTTATATAGGTTGGTCAAATCCGATTCAGTACCCCAACTCCTGGTACCTGTTGCCTTTAGGGACCAAATACTATTCTTTGCACATGCACACTTACTTGCAGGACATTCAGGTGTGGAAAAGACAGGGCAGGCCATTTTGCAACACTTCTTTTGGCCAGGGATCTATGCACAAATTCAACGTTATTGTCAAGAATGTCAGATATGTCAGCGAAGAAACCCCTATGTTCCACCTCCGGTACCTCTGAACCCATTGCCTATCATAGGTAAACCTTTTGATAGGATAGGAATGGACCTTATAGGTCCCTTGCCTAAGTCAGCAAGGGGCCACCTATATGCATTAGTCTTAGTAGACTATGCTACTCGATACCCTGAGGCCTTTCCCCTCCGGGCGGCTACATCGACAGCAATTGCCCAAAAACTCATCAAGGTTTTCGCTAGGATGGGCTTTCCTCGCGAAATCATTACAGACCAAGGAACACCTTTTGTCTCACGCTTAATGACCCAAGTCTGTAAACAACTCAAAATCACTCACATCAAAACATCTGTCTACCATTCCCAGACGGATGGTTTGGTTGAGCGGTATAATGGTAGCTTAAAGCTCACCCTGAATAAACTTCTATCAGGGGATGGTAAAAACTGGGATCAGTTACTACCGCTGGCTCTTTTTGTCCTCCGGAGCTAAAAACAAGCCAGTCTAGGCACCTCTCCTTTTGAATTACTGTTTGGTAGAACCCCGAGAACCCTTTTGGAAATCACCAAAGATAGCTGGGAAAGGGAACGAGCACACGAAGCAGAAACCTTACTAGACTATACCCGACAACTACAAACCAGGTTACACAAACTTAGAACTATGGCCCATGATCACCTGGCTATAGCCCAGACCAAACAAAAAACGTTTTATGACAGGGGCAAGAAGTAGAGGGAAATGGATGTTGGTGATTGGGTGTTGGTATTGTTGCCCTCATCAACGCACAAACTGAGAAAAGAGTGGAAGGGCCCTTTTAAGATTCTCAGGAAAATCGGTAGAACCACATACATACTACAAGTCAAGGATAACAAGACACAAATGTACCACATAAACTTGCTAAAAAGTGGCTGGGAAAACCTCCCCAAGCAGTCAATTCCCTTACACTTGCCAATGACACTGTTTATGACACCCCCATCAACTCTGACGTAACAACCGGACAACGTGAAGAAGTTTTATCACTTCTTCTCAGTTACTCAGACATCTTTTCAGATCAACCCGGGAAAACAAACATAGCCATGCATTCCATTCCTACATCTCCAGGGACGGTCGTCAAACAAAAGCCCTACCGTATCCCCGAAGCCAGAAGACATGCCTTCCAAGAAGAGATCAAACAAATGTTGCGCTCTGGAGTGATAGTACCCTCCCACAGCAACTGGTGTTCTCCGGTTGTCCTCGTCCCCAAACCGGACAGCAGTATTCGATTTTGTATCGACTTTAGAGCAGTGAATAGGGTATCTAAACAAGACGCTTACCCCCTTCCTTGGGTGGACGAGTTACTAGAACGCCTTGGTGAGGCTCGTTATATCACCACTATAGACCTCACCAAGGGGTATTGGCAGATTCCGCTTAACCCTGCAGATCAAGAGAAAACCGCTTTCTCTACCCCTTCTGGCCATTATCATTTCACAGTCCTCCCATTTGGACTGCACGGTGCTCCGGCAACGTTTCAAAGGGCAATGGATAAAGTATTGTCTTCTCATACTCAATATTCTTCCGCTTACTTGGACGATATTGTCGTCTACAGTAAGACGTGGGAAGAACATTTGACTCATTTGGAAAAGATACTCTGTAGTTTGAGGACAACGGGCCTTCACATAAATACCAAAAAGACTAGAATCGCCTTCAAGAAGGTGAAGTATCTAGGTTATGTCTTAGGAGATGGGAGGATAGAACCACAGACAGAAAAAGTTAAGGCTATCCTAGAAATCCCCTATTCCAAGACCAAAAGAGATCTGCGGGCTTTTCTGGGCCTAGTGGGATATTATAGGAGGTTTATTGCTCAGTTTGCCGATATGGCCGGACCTCTCACTGACCTCTTAAAGAAAACTCAGTCATCACCTAGGCTACCAGCACCTACTCCCAGGGAAACCAGTGAGTTTCATGCACTAAAGACTGTCCTTACCACGGCACCCGTATTGATTTCCCCAGACTTCTCGAAACCCTTCATCCTCCAGACCGATACCTCGGGAGTGGGTATTGGGGTGGTCCTTTCACAGGAAGATCCAGAGGGGTTGGAAAGACCGGTCCTCTTCATCAGTCGTAAACTGTTCCCCAGAGAAGCGGCTTACTCCACTATAAAGAAAGAGTGCTTGGCAGTCCGTTGGGGAGTGGACAAGCTCAGATACTATCTGGAGGGAAGACCTTTTGTTTTGTATACGGACCATGCCCCGCTGACTTGGCTTCAAAGGAACCGTGGTCACAATGATCGCATTCTCAGATGGTTCTTGGCTCTACAACCCTTTCAGATTGAAGTTCGGCATCGGAAAGGTCTGGAACAGGGGAATGCTGATTTTTTGTCCCGATTTCCTTTTTCCCCCGATCGGGGAGGGATGTGTCAGGGGGTCCCTACCTGCCACGAGCCGGGTGAGGACTTTAATATGCCCCGAATGCAGGACGGACATGGTCCCTTTAAGGCGGAGTGGACATTCCCGGAGGAGGGGACCCCGCCTCTGACGTCACTGCCCTTAGACAGTTAAAAGCCAAACCCAGGAAAGAGGAAATGTCAGACAAAGGGGTCATCAACTACCCATTTGCTGGCACTGGATATAAGAATAGCACCTTTATAACTTATCTTCATAACACTCCTGGACCTGTGGATGATTAAACAAATTCACTGCCCTGCTTTCTCCCGAAGGAAGACAAGGCCTTCTTACCTTGAACCTAGGAACCCCCAAAGTGACTCCAAGGGTCAGTTGGCTGACCACCTATTTGAGCAACAGGGACACAACAATCTTCCAGAGGCCTCCCTGCAACTGCCAAGCTGACCATGACAAACTGATCCTTCCTGGACCTGCTTGAGTCCTGCTGCTGGCCTCTGCTGGAGTGAGTCTTGATTACCAAATGGTGGACCTTTGGCTTGCATCAGAGTATACTCCTTCTGAACACCAGGTGCAAATCTAAAGGTTCAGGGCACTTTGCGACCAAGAACAGATTCTTTGAGATGAACAACAATTGCCTGCAACACCCGCCGATATGAATCTCCAGTGACAACTGCTCTTTGCATCAGCAAGACAGTCCGCGTCAGAAGAGACAGTCCGAATTGACTGCTAGCACGAAGCTCAAGTGACAACTATTCATGAAACAACAATGACCATCCATGATACCTGCTTCTTTGTTTTCTAAATTGGGATTTTTCTTGTGTTGTTGTTTCACTTTATTACTGTTTGAGTGCTGCAAAAATACTTTACACATTGCCTCTCAGTTCAGCCTGATTGCTTTTGTGCTTTTGTGCCAATCCACCAGAGTGTTAAGCATAGGTTTATTTAGTGACTTTTGCTGTACACCCTGACAAGGATTGTATTTATTATTTGAATCGAGCTTCCACTCCTCCCAACTTCTAACCCAGTGTCTTACAATGAGGTTACAATGAGGTTATGTGTTAGGCACCAACTGGGCTGAGGTACACAATTTGCACACTGTCCTCATAGACATTGTCAGTTATAAATGTGTACATCTTGTTCAGAGTTGTATTTGATGTCAGTAAGCTTGAACTATCACACCTTAAATAATACATCCTAATGACACAGTTACAGACTATTTCACTACAAAGGGGCATAGTGACATCTTTGGTGAAGAATGGTATATTGTGGATTATCACCTGAATCATTATGCTCATATCAAGATACATTTGCTGTCATCTGTTCACGGGAAAGCCAGGTTTGTAAAGCACTAAACAAATAGCCATGTTCTTTGGTGGTGATGAGTGGGCTATGCAACTGCACCTCAGAAATACGGAAGAGTACAACAACCAAATATTTGGCATAGTAACATGTGAAAGAGTGATCAACATTGGCCAACAGCTGTACATTTATGTTGCCATGCATTTTCTGAGTTTTGTGCAGTTGAGTATATTAGAAGTGAGTCTTGCTTCGGTCTGCGTGCAGGTGTGCCTTATTATTAGGCCTGGGCTAAAATTTCGTTCCGTTCGCGGAAATTGCGATAATTTGACATTTTCGCGTTCCGCGGAGAGCGCGAAAATGTCAAAATTTCCGCTTTCCGCAGCTTGGCGATAATTTGTTTCTTGCTCGCGCTGTAAAATAATACATTCTGGCGCGCGCGCGATCGCCTTACCTGAATCCCTGCGTTCGCCGACAAGTTTTCTTGATCCGGTCGCGTTCTCCATGAGATGTTGTATTGTTTTTAGCCATTTGCACTGTCTCGCGACAGTTCGCGCCCGCAGTGATGTCATGCGTTGCGCGATCACGTCTTTCTTCTCGCGATCATGCACCGCGAGACAACTCAAAACAAGATGGCCACGGCCGCGAGCAACCAGATGGGTAAGTTGGCGACCCGTAACTATGCAGAAAATTTCGCGAACATGCGGGAAAAAAACTTCCGCATCTTCGCGATATTTCCGTTTGTTTGCGATAATTTTAAACATTTTCGCGATAATTTGCGAAAGTGGATTTCGCAAATTCCGCCCACCCCTACTTATTATGGGTGTGTTATTGGTGTTATGTGTGCTTGCTTTATTGGTACTTGTATGTATCTTTATTTGTGAACACTGCTATGATGTCAAGCATGTCTGTTTTGATTCCCTTCAGTGATCATTCCCTATGTGGAAGTGGTTTTTATGGTGAAAATGTCCTATGTTTTAAACTCCCTGAAAGGCTTGTGATAACTTTCAATTTATTGCATCCAGTAGATAAACCTACTGGAATTTATGACAAGTGAAATATGCCAGTGGTTAAGCCATGAAATAATGTTCACATATGCTTTCAGATTATACTCATGCAAAGGTATCAATACATGCTATTTTATTGAGGAATACAGAACTGGCCCACCTATTTCTTATTCGAAGGGTATGTAACCTTTATCCAGCAGTCTTTACCATGCAGGTAAGTAACACAGGTAAGGTATGTTAATATGTTTTTACATTTACACCACATCCTTTACTACACAGTACTTTACTCTGCAGGTAAGTATATATTTTTGTGAATAACATTATTTTATAGAAAAAAGGGATACATGTGTAGGTAAAGGTCAAAGGGGGGTAAGGGTGATTTTAGGGTTGGGGCGGGTAGCGGTATTGGGCAGGGGTAATTTTCAGAGTAAAGGGGTGGCCAGAGGTAAAGGTAGGTAAGGGTGATTTAGGGCTAAGAGATGAGTAGAGGTAAAGGTAAGAGTAATTTTAGGGTTAAGTGATGGGTAAAGATTAATGAGGTATGGGTAACTTTAGGGTTAAGGGATGGTCAGAGGCAAAAGGAGATAACAAAAAAAGACTATATATTACAGAGTGGCAGTTGTCACTGTGTAGTTATAGTTAGGATTCTCAGGTATAGCAATTCCTCAAATGTTTACTCGCTAATAACTTTGTCACCATTTTACAAATCACCAAAGCAGTTTGTAGACCTATTCTTTTTTCTACATTGTCTCACAATGCAAATATTTTGTGCTGCTTAGTTAAGGGGTGCAAATTAAAAGTGTGGGTCCCAAACATTGTTTTTTCCACCAATGCATTTTCCATAGAGTTTGTGTCAGATGTGGCAATCAACAAAATGGTGAGATGTGTTTAGATGAGATTTGGCAGGAATGTAGACTATGTTGTGGAAGGGAGCCTTTTTGGTATTTGATCTTAATTGGTTCACTAGTTTTTAACTTATATGAAACAAAAACTTAGTGATACTTTGGGCCTCGATATACTACAACTACTTTAATGATACACGCCAAAACTTAATGAAATCTCTTGCAAAGTGAAAAGGCAGCCATATTGTTTAGACCACACTTTAGCCGTGTTGTGTGATCCAATCTAATAGATAGGGTATTACACATAATTTCAATGTAGAGGAAGGAATGAGCCAGTTTAGCAAACTCAGTGGAGATAGACAAAAGTAGTTTTATTGATTTATATATATTTTTTTAAGTTTAAAGAGTACTGCGGTACTATCGCAATAGTATATAGGATGTGCCGCAGTACTTAATTCATTAAAAAAATATCATATGTTATAAAATTAAATTAGAGACAATATGGGGTTTCTCTTAAAAGATCCTTTGTTTGTTTTTCCAACTAACCATATCTAAATGCGTCTGTGAAGCTACATGTTGAAGTTTGTAAGGAATAGATGATTACCATAAGTTGAAAAATGTAGTCAAACAGGACGAAACAGTGCCTTATTGGAATTTTTGATATCCAAATAAAAAATGGAAGACATTCCATAATTACAAAGGAATATTGATACACCCTTGTTGACAAGTCTCCAAGGGCCTCATGTAGGTAGCCAAATACCGGTCGGTAACGGCCGATTTTCGGTAATTATACCGTTACCGACCGGTATTTTGGCTTTTGAGATGTAGGGGGCTCATTTCTGTATTCGGTAATTTACCGAATCGGTAAAATTACCGAATCGGTAATTTTACCGATTCGGTAAATTCCGAATACAGAAATGAGATGTAGGGGGAGTGTGTGGGTGTTTTTTGGAGTCGGTATTTACCACCAACTATTAGTTGGTGGTAAATAATGAATGGATGTGTTTAAGCGTTTTAAAGCGCTTAGAAGTGTGCAATGTGGCAGACATACATGCCCTTAGGGCATGTATGTGTGCCACATGTGCACACATGGCCGAATCAGGGGTGCAACAGGGTGTCAATGTGACACCCTGCCACCCTTGCATGTGTTTCCCCCATTACCGAATCGGTATTTACCGATTCGGTAATGAGGCATACCTTCCCATCAATGGGAAGGTATGCCTCATTACCGAATCGGTAAATACCGATTCGGTAATTACCGAATTTTACCGAATCGGTAATATTTACCGACTCATTACCTACATAGCATTTACCACTTCATAAACACCGAATCGGTATGATTCGGTATTTATGAAGTGGTAAATGCAAGCCCACCTACATGAGGCCCCAAGTCTTTTCAAACACAGTACCATTTAGACAAAGACCACTCCCACTTTTGTCTGTGTCAAATCTTGGAGAAGATTAAATGTATGTTCGGAATCATAGACATTAAGGTGGAAAATATAGAGTCAAATTCAAGTTAAATGGCCTATATCATTGCCACCACAGTGGATAACAATAAAGTGGGGATGTCACATGCAGTAACAGAGGAAAGTAGATAGAGTAACTGATTCTATCTCATATCTCTTTCACCAATCCATGTTTTTTCTACATCTTTCAAACCTAAGTCAGTTTCCAAATCTGTTTTCTTGGCATGCTCTCTGGCCTAAAAAATTATACTATGCCAAACAAGTCAAACACAAACCGTTTTGCACATGCACTGATATATAAGAATGAGTAACACACAGCCAGACAAACAAATATATTCAGAGTTAAATGACTGGCCAGTAGGAAAGTACATAATTTTAAAAACTTAATTTTGAATGGAGGGCAATGTTTGGCTTCAATACAATGTGGGCTAGTATTGCAGTACAATGCAACCAAAAACCAAAATGAGTTAGGAAAATAAAGCAATAAAGTCTTACAAGTATTCAAAAGGCATTTGGAACACCTATTTCTGGTCACATAACTATGAAAACCAATAGAACAATAGATAAGAAATATAGTTAAGAAGAGAAACATTCTGTGACTGGTTATTAACAGAATATGGGCTATAAACACAGCCCAATAACACCAACAAGTATAGAAACTTTGCTGAGTGTTGGAAAGCAATGATCCTGTATTTCTTCTTCAAAGACGTTCCACAGAGATTAAAAATGTTACCTCTTTACCTTCATCTCTACACACACCACACCACTCTATCAAATGCCACTTTAATGTATGGCATCTACCTCTAATCTACACCACTCCACTCTACGTCGCTCCACTCTAACACACTGTATGACATCTCACTCTATGATATGCCACTACACTGTATGCCACTCCACTCTACAACACTCTACTCCACTCTAAGCCAATCTACTCCACTCTACCACACTGTATGACACACAACTCTACTCCACTCTACCATATGCCACTTCACTCTATGATGCCACTCCACTCTACCACGCACCCCTCCAGCGTACAACACTCCATACCACTGTACGACATTTCACACACTCTACAATAGTAAACTCTATAACACTCTACTTTTTTCTACAATACACCACTCTGTTCTAAGACACATCACTCCACTCTACGACATGCTACTCTACTTTATGACACTCCACTCTACAACAGTCTACTCCACTCAATGCCCCTACACTCCTTGGCTCTCTACTCCACTCTATGACACAGTTCTATACACCGCTCGACTCCACAGCATGATACGCCTCTCCACTCTGAGATGCTGCTCCATTCTCTCCCACTCCACAGCCTCTATGCCCCTCCAGTATACGCCACTCTAGTCCACTGTATAACACTGTACAACACACCCCTCCACTCAATGGTATGACATGCCACTCCACTATATGACTGTGCTTCATCACTGTAGTCAACCACACGCCACTCCACTCCATGGCACACCACTCCACAGTACGAGATGATGCTCCACTCTTCACCACTTCACTTTACACCCCTCAACTCTAAGACACTCTACTAAATGACACGTCCCTCATCTGCATGCTACTCCTCTCTACTCCCTTCCACTCTAAGACATTTTATGACATGCCATCATAGAACACACCACTCCACCTCATTCTAATTTATGAGATGCCATTCCACTCTATGCTACTCCACTTTATTAAATGCCACTCCACTCTATGCCACTTCACTTTACAACCACTACACTCTATGCCATTCTACTCCACTGTATGACCCTGTATGACACACCACTCCAATCCACTGTATGAGATGCCACTACACTCGAAGACACTCCATGCCACTTTACTTTTCCACATGGCACTACACTGTATGGCACACCACTCTACTGTACAAGATACCACTCCACTCTACTCTATTCCATTTTATGCTCCTCCACTCTAAAACGCTCTATGCCATACCACTCTATAACATGGCCCTCCACTGAATGCCACACCACACTATGCTCCTCCATTCTAAGACACTCTATGACATGCCAGTCTACAGTTTACCTTACAGTTACCTTTAATCTCTATGTTAATTACAATGTTGTATTTCTGAAGCCAAAATATGGTCAATATTGGTAGAAGCTCTTTTTTTGTGAAAATGTGGTTAGTTCTAAAAAAACAGTTTTGACTATTTGTTTTTTTAAACTTTTTTCTGGAAGTTTTTATTTCCACATGTCAGCATGACCAACCAACAAAAAAAGCTTAACAGAAAACAGGAGGACAACAAAGTAGATAATAAAAAACAATCGATGTTTCGGAGGGCACTGGTTAGCTATGAAAAACTCACAGTGTATGGTTAGATCTCTCTCTCAACAGTTACAGTATAACACATAATTTGAATCAGAAAACCTCAAAGGTGATGCTGGAGAGATAGATGTAGTGAGGGGTGGTGGAGGTCCTGCCAATGCTGAAGAAATGGACGGTCGTGCAGTAGCCGAAGTAATGGCCACTGCCTCTTCCAACTTCTCCTCATGCCTTCCTTCGGCTCTTGCCAACCTGGTTGAATGAGTCACCTGCTGGTGTTTCTGCACTCCTGTAGTACCAAAAGAGTACTGTTTGATGAGACATTACCTTCTTGAACATGTTGAAGGTTATCAGTTTGGCATTCACCTTCTTTCGCAAGCTGGCAAGATAAAAAACTTCCACACAACAGAGTCTTTAAGCTTCTTCCTTTGATTGACCTATTCCTGTTCCTCCTCCTGCATCCTTAGTTCAGTTGTGGCTGGTGCAGGTAAGAGTGGTGGAACAGGGCAAGGCAGGGGGAAGTCGACAGATGACGGAATAGGTTTATACATTTATTTAATTTTAACTATTCTGTCTTCAGTCGACTTACCACCCCCCACATCACCCTACCGTCCCACAACACATACCTGCACCACTCGCCGCTGCCTTCGTTCCACCTTTTCTTCCTCCTCCTCAAGCAGTACAGGATCTTGTTAGCCCACCATTGTAAATCACCAAAATATCAAAGGCAGTTTGGAGGAACCAGATTATCCCTGAGGTAAACAGTACACCCGTCACCTCTTAAGATCTCAAAGGAAATGGGGAAAAGTGGTGCAAACTTCCCATATCCTACAAAAGCCGGAGTTCTAAGCTAATGAAACTCTGTTTAACAAAAGCAAAGTACCACTGCACTTTATGATTGTACCTAAGACGTACTGCCTTACTCACGAAATACCAAAAGAAACATTATATATTAGCCTTCATAACTGACAACATCCTAGCTTTATCAGTCCGTTGCCACCAAGACATCAAGCAAAGCCAACCCCCATTTTTCTGCTGCTTTGTTGACCTGTCTGTAGCATTTGATAGGGTTGACAGACAGACTCTCTGGGTGAAAGTATTAAAATGGGGAATTCCACTTTCGCTCTTAAAGGCCCTAATATCTCTTTACTCGAAAACTTGGGTCGAGTGAAAACAGGCCCGTCATCTCTATCAGCCAAAATCTCTACGACTGGAGGTCTGAAACAAGGCTGCGTACTGACACACTTACTGTTCAACCTGTTCACAGTGGATTTGGGAAAAGCTCTGTCCAACAGCTGCCTGGTTCCAGCCCGTCTAGGCCATTGCATCACATCCTTCAATACGCAGATTATATAGTCATCATGAACCACACCAAAGTGGGACTTCAATGTGCACTGGACAGTCTACACACATACAGTGCAACAAATCACCTTACCATCAACCAAGACAAGATGAAGATCCTTGTACTCGGATGGCAAAAGAACAAAAAACAAATTGCATATACAATGGGCTCTATGACCATCAAGTCTGCTCCGAAATGCAAGTACTTTGGTGGTCTGATTCACAAAATCTGCTCAACCATATGCTCATAAAAAAGTCCTGACCTGACCAAGAAATAGGCGGCCATCGCTTAATCAAACTCAATAACAAGCTAAAAAGTCCGTCGGCAAGAGGGAATAAGGAAAGTCATTCAAACATCCATCCTTCCAGCACTCTTATATAGTCATCAAGCGTTCCCTGGTGCCTGCCTGGAAATCTTGGAGAGGGCACAGTGCGTGGTTATAAAAAGATATTCAAACTTCCAAAATACCTCCTCAGGGCGAGACTTAGGCTGGAGCTCAGACTGATTAAACAAGCACTAACCCTTGATGTCGACCTCCTCAAATACTACATTCGTATTTTGAAATGTCCTGAAAAATCCTTAAAATGCTGCCTTAGAGACATATTTGAAAAAACAGGATCTCTAGCTTACAAAATCCCTTGCCGCTACAGAAATAAAGCCAGCAGCACTCGCCCTTCCTTTTATCACATACGCAATCTGGAAAAAGACCCTTAAAAAACAAGTGAAATTAGCCTCATTTAAGCAAGACCAGGCTACTCTAAAAACATCTCCTTTCCTGGCCCTGTTAAATGCCTCATACCTGTTAACTAAACCCCAGCCTTACATCTCTGCTTCTCTTTATCCTAAAATGAGAAGAGAGATCATGTACATGCGATTCCTGGCACTACCGATAGTGGACTTCAGCTGGGCCTGAGCAAATCAAAAAACTGAAGGAGCATGCAGACTATGCGACTACAAACGATAATCATGGCTGCACCGCTTGTGCTGTTGCCCAGCCATAATGAACAAAAAGAGAATTCTTCTCAGGGAACTATACCTGAGTGAAAATGCAAGCACCTGCCTATAGGCTTCGGCAAATTGTTTCTCACAAAAGGAGCTCTTCCCCCTGGCTCGTTGCGCAAAATTTATACAAACAATCAGGGATGCTCTCCAGCCCCGTTCCGATCCTCTACCGCGTCCACGCATAACGCCAACCAGATATAAAACCAAGTAGTCATGCTCATATTCTCCAAAAGACACTTGCGTAGATGGAAAACTGAGCTCTCCGGTAGAACTTGGATCTGCTTAGAATGTTCAACAGAGGCTGGGGACTCCAACAATTTCATCCAACCAAGATCTGTTTTAAACTTCACAAAGCCCCAAAGCACAAGCACTTTATCATAGAACTAGGATCAAGGACAGTACACATGGCGCTAAAAGGCAAGGAAAGAATGGAAGAAACGGAAAACAGATGAGTTAGACAGGGGTCAATTTCCACCGGGGCTGGTTGTATATGAATGTGCAATTGTAAACATGAAATTCAAATCCTGCACCACATGACGGCACATAGCACCAACACCTTCCCAGAGAGTTGGGCCTATACACAAATCTTCGGCTGCTAATGGGAGACGGTCATAGACAGATAGTATGGACAGACCACAAAATTGGAGACTAAGCTTACTGGGCAAGGTCCAATGAAAAATGCGTAGCTTCCCGCACATTACTAGAAGTAATTTCGCTATTTTTTAACTTTGACGCAGGGGTCAAATGCAGATACTAGGGTTCTTTTAATGTCATTTTATTGTAATGCAATGGTTTTAATAAACTTATGCAAACAAACTTTAAACTGCAAACTACATTATATATTTCAAAAACAGCATAGCCATAATATAGGCTGGCTCTTCAAATAGCCATTGTTGTTTTATTCAAATAAACATATTTCACAAGTAATAACATTAATAAATAAGACATTATGGCCCTTACTATGATGTTGGGCGGACTCACTTCTGCCCGACACCATTGCGGAATTGGGAACGACTGACTTCTCGACCTCAGCATTACAATGCGACCGCACATGGTGTGGGCGCATACTCCCATTTGTCTATGGGACCTTGTGCTGCAGCCATAAACCCGCCATAACACTAGCTCCCATAGAGAAATAGGTGAATCTGTTCATCCCTGCACCCCATGGCAGGCACCTCAGGGTGCCTGCCATGTGGTGCAGGTTTTAACAATCTGCCCCCAACCGGAGGCCGTAGGTTGAAGGGGGCCCTGCTAGGGGCCCCCAAAGTTTCTTTCTAACAGACTTTCCATGTTGGAAATCCTGACATGGAAAGCCTGTGGTAAACTGACATCATAATGCCTATGGCAGAAACGCCGTCCATAGGCATTACGGGCAGACCTCCGACTGGACGATGGGTCCTTCAAGCCCATCAGAATCCAGCCAGAATGATAGGCTGGTTTCACTTTTGACCGCCTGCATCCTAATGTGGTGGTCAAAAGTGAAACCTGAGATGAAACCCAGAAAGTGGACCACAGGTCATAATGAGGCCCTAAGTGATTGCTTAATAAAACCAAGTAGGCGTTAAACACAGCCCAATACTATTAAATGCCACCAACAACTATTGCAGAGCTTTCCAAACTCTGTGTCGCGACACGGTACTGTGTCACCTGCCACATTTGGGTGTGTCGCGCAATGATGAGGAGATGCGCTCTATTCATTGATTGAGCAGGGCAGTACTGCGCATGTCAGTGAGGCAGTGCGAGGAAGAAGGCGAGGGAGACCATTAAGCTTGTATGCGCAGCTTCGTTCCCTTTGCCACACGCGTCCAATGAGCAGTCTAGTCCACAGAGCCCCCTCTGCTCCCCATTCCAGACACTCAGTATGTTTTGACAGTAGTGGTAGCCCGGGGACAAGCTGGAACAGGGGGAGTAGATGGTAGGTACACACTGACCCTCAATGACATAGCCTGGCTGCCATGGGCCCTAAAGCAAAAACGGAAAATGCACTCACTGTATAATTGCCCAACACATCCCTCCACCTGACATCAGTAAAAACTGCCTCTCTCATGGTATTTACAGGTCAAGGTTCTTGTACTACCTGTCTTTTCCTCTCTTCTCGAGGGCTTAATTTGTAATGCATAGTCACTAACAGGAACTCAGTGAAATCATGAGTTGGGCAGTGTTGTAATGCAGAACCCAAGGTGTGCAATTGGTTTTTAAATGCGTTGAAACGAAGGCGAGAAATGTCAAATTATGTTTGGTGCTGGTTACACAAGGAACGATTTTAAGGAGTGTAGCATATTTTAAAAAAAGTGTACTCCATGGCCTCTCAGAATAGTCCAGCAATCTCTCTTCTCACACCCCAATTTGGGAACGCCTTAATCTCACGGCTGACGAAACTCGGATGCAGTCACGACAGAACACTTTTCACAAAAACTTGTTCTTCAGCCTCAGATGTTCAAGACAGCTTATTAAAACTGAAAGCTTTCTAGCACTCACCTCTTTTCACAACTCAAAAGCTAGAACAGGTGGATACTTCACTGAACCAGTCATTTCCCCTCATGACCGTTTGCCAGGGAAATTAAGGTCCGAAGTACCGTACTTCGGACCTTAATTTCCCTGGCAAACGGTCATGAGGGGAATTTGTCACGTCGATCGGTCATCAGAGGCATAATCACCTCGATACCCAAGTATTCTCAAACGGAGATACTGTGAGTAAATCGCCACTACACTCACAGCACACTTTAGGGTGTGTGCTGATATTTACACTTCACCTGGCCTAGATCATGTTTTTACGGCCAGTCACCATTTCTTTTTTGGTCCTGATGAAAGCCTCTGGAACCAACTAGCAGGCTGAAACTAGTAGACCTTATTTACAAGGGATACTAAGGAAAATAAGATTCCTAACCAGTTATCCCGCATAATTTTTAACATTTGTCCTGGGACCCTTCTAATAAACTTTTTCTCAAAAGGGTATCTCTCAGAGACATTTTTAACCTATAGCCACATCTCACATAGTATGTCACTCTCTGCTCAACTTCAACAATCCTGCTCCGCTGTAACTCAGGCGTCGTAGCACAGCTGGAGTGTATTAGGCAATCCAGCTGGGCCCCAATGATGAAGCATGCCACCTACTAGGTAGGTGGGTGAGGGTTTTTTTCTACAACAGTTGTGCATTCCTTAAGTTTCCTATAAGGTGATAGAGCACAACGTCTGCTCGAAATCACCAAAAACTTGTCCATTTTGTTTTTCTACAGTTTAAACAAGTCACAGGTGGTAGTTCAGCATTCTAGTGTTAAATGTTAATAACCTGCCTGCTGCACAACTGTCTCTTTTGTTTGCTCATTCTTAGAAAAGCAGACAGACAAAGGGCGGTCAGGTGTTTTTTTTAAGAATGGGGTTGCCAAATGTGGCATGTAGCCTGCGCAGTTTGCTTTGATGAAAAGAAGTCGGGTGTTTCGTTTCTGGGATATGAGGAATCGTAATTTTATATTTCTGCTTTTTATCGCATTTTAGAGCACTGTAAACAAAGAAGCAGTCGCGACTGCTGCCTGAAAGCAGCAGTGGGGCGGGTGGGGGGAAGGGACAGGGGTGGAAACCACTGGTTTAAATTAAGCACTGCTCTTCTCCCTATCTCCATCCTCACTCATCTGTCCTTCTTTCACCTGGTCTCCTCCCCTCATGCCTTTCACTCCTTCTTATTGCCTCCCTCCCTCTCATTTTTCCATCCTCGTTCATCCTAAACCTAAACTCTTCTTTGTTTCTCTTTCTGTCCATTCTATATCCTTCTTCTTATATCCATCCCTAGTATTCATGTTTCTCTCTATCTTCCACCATCTTCTACCTGTTTGTTCTTTCCCTCCCATCCTTATTTCTGGTTCTTCCCTATCTCCTTTGCTCATTCTGATCTCCCTTTCTTTTTCTGACACTTTTTTCTCTTTTTTCAACCTTTCCTTTCACTAATTTGCTCTTATATGTCATTTTTGAGATATGAGAGCAAACTATTCTATACATTGGTCTCAGTTTTCTAAAATGGGCTTTCCCCCTTCTAGTGTGAACTGCCTTGGGTGTGATCATTGTCACTTGCCACAATGTTGGGCTGGTAGATTTTTCTAAAAAAGACTTCTTTTGGTTCTGGGTCTGGTAGTGTACATTTCTCATCCAACTCGTTTAATACGTTGTACACTGGAGGATGGCATTGATCCCTTGGCAAACCAGAGTAGATGGAACATAATTGAACATAGACATCAACAGAACAATTGTGTTGTCAGCATGATCTTTCATCAGCATATCTTGCATTATGCGACTCTTACTAGAGGAAACGTGTCATGACCTCAGTCTCTACGTTTTTAAAACACACCTGCAAAACAAAACCTGACGCCTACAATGCCACCATGCCCATTCCCCATTACCTTTTATGATACCAGTAAGAGACCTAGACTCTTCCCTCCCTTTTTAATACTTCTAAAATTACAGGCAGAGGAGAGGCTGACCTTGCAAGTGCAGTTTCAAAATCACATACCTGGAAACTGTGTTGAAATGTTTTTCCAAAACGATGTGTTTAGAACTGCAAAGGGTATTCTGCGCCAGCCTTCACTCATGTAAATTTAGAAGGCTGGCTGATGGCTTGAGCCTCTCTACTGAAATGTTATTAGAGAGAATGAGGACTGTTATAACAATGTTAAACTTTGTATCTCATGTTCTTCCCATCTCTAGAATTCCAAATTTCTTCCTTTTCCCGGAAGCAGCCCCATAGTTTTCTGGATGCAGCAGTACTAGTCACAGAAACAGCCTCTTTGGACAGAGCTGCATCATATAGCCACAATGTAGATACAAAGTGGTACAAAAGGGGGTGGTGATGGACGGAGCATCAGAACCAATCAAACACTCACACCCAGTCAACAGATCTGGGTTTGATCCATCACCGTTCTTTAGCCCACTCTGCCACCCCAGTTCAGACATAGCCATATGCAAATCAGTCTGACCCTGTGCCTCATGGGAACAGTCCAGCCCGAACTGCCAAGGCATGCCTTCCCTGGACCGAAAAACAAGCTTCCTAGGACAGGTTTCTGGCATTTCAGCCGTCTTCAGCCAGGCTTGCTTGAATCCAGTGGCAAAGTGAGCAAGGGACTCACGTCTGAGCATACCCTGCCAACTTAAGGCGAACAAAGTGGTACAAAAGGGGGTGGTGATGGACGGAGCATCAGAACCAATCAAACACTCACACCCAGTCAACAGATCTGGGTTTGATCCATCACCGTTCTTTAGCCCACTCTGCCACCCCAGTTCAGACATGGCCATATGCAAATCAGTCTGACCCTGTGCCTCATGGGAACAGTCCAGCCCGAACTGCCAAGGCATGCCTTCCCTGGACCGAAAAACAAGCTTCCTAGGACCGGTTTCTGGCATTTCAGCCGTCTTCAGCCAGGCTTGCTTGAATCCAGTGGCAAAGTGAGCAAGGGACTCACGTCTGAGCATACCCTGCCAACTTATGGCGAACAAAGTGGTACAAAAGGGGGTGGTGATGGACAGAGCATCAGAACCAATCAAACACTCACACCCAGTCAACAGATCTGGGTTTGATCCATCACCGTTCTTTAGCCCACTCTGCCACCCCAGTTCAGACATGGCCATATGCAAATCAGTCTGACCCTGTGCCTCATGGGAACAGTCCAGCCCGAACTGCCAAGGCATGCCTTCCCTGGACCGAAAAACAAGCTTCCTAGGACCGGTTTCTGGCATTTCAGCCGTCTTCAGCCAGGCTTGCTTGAATCCAGTGGCAAAGTGAGCAAGGGACTCACGTCTGAGCATACCCTGCCAACTTATGGCGAACAAAGTGGTACAAAAGGGGGTGGTGATGGACGGAGCATCAGAACCAATCAAACATTCACACCCAGTCAACAGATCTGGGTTTGATCCATCACCGTTCTTTAGCCCACTCTGCCACCCCAGTTCAGACATGGCCATATGCAAATCAGTCTGACCCTGTGCCTCATGGGAACAGTCCAGCCCGAACTGCCAAGGCATGCCTTCCCTGGACTGAAAAACAAGCTTCCTAGGACCGGTTTCTGGCATTTCAGCTGTCTTCAGCCAGGCTTGCTTGAATCCAGTGGCAAAGTGAGCAAGGGACTCACGTCTGAGCATACCCTGCCAACTTATGGCGAACAAAGTGGTACAAAAGGGGGTGGTGATGGACGGAGCATCAGAACCAATCAAACACTCACACCCAGTCAACAGATCTGGGTTTGATCCATCACCGTTCTTTAGCCCACTCTGCCACCCCAGTTCAGACATGGCCATATGCAAATCAGTCTGACCCTGTGCCTCATGGGAACAGTCCAGCCCGAACTGCCAAGGCATGCCTTCCCTGGACCGAAAAACAAGCTTCCTAGGACCGGTTTCTGGCATTTCAGCCGTCTTCAGCCAGGCTTCCTTGAATCCAGTGGCAAAGTGAGCAAGGGACTCACGTCTGAGCATACCCTGCCAACTTATGGCGAACAAAGTGGTACAAAAGGGGGTGGTGATGGACGGAGCATCAGAACCAATCAAACACTCACACCCATTCAACAGATCTGGGTTTGATCCATCACCGTTCTTTAGCCCACTCTGCCACCCCAGTTCAGACATGGCCATATGCAAATCAGTCTGACCCTGTGCCTCATGGGAACAGTCCAGCCCGAACTGCCAAGGCATGCCTTCCCTGGACCGAAAAACAAGCTTCCTAGGACCGGTTTCTGGCATTTCAGCCGTCTTCAGCCTCGTTTATATAATAAAGATTATATGAAACTTGGGTTCACATTTTCTGGTAATGAAAACCATCCTTGTCCCCAGTGTTTAGTTTGTGGGGAAATACTTGCAAATGAAAGCATGGTACCAAATAAATTAAAACGACATTTTACCACAAAACAGCCATTTGTCAGAAAAACCAGTAGAATACTTCTTTGAGCTTTCAAAATGTATAAGGAAGCAGTTTGCATCATTCACAAAGAGAATGAAGACATCAGAGAAAGCTCAAAAGGCAAGTTGCTCAAATAATTGCCAAAAACAAGGAACCACACACTGTTGCAAAAACCACCATAAAGTAATCTTGCTGTGCTATAGTTCTAACAATGTTTGGGCCAGAATTTGAGATAAAAGTTAATAAAAATCCCTTTGGCAGATAACACAATTGGAAGGCGTATTCAAGATATGTCTGCTAACATTAAGCTGCAAATGAAGGATATTTTTCAAGACGATAATATGATCTTTACATTGGCATTAGACGAATCAACAGATGTCAGTGGGTTAGCTCAATTACTGATTTCTATACATTTCATTCATACTGACAGAATTATTGAGGAATTCCTGTTTTGCCTAGAACTTCTATTGAGAACTAGAGGTGAGGATATATTTAAAACTTTAGATTGCTTCATGAAGGAAAATAATTTGCAATGGCTAATTTGTGTCGGGCTATGCACGGATGGTGCATCCTCAATTGTTGGCTCAACAAACGGTTTTATAGCTTTAGCCACGAAAGAAAATGAAAATATTATATTTACTCATTGCTTTTTACATCGCGAGGCACTAGTCGTGCAAACCATTGGAAATTAATTAAGAAAAGTTATGGACAAAGTGGTTCAAATGGTCAATTACATTAAAAGCAGACCTAATAAATCAAGATTATTTGCTCATATTTGTTAACAAATGGGGGCATAGTTTAAAAAGCTTCTACTGCATATAGACGTTCGTTGGCTCTCAAGCTGTTGAGTGCTTTGTCGTGTATACGAATTGGGGGAAATGATGCTTAAACTTTTTAGGAAAATCAGCAACAAGAATTCTGTGATCTAATTCAAAACAAGCCTTGGTGCACAAATTGGTATATCTTGCTGACATATTTGAACATTTGAATACAATTAACAGCAGTATGCAAGGAAAAGTGGAAAATATCTTAACAGCAGTAGATAAAATATGTGCTTTGAGAGACAAAATAAAAATGTAAAAAAGGAAAGTGAAAGAAGGCCATTTTGAAATCTTTTCCAAAACTGCTGAGTGCCAGCTGAAATGTGACATCCGCCCACTGATTGTTTACCATTTAACATTGCTCGGAGAGAAAGTTTATCATTACTTCCCAAATGTTGATATCCAAGACTTTGATTGGATCAGAAATCAATGTCTTTCAACTGCAACTGGTAACTTTTCACTTACTGAAGAATTAGCTGAAATAAAAAATGATCGAAGTATTTTTACTGATGCATTAAGAGGGTGATTTAGACAGCTTTTGGATTCGTGTTACAAAAATGCATTCAAACATAGGTAAAAAAGCGTTAAAAATTACCTTGCAGTTTTCTACTACATACATTTGTGAAGTATCCTTTTCAATGATGACAAACTTAAAGACACTGAAACGTGGAAGCTTGAAAATGCTTGATGATGAAATTTGAGTGTCTTTATCTAATATTCAACCAAATATTGACCAGCTGTGTTCATCCTATCAACCTCCTATATCTCATTAAAATAGTAAGACAAGTGCTGTTGTTTTTATTCAAATTGTTTAATTCTTGTGCTATAAGAGACATAATAGCAATTTGGAAAAGCAAAGTGAAAGAAGGACATTTTGAAAGGTTTTCCAAAACTGCTGAGTGCCAGCTGAAATGTGATATTAGCCCACTGATTGTTGACCATTTAACATTGCTCAGCGAGAACCTTCATCATTACTTCCCAAATTTTGAAATCTAAACACTATGATTGCATCAGAAATCCATGGCTTTCAACTGCAACTGGGAAGTTTTCACCTACTGAAGAAGAAGAATTCGCTGAAATAAAAAATTACACTGATACTTGAAGCTTGAAAATGCTTAATGACGAAATGCAAGTGTCTTTATCTACTATTCCACCAAATATTGATCAGCTATGTTCATCCTATCAACCTCATTCATCCTAATAAAATAGTAAGTGTTGTTGTTTTTACTCACATTTTTTAATTCTTGTGCTATGAGAGACAAAATAGCAATTTGGAAAAGCAAAGTGAAAGAAGGACATTTTGAAATGCTTTCCAAAACTGCTGAGTGCCAGCTGAAATGTGATATCAGCCTGCTGATTATTGACCATTTAACATTGCTCGGAGAGAACCTTCATCATTACTTTCCATATGTTGAAATCTATTCGAAAGACTGTGATTGGATCAGGAATCCATTTCTTTCAACTGCAACTGGGAACTTTTCACTTACTGAAGAAGAATTAGCTGAAATAAAAAAATTACACTGAAGCGTGTAAGCTTGAAAATTAGGCCTGGGCTAAAAATCCGTTCCGCGGAAATTGCGATAATTTGACATTTTCGCGTTCCGCGGAGAGCGCAA
Organism: Triturus cristatus; assembly: GCF_964204655.1. Classification (NCBI taxonomy): domain Eukaryota; kingdom Metazoa; phylum Chordata; class Amphibia; order Caudata; family Salamandridae; genus Triturus; species Triturus cristatus. Next base: position 756,346,504 of record NC_140581.1, read on the forward strand.
AAATGTCAACATTTCCACAATCCGCATTGTAAAATAATACATTCTTGCGTGCGCGCGATCGCCTTACCTGAATCCCCGCGTTCGCCGACAAGTTTTCCCGATCCAGTCGCGTTCTCCACGAGATGTTGGATTGGTGGTAGCCATTTGCGCTGTCTCGCGACAGTTTGCGCCCGCAGTAACATCATTCGTCGCGCGATCACGTCTTTCTTCTCGCGATCATGCACCGCGAGACAAGTGAAAACAAGATGGCCACGCCCGCGAGCAACCGCATGGGTAAGTTGGCGAGCCGTGACCACGCAGAACATACCGCAAACGGGCGGGAAAAAAACGTCCGCATCTTCGCGATATTTCCGCGTGTTTGCAGAGATTTTTAACATTTTTCGCGATAATTTGCGAAAGTGAATTTCGCAAATTTCGCCCACCCCTATTGAAAATGCTTAATGGCGAAATGTGAGTGTCTTTATCTAATATTCCACCAAATATTGACCAGCTGTGTTCATCCTATCAACCTTATTCATCTCAATAAAATAGTAAGTGTTGTTGTTTTTATTCAAGTTTTTTTAATTCTTGCACACATTTACATATTGTTAATCATAAAGGACAATCTGTTTTGGAAATGTATCTGTGTTATATTACAAATCATATATTTTTTTAAAAAATCAATGAAAGGTTTTTGTGACATATGTTGCGTCCCCATACATTTTGATATTTACAATTTCTATGACAGATGTATTTGTCCTTATCTCTTATATGCAGTTAATTTTACCTCACAGTGCTGAATGGAAAAACATATGATTAATCTTATTTTCTGTTGGCTTTAGGCGCGCTGCGCTGAGGAGAGCGGTCCCACCTGAGTTCAATGCGCAGAGACCAGATGATAAGTTGCATGATTGTTTTACCACTCAAAATACCCCCTTCCTGAACGGATTTTTGTATAACTCATATTCAACAAGGCAGCAGGCTGATTTTGTGCATGGTTGAAAGGGTTGGCAGTGCGTGAACCCGCCCTTTTTGTACCATAAATCACTGGGGCTTGTGTCAATGTGTGCATGATTATATTCTTATTTCAGGCACAAATGTAACCTTACACCCAATAGTATATTGGTTTCTTTTTGCGCAACTAGGATGTCAGCAGAACAAGTGATAGACAGTTTTGCCAGTCACTGTCTTTGGTAGAACAGATTCACAATTACTTTATTAACCTTCCTGCTTTCTCAAACTTGCTTGAAAACGCACCATTTGCCCACTCTTATTTCAAAATTTTCTGGGGGAGAACCCTCACTCGCTACACTGCATTACCATGTCGCGAAATGATGCATGTCTAAAAAGTGTGTCACCAACATGAAAAGTTTGGAAAGCTGTGAACTATAGACCCTCTAATAACTGCTGGAAAGTAGGACCAACTGACCTTCAAACAAAGCCCAATACTGCTAAATACTATCAACAACCTTAGAGATTTTGCTGACTGTTGGAAATAAATGGAGATTTATTTCTTCTTAGAAGAAGTAACAGAAAAATTAAAAATGATACCTCATAAGCTCCAGCTATATATGTTTCTAAATAAAACAAGTAAAGATATGAATGGATCTGTTTGGCTATTCTGAAAAATAATGATGTATTTACTTGTGTTTTGTTAGACAATTAATTTTATTATTTCTATAAAAAAACTACACAAACATGAGAAGTTCTAAAGTTATAGTTATAACATAAACTTATAATGTATGCCCTGGGCAAAACTTACTATAACTTGCCAACAGTAGCGGCTCGTGGAGGGAGTTCGGTGGGGCAGTGATGCGGGGCGGGGAAATGTAAACACCGGAATATGGATGAACGGAGGTAAGTACACATTTAAATTAATAAAACGAATATCGTTGTGCGCGCTGCATCATTTTGGAACAATTCTCTTTTTTAGATAATTTATGTATTGCATAATAAAATATCCCATAGCTTGATATCACTTGCCTAGTAGAGCTTTCTATTTGATCACAAATAAACAGCTAATCATAGAGATCGTAGCATGTTAGTAAAATAAATGTGGATATTCAAACATTCATCCTCTAGCACCAAAAAATATTTATGATCATTTGCCTCATTCAGAGGATGGTGGTAACAAGACTTCAGAGGAAAAAGTCAGATGTTCTTCCCAGGCACCTCTGTACTGCCATTTCATTTGGAAAAGATATAAGGTATTCTCAAACACTGAACACTCAATCAGTGGGCATGGTATCAAGATTAATGGTGTCAGATGGGCTGCCAGTTTTAAGATGGACCATGGGAGGTCACTTTTATCAGCAGACCTTCTATCTTAGTTTGTCATTGATACCATAGTGGATCCGCACAGAAAACCATTTAAATGTCCCTTACGGACAAGGAGAAAATTTCAAGAGCATCTTAGACATTTAATATGAGAATCCAAGAAATAGACTCCTACCTTGGGAGTCAATTTCCAGGACTCGAGCAAGTGTCACAATTTTTCAATGAACCCTTGCTATGGTTTTTATCTCCCTGGAGAAAATGCAGTGTTGTGAAAAGGAGCTGTTTCTGAGGAGAGAGGCTTACTTCTACAGCAGGGAAAAATACATTTGGCGAGACAGCTCCCGAAAGTATTATCAAGGTGGTGTACCATTACAATGATGACGTTTTGTGGCTGAATGAGGAAAGGCTATACTAGGCCTCATGTCACATAAAACATTTTATTTGTTTTCTTGCATAGTTAATTCAGCTGAGTTAGACATTGCAATGAAACAGCTAGCTAATCAGGCTCCCTAAATTATGTTATCATTTTTCATTATAAACAGCAAGACTGTCAGTGAGGGCACTAGTGGCTTCAGAATTGAGAAGAGCCTTTTGTGTAAAGTTGGTGTACTAGTTTCGCCAATGTTAAATTTGAAATGTTTATTTTTTTAGGTTATTGGACGAGAGAAGCTTAATACAATGGCTAATTCTGTAAAGGACTTCAAAACAGTCTGTGGTAACCTGTGTTTGAGTGAAATTGGAAATCATAGTTCCAAACGAGGGATGTTCCCTTCAGAATATTTTAAAGAGAATGTGTGACTACATTTGAAGTGGCTGATTTAAACTAGAGTTGTGCAAAGTTGCGGAGATATCTTTTTTGCAGCCTTTGACAGGGTGAGTGGAAAATTTCACAACTTTTGAAAGGCTGCAAAGTTGTTTGCTTTGCGTCTTAGCTTACAAATCTTTCCTTTTACAATAATTATGTCACAAATATACATATTTGACCTTTACATTATTCTGCAAAAGATCTGGGTCAATTTGCAAACCTTTTTTAAGTGGGAAACCCTAATATTTGGAGTTGGTGACTGTACTGATGCTTATACCAAACCCACTTTACCAAAAATGGGATTGCAACTGGGCACTGATTTTGTGTTGGAAGGAGCATGTTGTGGGTGTCCCTTCCAAATACTGAATCGGTATCCAGTGTGTTATTGGTTTACAACCCGAATTCCAGTCACAATCCATCAATAAATAATCAACTCCCAAGTTGGCCTGGTAACTGATTAACAGTGGCGAGAGCATCTCCTTCAGACCACTGCCAATTCTCAATAAAACGTTTAGAAAAAAACATTTAAATGCAGTGCCAGATATCGTGGTCTGGTGACTCTTCCAGGCATGGTGGTCTGCTGACCCTTGCAGGCCACCATCCCTGTGATTTTATCCAATCAGAATGAGTTGCAATTTGCAAACTACCTCATGAATAATAATGAGTTGGGTTAAACTCTGACCCACTTAGAGTTAGAATTTTACAAACTTTGAAAAATGCATTATTGGTCAGAAACAGACTGGTAGCAAACTGTGACTGCCCATACTCTCAAGAAAAAAAACAGTTGCTCTTTTCATGTGCAGCACCACTGTGCATGGTAAAATTCAGCAAAAAGTTATATTGTAGAGGAATATTCTGTATATATTTTACATGTATGTTAATTTAAAGTGAAAGTATATCACTCAGAGGGGAAATATCCTCACAATGAGCAAAGCTAATGTAAATTGAGACATTTTCTAATATTTGAAAAGGGTGAAAATTCTACAAAATTATGTTGGAGAAAAATATACTTTGAACTTGCCAAATTTAAAGAAGGTTGGTAGCATGTAGTCCTATAAAAAACAGCGACAACATGTTTTCCTTGTTAAGTGTCTAATTGATTCTCAACTTTAAAATGACTTTTGTCATGCTATGATAAGGCATTGGTAATGCAGCTAGCCAAGAATCCTCTGCAATTAATTACACACATGGATGAAATTATATATTGCCAGTGATTTGCCAAGGGTTACACTGTACCATTCTAGTCTACATTAGGCCATAATTGTGTAACTGGAGAGTGCAATACAACAGGGTCCAACGCTTGCTGCACTTAAAATCAAGGTCATCCTCATACATTTTTAAATGTATTCAATTAACTCAAACCATTTTTAAATGTTTAATTAAGTTAGAATGTGCATGACATCAGTGAGGAAGGATGAATGCTAGAGAAGGTGGTAATATTATTCTGTGTGTACTTCACTGTGTATGCTTTTACTGAGAGCATAACTGACTCATGTGCAGTGGAGCAGACGTGTTCCCTTTTCTTTTCTAGTAATTGAGAGGCAGCATTTTCTGCTGGTCATCGCTCTAATCTTCCTGTCTCTGCCTATGTATTGGTGCAGGGATACAACTAGAGATGATGTGTGCCTGCTCTGACTTAGATTCCAAGCTGTGCATTTTACTAGACTTTGTTGACCCCAGCACTTGATCTGAATTACTTCATGCTTCACTTAAAATTGAGGACATCCTTGTGCATTTTAGATCTATTCAATTAACTTAAGGCAAATTGTAACCATTTAACCAAAATCCTAGCTTAGTGCATATAATATGAATTGTTAGTACAATAAAGACAAACAGATTGCTGGCTAGCTGTAACTTTTACCAAAAGCATGAACAAAAAATCTTATCACCAAAAAAAAGCTGAGTTCTAATTTCGGAGATGGTTCGCACCTGCATACGTGTTTGAACAAAAAGGCTTCATGTTCAATAAAATAGGAGGCTCTTTAATTCTTGTCTCTGTGACAGCCAGTCTGATAAGCTTAGCAAGTGGAGGCTGAATCTCTCCTGTTAGCTTTTAGCAAAAGTAGGTGATGAGATTCTGCATGTCCTGTCTCATCTGTGGCACTTGACACAAAGCTCCTCTCTAACCCTTTACACCCTGTGCTTAGCCTATATACCATTAGCAGAAAGAGGCCTGCTGCCCTATTACTTTTTTTCATTCTGCAAGACTGTGTTCTTTAAACAATAATAACAAATGAGAAGCGCAGTTATCTAGTTATCAGCCTTGTGCACAACTTAATTAACAATTATTTGGAGCAGAACAGTCAACTCAGATGAAATACTGTACATATTTTTGAGCAGACTTAATGATCATGTCTCAGAGAAACTTGCTTGACAAAGTAATTGTGCATTCTGTATCACTTTTAATCACTCACATTTACATTTAAATTATTAACATATGTAACTTAAATGAGAACATCTTGAAGAGAAAAAACATATTTATAACAACCCACAGGGTGGGTTAAGTAAGGGTGCAATGTTTTTGCCAATCTAGACAAAGTAAAAAGTTATCACTATTCAATTGAGGTCACACCATACTAATAAAAATAATTCTGTTAACATTGATGGCCTTAATAATAAACCTATTTTTGCCTGCATCATTTCCCTAGCCTCTAATGTTCTAACTATGTTATGGATCATGTCTCCTCCATCCCTCCGACTACAAGCTTGCATTTGTTTCTCCCATCTACAGACAGCAGTAGCTACCTGTTGTCAACAGACTTATTTTATTACCTGCCTTTTGCTTCAGGCATTGATAAGCCCATGTTAGACCAGCCCACATTCAGATTATCTCTCCCACCTCATTCTAACCTTTGTTCCCTTCCTTATCCAACGTCGTCATTGCATTCTTGTGTATGAAGGATTATTTTGCCCAGTCTCTCCTTCTGAGCATGCTTACAGCTCCTTTCACAGCCCTTCTCACCCCTGCTCATCTTCTTCCTGCTTCCAATTCTCTATCCTGCTTTCCTAAGTCTCTCTCGCCACTTTGATTTTCAAAATCAGCTTTATTATGTGTGTGTTTTTTTCTTCCTTTTTTCATTTCTTTATGTGACAGCTCAGCAGCTGCACACTCTGCTACAGTACAGTGTAATTTGCATCAATGAATGTAAGCAGCAGTCCCATGCATACTTTAGTTCTTAAATAATTATTCAAACATGGCCGTAGAGCGTCTTGAAACAGTAAATTAATGGGTATGTGGCTTACATGTCAAGGCAAGATGGCGGTGAGCCGCTAAGCTCTGCCGCATACACGGAGATAAATCTTTCTGTTCAGCTCTTCATGGCTGTGCCTGCTATGTGTTGACAGTTTCTCCTGTTCCCTGTTCTCCCTGCTGGCTTGCGGGCTGGTGAGTACCCTTGGAGACTGTCTAGCCGGCTGCCATGGCGGTGATTTCCTGTCATACGCAAGCAGACGCCATTTCCTAAGCACGCCGTTCTCTTTAATTATCTCCATGCACAGGACAATAATCTTTCAGCGGTCTGGGTGAGCATTTCCTTCAATTGTGGCACTCTCTTTGGATATCTTAAAAGTTAAATATTTTCACATGCTCAATGCTCTTAAGTAACAGATTAACTAAATGAAAGGGTTTTATTTACTTCATTTGTCCCACAAAGGAGATTTCTAACAGCCATTATACAATTCTGTAGTTCCATGGGAGTTTTACTACAGATGGGACATGCAGTTTTATGGATAGTCATGCTCTACTTAATTTTGTATTTTATCAATTCATGCATTGACTTTGTGCGTGACCTCCACTTCAAGTTTAAGACTGCCTCCCTTATGTTACCATTGCTATTTGGATCTGGAGTTTTTGATTGTTAAGCGTTTTTTTATCAGGTCTCTTGTTCCCTTGCTTTCCTTCATGTTTGCAGGCCTTTGAGAATTATCAGAGACCCTCTCTCACTTACCTATTGCTGTGAGGGTATCTCTCAGTCAAATGTGAGTGATATCTTAACTGTATTTGGAATTTTCCTTACTACCATTGTATTGTATGGGCAGGATTAGACCCTTTCAAAAAACTTTCTCAATGCTCTGTACATTTTATCAAAATGGCTAGTGACTCGCATGTTACTGCTAAACCATCCTCTTCTGGCGCTAAACCCAAGAAAGCAAAAAATGACCCTCCATCTCCAATTCAGTCGTCTCATGATCTTGTTCTCTACACTATTTTAGATGCAATACGTGCCCTTAAACCTTTCATGAATGCCAACAATGAAAAATTACAATAAATTGAGGATCGTTGGATTGTAATGGAGGGCAAAATGCTTGAGATGGAACAACGTGTAGGTCACCTTCAAGATATGGCTACTAAAATTCCTGTGATGGAACAAGAAATACAAAAACTTAAATTACACACTGAAGACCTTGAAAAACAAAATAGAAGGAATAATAGTTGTCATTATGGTCTATCTGATAATATTGAAGGCCCTGAATTGTTAACCTTCTTGAAAACATTTCTAACTGATCTTCTAGACCTTCATTCTTCTTCTTCTAAAAATATTTAAAGAGCGCACCATCTGGGTTGCCTTCAACCTCATTCCACTAGACCTTGAGGTATCATAAAGCTATTTTTGAAATTCACTAACTTGATATGAGTCTTGAAAGCTGCAAGGAAAAAAGATATCTCCAATGCAACAAATGCTAGGCATAAAGAATTTCTGGCTCTCCGTCCTCAACTGAGACATCTAAACATTCACTATGGCATTTTACACCCTTGTCATTCCAAAATTACTTATGAGGATGTCTCTCTGTCTTTTGATGATCTCTTTTGAATTAACTTAAACTGTTTCTTCAAACTATTACTAAGCAACCTATGGATATAAATACAAAATGTTCTTAAACTGATCATATTTTGCATGGCTTCTTTCCTCTTCTCTTTGCTGATTTCTTATTTTGAATCTATTTGGCTGCTCTTTTTTTCCCTATCTTCATGTATCTCCATTGTCTCTCTTGTTTTTGGTGCAGACATGCCATGTACTCATTCTCCTTCCTTTTTACTTCAGATCTGGCTTTTAGTCCCTGATCTGTTTCTCTACTTTTTCTAATTCATAGTTTTCTTTTGTTTCCTTATTTTTTATTACATCATGTTTTCATTTTCATTTATTTCTGTCCCTGCTTTCTGTATAATTGTATTAGTGTTTATTTGTATCTTTTCTTGTTTTTTTAGCAGCATATTCATGTTATTTTATTGTTGATACATGATGTTTTCTGTTATGGTCAGGTACTGCTGAGTCCCCCTCCCTTACTCCATTAAGCATCCTTTAATCTTTTACTTCAACCCTTGGGGCCCCTCCTAGCCCTATTCCGACAGACCGGCCCTCTTCCCCCGAGGCAACAATGTAAACAACACACCATCTCTCACGCCCTATCTCTCTTCTCCCCTACTTGGCCAAAGTAGCCGAAAAACTGGTCAACTCACAACTGATGGATTTCGTCGAAAAAGCGGCATTATTGCACAAGACGCAATTCGGTTTTCGACCCCGTCATTCCACAGAATCTGCTCTCGTAACTGCAGCGGAGGCTCTTCGTCAGGGGGCGGATGAGGGTCAGACTATGGCCCTCATCTTATTGGACTTGAGCGCAGCATTCGACACTGTAGCTCACGCCAACTTGCTACAGTGTTTAAATGATGGGGGAATATCTGCCTTCCTGACTGGAAGAAGCTTCCAAGTCCGCCTGGGCGACCATTACTCGAAAGCCATGGATCTGGGACAGGGCGTTCCCCAAGGATCGTCCCTGAGCCCGACCCTATTCAATCTCTACATCTCCCCAGTGGCTTCGATTGCCGCGAGTCATGGGGTGGAAATCGTGTCATACGCAGACGACACGCAATTGGTCATCTCCCTATCGCGAGAACCCGGACTTGCTTCAAGTAGTTTTAAGGCCTGCATGCAAGATCTTGCTACTTGGATGTCTACCAATTGCCTTAAACTAAACGGAAGCAAGACAGAGGTGCTCGTGGTGGGGGGGAGCCCCTCCGCCTGGTCGTCTGCGTGGTGGCCCCCTTGCCTGGGGGAAGCTCCGGTACCTCGTCAGGAAGTTAAGAACCTTGGTGTATGGTTTGATGCTGATTTGTCCTTTGGTCCCCAAATAAACCGGGTAGCGGGTGTCTGTTTCAGCGTCTTAAAAATCTTACGCAAGGTCCTTGCCCTCCTCCCCATGTCCGCACGGAAAACGCTGGTACATGCCCTTGTGACATCACGCCTGGACTATGGCAACCTACTTTATCTAGGTGCCACCTGTAAGGCAGTAAAACGCCTCCAGGTATTACAAAATGCGGCAGCCCGCCTCATCTTAAAACTCCCCAAAAGATCAGACTCCAAGGCTGCTCTTCATAGCCTTCACTGGCTACCTGTAAGACGCAGAGTGGAATTCAAGGCCCTCTGTACTTGCCATCGCATTCTTGCGCAGAAAGCGCCGGTACCGCTCCAGAACCTAGCCACCAAGCACGTACCTTCACGTGCTTTGCGTTCCTCTCATAAAGGTCTATTGGTGGTCCCTAGAATCAGAAGGGCCCGTATGGGCGGACGCTCTTTCCGTCACCTGGCAGCTAAATGCTGGAATGCTCTGCCTCTTAATCTCCGCCTAGACCCCTCGGAATCCAGTTTCCGCAAGAACCTAAAAACTCACCTTTTTTCAAAGTAACTGTACCCCTCCTCTCCTCTGTTCTGAGTTTTTGCAAGTGTAGCGCGGGGACACGCTTTTGCGTAACCAGGCGCTTTATAAACTTTCCTAATAATAATAATAATAATAGCTTGGATTAAGGATCGTAAACCCTGGCCATATTTTATTTCATAACAATAAACAAAACATTGAAAACAATATTTACTTCATTTATACAATACGCAGAAAGTCCAGACCATTACATTGATATGTATAGTGTGTCATTAGGCTATACTTAACATGTTTCTAATACATGGCCATTCCTATCATAAGCTAAGTGGTCAGCAACATTATCTTTCTGCGTATCCCTGTTTGAGCCTACCGCAAGGTCAATGACTGGTCCAAGATCCAGATCAAGCTTTCTCCCACCCTCCTACTGGAGTGACCTTGCGCAGGGAGCCCAGTTTCCCAGAAGGCTACCTCATCTCGGGCACCCCCTATGCCCTCAACATCATCTCCATAAGGAGCTGTGCAGTTATGCCCAGCATACTTGCGATCTTGCCTGTGTGAGGGGGTTGGCCAAACAGTCTACCTGAAGTGGAACTTCCCCTCCCCCACACCTTTCCAGCCTACTGGCTGTAACTGCCCCTGGAGTTCCATGAGAGGCCATCTGTCCCCCCTTAGGCGTCCCCATTTGACAATGGCGATGCCTGCTAAGGACCGTAAACTATGCTCACCTATAATGACCTTACCGCCACAGGCCACCATAGTTGACCGACTATCTAGCCTCCCCTTTGCCTCCAGAAAGTCATGCCCTGCTCCTCATCCCCACTAGCCATGCAAGTAAATTTTCCAGGAACAACTCATTACCCTGCTTAGAGAGGTGCACGCCATCCTGTAGGAAAAACATCTCCCCCCGCATGCACCCATGCGTGATTGTCTGCAGTTTCGGGGATCGGAATAACTTATCAACCCGGTTGTTGATCCTTTTTACTGAATGATTCAGGATCCACACAGACTTGCCCCCTCTCCACTGAAATCTGGGAATCATGTTTGACCAAATCAGTACTGCTTCCGGGCATCTCTTTGCCAGCCACCCCACATCTGTAATCAGGGCTTCCACTACGCCTTTCCTGCCCAGGTGCACCAGGTCATTACCCCCTAGATGCAAGATAAATGCTGCAGGGGGTACCGGAGTCTTGCCCAGCAAGCTTACCAACATATCCCTGAGCTTGCAAAAGCGTAGATCCCCCTGATCGTGGAGAGAAACATTGAAGCCGGCCTCCCGTGCTCTGTGCGCATAATTGCCTGCAAAGAAAAATTGTCTCAACCTTTTTACATATGAGTGGCCAATAACCCACACGTCCATTTTCCTGTGCTCACAGGTAGGCACCTGGTGCGCAACAGGTGCTGACAGACGACAAACTGCTGCAAGCTTTCCCCCTGCGGGACAGGATGTAGAAACTGCAAGTCAGATCAGGGAGAGAAAACAACCGTAAGTGAAACACCAAAACTCTAGAGCATATGCAGCCGCATATAGCACTTGTAACAGTCTGAGGACCACCTACCAATCCTCTTTACTGCGCTCCCGGAAAAACCCTGGGCGGCCGCTTCAGTGGCAGCCCCTATTCTGAAATAGTGGGCCCCAAAACTGACTGGGTCTAAACCGGATAACTTGATGGCGGCGCCCATGACCCTTCTGAATTGAAATGTAGTGAGCGGGGTACCATCCGCATGCATTAGCAACAGCCCCTCCGCACCCCTTGACCAGTGTTCCAGGAATGCCTCCAGGTTGGTGATGGGGCAGCAAGTGCTCCCAGCTGGTGCCTCAGCTCGAGACCCTTGCATCCCTTCAGGCTGTGGAGCGGTGAAGAAATGGACCGATCTGCCGCTCCACAGCCTTTTTATGCCTCGTTCCAGCTGCGGAGCCAGTTGGAACTGGCTTCCCGGACGTCTGCCCAATGTAGGACACCTGTATGTCCAATCAGGTGCAGGCGAGGACGGGGGACGCACGCGTTGCAACTGTGCGCGGCAACCCCGCTCCTCGCCTGATCACGGGGTACCGGCGTGACCGCCATACTCAGCGGCATGCCCGAGTCTTGTCCCACCTCTGTATTCTCTCATTGTTTTTGCAGTGGGTCTTCATTGTTCCCATATACTTGTTTTTTCCCAAAAACATGTTTAATGTTGTCTCGTGGAACGTTCGTGGTTTAGGTCATCCTGTCAAGTGTCAAAAGTTACTTTTGCATTTATCGAAATGTAATTGTCACATTGCTCTTTTGCAAGAAACTGATTTTAATGATGCTGAATCACTTGAACTTAAATGTCAATGGGTGGGTCAGGTTGTCTTCTCTCCTGCTGTCAATCGTAAGGATGGTGTTGCTATTTTATGTCATAAATCGTTAAATATTCAAGTTTTATCAACCAAATGTGATACGAATGGACAATGGGTATTGCTAAGTGCTATTATCTTTAAAAAACAACTAACTTTTTAAAATATTTATGGCCCTGTTAATTCTGACCTGGATTTTTTGCATAATGGTAAATTAAAAGTATCCTCCATTACTAAGCCTAACAATATTGTAGCAGGTGTCTTCAATGATTGGTTAGAACCATTTTCTTATATGAAATCTAAATGTAAATTTAAACCAGATAAATCACATAAAGCATTTCAATCTGCCATTGCCTCTCGTCCACTCTTGTAATACTGATACTTATGAATTTACATTTTTCTCAAATATTCATCATACTATGTCTAGAATCAATTATATTTTAACATCTAAATATTTACTTTCTTCTATCCAATCCTCTGAAATTGGTTCTATTTTTATTTCTGATCATGCCCCTGTTTTATCTAATAAACATGTTCTTTAGAGATTTACCAATTCCCAATTATCTGATCCAACTTTAATTTTGTAAGCCACCTCTTTAAAAATATTTTTTTTCAATGCAATCAACCTATTGACATATCAGTTCATAATAACTGGGATGCTTTTTGAAGCTTAATTTAGAGCTTTTACTATTGCTTATACTGCCAGGAAAAAAAAACCGATTGAACTCCCAATACCAATCTTCTTTACAACATATCAAGACACTAGGGGGCATATTATCAACCGCCAGCGATAATTATCGCTGGCAGTGCATAGCGACAGAAATATTATTGCCAGCTATCGCTGAATATTATCGCCATGATAACGCTATATTTACAACGCATAGCGCTATGGCGATAATATTTCAGCGATAGCGGTGTTTTCAATGGAATATTGCTGGTTTTCCAGCGATGTTCCATTGAAAACAGCGATAACATTGCTGATAGGACCCTGTGGTCCTATCAGCATAATCCAGCTCCCATTACAAGTATGCCTTAGTCATTTGTTTATCGCTGCACCTCCTTGTTAATATCGCGAAGCTGCCTTCACGATATTAACATTTGTTTTTTTCACAGCCACGCCTTCTTTGCATCTCATTAGCGATGCGAGGCGAGGCTGTGAAAAAATGGGCTCTACATCAAGGAAACACGCGCTAGCGTGTCCTTGATGATATTGCAATATAATTATCGCCGCTTTTCGCCCAAAAACGGACGCTAAAGTGGCGATAATTATATCGCCAACCCTTGCTAATATGCCCCTAGAACATGTTTACTTCACCTCTAAATCACCCTATCATTTACAAGATCTAATCAAAGCTAAATCCTCCTTAAATAAAATAGCTAATGTTAATGTATGTAACGTCCTCCTGAAAATAAAATCTAATTGTCATGGAGGTCAAAATAAAGCTAGCAAAATGTTGACCAAATTTATAAAAATTCAATCGGAAAAGAAAAACATCGAACCCATCCGGAATGACCATATAAATAATTTATTGCACTCTGACTCTGATATTGGTAATGTTTTTCACTCTTATTATGAATTATTATCCACAAAAGATACTTATCCCTCTGAACATAGTATCCAAGAATTTTTCAACGGCCTTCCTAATACTTTATCTAAGCCACACACTATGGATATTCTTAATAAGTACATAACTCTCCAAGAGATTTTAGATGCTATTAAATCTTTAAACAATGTCAAAACCCCTGGGCATTATGGTTTCTCAAATGAACTATTTTCTTCTTTCTCATCTCTTTTTGCTCCTAAATTTCTTGACATCTTTGCTTTCTTTTTATTTAAATCTCAACCTGAAGGCTCTTTCGAAGATGCTCTTATAGTTATTATTCCTAGACCATCTCCTTGGTAAAAATGATCATCCAATATCACTAAATAACTATGACTGTAAATGTTTTGCTAAAATCCTTGCCTCTAGACTTGAAGGTGTTATTCCTTCTCTTATTAGTCCTCAGCAGTCTGGTATTGTTAAAGGCAGACTTGCCTCAGACAATGCTAGGATGTTCCTACATTGGGGACAAAATATCCCTCTCCTCCTACTGCATTATCACTTGATGCTGAAAAAGCATTTGATCAAATAAATTGGCAATTTATGTTTAAAACTCGTCAATGGTTTGGTTTTGCCTCTCAAGTCATTTCCTTTTTTAAGCTACTGTACTCAGAACCACGTACTTCTGTTTTTGTCAATGGATTGTTCTTCCCCGTTTTTCTATTTGCATAAGGCACTAGACAGGGTTGTCCCCTTTTGCCTTTATTATTTTTTCATTGTTTACAACCTTTTCTTGAAAGTATTCATTGTAATTCTTCTATATCAGGATTTCAATACAATTCTCTTGAAATCAAACTCTGTGCAAATGTGGACGATATGTTGATCTCTATATCTAATCCACTGTCCTCCTTACCTCCCTTTTTGCAAGAGATTGATTTATACTCTAAAATATCTGGTTATAGACTAAACCTCTCTAAAACTGAAATTCTGCCATTAAATTATTTATGCTTTCAATATATGTTCTCTAGTACCAACTTTATGTGGTATTCTTCCAGGATTATATACTTAGGTGTCTAGTTCTCATCCTCTATCGCCCATATTCTCACTTATAACTTTAATGCCTTAAAACTTAAAGTCTAAAACTTACTTAACACATGATTCCCTCTCCTTTTATCCTAGCGGGGTAGATTGAACACTATTAAAATTATGATGGTTCCGCATATCCTTTTTCTACTTTCTATTATTCCATTCAAAAATCCTAATTATTACTTTTCCCAAATCAACTCCCTTTTAACTAAATGCCTCTGGAAAAATAAAAAATGCTCATAGTGCCTTAACTAAATAAATTAGACCTAAAAATGCCTTTCTAATTCGACAATTTTATGCCCTGACCAGAAACTACCTTGACTCTCCTGTGCCTAACTAGGTAACTTTTGAGTGATCTTTGCTGCATTAATTCTCTTTTCAGGATGTCATTTTTATGACTAGTTGTACTCTTATTTCTAAAAACTCTGTTTTAAAATACTCCCAACATTTACTGCATTCGCTTTTCACCCATGGTTCTGACTTTTAGTAATCTTTTCTTGCTTCTTTTATTTGGCACAATAAATTTATTAAGTTTCGTCAGAAATCATTCTATTTTAAGTACTGGAAAGAAAAGGGTATTCTATACGTTCATCAGTTAATCTCCCGAAATTCTGTTACTCCTTTTATTGGACTTACCTGTCCTTTTTTTGTACTGCAATGACTTACCTGACACTTGCTTGCCCCAATATTCTCAGTTTTCACATGCACTTCAATCTTTTTTACTAACTAATAATTTTCCCCCTGATTCTACTCCTTTTATTCCTGTGATACCTCTAGACTATATTGTTTGTGATTCCAACCCTAAAGTATCTCTCATATATAAGCTTTTATCTGCTCCTATTTCTGGTAGACTCAAATCCTCTATCGAGTTGACATGGGAGCAAGAGCTTCCTGTATTGCTATCTACTCAACAGTGGGATAAACTATGGCAAAAAAATGTTACTACTTCCAAAGCTGCAAATATTAGTCTTTATTTTTTGTTTATAACAGAGATTTGCCTACTCCTACTTTTATTCACAAATTTAACTCTTCTGCTTCACCTTAATGTTGGTCCTGTCTTTCCTCTAAGGATTCACTATTACACCTATTATATTATTGTTCTAATGTTTTTAGTTTCTGGAAGTCTATTTGGTCCAAATGTTCTGCAATATGTAAATGTAACATTCCTCTCTCAATTAAAAATCTTTTTCTTGGTACTCTGTCATATTATTTTCAAAACCACTCCTCGACCCTTGTTATTCGACCTTTTTATTGCACTTGCCCTAAAGGTTATACTTACTTGTTGGAAAGATAATTCTAAATTATGTCTGTTAACATGGTGGAATCTTAATCTGTGATGAACATAGAATATCTTCTAGTTCTTCCTCATTGTTATCTCAGAAAATTAAGTCCAATTTACTATTGTTGCCTTTCACTACTTTCTTACCTTCGCACTCATCTTTGTACAAACTTCTACACCTTCCTCCTTTCCCCTCCTTTCTTTTCCTTATCTTCATTTCTTTTCCCTTCCTTCTATTCTTTTCTTCCTCATTCTTTTATCCCCCTCTTCTATCTTTTTCTATGAACCATAAAATTAATTAGCGTTAGACATAGATCCTATCTTTTTTCTGTATCACATTATTAGATTGCATTTTATAGTTTTTTCATCCTAATGTTATGGTTTTATTTCTTAATCTCTAAGAGTTGTATTCAACTATATTATTTTATTATTTTATTCTAGTGTCTGAACTTTCTTATATTCTTCTTAATTCCAATAAAAATGTTTTTTTTTAAAGAAACAGTAAATTAATAATAAAATATGAAAAAATAATTCAAAAAGGTAAAAAAAACAATTATATTACCACCCATGTCTGTGCATGCGTACACTTGCCTGCTAATGCACTGATGCACATTGTTGAAAGTCTTTTTCCCCATAAGATTAAAAAAAGCATTTTAATTTCATGTGCATGTGTGTTCACCTTCTAAAGGCAATCAAGGAAATGTTTGTTGTCCTTTACTGCATCTATAGCATTAGTTATTATACCTTGGAATTTACTTTATTGCCCACCTCCTTCAGTTTCCTCTTCAAAGTTTAACTGCAATAGCCTCTCTCTACTTTGTTTTTATTTAGTGTTATTGTGCTTCGACATTCATGTAATTGAAGACAAACAGGCACTCAAAAATGGTCATGTTTAAATTGCATAATTAAAGAGAAAATAATACTCTGTGGTAAAAAACACACATCCATGTTTATGATTTTTTAAAAACGGTCTGCAAATTGGTAGCCAAATTGAAAAAGGTTTAGCTCGGCGGTCCCAATGTATAGACAACCCAGAACAAGCGACTTAGTGTATTTCACAGGAATGGTGGGAATCAGAAATACCTGTTCGTAATTATTCTCATATCAGTCCACAACAGAATAAACAGAGACACGGTAAAGTTTAAAGAGTTTATTTTATAAACCTCGTGTCCTAAGATGCAGTACTTTGGCTAACATAAGCAGACAAATGATTAAAATCAGAACCATCAGCATAGTTACAATAACATAGAAAATGAAAGGAGTAATCATACTAAAATGACAGTGGATCTCATCCACCTTCCTTTCCCTAGCAAACTAATAGTATTATTATTAGACTAGTAAAAGGTCTCTAGGCTTGACTGGGGAACCCCATACCGTAAGATCAGCTCAGTGAGATCACATCACAGGATCAGCTAGGCTCTGCTCCTGGGAAAGCTCTTCTTCCGAATGTAATGAAAACATGTAATGCTGCAATATTAAAAGCACCCGACTTTCAGGTATTTGCAGCTGCGTGCGTGTTACGGCTAAATAGTGGGCCGATCAACCTGAACCCAACAACATGCACCGTCTAGCAACCCAGACTGTTTCTTTACACTGTGTACAGACCAAGGTCGCTGCTCACTGTTTGGGATGTGAACAACAGACAGTTCTCATGTGAAGCAAAGTCGAGCAAGCATTTCTCAATTTAATAACATGTGACTACAGTGTCGTGTGCAAAAGCAGCAAAAGCGGCAAGATGGCTTTCTAACATCTAACGCGGTTGTGCTAACTTAGCATTGTTCACATATAGATAACGATCATCACTACACCCTCCCTTGATCGGACCACTAACCAGTAGGGGCGCACTTGCAAGAACGCAGAGTTCAAGTTTGATAGAACAGAACCAAGGGCATGTACTGTAAGTCCATATAAGGTAAGTGAAAAAGTTCGAAGAAAAGAAAAAAAAAAGAAAGAAAAAATTAAAAAGGAGTGAAAAAAACATGTAAAGGATAAAAAAAAAACTCATTGAAGGACGTAGGACGAAATGAAAGCGTAAAAAGTCAATCCATCAATGTATAAGCACAATAAGTAGCAACAGCTTCCAAGAGGAAATCATTGGAACGTTCCGCAAAATTAGCTGCCATCCAGTTCAGCACGGGGAAGGAACATACATGTTCCTCAACCACCGGAGCCTCCAGCACCAGTCGAGGACAACTGGCGTGTTCTTCAAGATAACTTATCGCTAAGAAGTCAATAGCAGCCGTTCCGATGTCCCAATTCCCAAGGACTCCATGTGCTGCTCCACAGGCCATAATCCCGACGCCAGAACAGTCCTACTCATGAGCCACTAAGGGGCTCATCAGCCGATCATAATCCGGGGCAGGAGACACCGAGTTCGACAGACACAAATCCAGAGCCCATTGGAACGGACAATCTAGTCAATGAAAGACGGGCTGCACACAAGTAAAGTAGGGAAACCGGAAGGACAATCCATAGGCTATGCTCAGAGTTGCCAGTGGTAAAGTGCCATAGTATTCAAACATCCGGTTACGAAGATGGAGCAGTCGGGACATGCTGTTGTGTGACGCAAGTTGTGCATCCATAGCGCAGTGTGCAGATCAACAAAAGTATTCCAGCTACGAGGGCGAGAAGTAAAGGGAGACCTCCGAAGACACTGGAAAAAATAGAATGAAAAAATGCCGGGATCACACCAAAAATAGTTTGAAAGGAGGTCACGAGGCCGGAGCCCATAATTTAAAAAAAATGAGCCAGGCCACTTGTTGACGAGGCATTAAAGATAGTCTGAATCAGGGTCCCAAAATGAAGTGGGAGATCAGTATTCAAAAGCACTTGCACCTCAGTGCGGGTGTTTGCTACGTGAAGGACAAATGTTTCCCGGGATGAAGTCAACGCGACTTCTTTTTGAGACAATAGAGCCCTCATTCTGCTCATCTTGTTGAACTCTGCTTTCAAGGTTGGAATGGAAGGCCAGATGGACACATCGAGCTGTCCATGCGGGGGTGGCAAAAGGACGTTATTACAGCAAACTACTCTCTGTGATACAGTTACTATTTAGGGAATTCCCACTAACATCCCACAGCAAGCTACATTATTTAATAGCAAATAACAACCGTTAGCAAGCAGTGTAAAAGACCGTGTTATAACTGGCACAGGGATCCCTTTCAGGACACAAGCCAAATTAGGAGCGTGCACATTAAATGCACCATGCAATTGAATGTGCCTACACACTACAGAGTGATCCGGAGTGGAAGTGCACTCTTCACCTTTCAAGTATACCTCTTTGCCGTCTCTCACACATCTATACGTGAATGGGAGTGACCAAACTTCGTGCAGGAAGGCAGTACCAAGTTGTTCATATCTGCCTAGAGCATAATGTTTCATGCACGAACTGAACTTAAATGGGGGAACGGTAACGTGATCAACCCATGTATAAGCCACACAGCGGAATTCAATTCAGCAGCAGAGAAAGGCAAAGGTTATAACTTTTCAATGTGCAGCAATGAGTATGTAGCATCTTTCATGGACATGAACTGTTGTTTTGCAGTTAAATTAAAAGGAAGGAACAAAGATGAAGTGTTCATGTAATCCCAAGGGACTTTCCCTGCTTTTAATGTTTGCAACGTCCATGCAAACTGCATAATAGAACGCAATTGATTTTGACCATTATACAATACAGACAAATCATCCTGCACAATGTCTACCACAGATGATACAATATTATCTAAGGTATAAATTCTGGAAGACAGGGTGTTAATGCTATTATCTATTACAGCCAATACCTTTTCCATATTGGCTTGATCAATCACACGTAATCTGGATGCAGCTTCAATTTGTGATAACTTCCAAACCTCGTTGTAAATAGGATACACCCATCTCTTGGACCTGCCAACTGCAGGACCCTTAACAAAATCATTCAAATCTATTTTGTCGTTTAAACGTGCTAAATGAAGTTTAACTGATGCTAAAGTGGAATGTTGCAGCCAAGATTGGCATAACTTCCCTACTGAGTAGATAGTTACAGTGTGAGAAGATTCAAAACGGGGGTCTACACGAACTTGTGTATACCCCGGCGCCAAATCCAGAAACCGATGTTGACAGGAATCCAAACTCATCTGCCACATCAGCCACCCTTCTGGATTCAATTCAGAAACATTGAAGGATGTGTTGGAAACGTATGTCTGCAACGTAGCAAGGGACAGATCTGTATGATTACCCCAATTAGGATAAGCACCCAGACCTGGAATGGAGGGAGAATTTAATTTTTTAGAAGTAGCCAATCCAAAACAGGTGGTCTGAAAAATTGACGAATTTAAAAATAACATGTGAGTCGGGATAAGACAGGCACGATGCAAAGCTTCTGTTCCCTGTACCTGCCACGGTTTAGAACCCCAAACTGATTTAAGATTGATAGTAGCTTTCCACAGATCATATCCTCCAATTGCCAACTCGTCCATAAAGGACTTGGAATACAAAAATTTGGTGTGTGTCAGCCTAACTTTAGAAGCAGACTCAGGCGCAACCCTAAAATAAAAGGAGGCCGGATTTGACACACTAAAATCAAGAAAAATAAGTGAACTTGTCCACTAACTTGGCGGAGCTGCCCAGCCTAGGGGCGGGACAGTGTTCCCATTGTGTATAATTTACAACATTTCTAAACGTATTTGCTTTGTGTAGGAAATGCATGCCATAATGTTGATAGCAGAATTGCTGATCATAATTAGCAGTATCTAAATACAAATCCTCAGCATCAAATGCAGCATAACAATTCAAATCAGAAAACAGTGCTTCTATGGCTTGAACATCCCAATCATCTTAATGGATGTTCTGCTTAACTACATCACCCATAGAAACACGAAATACATTTGGCACATTAATTACTTCAGTGGGGCCATGAATATGAAATTTTACAGCATCCCAAGCGATCCCATCACGTACAGGCCAGGCGGTAATGTTCACAAAAGTCTGGTCCCTTTTCATGACATGTGATGAGGAGTGGGGGGCCAAAGTTCCATCAATTAGTCGAATTGTAGATATTTCTTTCAGGTAGTGTCCATTGATAAGTCTAAAAAACACTACCACAAAGCCAATGGACATAAACAAAAAAATACATATGAGCACCAGCCAAATGTAAGTCCAAGGGGGAATTAAAAAATGTCTCTTGAACCAGGCCACAAAAATCGAAACTTTGGACGGGGCAATGGAAGTCATTGAATTAGAGTCAAAAGAGTCTCGTGAGTGGGCAACTGTGGTGGATTGTAAAACAGGTAATGTAACATCCGCAGGATAAGCATACTCAACATCTTCAGGCAGACCACCATGTTTCGGTGGCAATAAAGGACCAGCAACTGTATGCATCCCGACGGCAACATCAGGCACGGTGTTAGAAGCTCGGGCCACAACGGAATTTCTCAGCATCGAAGGGCAAGAAACTGCCAGAGTCATACTAGGAAGAATCGCCACTCGCTGTAGCTTGACATTGTCAATAGAGATGTACCTGTTATCCTTGCGACCAGGAAGTGGAGGTAAAATGACTGTTTGTGTCCCCTGTACTCCAAGGACTGGAACTGGTGCACGATAAGAGGGGCTGAACTCCTTCTTGTTCTCCATCTTCTCACGGACCAGATCACCAACTCGAGGTAGCCAGCCGACTACCGGAACCTGAAGCGCAGCATCAGATGAGGAGGGTACGTGTTCCTTCGTTATTACCCTCAGGCCGGTATGGAGACGAAAATTTGACTTGGACCCCCAAATTTCTCATGGCTTCTTTGTACGCCTTAGAGGCGAACGCAGGGCCCTGATCAGAATGAAAGGTACCACATGCAAAACTTCCAACAAAGACACGCAAATCCTTTATGACAGTACAGGAATCAGCACTCCTTTGTGGCCACACCCACAGAAAACGTGTACACGAATCTACTGCAACCAAGATGTATTTGTACGCAGTATCAGAGGTAAATGGACCGCAATGATCTAAATAAACACAACCTAATGGTTTATTAGATATGTACAACTGAGTTTGCGGTGGGCGTGCCGCAGACGAAGGTTTGATCTGCTGGCAAATGTCACAATTAAGAACATAAGCCCGGGCTTGTTTATACAAACTGCACCACCAGTAACGTTGTTGTAGCAGAGATACAGTAGCTGCAACGCCGGCATGCGCGGACGCCATGCCCTCGTGAGCCTCTAATATCAAAGATGGTCTGCAGTCTGCGTTGGGAATCAATCTGTCACCAACGTCATTAATCCTCACTAATGGGACGTTATCAGGACTTAAGCGATAATGGTAACGAGAAGGGAAACCTCTTGGAAATTTCGTTCCCTGCTCTGTAGCAGCAATAGCTGCCAAGATGTCATCATCGATCTTACTTTTGGATCTTGTAACTGCTGCTACTAAGTATGTTGCCACTGCTGTTTTTGCTGCCTCGTCAGCCAGGCTGTTGCCGACAGCATGGACACCAACTCGTTGGTGACCAAGAGTGTGAATAACATTCACGAGAGGCAGACGTTCTTTAAGATCTGCCACTCGAACCCAAAGCAGTTTATGCTTAATCGTGCTACCTTTGGAATCATGGTAGTCTTTCTGAGACCAAAAATGTAGATTGTTGTTGTAAGATTGGACACAATAAAAGGAGTCACTCACTATAAGGGTAGTGACTCGGGGATCAGCAAACTCTAGCGCTAGCACCAGAGCACGAAGCTCTGCCAACTGCGCGGTACAATCACCCAATGACTGAGTATGCACGACATTGGATTGGAACTCACCATTTACGAAAGTACCGACCACAATAGCGCAGGCCGCTGAATTGGCGTGCTTTGATCCAGTAGCCGGTTGCGCAGACCCGTCAGTGTAAATGACACAATGGTAATCCTCGAGCGGGCGCAAAGACAGAGGAGCCGGATGAACGAACTCATACTGCAAAAACTCCTGAGTCTGAAGTGCCGCGTCAAAGATAAATGTGACGTCAGGCGATGTCAAGGATGTGGCCCATTGTATCCACCTTGGATGCAAAGCCTTTGAATTTGGTACACTAGCCTTCGTCAGCGCCTCAAGGGCAGGATATGGTGTTATCACCAACATGCGTTTACCTTGCGATAGCGCTCGTTCTTTCAGAATCGCCATCTGCACTTCCGTCAGAACTTTATCGACAGCGGAAAATCGCAGTTCAGCCGAAGTGTACAAGTGAGATTTGTAGGCAATGGGGACGGTGTCGCCCTCATTGAACGTTAAGTATGTGAAACCCACTGCGCCTGGCACAATTCTTATGACCAGGTTAGTGTGGTTATCACGCGTCAGTAAGTATTTTGAAGCAAGAAGATCAGCTTGCAATGACTGCAATATAGCTGAATACTCTGGCAGCCAACAAGATTTGGAAAACGTAGGTTGTACCAAGGCATAAAGCGGCTTGATATGCTGGGCATAATCCGGAATGTAAGTACGACCAAAATTCAGGAAACCCAGCAGCGATTGTAATTTCTTCAGTGTCGTGGGAGCACGTAGGCATGCGCACTTCTCTAGGAAGTGCGGAGCCAATCCCTGACCTTCATTGTTGTGTTCGTACCCCAAGAACAACACTGTATATTCCGCAATGTGAGACTTCGCAAAGTTGAATTTGTAGCCGAAGTCTGCAAACAAAACAATAATGCGATCAACGCGACGGAGATGCGGTTCCAACTCGTCATCTGTGAGATAGATGTCATCCACATACGAGTACGCATCAGGGTCTATGCCCTCTAAGAGAGAGACCACGCGAGCGGCAAAGACTCCCGGGCTGTTCTTATAGCCCATTGGTAATCTTTTGAATTGTTTTTGTTTGCCACCTGAGGTGAACGCCGTCCACTCACTACTAAGAGAGGACAGGTTATGGCTGTAAAAGCCATTGGAAATGTCAAGTGTGGTTTTAAACCTTTTTCTCACAAGACTATCGACGAGAGCTGAACTGGGGGTGTTTTGCACTGCACATGTCCGGCAATGAGAGTTTAGGTGCCGGTAATCCAAAACTAGGCGGTACGACCCGTCAGGCTTCGTCACAGTGAACAAAGGATTATTCAAAGGTGACACACATGTTTCGATTACTCCTTGATATTCCAATTGTTCAAGGATCGACGCGACGTGAGGTCTAGCTTCGCGACGCATGGGGTATTGGGGTTGTGGTTGGGGCGTAGTCCGCAACGGAATCTCATGGCCGGGAGACAATTTATCCCAGCCAACCTGATTTCGATATAACGCAGGTGCTAGCACTTGAGCCCATTCCTCGGCGTACTTTTTAGCTTGGATGACCTCCTCCCCTCTGGGAGCATCTAAAACAAAAGCCGGTGGCCAATCTGCCTCCGCCAACAGAATATCATAAGAAGTGGTCAGATTATCCCAAAAAAACCCTTGAATTGTACGTTGTATGTCACCTTCAATTTGAAGGACTATATTATATAGTCTATCAGCAGTTTCAATATTCACAAATATATCAGTTGCTGTCGCCACCAGATATGGACGTAGTGCTTGTCGCACTACTGTAACTTCCGCTGCACTGTCAAGCAGCGTTAGTGCCCATGTCAGGTTCCGAAGCTGCGTCCGTACCATCTGAGGCATACCTCACGGTCAGCGCAGCAACTTTCTTCTTTTGAAACGGGGGTCGTTGAAGTGCAGATTCGTCCTGCTTGCCTTTGCCGTCAGACTGGCGGGGTTGCTCACGACCTTGGGCACCCGTTCCTTTCCCACGGTCTCCGACCACCGGATTGTGAAGCCGATGTTTCCTGTGAAGAACGAGGAGAGCGTTGTTCAGAAACCTGAAATCTATCAAGTGACTTAATACGAGATCGATCGCGCAGATCATATGTGCGTTCGGTAGACGACTGTACCGGTGAGGCAGGACGTGACCCCTGTTTCTGTTGCTGCTTCCCCTGTTTCTTAGCTCTCCAACTTTGCTTAGGAAAGTTGGGGCGTTCGTCTTATGTAGACGAGCTCACCTTAGTTTGCTGTACTATATCAGGAATGATCACAGTCGGTTTTACACCCAAGGCACTACGACCCACGGTCCTATATGCCTTTGCAATTACTTTAGCGAACTCTTTGGACTTGTCGGCGTCATCCACGCGGTCCATCATATTTGCAACTTGGAACTGCATGGCATCTCCTTTGAGGTTGCCCATTACCATGGAGCATACTTCATCGAAGCTGTCGACAAGCCTCATTCCCAATTCAATAGCATCCTCCGCACCATGATTCTCCTGAACCTTTTTGATGACGGATGGTAGCACAGACATAGACGGAGTGCCATAGCACTTCGAATAGGTCGCGGCAAAGACCTTACCCCAGATGTCACAATCGGCCATATCCGGGACCAGGTCTTTAGGCAAAGTAATGGTGAGGATCCTGTGTTTCTCCACAGGAGTGGTATGCGGAAAAACCGCTTCCAGTTGGTCAAATTTCTCAGCAGGCCAATAAGGAAACTCATCCTTACTTTGGGGGCGCTTGCCGACCACCGAATTAACCATAACAGGACCAATAACCACCGCGTGGTGGTCCGTAGGTTGTCCCGCAACAGCAGGTGCCCCCACCTGTACGTTGCGTGACACGTACTGCACTAAAGCCCTATGGACCGTAATCAGGGCTGTGTGTAGTACCCGCAACTCAGCCACCGCCACCGTGAGATAGAGGGGATGAGGCGTAAAGCCGTCCAGCACCGGCCATGTGGCCCCTGCAATAGACAACGGGCCCATTCTCGCCGGTGCAACCGCATGGGGAAGGGCGCCATTAAACCAAATAGTATGCCACCAGGCAGAGATTTAAATTTCTTGTGTCCTATATGGGGTATAGGCTGCAGGCAGCTGTGTGGCAGTATAGGTATGAAACCTATCATCGTCATCAACCGCCGGAAAAGTCACCCATGAGTAAAACATCTCATACGGGTATGACGCATCAGCACTAACCACAAAATTTACAGCCATCCCATCATCTGGCACCCCATACGTCGTCAAATGACGGCATAGAGGTGCACGACTATGCGCGGCTATGTCAACTGCCATCAGGACACACTAAAGAGTATTAACGATATCAATAGTAGCACTGGGGTTCAGTAAAAATAACCTTTTTAATGATCAAGCTTGAAGGAACCTATTAGTCGAAACACAGGTAGGTTAAACCGTCACTCCCGTCAACCGGAAACTAGAGTGAGGGTGTTGTGGACTAATAAAAGCACTACTAAGGTGTTTCAAATCAATAGACCAAACGTCAGGTGCGCCATGTTGCAGGGATTCTGCTTATGCACAGAACTATGCACTGGAAACCAGGACCTCAGTGAATTGTGGTGTACCAAAAACTCACCTCAGAACCCAGAACCCCTTATCCGACCAGCATCAGTGTCCCATTCGTTATCCGAGGTTTAGCTCGACGGTCCCAATGTATAGACAACCCAGAATAAGCGACTTAGTGTATTTCTCAGGAATGGTGGGAATCAGAAATACCTGTTCGTAATTATTCTCATATCAGTCCACAACAGAATAAACAGAGACACAGTAGAGTTTAAAGAGTTTATTTTATAAACCTTGTGTCCTAAGATGCAGTACTTTGGCTAACATAAGCAGACAAATGATTACAATCAGAACCATCAGCATAGTTACAATACCATAGCAAATGAAAGGGGTAATCATACTAAAATGACAGTGGATCTCATCCACCTTCCTTTCGCAAGCAAACTAATAGTATTATTATTAGACTAGTAAAAGGTCTCTAGGCTTGACTGGGGAATCCCATACCGTAAAGATCAGCTCAGTGAGATCACATCACAGGATCAGCTAGGCTCTGCTCCTGGGAAAGCTCTTCTTCCGAATGTAATGAAAACATGTAATGCTGCAATATTAAAAGCACCCGACTTTTAGGTATTTGCAGCTGCGTGCGTGTTATGGCTAAATAGTGGGCCGATCAACCTGAACACAACAACATGCACCGTCTTGCGACCCAGACTGTTTCTTTACACTGTGTACAGACCAAGGTCGCTGCTCACTGTTTGGGATGTGAACAACAGACAGTTCTCATGTGAAGCAAAGTCGAGCAAGCATTTCTCAATTTAATAACATGTGACTACAGTGTCGTGTGCAAAAGCAGCAAAAGCGGCAAGATGGCTTTCTAACATCTAACAAGGTTGTGCTAACTTAGCATTGTTCATATATAGATAACGATCATCACTACAGTATTCTTATACTTGTTTAATGAGGTAATTTTCAGTCAAGCAAAATATAATCTAATAGCTGTAGATCATACACATGAAGTAGTGTTAAATAGAGTCGCTTGTTATCAGCTACATTCAAGTGTCCTTTGTATACTTTTATTGCAGAAGCACTTGAATGATTTCTTGTGTACTGCTAGTATCATTCACTTGAATAAGTGTGCTCCCAGAGCATCTCACGGAATGTGTATTGAAACATTTAATGTAATGAAATACCTCAGGAAACAATGAAAAATACATTATTTAGTGTTGTATTTCAAAGTCACCCATCACTGATATGCGATTGGAGGTAGTGGGAAGATCAGTGATTGGTTTTGTGAATGTAGAACTATAACCTGGTTTTTTAAAGCTTGCTGAAAGTAGAAGGGAGCAGTTTTGTTTGTTAATGCACTGTGTATGTGCTGGAGCAGAGTTTTCTATTAGAAAATTCTGGGGCTTTTGAAGCTCTGGCATGTCTATGCGTTTTATTAATTTATTAATAATTAACAACTAATTATTTGTCTTGTGCAAGTGCATTCTATTAATCAACCTGTTTGTCCTAACACAAGAGAAGGTTACACGAGGGTTAGCATGTGTGTGCTGTTTATGTATTCACAATAACGTGCAAGTTTTCATGTTTAAACGTTGCTGTGTGCTATTTATTTTGAGCACAAAACGCTGTCTGAATTAATGCTCTATATGTCGCAAAGCTAGATAAATGCATACACATAAGGGTGTTAGTGGGGTTAACACTGTTTAATCATTATGATGTAGTAATCTTTATTTTGTCTCTTTAATTAAAGATGGTCTATTGTGGCCTATGGAGGCCTTCATGAAAATAACTGAGAATAATTTGAAGCCTGGCTGAGCTCTGGTGCAGGCGAAATCTGTGATGTGACAAGGGAGACCTCTGCTGGAATTCGGTTACAGACAACTGACCGTAGTCCTTATATGGAAATTTCCGGGAGGACATCAGCAAGTTTGGAGGATCTCCAAAAGAAATGATTTGTCCTTGGTGAACAATGAGCCTCAGAAAGAACTCTGTGCTAAAGCCGGTTTGCCGAGGGAAATGAACTTTAATAGTTTCAAATCCTTGATTCCTGTTCCGAAGTTTGTGTATTATGACTTTTCCTGAGCGGAGATTTCAGGATGTTGCAAAGTTACATCCCTTCCTTCTCGTTCTGCTCAGTGATACAATTTTACTTGTAGAAGTTTATGTGGGTTTTCATTGTATTTTGCATTATAAAATGTTAGCTTAGGGAGGGCTCTCCCCACACTTTCTTTCGTCGCCTTGCTGCGTGAACTTGCGTTGCTGAGGACTGATGCTGAGGACCTTATCCTGAAAGACTTTACCAAGAGACTGGTCCTGACCCGTTCTGACACTAGTTAGAATAGGTAATTATGAGAAATGATTTATTCTGATTTATTCTGACTAATTTTAGATAAAGCAATATAACTTTTAAACATGGTGTTAGTCGTTTCTTTCCTTGTCGTTTATTGAAGACTTATTGATTACTGTTTATAGATTGTTTATATTATGTTAGACAGCCACTAAACTGGTCCTATCGCCTAGATATAGATGCAGGGTGCTTTAGGAGTTTTCTTCCCACAGGTTTGCTGCTGGTAGAGTATTGGAGCGTATGTTAGTGAAATGGGCCCTAGCGTATGATGAATGTATGTGCGTGTAACTGTGAAATTACTCTATCTGTGGTAGCGGGCATATTTCTGATACCCTGATCTGTATCAATTTCTCTGGTAGCAGAGGATGGTTTAGATGGTTGTCTTGATCTGATAAGATAAGATTGCTTGTAAATTAGCTTATTGATTTTTGATTTATTTTAATGTTTTTGGTATATGTACTAATACTATATGTTGGAGTCGTAATGTTGAGTTATATGTAGTGCTTCTGGAACTTGGAAGCTGGAAGCAGTTCCGTAGTAGGGCAGAGGAAGGTGTATATGCTGCTCTCGGGAAAGACGGGATTGTAAGGAATTACGTGTGACAATAGAAGTTGCGCGTTCACATTGTCTGGGTTCGGAATTAGTGACATTGTATGTTACTATTTAGACATTTCTGGTATATAAGGAGTGTGTATCGTAGTGAAGGTTATCTGTGAAACTCTGGTCTTAAGTCCCAGGGATCCGTAAGGATTGCCGTTAAAGCTTATTGCGGGAGGAGTAATAGGTATTCTCTGAGCTTGTTTGCAGAACTGGGCAGAGGTAAGCTGCTTAGTTGTTGTGAGTTATAATTCTGTACAGAGGCAGATTGTGCGCTGTTCTCGAGAAGCAGGATTTTGTGTGTATGTACTATATTTTTTCTCGTATGAATGTGCGTGAATGCATATACATTTATTGATTGTAAGACTCTTTTGGATACGTCCTAGAGGAAACAGTTATGAGATGTATGTAAAGTTGTTAACTCTTGAGAAATAGACACTCTTTTACTATTCTGTGGTTAGCGAAGCAGACAATGGAGATGTTTTCATGTTGTAACTAATAGATTTTGTAGAAATTGTGACACACGAAGTCTACTGAGAGTTTTTGTAAAGGAGGGGTAGACGAGTGACAGAGACAGGAGACAGAGACTGCAGCGGTTACTGACGTCAGAAGGTTCGCGCACTGATTGGATAGTGACTCAGAATAGGGTTTGCGCTAGGATTGGTGCGTTAGTGTGAGTCGCGCAGGGATTGGAAGAGCTGCTTAGTGACGTAGACGCTCCAGGACTGGTGCGTTAACGAGAATTGAGTTTTCGACTTAAAAGTAGAGAGTTTAATAAGTATTAGCTAAGATGTATTACCAAGAAGAGAAAAAGAAGAAAACCTTCTTTGGAAAAGTTAAAAAGTGGTTTAGTAAGGATAAAGAGGTTAAGACAAGAGAGGGTGAATTGCTACCTCCAGCGAAAACACCTGCATCCTTCATGGTTGCGAAATATGGATTACATACCTGTATATGGTTGCAGAATTGGGTCAGGTATACTAAAGAAGATGGTGTTTTAGCATTCCCAGAACATGGTTCATTTAATTTTGCCGTGTTGAGAAATTTACGGGAAAAGATGTTATGCTTAGACCCGAAGCCGAGACCTACACAGTTCGAGGCTTTAGTGGAATGGGAAGAGGAAGTTCATGACAGAGAAAAGCAAAGGTCTGGAGGGTACTACAGGTACATGTTTGGGAGGAGACATGATCGTGAGACACATCAGGATCGGATGAAAAGATGGCGAGATGCTACCATGTCAGATGGATTATATCCTATGAGAACAGTTGAAGCTTCGGCTCCTTCAGAAGAAAGGGTTTCTGAGTCAGATAGGAGAAGATATGGAGAGTATGAGGATGAGGTATTGAATGATATGATGTACAAGAGACCACCTCCATATAGATCAGAATCGGAAGAGAGTACACCAGTTGTTTCTCCGATAAGAGATACAGTTGAGAAAGAAAAAATGACACCTGAATCAAGAAATAATAGTTCTTTCAGAGAGGAAAATGCCAGAAATGCCAGACAATTAGCAAAGACGACAACAGAACTGACTGAGAAAATTAGAGAGTTAACGATGAATATGGAAGCTGTTACAGTGCCTGTTACTATAGGTCCGGTAATTCCTATGTTTGACGGACAGAGAGCAGGTGAAAATGGGCTGGTAGTTCCATATATTGCAAATAATTCAGCTGGTCCTTCAGGAGATTCAGGTAAAAGAATAGGGAGAAATGACCTGAGACAAACAAAACATGACACAGGTAGTGAACTAATGGATGTTAGTGATTCTAGTAGTTCAGGGATGCCAATTTTAGAACCACAGAAAAAAATAGTTTCAGCGAGAAAAACTGCGGAAATAACAGTTGACGACCTAAATGACTGGATGAAGGTTCTTCAGAAAAAGGATAAAGATTCACAAGTTGTTGATGTGGTTAAATTACGTATAGAATTAGAAGAGCTTGTGACAGGAACAGTTCCGACAGAAATCCTGAAAAGTCATCATGATGGTGAATTATTGTTCATGTGCAAGAGCATAACATGGAGGGCAAGAAATACACATGATAGACTGAGAGCGATAGCAAATGAGCAAGGAGTTGACATTGATAAAGTAAAGGCTTTACAGAAAACGTACAGGATGGATTTCACAGAGAAGGACATAGAGAATTTGAATAATTCTGGTAGAACAGGACAGATTAAAGAAATGGTGCCATTATTGCGTAGATGGGGTGATGTGGAAAAGTGGAAGGATAGGTGGTATAAGAAGAGAGATGAATCTGAAGATAGAACAACTTACTCAGCATTTCCAGTGAGAGAAAAAGAGAAACCAGTGGAGCAGTTTCCCATGAGAGAAATACCTGGAGGAGGATATGTACATGTTCCATGGACCAGACAGGATATTTTATCATTTACGAATGATTTCCCTCGATTGAGAGAAAAGCCCGTTGAGTGGTATAGGCAGGTAGACAGGTTTGTGAAATTGTCAAAAGTGCTGTGGGTTGACCTGAATAGTCTGTTTGATATAATTGTTCCAGCAGACTTGTGGACTGAGTGTAAAATAGTTGTGAGTTGGCCTAGTGAGGAATATCCAAGAGATCCGAGAACAGGGGCACCAGATCCAGAAGTGATGAGGAAGTACGATCAGGTGATGGTATACCTGAAGAGTAAAGTTCCTCCAAAAGAGACAGACTGGGTTAAGATAGATCGGACACAACAGGAAGCAAAAGAATCAGTTCATGCTTTTTACGAAAGGCTGATACTGGCTTTTAAACAATTCAGTGGAGATGAACACCTGGGTGACAAGGATTTGAGTCATTTTGTATACAGATTTGTATATGGTCTTAGACCTGAAATTGGTGAGAGAATTCGTGAGCACACAGTGGATTGGCAGAGTAAGAAAGTAGATGAGATTCTGAGACATGCAAAATATTTCAGTGATGAAATTGAAGCAAAACAAAGAAAGCTGAAAGAAAAAGCAATGTGGGCACAGGTGAAAGTTGCAGAAAGACAGGAAGCACAGTTGGTGGAACAGGCAAATAATCCAGGAAATAATACAGGGAATAGACCAAGGTTTGCAGGAAAAGGAAGGGGAAGTCTTGAGGAAGCAAAGAAAAAGTTCCCGTGTCACAACTGTGGCCAACTGGGACACTGGAGGTCTGAATGTCCTAATCCACCATTAAATGAGGGTAAATCCTTAAATCAACAGGTGCAGAATGAAGGGAATAACCAGCAGCAACAGCAACAACAGCAGAAAGTTGTGAGACAGCAGCAGAGTCAAGAGCCAAAACCACCTTTACCGCAGAATAGAGGGGTACAAAAGTACAGTCAGGATTCAGGATTCTTCAATGATGAGCAGGTAAACAAACCAAGACGTACTAACAAGGTACAACAGTACTTGTTAAAGAGTGAAGGGAGTGAGTCTGAAGGTGATAATTGACGGTGCCGAGGAGAGGAAGAAGAGTGCATACTTGGTGCAACTCTAGAAATAGACCAGGCAGGACCATTTGTGGATGGGAAAATTAATGAAGAGGGTGTTACTTTTTTAGTAGACACAGGTGCGACAAGATCGACTGTCAGGTCAACAGATGTTAGAAATCTTCCTCTCTCGGATGAAGCAATCCAAGTAGTTGGTGTAGCCAATACACAAATCAGAACACGTCTTACTGAACCAGTGAAAGTACAGATAGGGAAATTTTCAGACATGCACAGATTTATTGTCTGTGACACGAGTCCAGTGAACCTGTTAGGTAGGGACTTATTATGCAAGATGAACTGCACAATTTTCTGTACACCAGATGGAATAGCTTTTGAGACACCAGATGATGATGTTTTCTACCGCATGACTCTAGAAAATAGAGAAAATGAATTAATTGGTGCATTTCCAGTGTTCAATCCGGAGGATCTGCCTCAGGTGCTGAGAGACACAGTGAAAAGAGCAGTTTGGGATTTTACAGGAGAGGATGTGGGATTGATGAATAATGTAGATCCAGTGAAAATTGCAGTGAAAGAGGGAATTGCATATCCTAACATTCCTCAGTACAAAATGACACCAGAGATAATTGAAGGGATAACTCCTATAATTGAGAAAATGATTCAGCAAGGAGTCCTAAGAGAACTACTGAGTAGTCCGTGTATTTCACCGATAATGGGACTGAAAAAGCCTAATGGCAAGTTCAGGATTGTGCAGGACCTGAGAAAAGTTAATCAGATTGTAGTGGCATGTTGTCCCATCGTGCCAAATCCATCAGTGATTCTGTATCAAATTCCACATGATGCTGAGTGGTATACAGTGATTGATTTGTGTCATGCATTCTTTTCAATTCCATTGCATCATGACAGCCAGCCGATTTTTGCATTTAGGTTTGGCCAGCGTATTTTAGCATGGTGTCGTATCCCACAGGGGTATACGGAGAGTCCTTCGATATTCAATCAGTTATTGAAAAGATCGTTGGAAAGTCTGATCATGCCTGAAAGCTCAGTGCTAGTGCAATACATTGATGACCTACTTGTGGCATCAAAGACACGTGAAGCTTGTGAAGTGGATACCATAGCTTTACTAAATCATCTGGCAGATGGAGGGTTAAAGGTATCCCCAGCCAAATTACAGTTTTGTAAGAAAGAGGTGCATTATCTTGGACATAATATTGAGAAGGGTCTGAGAAAAGTGACTACTGACAGGATCAAAATAATCAGAGAAATGAAAGCTCCAAAAACTCAGAGAGAAGTGAGAATGTTCCTGGGTATGGTGGGATATTGTCGTCAGTGGATAATTAATTTTTCCTTGATAGCAAAGCCATTGATTAAATTGACAAAAAGTGACATGACAGATCCATTGGATCTAGATGCAGAACAATTGGCAGCATTTGAAGAGCTCAAAACAAAAATGTGTGAAGCTCCAGCTCTGGGTATGCCAGACTATGAAAAAGAATTTGAACTGTACTGCAGTGAGAGAAATGGATGTGCACTTTCAGTGTTAATCCAGAAACATGGACAATTGAGAAGGCCTATTGCGTACTTCTCATCGACACTTGACCCTGTAGCTGTGGGTTTACCAGGTTGTCTAAAATCTGTGGCTGCAACATGCAGAAGCCTGGAACAGAGTGAGGGGATCATAATGGGGTATCCTGTAAGGGTATTCGTACCTCACAATGTGGCAATTCTTTTGACAAGAAGCAGAACTCAGCATATGTCAAATAGTCGGTTGACTAAGTATGAGAAAGTGATTTTGGGAGCATCAAATGTGACTCTTGAAAGATGTACGAATGTGAATCCAGCGACACTTTTGCCGGATATTGAGAATGTGGGTATAAAGATGGAAGATGATCATGATTGTTTGGATGTGCTTGAGTACTGTACGAAACCAAGACCAGATATCAAGGATGTTCCCTTGCCAGAGAATGATCATGTGTTGTTTGTGGATGGATCATGCCTGAGAAATGATAATGGTGTGCTATGTGCAGCATATGCAGTGTGCAAAGTTTCAGAAGTTATGGAAGCATCACCATTGAAAGGAGTAAAATCTGCGCAAGTTGCTGAATTAGTGGCATTGACAAGAGCTTGTGAGATTGGGAAAGATTTGAGAACAACTGTGTTGACTGATAGTCAGTATGGGTTTGGAGTGGTGCATGATTTTGGCCAACTGTGGCTACAAAGAGGTTTCTTGACATCGGGTGGAACTCCGATAAAGAATGCTGAGTTGATTGGAAAATTGCTTGAGGCGATACAGCTGCCTAAGGAGTTAGCAGTTGTGAAATGTGCTGCACATGTTTCAGGAGAGGATTTTATCACTGTTGGCAATAGATATGCTAACGATGTGGCACAGTATTGTGCGAAACTGAACCAATCAATTAACAGGGAAAGAGAAAAAAAGGAAATGTCTTTCCCTTCTGTGATGTTTACTAATGTCCTAGAAACGTGGGATGAAGTGAAACAGTTACAAGATGAGGCAGGAGAAGAAGAGAAACGAGATTGGGTTAAAGCAGGATGTGCTCCAAGAGAAACAGACCATGTTTGGGTCTACAGAGATGGCAGACCAGTGATGCCAAACTCAATTTTGTCGTCAATGGCAAGGATGTATCATGGCCAGGGACATCTGGGGAGGGACGCGATGATTAGGTCCTTTAAACAAACCTGGTACAATGCAAAGTTTAGGACAATTGCGGAAAGCATCTGTCAAAGATGTTTAATTTGTCAGCAGTTTAACACTGGGAAAAAGACAGTGGTGAGTTTAGGGACAATTGGCAGAGAAGGAGGTCCTTTCACAAGGATGCAAATTGATTTCATTGAAATGCCCCAAGTGAACAGACTGAGATATGTCCTGGTGGTAGTCTGTTTGTTTTCAAGGTGGGTGGAAGCTTACCCGACAAGGAGGAATGATGGATTAACAGTGGCAAAATTACTGTTGAGGGAGTTGATTCCTAGGTTTGGGTTTCCAGTTACAGTTGAATCTGACAGAGGTAGACACTTTCAAAATGAACTCATTGGTTTGATTTGTGAAGCATTAAAAATACAGCAGAAGCTACATTGTGCATACCGACCAGAGGCTTCTGGTGTGGTTGAGCAGATTAATGGCACAATCAAAAACAGAATTGGAAAAATGTGCTTAGCCACTGGCATGAAATGGCCAGATGTTCTGCCTCTAGTCTTAATGACTATGAGATCTACTTCAGACAGGACTACAGGATTGAGTCCGCATGAAATCATTATGGGACGTGCAATGCGCCATGCATTCGTGCCTGTGAATAAGTTGATGACAATAACTGATGACATGATTTTGGATTACTGTAAAGGCCTGGCTGACGCAGTTCATTCTGTGTTTCACCAGGTTGGAGAAGAAGCTACCACACTTGAGAAGAAGCAAGCCCATGATCTGAGTCCAGGTGACTGGGTGAGGATTAAGGTGCACAGAAGAAGAAATTGCTTGATTCCAAGGTGGGGAAGGCCAAGACAAGTTATTCTGACTACAACGACTGCAGTAAAGTGTGCTGGAGTAAGACACTGGGTACATGCAAGTCATACTCTGAGAATTCCAAGCCCAAGAGAGGGAACTGGTGAAGAGTATTATGAAGAGTCAGATTCCAGTGATGGTGAAGATCCTGAAGATACAGAATCAGTGAGAAAAGAAGCAGAGAGAGCTTCAAGAGATTCACTGCGAGTATCAGAGGGAAGATCAGATTCTGTAAAAGAGCCTGAAGTTTCGGGTAGCAGTGGAGGGAAAAGAAAAGAAAAGAGAAAACACACAGAGACTACTCCTGAATCGGAAGAGGAGGAAATTGAAGAACCACTTGAGATTATTCTTGAAGAAACAGGGTCGGAAAAAGATAGAGAGGGACAGATTGCGGAAGACCCCCGAGGAGGTGTAGGGGACATTGATGAGGAGCTAGGTGAAGGGATAAGTAGACAGCAAGAAGATTGCGTGTCGGAGACCCGAGGAGGGATAGAAGTAGGGAAGTCTCAAATAGTGGTGAAAGAATCTGTGAAAGAAAAGAAAACTGCTAAGAAACGAAAGCAAGAGGCAATTGAAACAGAATCGGATGATGAAAATGAACAAACAGAAGGTCGAGTTCTGAGAAAGAGAACTTCGATTGGAGAAAGGAGTGTTAAAGAAAAGCCGAAAAAGGTCGTGAAAGGAGATCGTTGGCCTAACAACAGAGTGAAAAGACTGAGATACAGGATAATAAAAGCAAATACATCGGAAGCTGAACAAGTGAATGAGGTATCCAGTCAAACTTCAAAAGCTTAAGAAGAAGAATCAAAGAAAACAAAAGAACCAGTAGAGATAAAAAGAGTTAAAAGACCCAACCAAAAGTACAGATCACCGGAATGGTCTTATGTGACACTGTCTGAAGAAGGAAAAGAAGAAACAGTGACTCAAGATAATCCGGAAGTGGTCTTGAGAGAAGTGGTTGAGGAAGATACTGGTGAAATCCTGAAAGTACTCTTGACTGACATTGGAGAAGAGTCAGATACTGAGGATTTGAATGTTGGAGATCTGATACAATTTGATGTTGAAGAAATTGGAGTGAAAAATGATGAGTATCCAAACTGAGTAAAAGAAGGATTCACTTGGTCTGAGTGAACAAGAAGATTCATTTGAAAAGTTGAAAAGTTTGGAACCAACGTTGAAGAATTGAAAAGATCTAATTACAGTAGTGGAGTAGTAGAAGTTAAAGCAGAATGGCTAACATAGAGAATAATCAAAATAGATGTGCCTTCTTTAAAAGATGGTGCAAGATGTGCTGCTGTTGTACTGGAATATTAATGCTTCTATGGGGTGTTTTAGTTTTATTAGTTACTTTTAAGGTTGAATTTGGGATGGATACAGAGAACATGACTAATATAGAGAAGAATTCACAAAAAGTAGTTCCAATTAGAAATAGTTACATACACAAAGACAGGTCAATTAACAATTTTTCTAGCAATGCTTTTTCTAAACTGTTATATGAATATGTGAAGACAATGGAAGTGAGGGATTGCTATGTCTGCATGCAGTTACCTGCATCCGTTTCAGAGGGTGTTACTTATCATCATTTACCAGCTACATATGGTATTTCTTGTAGTATTTTAAGTAGTGTTTTTTATTTGTTAGGGAAAATAGATTATAAGATGTCTAACAGAGATAGTATTTTTGGGCATTTGCCAATGAACAAAGAGCTGAATCCAGCTAAAGAAGCTAACACTTTTGGTGAAATTTTTATTGAAGAAAAAGGACTAACATTAGATTACATTTTTAAGAATAATTTAACTTGTAGTTTGAAAGAAGAGGAGAAAGCTTTCCTAGATATGGTAGAGGAAAGGAGAGTGAACATGCATGAGAAAGCAGGGAAATATGAAGTGAGTGAGACAATTTGGGACATTGAAATGGGAAAAGAGTTGAGAAATGGGGCTAGTCCAACTTTGGCTCTAGATGCACCGCAGAAGGGTAAACTATGCATTACCAGAAGGAAATCCCAATATGATACGTATTTTGTGGGGACTAGTGAGTGTCATGATACATACTTTGTTGCGACTGGTTGGGGTTTCAGAGGTGGAGAAGATACTATTTTTCCAGGAGTGTACTATGTGTGTGGGAACAAGGCTTATTACAGGTTGCCTGACCATTGGTATGGCACATGTTATGTGGGTTTGGTTTTTCCTAAGATTTTTCATACAGATAAAATAAATGATGTAGAAGATATTAACCTATTAAAACGTTTTAAGAGAGAAACTTGGTCTGAAATTGTGGGTGATATTTTTGGGGTTTTGATTCCAGCAGTGGGAATTTCTTTAAATGCTTATGGAATTCGGAAATTGTCCACAGTGGTTGATCGTTTATCGACAAATACCGCAGGAGGATTTCTTTTGGTAAATACGGAGTTAAGTGCCGTACGTGCCATGTCAATGCAAAATCGACTTGCCCTTGATATTCTTTTGGCCAAGGAGGGTGGAGTTTGTGGAATTTTGAAAGTTCAACATTGTTGCACTTACATTCCTGATGAAAGTAAAGACCTGAAGGTCTATATCAAAAATATTACTGATTTGCATGAAGATTTAGTACCACTTGAAACTGGGAGTTTATGGACTAAACTAGCTAATAAGGTGATAGCTGTTAAAGATTTTATTGCAAGAATAGGTAGTACTATCGTAGGTAGAATACTGTTTCCCTTGTCTTGTATAATTGTTGCTGTGCTGATTCTGAGATTAGTGTGTGTGTGTTGTAAAAACAGGAGAGGGAAAGAGAAATTGAAAAATGAAAAGAAAAATAAGAATTCGAAAAATTCGAAAAGAGAACCAGAAGAGATTGAATTAGAAGAATTAAGGGAGAGTGTTTATTTAGAGACTAAGAGAGATGATGAAAGAGTGACTGGTGTTTAATGTTGTGTAAGGGGAAAAGACATTTCTGATTTCTCCTAAAATGGGACTAAATTTTCACGAAATTTTTTTTTGGGTTTATTTGGTGATAAAATCACCAAAGGGGGGATTGCTGGAGCAGAGTTTTCTATTAGAAAATTCTGGGGCTTTTGAAGCTCTGGCATGTCTATGCGTTTTATTAATTTATTAATAATTAACAACTAATTATTTGTCTTGTGCAAGTGCATTCTATTAATCAACCTGTTTGTCCTAACACAAGAGAAGGTTACACGAGGGTTAGCATGTGTGTGCTGTTTATGTATTCACAATAACGTGCAAGTTTTCATGTTTAAACGTTGCTGTGTGCTATTTACTTTGAGCACAAAACGCTGTCTGAATTAATGCTCTATATGTCGCAAAGCTAGATAAATGCATACACATAAGGGTGTTAGTGGGGTTAACACTGTTTAATCATTATGATGTAGTAATCTTTATTTTGTCTCTTTAATTAAAGATGGTCTATTGTGGCCTATGGAGGCCTTCATGAAAATAACTGAGAATAATTTGAAGCCTGGCTGAGCTCTGGTGCAGGCGAAATCTGTGATGTGACAAGGGAGACCTCTGCTGGAATTCGGTTACAGACAACTGACCGTAGTCCTTATATCGAAATTTCCGGGAGGACATCAGCAAGTTTGGAGGATCTCCAAAAGAAATGATTTGTCCTTGGTGAACAATGAGCCTCAGAAAGAACTCTGTGCTAAAGCCGGTTTGCCGAGGGAAATGAACTTTAATAGTTTCAAATCCTTGATTCCTGTTCCGAAGTTTGTGTATTATGACTTTTCCTGAGCGGAGATTTCAGGATGTTGCAAAGTTACATCCCTTCCTTCTCGTTCTGCTCAGTGATACAATTTTACTTGTAGAAGTTTATGTGGGTTTTCATTGTATTTTGCATTATAAAATGTTAG
This sequence comes from Triturus cristatus, assembly GCF_964204655.1. Lineage (NCBI taxonomy): Eukaryota > Metazoa > Chordata > Amphibia > Caudata > Salamandridae > Triturus > Triturus cristatus. Next base: position 756,386,406 of record NC_140581.1, read on the forward strand.
CTTAGGGAGGGCTCTCGCCACACTTTCTTTCGTCGCCTTGCTGCGTGAACTTGCGTTGCTGAGGACTGATGCTGAGGACCTTATCCTGAAAGACTTTACCAAGAGACTGGTCCTGACCCGTTCTGACACTAGTTAGAATAGGTAATTATGAGAAATGATTTATTCTGATTTATTCTGACTAATTTTAGATAAAGCAATATAACTTTTAAACATGGTGTTAGTCGTTTCTTTCCTTGTCGTTTATTGAAGACTTATTGATTACTGTTTATAGATTGTTTATATTATGTTAGACAGCCACTAAACTGGTCCTATCGCCTAGATATAGATGCAGGGTGCTTTAGGAGTTTTCTTCCCACAGGTTTGCTGCTGGTAGAGTATTGGAGCGTATGTTAGTGAAATGGGCCCTAGCGTATGATGAATGTATGTGCGTGTAACTGTGAAATTACTCTATCTGTGGTAGCGGGCATATTTCTGATACCCTGATCTGTATCATATGCATGTGTTTTGTGGATGTAGTTGACTGACTTATAGAAAACAGGTTAGCTTGTCTTCAAAGATTGTTTTGCTGTTGCTTCCTCTTTCTGATTCTCTCTTCTGTGAGATGTCCTATGATTAAGTAGAATATTTTCATCAAAATTTGTTATAGAGAAAATGGTGAATCAGGCCAAAGACTGAGAACGTTCCATCCTCGCATGAGTCTTAAATTTTCAAAGACTGATTTACTGCAGATTTTGTGTTAATAATGCATCATTTTTAAAAAGCCTGCACGTTTAAGGGTTTGTAATCAAATCAAATGGTGCACCACTGAATGCTTGCATATTGAACAACAAGGAACAGAATCAGTGTCCAATAGAGTATGTTCTTCAAATCTTCTTTTTTATTATTCATATCAGACGTGACAAGCGTTATGTAGTGAAGAACAGCCAATGCATTTCTTCCAGTACAATGGACTTATTCTTTACTTTTACAGCTTTTGAGTGGTTCTCTGTTCCTTATCATTAGTGAAGCATCTAGATGCATCTACATTCATTTTTTTTTTCTTTTCATCTGATGATGATCATGCTTTTCATATATATAGATGCATCCCCTTTTGGACAGTGTAGCTTGCTTATCTGCCAGCTCAGACACGATTGAGTGCAGTTTGTTTTTCTTTACGGTTTATTAATGTTACAGTATATTTGTGTGATGATTGTCTATTTTTCCTAGGTGCCGTACTGATGGGTCATTCTGCCCCGGGTTGTCTCATTTGTTATTGACTTCGTAAACTGTTAACATTTACTGGATCATATCTTATCTATACTTAAAAACCTGAATAAGCTATCTTCTACATATATCCCTTAGTTGGATCTGCTCACACTATTAAGGACCGATTGCACTTATGGGATATGTTTTCAACTCATCTCGTACCAGGCTTTTATTCAGAAGGACTCATCTGTCCTTATTCCATAGATACCATATTTTGATCATGTAAGAGAAGGCCTTTGGATAATTTTAATTCCTCTGTTTCTCATGTTGTGTATAAATGTTTAGATTTTTTTTTGTGTTCACTCTTTGTTTCGTGTCTCGGTGGTTTGTTTATGTTCTAGGTTGTTGTGGACCATACCACTTCCAAGTATGTTTCAAACAAAGATTGTGTATAGGTGTCACTACTATACATGACCATGTCTTTTGTCATATTGTTAGTCATGTCATTTAAATGTATTTATATATGTATATATTTGTTACTCTACAGCTTCTAACAAGTACATTGTACTGGACAAAACGTGTTGGCTGTTCTTCAGTAAATAACGCTTTTCACGTCTGAATTATTTATGAACAATAAAAAAGAAGATTTGAAGAAATACTCTATTGAACACTGATTCTGTTCCTTGTTGTTCAATATGCAAGCATTCAGTGGTGCACCGTTTGATTTTAATTACAAAAATGTTTAGTCCAGCTGAGGACCACACCTTGAAAGTGGGTGCTTGAATTGGGTTCACGCAAACAGATTTGGGATATTGTCCTCATCATTATATACTTGGGGATAGTAGGATAGGTGCGAGTTGTGGTAGAGGTTTCACTGTTGTTGTTCTTGTTATTACGCTTCAGGGTTTGCTTTGTTGTAGCTTTGATAGACATGGCTATTCAAATGGGGTTCGAGGATTCTTCTCAGTGTGCATGGTTTGCATGGTGTTTGATTCAGTGTTCATTGGTGTTAGCTGTAGATGGTTGTAGTGTGGCCTCTATGGATGTTGGGCAAGGTGAGTGAGGGTTGGAGTTGTGCTCTATAACTTATGGAGTAAAACTAGTGGCTCATAAGCATGAGTTGCACCAGAAAGGTATAAGAATAGATGTGTCCACACCAACCCGGTTGCCACTTTAGCTGCCTGTATTCATGGCCTGAAACTGTCAATGACACTGCAAGGGGTTTGGGACTTTCTCTGATTCCATGTTAAAATTAATCATTGTTAAATCACAGAATAGTTCTTTAATAATGAAGACAACAGTGCCTCTTAACATTTTTTGATTTTTCGTTGACCACAGGTCTACTTTTTGGGTTCTAATGTTAGGAATTAATAATATTCCCATGATAAGGCTGAGATTGGTCTGGGGTTAGCAGACCTGCTTATTGAAGTCTTGCGACGCACACCCCTATTCTTTTCACTGAGGAGGCACTTTGACTGTTGATCCTGTCTGTATTCTGTCTGCCTATGCAAAGGGCCATGGATAGATTTTCTACATCCTCAGAGGTTTGATTGTAGTAGGACACTGAAATATTTACTGTTCATTCGATTTAAAATTTTGTAAACAATGTACCCAACATTTCCAAAAACAATTTTGTTTTCAGGCCATCTGTCTGTGCAGTCTCCTTGCAGTGTGTCAGAAATGGTTAGAAAGAACACAGTGGCATTATTGTTGCATAATGAATTTAAAGATTAAACCTATAATTAATCCTAATGGGTTTATTTTGACTGAAGACATTGCAAAATGTAGCTTACTGCAAATGTGGCTGTAAAGCTGTATGCCAGATTTATTTGGAAATGTTAAAGCGATAACATTTTGAGATGGCGAATTGCCCACTGGCAGTACTCAATTTTAGAAAGATGCATAGAGCTGACGTGCTTGTAACTCTGCTAGGCTTCAGCATTTTCCAAACTGCACATGCGGCGTCTAACTCATGAATAATCAATTTACTGGGCACTGTAACATACGAAAGATGACAAGCAGGGACAGGTCATGGTGAGACGTCAAACTCACGCTGCTGTTGTGGACCATACCACTTCCAAGTATGTTTCAAACAAAGATTGTGTATAGGTGTCACTACTATACATGACCATGTCTTTTGTCATATTGTTAGTCATGTCATTTAAATGTATTTATATATGTATATATTTGTTACTCTACAGCTTCTAACAAGTACATTGTACTGGACAAAACGTGTTGGCTGTTCTTCAGTAAATAACGCTTTTCACGTCTGAATTATTTATGAACAATAAAAAAGAAGATTTGAAGAAATACTCTATTGAACACTGATTCTGTTCCTTGTTGTTCAATATGCAAGCATTCAGTGGTGCACCGTTTGATTTTAATTACAAAAATGTTTAGTCCAGTTGAGGACCACACCTTGAAAGTGGGTGCTTGAATTGGGTTTACGCAAACAGATTTGGGATATTGTCCTCATCATTATATACTTGGGGATAGTAGGATAGGTGCGAGTTGTGGTAGAGGTTTCACTGTTGTTGTTCTTGTTATTACGCTTCAGGGTTTGCTTTGTTGTAGCTTTGATAGACATGGCTATTCAAATGGGGTTCGAGGATTCTTCTCAGTGTGCATGGTTTGCATGGTGTTTGATTCAGTGTTCATTGGTGTTAGCTGTAGATGGTTGTAGTGTGGCCTCTATGGATGTTGGGCAAGGTGAGTGAGGGTTGGAGTTGTGCTCTATAACTTATGGAGTAAAACTAGTGGCTCATAAGCATGAGTTGCACCAGAAAGGTATAAGAATAGATGTGTCCACACCAACCCGGTTGCCACTTTAGCTGCCTGTATTCATGGCCTGAAACTGTCAATGACACTGCAAGGGGTTTGGGACTTTCTCTGATTCCATGTTAAAATTACTCATTGTTAAATCACAGAATAGTTCTTTAATAATGAAGACAACAGTGCCTCTTAACATTTTTTGATTTTTCGTTGACCACAGGTCTACTTTTTGGGTTCTAATGTTAGGAATTAATAATATTCCCATGATAAGGCTGAGATTGGTCTGGGGTTAGCAGACCTGCTTATTGAAGTCTTGCGACGCACACCCCTATTCTTTTCACTGAGGAGGCACTTTGACTGTTGATCCTGTCTGTATTCTGTCTGCCTATGCAAAGGGCCATGGATAGATTTTCTACATCCTCAGAGGTTTGATTGTAGTAGGACACTGAAATATTTACTGTTCATTCGATTTAAAATTTTGTAAACAATGTACCCAACATTTCCAAAAACAATTTTGTTTTCAGGCCATCTGTCTGTGCAGTCTCCTTGCAGTGTGTCAGAAATGGTTAGAAAGAACACAGTGGCATTATTGTTGCATAATGAATTTAAAGATTAAACCTATAATTAATCCTAATGGGTTTATTTTGACTGAAGACATTGCAAAATGTAGCTTACTGCAAATGTGGCTGTAAAGCTGTATGCCAGATTTATTTGAAAATGTTAAAGCGATAACATTTTGAGATGGCGAATTGCCCACTGGCAGTACTCAATTTTAGAAAGATGCATAGAGCTGACGTGCTTGTAACTCTGCTAGGCTTCAGCATTTTCCAAACTGCACATGCGGCGTCTAACTCATGAATAATCAATTTACTGGGCACTGTAACATACGAAAGATGACAAGCAGGGACAGGTCATGGTGAGACGTCAAACTCACGCTGCTGTTATATTTATCTCTGTTCTGTTAATGTACATTTGTGGAATGTGTGTCATCAGTGCTCTAAAATGTAGAAAACAAGTCAAATACATGTGTTCTAATAGGCATTTCTCATTTTTATATTGACATGATGTTTTCTTTAGCAGTTTGATCATATGATTCACAGATTTTTGACTCTCTCTGACACATATTCCGTGATGAACAGAGGGTGATACAGAGATGAATCATATTCAGTGAAGTAGCATGCTATTCTGATGGCTTGTAACCTTTGTAAATGCTCGCAGCAGTGGCTTTTAATATCTCCACAGAACAACATATTTCCCTCAAAATGTATTGTTGAAAAATGTTCTCGTAATATTATTATAAATACCATTTCCTTTAAATTAGTTGTTCTTATATATTTATGTTGTTTTTATCGTTTATAATGCTGAACATATTGCCTTGCAGTTAGGTCACGATATTAATTTTATGACACACACAAAACATCCCAACTTTTCCCCTAATTGACTTTCTTCACTTTCTTGCTTTTAAGGGGCAATATTTTTTCATATGATTTTCACCTATGGGAGATATGTTTGAGAGGAGAATGTCTACCAGCAAAAATAAAACCGCGGAGAAAAGATAATCTCGGTGCAATCCATTCTCCTACTGGTATCTGTGTGACTCGCAAATGTATAATTTTGTGGAATTTTCGTGTGTGTATTTCACCTTGTCATCTTGCAATCACATCCAAGAGCTTTTTATCACCTTAAATCGATCTATAAGAATTTCTTTGTATAGCGGTTGGTATTTTTGATGAGCGTGTTTTGTGGGACTGACACCGAGATTTAGGACTTGTAGATTTATTGAATGCACTTAATTGCAGTTTCCACATAGAATATTTTTCTGCACCAGTTGAACAGTGTTAACTGACTGGCATTGCTAAGTGTTGAAACACTGGCAAGATAAGATCCCGACATATATTCCTCTCAACACCGATCCAAGAAAACCTGCTATAACCGGGATTGCAGTATTTCTTCCTTTCTGCTCTTCTTGGAAAGAACTATGTTGATCATTACCTCATGAATAATTGCTTGGTCTTCCAAGGTGGCAGGAATCCAATGCCACAGAGCGTCGCATTTGCAGTTCTTCCAAGGATGTTGGTCCCTACTTTCAAAAGAAGCAAAAAACACACATGTCATTAAGAAAACGAATTAGAAGTTAAAGCTCAACCCCTCATTTTAATTACTCCAAGTCTGCTTCTTCCTCATCACTCAGGCGCACACACGCACACAAGGTACAAGTGAGAAGACCAAAAGCAGACACAGAATGATGGTAAGAGCGGGAATAGAACTCAAAACCCTCACAGAGAGAGTCCATTGCCAAAACCATAAGACTGCAAGTGAGTCACTCTATGACAAACACCAACAGCCAGCCCAAGAAGGGAACAAAAACCCTGAAGGCAGAACTGTCCATAGGAAAAGAAGAGGATTGCAGTGCGAACACAACATGGGGCTGCTTCCATGGTGTCAAGGTTACTTTTGCTATCACACATGCATACAACTAAGCCAAAACACACAGGGCCAGGCATTGAGCCCATCCAGACCAAGACAATTCAATGAGCCAACCCAAAATCAGAAGAGTCAAGGCCAAGAAAATGGTTGGACCAAAACTCAGAATCAGCGAAAACAGAGTAAGAGACTGTAAGAAACCACAAGTAACCACGGCAGATGTATGGGAACCATCCAGGCAATAGTGGGAGCTGTTATTGGGTGGAAAAAATTCACACCATCATACCAAGAGCCAGATGCATCAATTAGAGGATCTGAGGAAAGGGAATCAAGGTCAAAGGGTTGGGCATAATTACATATATTTTTCAGATATGGATCATAAGGCAGTACAGTTCAAATTATCACTACGAAAGATGTCCCACTAAGCATTTGATTGTTTTACAAAATATACAATTCTCTAGAACATACTGCTGTAAATGAATGTGGAATGCAAGTTCTAAAAGTAATTTCATCGAGAAACGTGGGAGTCAACTACTGACAATACATAATTCAGAGTAAAACTTGGGTTTGCAAACTTTATATTTGAATATGGACGTTCTTTCGATATAGATTGATTCCTAAATATATCGGTGCTTATTAAATGTTTATATGATGTACAGGTTCAAATGATGTTTCATGAACTTTACACACAGTAACCTATGGTATTGAATTCACACAGTGATTTCTACAGTGTCAGCTTGGCCCTTTCAAATGATATAGAGCTGTGAAACGGCCCATTTGCTTAAAGAATGCACACGTAATGCAAGATAACAGCAGAACAAGCAATTAAGAGAGTCTTAAGAGCCACAAACTGGTAAGTGCAGGTCCTACTGTAAGAAATATTATCATATTGAAGGGACTTTGGGAAAATTCCAGGGTATTCAGAATCCAGCAAGTGGCCCAGCCTCTGCAAACCACTAACCAGGCAGCCATATGCAAATCAGTCTTGACCCTGTTCCTCATGGGAACAGTCCAGTCCGAACTGCAAAGCGAGGTTCCTCCTGGACCAGAAACAAGTATCCTGGGACTGGTTTCAGGGTAACAACCCTCTCTAGCCAGGCTAGCTGGAATCCAGTGGCACAGTGAGCAAGGGGCACACCCATCCCACTTAGGGTGAAAAGTGCTGCAGCAACAAATGATGGACGGAATATTGAATGAATCAAACATTCACCCCCAGTCAAGAGATCTGGGTTAAATCCATTGCTCGTTTGTTCACTACGCCACCCCAGTTTGTACCCATACATATGAAAATCAGTCTTGACCCTGTTTTTCGTGGCAACAGTCAATCCCGAACTGCCAAGCGAGGTTCTCCTTGGACCGGAAACAAGCATCCTGGGGCTACTTTAGGGGTAACACCCCTCATCTGTCTGGCTAGCTGGAATCCAGTTGCACAGTGAGCAAGGGACCAACATCTGGGCGCACCGATCCCACTTAGGGTGAAAAGTGCTGCATCAACAAATGATGGACAGAATGCTGAATGTATCTTACATTCACCCCAGTCATTAGATCTGGGTTAAATCCATGATTCTTTTGCTCTCTGTGTCACCCTAGTTTGGACCAGCCATATGCAAATCAGTCTAGACACTGCTACCCACAGGTCCCCATTCAATGATGCTTATTGAATAAGAGAGAACCTATCTATGCCTTCCCTAGCCCACCCAGACCTACCCCCTGTATCTAGAAAAATAAATTATCGTCCCACCCTGCTGTCAACTGACAACCTGCAGGGAGCAATCATTCCAAGTCCCCCTTGACTCCACCACCCCACCACTCAGCCACCACCAGAAAGAGAAAAAAGAAAAAGGGGGGCTACCCGTGGCTTATGCCAACATTATTAGTCAGATAAGAGGACGATACTCCCCCAAAATATTTTATGTAGCGTCTGATTGCCACCTAGACAGAGCTTATTTAGCTTCAGTCTCTGTGTAGAAAAATTGTGAGCGACTGCCCTTAATAATGTTGAGCAGGCTCCTGCAAGAAGACCTGTGCATCAACTACTTTTATAGGATCTATCAGCTGTTATAGCTTCCATCTCTTGCCATCATGGCTTTGTACAGATCTGGTATTACAAATATATAAATTGAATCCACCTTTACAGGGGTTGTGGGAGGGGCTTTGGTAAAGATTGCTAGTGGAAGTAGGAAGTTGCCGATGTATACCACCATTGGACAGGAGTATGATGACATTGTTCAGGGGCCTTGGGTTACTAAAGTTGGTAGTCTATGTGCCTGCTTATCCTGTGAAACCATATAAATGCCTGCTGAAATAATCTAACCATGTAAGCTACAGGATCCGAGCCTTACCCCCCTTTGGGTATTCCGAAGACCCTTTAGTTATTACGGTGTTGTCAATTCTCAAGATCTTCGATTTTGCCCTGCAGACACGCCATCATGTTTTTCTGCGTTTTTAATGATTTGACCAATGCAGAGCTGATCTCCTCTGCCACTGCCACACACTGTTGTAAATCTGAGACCACTCAAGAAAGCAGTAAAACTTTACTAGTGACATGCGTTGATGCCTGTTTTATTTCTGACTGTCTGTATTTGCTTCTATGTAATATTCTTGTGCCTCTACTCGTTGAGCATGCAAAAATTGAAAAAGCTCTTCAGTTTCAATAGATTTGGAAATCTCATCTCCTGCCCTGATTGGAGAATCAGAATGATCCAATTTTAAGATAGAGCCCCCTGATGGATTGTTAGTCCTTTGTAAGCTAATCTGCTGCTCTACGCTAGAGATTATATTATCCTGGGTAGCCAGGCCGGTTCCCAGAGAATGCCCCTCCCCGGTTGAGCTCATGTGTAACTTGTTCTGGACAACCGAGAGATTATGGCTCTGACTTCACATTTGGAGGTAACCCACTTGACTAAGGGATTAGCCTTACACCCCACTTTTGAGCGTGTCGATACAGAGCCATTATGCTGTTCCCCCTCAGAGTCCCTGTGGGGGAGTTTAAGACCTCCCCAACCTTTCCCTCCCTTGACTTTAGACAGCTTATTTTCCGCTGGGTCTAATAGTGCTTTGACACATAACAATTGCAATACACAAGTAGGAGCTAAGGGGTGGAAAAGAACAGGTCGCCCCCCACTCACGGAATTCAACACAAGAAAAGACCTGTTCTATCAACTGTATGAACTGCTATGGGCATCCACCATGTATTTTTGCAGTCACACAATTTTGTGTGACAGGACAGTGGATCAATATCTCCCATCTGCCATATGGTGACTTCAATCACTTAATTATCTTAAAAACCTAGTGTTTGTGCTGTCTCTCCCTGAATAGCCCTCCCTCTAATGTGAAGAGAAACTGTGAGGGTAGAATAATGTAACAATGAATTAGAAGTGTGAAAAAAGGTGAGAGAAAGTTAGCTGTGCCTCACGGGAGTACCACCATGGGAGTTTACAGACTGGTACTCGCCTGCATCCTCAGGTTCTCATCATTAGCAACAGCCAACTTATAAATAAAATAGGTGATGAAGAAAAAAGAACAAAAACATGTTCAGTGTGGTATATATGAACCCTGTCAGGAGTACCGTGATCTGGCATAGGAAACCCGATACACCTAGTCTAAAAACGAGCTAGACAGCCACTAGCTATACTACTTTATTCCTTGCTGTGTGTCTGCTCAAGTAAAACCAACATGTTTCATTGCCTATGTGATCTTACGGCAATTTCATCAGGGTAAGGGTCAGTTGTCCACACTGCACCAATTTTCTCTGTTAGTTATACCTACAGGAAACAGAGACAGCATAACACATCTCATCAACACAGACATCAGACAGAGCATCAAAATAAAAAACATTGCTGTTAGTGGGGAATGTCGACAATGCATATGATATATTTACCAGGTGGTTGCCCTTCATCGGCATACCTGCAACCCCGTTTAAAAACTGCACATGTGTACTAGTCCATATGCGCAGTGCCCGTCGCAGCTGCTTCAATCAGTCAGTCTGTATGAAAAAGGGAAAGTTATTCAAGCATTCAGTACGTCCCATAACCATGCACCATGATGTCTTTCAGAATAGGGATCATCCGCTACCCTACCTTAGGTCACTTATGCGAGTCCCAAGCACTTGTTACTCACTTGTGCGTAGATCCCTCTCTCACAGTATTAAAACAACCGCCACTCGTCTGTACCGCCTACACAACTCAACCTCTATTGAGTAAAGCAGCCCCTCTTTATTCGTACTTGCGCTGCCCAATCTACGTTGCGACCATATGGTTTATCTAATCACGGGTGGCTGCTGCGTATGTCACGCCTATTGTCAATTGCCCCTAACTTCACCGGGGGATACATCAGGCTTCCGCTCGTCTCACCTTTTTTCACACTTCTAATTCATTGTTACATTATTCCACTCTCACAGTTTCCCTTCACATTAGAGGGAGGGCTATACAGGGAGAGACAGCACAAACACTAGGTTTTTAAGATAATTAAGTGATTGAAGTCACCTTATGGCAGATGGGAGATATTGATCCACTGTCCTGTCACACAAAATTGTATGATTGCAAAAATACATGGTGGACACCCATAGCAGTTCACACAGGTCTTTTCTTGTGTTGAACATAACAATTGCACTCGGGGGACAAATGTTAATCCTATAATAATCAATCAGGCATTAGGAACTATACATAGATCAATCCATTCTGTCAGCTTAAGATTGCTGTAGTTTCACACTATTTGCATGCTTTACTACACCCCAGAGAGGATTGCTAGCTGGGCTCAAAAGGAGGGATGCCATGGAGGGGACTGAAACAAATGCCCAAAATGTGTTTTGAATGCAGCAAACATTGCATATATGTTTGCTACCTGCCTGGAGTTAGATATATTCTAACAGAAGATAAGTCACACCATGAGGCTACGTTTGGGGACAGATTGCTCCCCAACAGTCACGGAAATCATTCTGGGCTATAAAGTTGACAATCATGGACAGAGAGGCCCCTTTAAAATTCTATTGGTGGCTGCTTGACTTGCCATAGCCAGGGCTGGGTCTCTCAAAAAACCCCCTCTGTAGCTGAGTGGTGGACTATAGTGAATGAAACGTATGAAATGGAGTAGGCCCTGGTTAAGGCAAGAGGAGTCCATTCCCTGAAGAGATTTGATTTAATATGAGGCAGTTTATTAGATACATAAGGGTATCAGCCAAGACTGGGGGACTGAGGAGAACAGAATTGTGACAGGTGCCTACCTGAGTATGGAATCTAGATCTTAGTATTATTATCACTGTCTTATTCAAATTAACATATGTGTTGTAATGTATTACAATTATTGTGTTCTGTTATCCCACAAGAAATATAAAAAAGCTGTAATAATGCTCCCTTTTTGACAATAAAAATAAAAATATATTTTTTTACACCACCAGCGCATAAGAAACACCAAACGGACCTTCATAAGAGACAAAGTTCAGACAAACGCGACCAACGCCAAGGAACTGTTCAACATCATACAGCAGTTCGTGAAACCCCCCAGCGAAGCCACGCATGTCACGCCTTCCCAGGAACTCTGTGACAAGCTCAGCTTCTACTTCCATCTGATGATCAAGGACCTGTACGACAACTTCAGCGAACAGATGCCTGACACCACCCCCCCACGCCGTGGATAAGCCATCCATCAAGACCTGGAATCCCACCACCTAGAACACATCACCGCGACCATGAAGAAAACCCACTCAGGAGCCCCTACAGACCCCTGCCCACCGCACATAATCCACAGGGCCGCTGCCGCCATTGCACCCGAACTAGGATGGACCATCAACACCTCCCTCATGTCCGGCATCTTCTTAGATGACTGGAAGCGGGCGGAGGTTAAACCCTTCCTCAAGAAGCCAACGGCTGACCCGGCAGACCTGAAAAACTACCGGCCCATCTCTCTCCTCCCCTGCACGGCCAAAGTCACCAAGAGATTCGTAAACGCCCAACTGACCGCCTTTATCGAAGAGATCTGCATTCTGGACGCCTCCCAGTCTGGATTCCACAGCAACCACAGCACCAAGACTGCCCTCCTCGCAGCCACCGATGACATCCGTCTGCTACTCGACCAGGGTGACACTGCGGCCCTCATCCTGCTAGACCTCTCCACAGCCTTCGACACCGTCTCACATCGCACACTCACAGTCAGAGTTCACGACGCGGGGATACAAGGAACCGCCCTCAACTGGATCCAATCCTTTCTCTCTGGCCAAACCCATAGGATCAGACTCCCTCCCTTCCTCTCTGAGTCCTCCTATATCAACTGCGGAGTACCCCAAGGATCATCGCTCAGCCCCACGCTCTTCAACATCTACATGGCCCCCCTCGCTGCCATCGTCAGACAGCATGGCCTCAGCATTGTATCTTACGCCGACGACACCCAGCTCATCCGCTCACTCACAAAGAAGCCCGAAGACACCAGTCTCTGTTACCATGAAGGAATGAAGAATGTGGCAGCCTCGATGAAAGACAGCTGTTTGAAGCTCAACTCAGAGAATACCGAGGTCCTCATCCTCGGATCCTGCACCTCCACCTGGTGGCTCTCAGCAACCACCCCACACGAAACCTCGGCATCATCCTCAACTCCTCCCTCTCCATGAAACACAGTCGCCTCCACCTGTTTCAACTGCCTACACATCCTCCACAAGACCTTAAAATTGATCCCCCCGACTGCAGAAGGACCGTCACCCACGCACTCATAATCAGCAGACTCGACTACGGCAACGCCCTATTCGCCTGAATCAACATAACCCTTCTACACAGACTCCAAACCATCCAGAACGCCGCAGCCAGACTCATCCTTGTGACCCCGCGTCATGAACACATGACCCAACACCTATGAGACCTCCACTGGCTCCCCGTGGAGAAGCGGATCACCTTCAAACTCCTCACCCATGCCTACAAATCACTCAACAACATCAGGCCCAAATACCTCAATGAGAAAGTATCCTTCCATGTACCCAAGATGAACCTCCGCTCCGCTCCGACGACCTTGCCCTGGCAGAGTTCCCTCGCATCTGCAGAAATAGAATCGTTTGTAGAGCCTTCTCCCACATCGCGGCCAAGACCTGGAAAGATCTCCTTGTGAACATCAGATGCTCCCCGACCCTGCACACGTTCAGGAAGGACCTCAAGACCTGGCTCTTTGAATGATCTGGAGCTGCTCCCCCCACCGCCTTGAGACCCTCATGGGTGAGTAGCGCGCTTTATAAACCCCTGATTGATTGAAAACAATTGCAGTCTGTCTCGTACCTTGTTGTAGATCATTCGCCTTACTCAAATAAGTACTCAAGTTTTCTGTTCCAATTGCCTCCTTCAAGCCATCTGCCAGAAATAAATTCCCAGGTGAGGGTTGGGCATTCAGCTGTTCCTGAGTCCGTTGAGGATGCCATATTGATGCTCCAGCCTTCCTTCACAGCACTGAGTAAAGTATCAACCATTTCAGAGCCCGGAGTGGAGTTCTCTGAGCCACAGGACTGGAGAAATCCCAATGCTTTTCCTGACTGGAATAATTTCAGGATTGACTACCCCAGCAGTGAATTGGGAGCGGCGTCAGATGTCCATCCACCCTGCGCTACTTGCAGGGGTAACACCGGTGCCATCACTGTCTTTGCCACCACTGCAAAGCTCTCCAAGTCAGTGGCCACTGCCGTGACTGTACAGCCACCGGGTCCTCCTCTTTGTACTGCTGGGTGCTGCTGGGCCATTTCAAATGCTGCTGCTGACCTTCCAAAGACCGAGGCGGCATCAAATGCCCCAAATAAACCACCTCACCTCCCTTATCAGCTGAAGGTGACCGTAGGTGGTTTTAAGGTATCGCCAGCATATCAGGTACAAAGTCGCCGATACAGCCACTCAGCCCTTATGGCAGCTCAAAGCAGACCGTGGAGTGAGGCGGCTGTACCGGAGCAGGGTACAGGAGGTGCTCACCACAGCAGAGTCACTCCACCATCTTCTCTTTTCCCCCTGAGTGCAAATTCAGAGGGAGTCACTGATCGTCAGGAGTCTGTATAAACTGGGAGCAATTAATATCTGGTGAAGTGCAGAACACCGCTGTTATGGCTCAGTTGACTACTGCATTCACAGCGTGCATTTGTGTTTGACACCATTGCCATAGCTTAGAAATTAGTATACTGGCAACTTCCCAGGGTTGATAAAATGAGTACCTTTGAGTTAGGGAACAACAAAGACCAACAGGTACACCTAATGGTGACTGTGCACCCCACAAATACACATTATTTTTCATGTGTGCGGAAAATTGCCTTTTTGGTTGTGCAGAATATGAGGGCTGTACAAGTAAGAGGTCTACAATTGTCTGCTTAGTGGGAACCCAGCATCTGACTCTCTCAGGGTTAGAAGAGCAGAGGAGTTCAAACCCTACTAAGAGGAGGTGGTGGTGGCTACCAATCTCAATTCACAGGCACACAATAACACTCAATAAATGATTGTACAGTCAGTGCTCTTTCTTTGAAAAAGGAAAAGTGCATTTATTCCACACACTGCTAAACACTATTTATCAGTTTACAAATATATCCATTAGGCAGACGGGAATACCTTTGGTGGCAATCCGAATTCACATTTGACCCCTCATGATTCATGACACCCAAAACCACAATGCTCCCCACCTACACAAGATTGAACATCACAATATAAGGGGCCCTCCTTTTAAAGCAGACCTATTTGCTTAGTTGAGACACCACATCAATATGTAAAGCATGCCTATTGGCTTTGTTAACCCCTTCGATGCTGCGCAGATTCCGCCGCTGTGCTGACGGAATCTTGCGCGGGCGTGGTCATGACGGAATGGTTCCGTCATGAGCACAGCTCAACCGTGGGTCATGACGGAACCATTCCGTCATGAGCACCGAAGGGGTTAAGGGATAGTCACATCACCATAACCACAAGATAAAATTCACCATCTTATCACTAAAATCAGTAACCCTGTTTTAATGCAATAATTACTGTCAATAAAACCATTGCAATGTTTACCAAAAATCATTAACAGCAATATACTTTGAATAAAGCACTAAGAACAAAATAACCTCTGAGTCTTTCTTTTGCACACTTCAGCCACATAAAATGCAGCCATTGGACCAACCAGTAGAAGTCGCTGTACTTCCAAGCTGTTGAGCAAATACTCGACCCCTGAGTGCTTGAAATATTGTGGAATGTCTCCCTAGGATATGTTTCCTGGAACCTGGGAGACACTGGGTGAATTTAAGTTACTCAAGAGAGGACTGCTGTGCTCCAGCAGCCCCATGCACTTCCTCAAACACAGTGGTGGCACCACAGCCTTTCTTTGGGGCAGCATGGAAGAGAGACATAATGAAATGGAAAACCCTTGAAGAGCAATTTGGGGAGCTCCCTCCATAGAGCAGTAAATACTTTATAAGCACATTTGTCTTCTTTATCTGTTCCATTTTGCAGCATCACTGCATGTGTTTTACCCTTATCTTTGTTTTTGGGAAGGCTGCCCAGTTCCATCTCAGGCACCCTAGTCTTTTCTCACATTGGGTCAGCATGGAGACCCCACTCCCTGGACTGGCCCCCCTGCTCCCCCTAGTCATGGGTGCAGGGAGCAAGAGGCTGCAATAATCAATGGGGGAGCACAGGGAACTACCCCCTCCCCCTTATACCAGATCCTGCTGATGGATTTTTGGTCCCCATGGAATGCTTCGCCATATTGGGGGATTGGGTTGCTGTGCCAAAACGGGGGTCCAGGGAGGTGTCACAAGCACATCCCCTCCAAGGGCAGTTTAATAAAAAGTGTTGTGTTGTCCCCCAAGGGTTTAGCCCAGCCAGAGGGAATTTAATATAATTGCAGTGGAACCCCATGCTCTACATTCTTTTAAAAAGGTCATTATTTTAAAAATGTTATAAATTGGGCTCTTTTGGGTCAATTTCTTTAATCTTGGGGTCCATTTACTCCTAGTGGTGAGTTCTAGCCAGTAGGAGCACTTCTTGCCTTTAAAGGGACACACCTTACAGGCAGCTGGTATCACTGGGTGCCACCATTCTCCTTTGTGTGACCCCTGGTGCTCATCTCCCCCTGCTGGGGCACAGAAGTCCAAGTTAACCCCAAATCATCCTTGGGTGGGGTAAAGGGGTTAGTGTCAGTGGCCCTGACCAACCCTATTATTCCTGGGGTCAGCTGCAGACTGAGTCCTTTGTCCATCAGGGTATCAGGTGGCTTGTCCTTACAACTGTCCATGGTGTTGCTACCAACACCCCCCAGGCCTTTCATCTTGCTCTTTGACACTCCCTTCTGTCAGGGCTTTAAGTGTGGGTGAATGTGAGGCACCTAATGCCAATTCTGGAATGCCACATCATTCTTCCACCTCTGTCTCAACCCTGCTGCACAGCATTCTGTTATATTTCAATAATGCACGTTCAAGATGTGTATGTGTTGAGCTCCTCTGAGAGTCTCAGTTCCACCCCTAGCTGACATCACTGCTAGGGCTTTCCTGCCAAAACTTCAAAGGGGAACTCCTCCTGTGCTGGCTCCAAATATCCCTGGCTTCCTCCTTTGTTCAATGGGCATGGGTTGTAATAGCCCAGGCTCAGTTTAACATCTAATTACCAGATGCAGAGTTTCCTCCTCACATCTTCCTTCTCAGGAACTGAGTCAAGCACTGATAATTGTTCCTTTTGTGTGGGGAAGCCATGTTCCCTCTGCTGGAGAGCAGAGTAATTAATTAACTGTGCCCAGTAGGAAGACAAAAGTTCTAAAATCAGATTATGCACTGAGCAAGAGAAATATGACAATTCTTGGATGGCCGATGCGATATGAATCAGACTCTCTTCTGCACCAGGCTACTTGTGCACAATTCCTGGGCTGTACACAAGGGTAGTCTCACACATGCAGCCCGCACATGAATTCACATGCGTGTACACACATGTTCATGTGTAACCAGCCCAGTGCCCCTTATCCTGGCTGCATTGCAACTGCTTTATACTAAAATGCAGACACAGGTATTAAACACATGCAGTCCAATTACAATGTAATTTTCATGAGTGAGGCTCAAGTAGTAGGACTCATCCCACAGTAAAGGTCTACAAACTGGCAGAACCCATTTCGCTACAATGTGGAATATACTAATTTATTTAAGTCACCAGGGAAAGCTAATGGTGTTAAACATCACTTGTTGGTTTAAATGCTTTTTCCTCTTTCCCACTGTAAGATCCACATTTGCAAAACGGTTTTTATTCCCAAATGCTTCTGGAGCATATCTACCAGATGAACTCCAAGTTATAGAACAAATAGGATTCGATGTATGGCAGCAGATGATCAGTTGCAATGATTTACTAAAAATGTTCACCTCGATAACTTCCTTCAGTACTTGTTATCTTGTGTATTCTTTTTTCAACAAACTTAAAGTTTTAATTGTTTCTGTGTAAAGGCAGTGAAGCCTCCAGAAAATGGGAAACTTTGTGCTAAACAAAAGAAAATGTGGGCTCACCCTGAGTTTGAAAATTACTATTAGGTGCATGTTAGTTCTAGGTTTTACAATGAGTACTAATTCCTAAATTAAAGATGAAATTACCTTAGTTGAAAGGATGACTGCTTTCGGTTTTTCCTGTAATCCTCTTAGACCAAAAAACGTCAAGCATTATGCAAAGGTATGCGTATGCCAAACTGAAGAACAGGCTGAATGCATGGATATTGCTACAGAGAAATGTCTCTCTACCTTGGAAGATGACACGGATTCGCTAGGATGGAGCTTGAAGATGAGCATCAAGAGCTTTTTGTCTTTTGCTAATATTCATAAGATGTTCAGGGTAGGCTCTCTTTAATTTTCTACAACTTCTGAACCCATTTTAAATAGTCCCCACTGTGGTCAGAGAAGGAAATACATTACATAGCTATTAGACAGTGACCGAGCAGTCAATGTTTTACGGGTGCATACAAAGTTAAATGTCCTGTAAGAATAGGTTAATGAGAGCATCTGCAAGAAGTGAGCTTCAGAGTTGCAGATACACTTAAACCAAACTTGCAGTTAATTATTTATGACCATCTGGTTAGCTCTAAACTTTATTGCCTCCAGTTGTATTCGCACTACCAGCTTGTATTGCACTTTGGAGCACTGTATGAAACCTCTGATAGCTATTCAGATAAATGTACAAAATGCGAAATTTCCACATAGAACTGGATGCAGATATGTTTTGGGAATGCCCTGCAATAGAAAGTTAGAGAAGTGAATATTTAGATCATTGAGATCATTTATATATCTATATGGCTCTACCTGGTCGCTGCTGAATTAATTTATCTGTTGAAAACAGGCAAGATCATTTTATTTTCCCTCCTCGGTTGTAACATCACAAATAGAGAAACGCTGGTATTCAATAGATGTCCAAACAGGTAAGGAAAGGCTAAGGAAACTGCGATCTCAGTGATCTGTGGAAGCTATACGGTAAAAAGAAAAAACAGGAGAAACTGTTATGAAAAAGGTAACTCCTTGTCGACAATCAATTAATTTGAAGCATAATGTTGGATAATGTTATTACAATTAAATGAACTGAACCAAATGATCATTTGTGATGTAAACGTTTAAAAATATTTATAATTGTATTTGGATACTGTAATACAGTAAATAACATACATGATTAACGTATTAACAGTTTTCTAAAAGGCAAGTGAATATTCTAATTTGTATTTTGTTCTGCAGGAATATAGTTAATGTATTCTCTCCCTTTGTAAGTGCATTCCATATTGAAGGTAATGGTTTCAAAATGTGCACCCACATTTTGCAAATCAAATTACATTTTGTGAACCTATGTATTAATAGATTAGTTTACAAAATAGGAATCACAGAGGGTTGCAGGACAACCAGCCTATTTAATATTCATTAGGCAGGTAACAATTTGAACAGGGGTGATGGCCTGCAAGTAACCTCAGACCAGCATCAATGTTATTGCTTGCCAAAATGGATTGTTTTTTGTAAACAGTCCGAGTTCCTTAATGAAAGTGCGGCTACTCCTAAGTAAAAGCTTCGCATTGTGAAAAACTACAATAAGAGAAGGTGGTGATCCGTTGGACCAGTTGCCTTCTCCCCTGAAACTGCCATCCCGATTCCCAAATGGAAAGGGTCCAAAGAGGACCTCTTTCCTTTTCCAAATTGGTTATCATCATATCTTGAGAACTGGTAGCTAATCAATGGTTTGCTATTGGAATTGTAGTTGCAAACCATTTATATATAGCATGCCAACTCGCAATTTAGAAGAATGTTCCTTTGCATCTCTTCCAAATTGTTACTCAGTATGATTTGGAAACTCCATTTTGTGATGTGGGAATTCTACAAGATGAATTTATGAACCTGACTGTCATCATTCCCTGCTTAGAGCCTTTCTCATCATAAACAACAGAAATGCAGTGCCACCCCTCAACCTTACTAACTACCATATGTCAGTGCAAAAGGAGCAGACTTTGGCAAACTAGGCCCTTATAAAATTGTCAATGAAAGCTGTGTCTCCAGCCTTCTTAGTTACGTGTATGGGTCTACACCCATCCACAGACGTGAAGGCAATACACTTCCACTCTCTGAGAAAGCTAATCAGGGAAATACCTTTTTATGGCATGCAGCAAGGTGTAGGGCAGATTGTCTCACTTCGGAAGCTATTTACTGCTCAGTGATGACTGGGGCGACATTGTGTATGACATCGGCTGGTGTCACTTCTGGTTTAGCTGGAGGGACTTCAAGGGCATCAAGGTAAGTTTTCCATAGAGCATGCTAAGCTAAAGTCTGGTGCCTATCAAAATCCTGCATTTCATGGATTACCCACTGTTTGAGTAGTTTCTTTCACAGCTACCCCACCCTGCACTTTTGTTGTCTTAGCTCAATTGGTTCTCCTCTTGGTTTTGTTTAGCTAAGAGCTGATTTTAGAAATCCATTGATTGTTTATGATTGTGCTGTTACTTTTCTGGACCATTTTCCCTTCTAGGAGTTTGAAGCTGCTTGTTGGTTGTACTGGAACTTACTCAATATCCATTCATTTGTGGCCTCTTCCTTAACCAGGTGATAAGTTATGAGTATCTTGCCATCATTCTGAGGGTAAGAACTACATTGAAATTCAATTGTTGACATTCCGCTACATATGTATGTTTATGGTCCTCGCAATCATATTATTACCTTCAATATTATATCATATGTCCTCATTTATTCAGTACCAACCTTCTCAGTGATAATGAAGTACTTGAGAAACATTTTCTGCCTTCATTCCAGCGTTTAGAAATTGGGACTCAAGTTGGCAGAGGTTTGCACCCTGTCCAAGTAGGGACCAAAATCCTGGTCAGGGTAAGCTAGATACACATTTTAATAACCCTGAACTCACCCTCAGTAGCTTGGCACAGAGCAGGTAGACTTAACTTAAGAGGCAATATGTAAGCTGCTTGTGCAACACTCACAGTAGCACAATGAAAACACCACAAAAAGACTCCTCATAGGTTTAGAAAAATAGAGAATATTTATCTGGTTAAAACAAGACTAAAACGACAAAAATCTAATCAGTAGATGTTGAGATATGAATTTAAAAATAATAAATGCAAAAATAGTGCTTAGAAGTTACTAGAGGTCAAAAGGTTACTAAAAGGTCACGAGAGACTGGAACAAATCTCAAGTTCAGGCCAACTGTGATGGAGAGCTTGCCGATTACAGAACTGAGACAGACCTCGCTGAAGAAATACTTTGTCTGGAACAAGCGTCGGCGTTGGGAGCCTACTGCATCATTGTCGAACCACGCAAAGGGGGTCCTGCATTAT
This sequence comes from Triturus cristatus, assembly GCF_964204655.1. NCBI lineage: Eukaryota > Metazoa > Chordata > Amphibia > Caudata > Salamandridae > Triturus > Triturus cristatus. Next base: position 756,407,544 of record NC_140581.1, read on the forward strand.
TGTTGAGCTTGGTTGATGTAAATGCAATGTGTTATCATGGAGCTGCACAGGCTGTGGATCCGCTGTCATCGTGCAGCCTCTGCATCAAAGAGCGATGCAGTGCAATTTCTCACACAGTCGAGGTGATGTATCGGTTTTTGCAGAAATCAGCAACAGAATCCACTTCTGAGGCCAGGACTGGAGGGGACACCTCAGACAAGGGTAGGACGTACAGATGAAAGAGTCGAGTGGCACCAGCAGAATTGCAGGAAGTCTTTTGTGTCCCTGAGACTTCAGAAGACAGGAGGAAGCCAGTAGTCCCTTGTATTCACTCCGGGTTCAAGTGAGATCGGTCCAGTTTTTATCCCAATTAGGGCATAGGTCAGCAGCAGGAGGACAGTGCAGCAAAGCAGAGAAGCAGTTCCTCAGAACAGTCAGTCAAGTCAAAGTGGCAATCCTTAGAGCACAGATGTCTTTACTCCAGCGCAGTCCTTCCCAGGTCCAATAGCGTACTGATTTGGTAGGGTCAGAGTGCCAGTATTTATACCCAAAAATGTCTTTGATGTAGGGGGTAACTTCACAGGAGCTCAGTGAAGTGCACTAAGATCCCTACTTGAAGTTTAAGTTTAACCCTTCCCTTTCTTCCCTACCCAGCAACACCCATCAGAATGCAGATGAATGCAGATGTGTGCTAAAAATGCAGATGAGCCTCACCTTCCTTTGTTTGTGGATGTCCATAGAGAATTCACAAGGTGTAGCTGTCACCCAGCCCAGACATGTATTGGAGACAGGTTGGAGGCACACAGAGAAAACTTTAGAGCAGAGAAATGTCCACTTTCTGAAAGTGGCATTTCTAAATCACTATTGTCAAGTCTAACTGTACCACTAAAGAGGATTTATCATTACCATTCCATAAATATGAAACATGATTTAGTTACTTATTTCTAATTAGGAATTATATCTTTAAAGTGCTTTAATTAATTCCCAATGCTAGCCTATGAGAGGAGTAGGCCTCACAGCAGTGAAAAACGAATGTAGCTGCTTGTCACTACCAGGACATGTGAAAAGTAAATGTACATGTCCTACCTTTTAGTTACACAGTACCCTGCCCATAGGGCTACGTGGAGCCTAGTCTAGGGGTGAGCTGTGTGTAATAAAAGGGGAGGTTAAGTCTTGGAAAGTGGGTTTAATTGTCATGTCATAGTGACAGTAAACTGCACACACATGCCTTGCAGTGGCAGACTTGAGACAGGTTTGAAAGGCTACTTGTGTGGGTGGCACAACTAGTACTGCAGGCCCACCACTAGCATTTAGATTACAGGCCGTGGGTATATGGTATAGAACTTTACAAGAGACTAAATATGCCAATCAGGTATATACCAATGTCACCATGTGTTGGGTGGTAAAGTGCTAAGAGACCTAAGGCCAACAAAATGATACAGCAAAAAATGTTGGTAAGCAGGCTCCTAGTTAGAGAAAGACCACTCAAAGGAAAACAGTCCTAAAACCAACCACACTCCATTTCGAAGACCAGTGCTCTCTCTTTCTCATTCCATTCCATTTTGCCCTGGGGCTTCACATTGTGACATGAACTGTAAGCAGAGCACAGTGTTAGACTTGAGGAAGAGGGTTGGATAATTTTCAAACTCTTGTAGTAATGTGTCCCTATCCTGACATAAGTCTCCTCTTTCTATAGCTCGTGCATTTCTTAACCAAGGGCATCCAAAATGGATCACCAGTCCCAATTGACAAAAATGATATCACACATAGAGTCCTACTACATATATGTGCTGCATAATAACTGTCCACAAATACACACTCTTCACATGCACACTGGATATTAACTCTTGACATACTAACAGGATATCAGTGCAAGGTTATAAAGGGTCACAAAACAGCAAACCTTTACCCAAGAGGGATTAGTAGGCTGCCCTCTCTCTGACACAGACAATACGTCTTGTCACATTAAAGATTCACAAGACATGGTAAGCTATCATTACCACTTTATGTGTCTCACTGTGGGCATGGGCAGAGGTAATATGCCCACTATGAGGGCATGCTTGGTGCAAGCCCCCCGAGGTCAGGAGAGGCTCTGGGCTTTGTATTACCAGGGACAGACTTATGACTTTGTGCACACTATAGATGAGCATGATACTAGGACTAAATTGAAAGTCAAGATACCGATTTCAAATGGGTTTGAACACTCAGGGCAATGGTACACACCCATTTACCAGTAAAGCAAAAAGTGAATGCTGAAAGGGTGAAAATAGCATTCGCTCAGCATTTATCAGTATCTTCAGAATTCATTCCCCACCGGTGGATGAACTAAAGTTATAGTGCCCAATTTTTGTATTTAAATCTAACTATATAAATGAAAAATGTCCATACTCTTTTTTATTTGTTAAAAATGCATCTGTGTTAGAACAAGGCTTTTATTATTCCTATAATTCTATTGATTTTTTCTTGAACTATACATCCCTGACTCATCAGCTCTCGGATTTCCTATACTCATGAAGTGTTTTGTAAATCCAAAGTTTTCTTGCTAAAAGCTCCCATTTGTGAAAAGAAAATCGCAAGCATCCTAGTAGTAGATGTAAACTGCTGCTCGTTTCAACTATTGATGGTAGGGACTGTGAGGTCTATTAACTAGATTATCATCCAGTGCAGCAGTCACAAATACTGCTCTGTGTTGCATGAGGAGACAGCAGTACAGTGTCATGTACACAGAGATATGGCTCTGTACTCCTCTCTCCCTAGCGCTGGCACACAATCAGGCTTCAGGGCGCCACCACATACCTTTGCAGTATAGTGCAAAGGTGTCTGCATGAGTCTAGAATAGGTGTTGTACTGGAAGACTGCTCTTCCAAGACAACATACTATGCTTACAATAACTTTAAAAGTTGTCCTACTTTGTAAATTACAGCACACATGCAAAGTTGGATTAGAAAGGAGAAATAAAATCATTTTTCTTTGATAGCACCTTTTTTAAAAGGGTATTATTTTTTCATGCAAAACCTTGTCTACTTTTTTTATTACATAGAGGTTTGCCTCAAAAACATTGGTAGTTGTATGGGAACGCACCATCCATGGAATGACCCTTTGGTGTCAAGTAATGCAAAGCAGTGCTAGTCGCTGCTTTGCGCTCCCTTCAAGTGAAATCTAATGCAGGACAAGTTTTGGGCTGGACAGTAATTTGGAAAAAAACAGATTTAGTGTCTATTTGTAACACTTTTGTGATGCAAACAGGGCACACAATCTTACTTAATATACCTGTGAAAGTGTAGAAAATTGTAACTACTTATAAAGAATTAACCAGTTAGCCAGGTGAATTCATAATTAGTTTGATTTAATGGAATGTAGATTTTTGTTCAAACTTAAATAGTTTGTGACTTTTGTTCACCTTTAATCAGATATCAGTTAAGAAAATTTAGATGTTGTATTTTCCCAATGTACTCTAGGACGCTAATTACATTTCTTGTTTTTCTGCTTCTTCTAGTATTACAATAAAATCTCCTGTTAACAATGCTGCTTGCATACTTTAAATTTGCCCATGTCACCCATAGCACTGTGTTGGTTCATTACCATCACTTATTTTCTCAAGCACTGTGTTAGTGTATCCTGTTTCTTTTTTGTTTCAATGGCCATCAGGTCAGGCTGATTTATCTCTAAAGGCTGGAAAATGAAAGAATTAAGAATGTTTGAAAAAATATTAGAACACCATGAGGGCGACCTATTGCACATTGCATGGTAGGAACATATTCTGAGTGGCCCTTATTATGAGTTTGTCTGAGTAAGGTGGTGTATTTACTACTAAAAGAAGAATGGTGCATAATATGTGGACTTGATTTTTAACCAACTAAAGTCTGCATGTTTAGCCTTTTTTCCTGGCTGCTTCACCTGTTTAGTGCGTGATTAACTGGGACCCCCTGAATATGAGAAAATAAAATTCCTAGGACAGGGTAATACACAATGGAACAGTAACTTCCTAGGCAATTAGTTTATCAAGCATTATTGTATTGTAGGAGTGTCCAATTAGTGTAGCCACAACAAATTAAAAAATTGCACAATAATATTTATTATTGATATAGATATCACAAAAATAAAAGAAATCACAGTTAGAGAATACAATTATACAATGTATAGTCATTCAATACAATGATTCCATTAAAATTACAATAGTTATACAGGAAATGGGGGCACTTCTGTGGCCATGTAATAGTCTTCTACGCGCGTTTCGGCGAAAAAATACGCCTTCGTCAGGAAAAGCCACAGTTCCTGCAATTAAAAAACAGAGACTGGATACTATCTTTCATAGATGATTTTTCAATTTCATATCCAGCATATTTTGGCTACATGATCTAATGGACACGATTACAGATTTCATCATAAGGCTGTGTATATCTACTATGCACATTTCTTATTCATAAAATTTGGGAAATATGGGTAGGGATCATTTCAAAGAAAGATAATGGTAAAGGCAAAAGGGAAAGAGTGAATGAGTGAATGAGAGAAAGTAAATGGACAAAAAGTAAGTAAGCAATTAGAGATAAAAATATATGATGTGTATAAAGAAGAAAACAGAAATGTAAATAAAGATGAATATATAATTAGGACGTTTCGATGTTGAGAATATGATGCTCACAAAAATGATTGAAAGGTTTAGTGATGCTTACTGAAAATTATATCCTCACAAACGGGACAAAGGTATGATGGTTTTAGGAGGTTTCTAAGGGGACCTGTAATTATAATGAATAGTACTTAAGTATATATTATGATAAAAAAGGAGGACAGATAACTTTATTTAATATTGCGACTTGGTACCTGTTATCTGATGTAGGTCCACTTGGGGTTTGATATCCTCACAAACAGATCAAGAGTTTAGTTGTTTTAGGAAATTTCAATAAACCCTGTAATTATAATGGATTGTTCTTAAATATATATTTCCTGATAAGGAAAAAAAGACAGGTAACTTTATTTGATGTTACGACTCAGTACCTGTTCTCTGGTATGAGTCCACTTGGGGTTTGAAACCTGAACACTCTGTGTCATGTAGAGTCGATAAAAATTGATGTTGTAGAAGCATTCACTATTGAAAGGATAGTTCTGAAATTAGAGAGCCAAATATGTATTTTTTAATTAGTGACTGCCTAATAATGATAATAATACTGATAAGAGTCACAAGTTGATCTGTAATTACCTGATATTTTGATTTATATGGAGATTATCCAAGGTTCAATTCACAATGAAATGCCGTATAGATGACGAACGTCTTTTATATTGAGCACATTTCCTGGGGGAAAAAAGGAAAAGAAGCTCAAGATAAAATATATTCTATTCGAAACTGGGAGCTTATTATATAGGACTTAACTGGTCTAAGTGATATAGTGTGCTCAGGAATTTAAGAGAGGGACATTTGAGAAATGAGAATAATGCATAGCATCAGAGTCTTTATGACGTGGTTTAAGGCAGAAAAAGTCTGTTGATAAAACTTATCGCAGCAAACCAAGGGTAAAGTATTCTAAGTAATGCATCTAATCAAATTCTTACTGGTTAAAAATAGGTTTAGTCCGTGATTTCGTATTAGCACGTTACTGTATAGTTGTCTTACCTGGTAAATGATTGCCAGGTACACAGATTGCCTCGATATTGCCGGTAGCTGGGCTGGCGGCCAGAAAGGATAAACATTTATGTGTGATTTTAACCGCGCTTAAATATCGAGACTGCAAGAAAGTGACTCGATACAGGTGTGGGTACGTGTTGCGTCATGGCGTAAGTTGAAACACTACTCCAGTGACGTATTACGTATTAAGGAAATAGCGGAAGAGTGTTCGTATTCATGAATAGTTAGCGTCTACCGATGTATATGAACGTGAGAGCACGTGACTATGTCTCCGTGTGGAGGACTCAGTTCAACTAGACCGCTAATTTGATATTATTTATGTACGAAATATAAAAAATAGTACGTGAAGTTTTATTCCGTAAGTTCTATACTTATGTCAACAATACATGAAGGATAAATTGTGAAGTCAATGGAATAGTGCATTAAGGTGTTTGTTGAGGTCTACTGGAGTGTAACTAATGGCATAAGATATGTTCTATTGGTTATCAATACAAGATCTTAGTTGATCAGTGAGGGGCATATCAATGCATGTAAATGAACCAGAAGTTGATTTAGGGGGAGAAATATATAATTAAATGTGCAAATGAATTAGATAATTGCATTCTCCCAGGGTAGATCACTATTTAGACCATTGCGAAAAGTATCTAAAGAAAAGATCCAGAAGACCTCTCGTTTTGTACGCACTTGAGTACCACCTTTGTCTTCTGGAGTGTTAATTTTTTCCAGAATGCGCCAACTTAGTTCATCTGGTTTGTGTTGTAGTTGTAAAAAGTGTCTCACTAGAGGAGCTAATAGCTTCTTGGTTTTTCTCGCAGAGTGATGTTCTGCTATGCTGGTATGTATAGCTCTAGAGGTTTCACCTACATAACCCAGTCGGCAGGGGCAAAGGATTAAATAGATGACATTTTGTGTCTTACAGTTCCACATGTTTGTGGCTTGGATTTTGAATCCATTGTGGATCAATGTTTCTCCAGATATTATGGAGTCACAAGATTTACAATTCGTACATCCCATTGTCCCTTTGATGGGAGCTTCACCATTAATAGATTTTTGAATAAATGGTGATTGTGAGTTTTGCCTAACGAATTTAGAATGAAACAAAATGTCTTTTAGGTTTTTATTTCTTCGATAGGCATATAGTGGTTTCTCCAATTTTTTGTTGTTTTTCACAGCACAATTCAGAATATGCCAATTAGTATTAATGATGTGTCTTACTTTAGTATTGAGTGTTGAATGTTTAGTAATACATACAAGTTGTTGTTGTTTATCTTGTATCTTGGGTCTCAATAGGTGATCCCTATCATAGTACCTAGCTCGTTTATAGGACTCTCTAATGAGTCTATGGGGATATCCTCTTTCTAGAAATGTTCTTTTCATTTCAACTGCTTGTTTGTCGAAATCAGTGAGATTAGAGCAATTGCGTCTAACTCTTAAAAACTGAGAAAAGGGGATGCTATCTTTTTGGCTTCTGGGGTGGAAACTTTTGAAGTGTAACAGTGTGTTTCTAGCAGTGGGTTTAACATGTAAATCCACTTCTAAATGACCACAACTGTTTCTGATAAGAACGTCTAAAAATTCTACTTCTGTAGTATTACTATGGGCAGTAAACCGTAGGTTTGGATCTGTAAGATTGAGCCATTGTAGATATTCAATTAACGTGTCTTCCCCACCGGTCCAGATAAAAAAGATGTCATCGATATATCTGGACCAGTGGGAGACAGATTCAAAGAAGGGGGCAATTTCGTTATGGATGAATTTATCTTCCCAGCAAGCCATGTAAATATTGGCTATGGAAGGTGCCACAGAAGCACCCCTACTGACGCCTTTCACTTGATGGAAAAGATGATCACCAAAACTAAAGATGTTTTCCGTCAAAATGATATGTAGACATTCCAGTATAAACAATTTTGAGCATGGAATTTCAAATTTGTCTATAAACCATGTTGTCGCTTCTATAGCTTCCTGTTGAGGAATGTTGCTGTATAATGACTCTATGTCTAGAGTCACAAGTACATTGTTGTTAGAACTGAATGGTAAATGTTCTATTTTATTTATCATGTCTCTAGTATCTTGTATATATGACATGATTTTTGGAATATATGGTCTTATTAGATTGTCTACAAATTTAGATAATGGCTCAGTTATGGTGCCAATGGTTGAAACTATAGGTCTGTAAGGTGGCTGGTCTATACGTTTATGAATTTTGGGAACACCATAGATACATGCTGTTTTTTTATTGGAATTATTAAGGTAGTCATATTCTTTATTTGTGATGTGTCCTTCACTGAGTGCAAATTTAGTAAGAGTTAGAATCCTTTTTTCTATTCTGGATATGGGGTTATTTTTGATGCTACGGTAAAATGATTGATTTTCTAGCATTTTAAGCATGTTTAGTTCATAATCATCTGTATTTAAAACTACAATGCCTCCTCCCTTATCACAACATTTAATTGTTAGTGATTTGTCGTTGGTAATATTTTTCATTGCTAGGAATTCTTCTCTATTTAAGTTGTAAATGGGTTTAGGTATAAATTTAAGATTTTGCTCTAACTGTTTCAAAACTACATTTTCAAATGTGGATACCTCTGGTCCTACTTGATCAAGTATCAGTGTAAATGTTGAGGGTAAGGAAAGTGTATTGATGGTAGGTATTTCGTTTTCTATGTCTTTATTAAAATAAAAAAAAAATGTGATTTTGATTTTCCGAAAGAAAGCATGTATGTCTTGATACAATTCAAATTTATTGACAAAGGAGTGTGGAACATAAGATAAACCTTTAGCTAAAAGATTTATGCTAGGGGGGTCAAATTGTTGTGATGACAAATTGAAGATGGGTATTATACTCCCTGTTTCCAATATTGTCGATTCCTCGTCTCTAACAGGTATTGGGGATCTGGTTGGTAATGAGGTCCCTGATAATTTCCTCTGAATTGAGTTTGAGGTTCGAACCTGACTCTCTGTCTTCCTCTGCGGGCTCCCCGATGGCGTAAAAAAGACTGATGAGAGTTTTTATTCGAATTAAATGAATTGTATGTATCTCTGGGTTCATGTTGATGTGAGCCACTTTCACTATCTGAATCAGACGTATCTGAAAAGGTCATTACTTTTTGATGTCTGGCTGTTTGATCATTTATGTATTGGTTTTGCTTATAGAAATCTTCATGAAGGTATGGATATGTTCTTTCTATTCTGTAAAGGAAGCTAATTCTTTATTTGACTCTTCTAGTTTTTTTATAGCTTCTTCTACGCTGTTGTTTTTCTTAATTTGATCTTCTAATTCATTTAATTCTATTTTGAGTACTGCTGCTAATTCTTTAGCGGTTTCAATGATCAATATCATAAGATCTCTGGAGCATCTGTTGGCGATCATGCTCCATTTAGTTAAGAATTCTTTATATTGGACAAAAAGTCCTGGGATATTGCGTACTCGTAAACCCTGAGGTATAATACCAGCTTTTAAATATTCTAGCATGAATTCGCCATGCGCTTCCATTCTTTTTAATTTCTTTTTAAGATCTACCAGTTTATTGATGTCATCATTCGTATGAATGCTAGATTTGGAACTATTACAAAAATAGTTGCTGGTCCCTATGAGTTTAATACTAAACATTCAACACTCAATACTAAAGTGAAACACATCATTAATACTAATTGGCATATTCTGAATTGTGCTGTGACCAACAACAAAAAATTGGAGAAACCACTATATGCCTATCGAAGAAATAAAAACCTAAAAGACATTTTGGTTCATTCTAAATTCGTTAGGCAAAACTCACAATCACCATTTATTCAAAAATCTATTAATGGTGAAGCTCCCATCAAAGGGACAATGAGATGTACGAAATGTAAATCTTGCGACTCCATAATAAATGGAGAAACAATGTTCCACAATGGATTCAAAATCCAAGCCACAAACATGTGGAACTGTAAGACACAAAATGTCATCTATTTAATCCTTTGCCCCTGCCGACTGGGTTATGTAGGTGAAACCTCTAGAGCTATACATACCAGAATAGCAGAACATCGCTCTGCGATAAAAACCAAGAAGCTATTAGCTCATCTAGTGAGACACTTTTTACAACTACAACATAAACCAGATTAACTAAGTTGGCGCATTCTGGAAAAAATTAACACTCCAGAAGACAAAGGTGGTACTCAAGTGCGTAAAAAACGAGAGGTCTTCTGGATCTTTTCTTTAGATACTTTTCGCAATGGCCTAAATAGTGATCTACCCTGGGAGAATGCAATTATCTAATTCATTTGCACATTTAATTATATATTTCTCCCCTAAACCAACTTCTGGTTTATTTACATGCATTGATAAGCCCCTCACTGATCAACTAAGATCTTGTATTGATAACCAATAGAACATATCTTATGCCATTAGTTACGCTCCAGTAGACCTCAACAAACACCTTAATTCACTATTCCATTGACTTCACAATTTATCCTTCATATATGGTTGACATAAGTATAGAACTTACGGAATAAAACTGCATGTACTATTTTTTATATTTCGTACATAAATAATATCAAATTAGCGGTCTAGTTGAACTGAATCCTCCTCACGGAGACCCAGTCACGTGCTCTCACGTTCTGATACATCCGGTACTTCAGTTGGCGCCCAATGTAGGGCATCAATACAAGTGACTATCTGGAGGAGCGATCTTGTCAGAGGACAGAAATCTACTGGGAAGAACAGGACAGAAATCCACTAAGCAGGTACTACTCTGAGCACCAAGGTTCTGGGGGATTTTTTGTCTCTGCAGCCCAGTATATATCTGATCTTTCTGACTTTGACTCTCCAAAAGATGTCACTCCCGATTAGAACCCTTTTTGGTGTGAGTATTATAAAAGACGTTTGGTTATGTAGAACTTGACAGTTAGAATTTGGATAACCTTTTGATTAGTAAAAATAAGAATTAAGTATAAGTGCATTTGTTCTTTTCTTTGATTTGGTTATCGCAATTACCAAAGCCGAGGGGTTGGTTTCTTGGTTTGTTGATTTGGTCATTGCAATTACCATACCCAAGGGTCTCGCATATTTGCGAGTTTATTGCTAGAGATAAACCCTTGAAGTTTTGAAGCTAGATTAGTGAGCTATAAGATGCGTGATCTTAGCAAATTTGGAAATGTAGCTTTTGGTTTGTATAGGTTTGGATATGCGAATTGCAATTTGTGTAGGCAGGTAATGAGGAGATATTTCTCCATTTGGTTTAGTTCAGTATCTTTGGCATGCCTGTTTGTAAGCTCACATGGAAAAATGTGTTGCTCTTTGTTTTGAAAGGTACCATAGTGTGGGAAATATCTAAATAGGTTAGATTTAAAAACATATTTCTTCCTTGGTGATTTTGTATCCCCAGGGAATTAAAATATGACATAATACAAAACAAGGATCCTTCATTCTGCGCAGTTTTATGAATAAAGATATGCAGAACGATTTTGTGTGGTGTTCTGCTAGGCAAAGCTAGTGAATTGAGCGCATTCACTACTTCTTGGACATACATCTGTCTGTTGGGCTGTTTATGCAGTTTTTTGGAACACTATTGAGAAGCGTTTCTTGTAAATATGACTTACAACTAGTATTTGCAAATGGTTTGGTTCAAGTATAGTCTGTGAGCTGTTCTTTCTTTCTGTCCTGCGTGTTGATTTGTAAGTCAACTGTGTGTTTAAATGTCTATGTGGTTTTCTCATTTGTGTAACTTCTGCAAGTAAATTGCGACGGCGCTATTTATGAAAAATGGCTAAAGCGCGCTGTATTGTCTGTTTGACCCCCTTTCCGTTTATGTCTGAAATGAGCTCAATGTGTGTTTGTGGGTCTTCTGATGTTTTCAGTCTGTGAAGTAAATTGTTGGTTAATTAATATCAAGTAGAAACTTAGAAAAAAAAATCCAGAAATGAACCATGTGATGTGCTAAAATAGCTATATGGTGCTCCTTAATTTATAGAATGAGCGTTTGTTAACATATACAAAACTGCCGTTAAATGCTTAAAGGATAAAATTAGAAACACATTCAGTAGATATAAATAAGGCCCCAAAAACGAAATTATCTATTTTTGCAACAGTAAATAAATTTACAGCATTTTCCTTAGATGCATTGTATTAGATGTTCACAGGCAAACTTTTCAGCTGTAGTATATTTGATAGAAATGTTCATTCAGCCAGCACCTTCCCAGTTGAAAACGGGTGGAATTTTGCATAACCGTCCTTTTAAATGAAAGTGGCGCAAAAATGTGACGCATTTCAAGTTGGGCTTATGCGCTTAGGCTTGTGAGTTAATGTGCCCAAAATGATAGGCAAGAGATGCAGCTTGCTTTTTATACATGGAATTATCACAAAAACGAATAATTGGGATTTTTTTTAAAGAAAATTAATAATCATGGAAAAATTATTTTAAAAAAAATAAGTGTTTTTCAAAATCGTTTTTTGATATTTATCAAGCTTAATACTCATACTATGACCTCCTAGCATTAAAATTTGATTTAAGTTGTGTTGCATCACTAAAATGACAAGCATTCGCGTGTACAATTTTCCCTTGGTGCAGGCGCAAACAAGCTCATTTTTATAAAGTATAAGTTATTATTTCCAATGCCTGACTCATGGGTTATGTAATGGACATTCTGGTAATGCATATTATGCAAGAAAATTGTAGGATACTCATTTTTTAATGTCTAAAATATCAAAGTCGAATTTGGGTAAAAGCGCTGTTTAAACTGCATTTTCTTTCATTCAGAGTACTTTTTAAAGTGTCTCATGCTTCAGTAAATAAATACATTTAGGTTTGATATACATTTACAGGTTGTGCCTTCTTATGATTCAATGAGTTAATCTGCCAGTACAACAGCTTGTTTTAATATCAGGGTTGAAGGTTCTAACTTCAGCTGGGCCTACTGAGAAGTTCATTAATTTAAAGTTGATGAAATGTGTACCATTGCATACGATTGCAACAAGCATTTATTCTAAAAACTGGTATGTGTGTTATTAAGTTTTGTGAATTATTCACAGTACATGTAGTTTAATAATCTGGGAATAGGGATTATTTTTATAGCGCCTAAAACGGAGAAATTATTTTTCAAAATAGAGTGAATTATTGCAAGTTAGGAGGAATTAGGGAGGCCTTCTGGCTTTGACAAATTCAGAGTGGCAGAAGCCGGGGGCTAAGGAGAGCTGCAGAGGCTGGCTCAAGTTACGCTGCTGAGATGCTATCTTTAGTTTTCCCGTAGGCTGCCACGTTGACATTTATGACCTTTTAAATTAGGGCCTTGCCTCTGTGGAATGCAGAATGACCTTACTACACGGGCCTCTAAAACTGGGGTTTCTGGTTTCTCCATAACAACATCACTAAAACTAAAGAACTTAACGCATTGCCAATTAAGACTTCTTTTTCACAGTGGAAATTGTAGGTGCCAAATTAATATGGAATGTCAGTGTAACGATTTTTATTTTTAGAAAGGTAAAACTAAAGTGGCTGGATGTTGCAAGGACTGACAAGAGGGTAACAGTTAAGTAATGGAAACCTATTTTTGTGTACTTGGTTCTATCATGAATTGTTCTTGCTGGTCCTGTATGTTAGAAGAGAGACAGTAAAGTTATATTTGACAGCAGATTTCCATTGCCTGGTGATATACTGTCAAAAAGGAGGGTAAGGATTTTAAACCTGACAAATTAAACAGGCCCGTATATTGGGTTTTGGGCTGCAGGTTTACAGTGCATAAAAGTACATGACATGGTGTTGTGTGTCACCGCTTACTCACATATGCTATTGAAATTTGTGTATGCTTTTTGTGCTTGATATACAGCAAGTATATCTGATGGCTTGACGTTTTGTGCGTTTTTTAAATTATTTTTTGCATGTTTTCGTTGTTTTTGTTGCTGCTTTTGATACTATTACAAGTTTACCTGTGTTGTGAGGGGATGGTCATGACGATGCCTATCGCTACGCAACAGTTGGTTGAACTTGTTCTGGTTACTAAATTCCACAGCTAATGATATTTCATGCTGTGAACATGAGAGACAACACTTTACCAGTGCATGTCTATTTGGCTATAATTGTATTGAAGGGAAATAAAAGAGATATACAGGATCAAAGTGTGTCACCTGTAGTTAGTCACGTTACTGCCCCCTTCCCTTAAAGGAACAGGCAGCCTTACATTTATGTATCCTTGATTGGACCTAAGGATGAAATTATAGATCTGTGACTCAAGGTGGCCTAATTTCTATATTACATTAGTTAATGATGTTCTGTTTCCTAAGTAGCATATGGCTCTTGCTCCTTAAAAGAAAACCAGGTTTTCATATTTTTCCCTGAAGAAGGAACTGGAACATTACCTAGGGTTACCGTATATGGTGTAGCCGCCAGCGGTAGAGTTAAAATGTATGTAACTTTGGCCTTTTTGTGTATCATCCGTACTCTTGATGTTGTGTCACATGCCTGACTATCATCCAAAGGTGTATTGTTCAGGTACACATTTCCAGACTACAGTGATGTACCAGGGACCCCCATATTATGTATAATTCCCTTTTGTATGACCAGACTGGTTTTCAAGAATTTTCCTTAGGCCTGCTTCAATGTTTTCCAGCCTGACTGTCAGAGTAGCGATAGACTGGTTAACTGACTCAATATTACAGTAAGACAAGTTTTCCATCTCAAAAGGAGATATCTTACGTTTACTTTTTGAACATGACGAATTTTCAATGTCTATTTTTAATGTGGTTTTTACCCTTTTGTTCCTGCTGCTTTAATTTTTGGTGGGATCAGATGTGTTCTAATCATGCAAATATCAGGACCCTCTAGTTCTTGTCTTTTGTTTGCATATTTGACTATTAGCCTGTGTATTGCATATTGCACCTGATGTGAAAGTTTTCTACATGCCCATGATAATCTGTACCATGTGATTTCTCTATTGAGATGTTCTAGATAAGGAATTTAGGAACACCTAGATGTAATCATTGAGAAAAAAAAAATGTGTTTGCCCCATTACACAATGCCACCATATGTGAAGACATCCATGTAGATAGAATTCTCGTGTAGTTATCTACCCTTAGATGATGGAGGCTCTCACACGGAAACCCAATCGAAAAGATTAGAGACGCTGTTTTACCTACTGCCTTTATATTTGTATTGCTTTTTGAGAATGACAGTGTATTCTAGACCAAAATTGTCCCATGGCGTGTGGCCACTCCTTTGAAAGACCGCAGGCCACCTGTTTGCAGTCCCCTTGTTATACAATGAACTGTTTAAAGCATCGCACTTGCTTCATCAGAAGGCGTTCAACATCAGAAAAGAAGGAGGAGCTGGTTTTGCCACAGAACCAGAATTTCAGTGCACAAGAGCGCCTGTCATGTGCTGGTAACCTCTGACAGTGTGCAGTCCCTTGAGCCCCTTGGCCTGAGTTTTTGGCCACACACCCCCCTCTTTTTCCTTTGCTCCAATGGAAGTGCAGTGCACCGGCGGATCCAAGATTGACAAAAGGCACTAATTCTAGGGTCCATGAAAGAACAGCCCGAGCGTCCTCTGACACTGAATGATGAGTGTTGGAGCCTGAGAATGGTCCCGGGTCTGAACGAGATGACCTATGCCCTTGATCAATGGAGAGCACACTACCTGTAGTGCCTGCCGCAAAGGAAAGATACTGGCGCACTGCCTTGAGACATTGAGACTCTTGAGTGAGCTGTGGGTGTTTGCCAGGAGGGCACTCCAACTAAGCAGTACTTTTCTCATGTAAGGCTTGAATGAAGAGGCCCATGCAAAAGAAAACAACAGAAGAAGATTTGATGGACAATAGAAGCCTGCCAAAGAGGCTTTTTGAACGGACTCTGGGCATAGGTGGTTTCACAAGAGGTTTCCGTGTGATTGTATAGAGTTGGTGTTAAGGAGACAGATTGTTTTGCTGGCATTGTTTTAAAGTACTATTCTGTTTAGTAAAAACAGAATGAAGTCCATTTTCTGTGGAAAGAGTACCCTCTTTTTTTTTTTCACCTCAGAGCATTGATGAGGGTCACCACTGTTTCACTTGAACATACAAAACAAATCACTGAATTGCATAGGAGCCATAAAAATGTTACTAGATAGTTTTAGGATTTGCTTTCTGCTTACGGTTGTGAAAAATTACTATTTCATTTGTAATAGTGGTCGCTACTTTCTCCCGTTGTCTATATGTTCTTAATAACGTGTTTTCCAGTATCTTTTTTAAGCATGACGTTGTCATTTATGGGTGGGATTGTTTTTCTCTACCCAATTGATTTCTGCACCCGCTTCCCAACCTATGTCCTTTCCTACTACTGTTTCTTTGCACTCTTTTCACCCTTTTCCTGAACATGAGCAGGTTAGAAGATCAGAATTCGTAAGCAATTCTTTTGTACAGCTTCTGCATCAACACTAGTTAGTAATGACCATCACTAATTATTGGGTGTGTGATCTTATGCCGCCTACTACAGATAGAGGTATTCCTTATTTTGTCCTGCCATATGTGGCCTTTGTGCTACTACATGTGTAAGGAGACGTGTCCCGTGAGAGTCGCTAAGTAATAGGATGATGCTACAGCAACATCTCCATGACTTCATGTCTGTAGACCTGGACTCGGATTGATATGAGTATAGTTATTGCCTATGTAAGGGCAAAAGGAGGGTCTGTCGTACTTTAAAATTTGGGACCGCGTAGGAGGCAGGGCCCTACCCCTGTCTATCCCGGTATTAGCGAACCGCGAATGGTCAATGCGGTATGTACAAGTGCTTTGTGTAACGTTTTAGCTATGAATGCACTATGTATACGTTATTATACATTGACTCCGTGCCCCACTCCTCTTTACAATTTATATTAACGGCCTGGAAGGGTCTCTGGGGGTCCCGAGAGCTGATGCGCCGCGCGTGGGGGAACTGGTTGTACCAGTTCTTCTATACGCGGATGACGCTGTTTTGTTGGCCCGCACGGCGGTGGGGCTTCAGAGATTGTTGGATGCCTTTGGTACATTCATGGCTGCCCTGGATCTTAGAGTGAATATTAAAAAATCTCACTTTATGGTTGTGGGGAAACAACGTAAAAAGCCAAAGTCTAGATCCCTATTTTGCAACGGGGAAGAGATTTCCAGGGTTAAGGTCCTCTGCTATCTGGGAGTTCTCTTTGATGAGAATGGCTCCTGGGGCCCACAAATTAAACTTAAACGCAACTCTGTAGCCAGGTCCTCCTCAGCTGTGATCAGCTTTGCTAAGAAGCTGGGGGCAAGGCCAATGGAGGCCTTGTTGAAGGTCTATACTGCAAAAAGCCTGGCTATCGCCACTTATGGCGCGGCTCTGTGGGGCTATGTTACACAGGACTTGATTCAAGTTGCAGTAAATAGATTCCTGCGTTCTTTGCTATCAGTTCCCAAATCAACACCTGTTTTTTCTATTCATGCGGAGGTTGGTTTGGGTTATGTTTCTGATAAATTGAAGTTGGCTCCTTTGTTATTTTGGGTGAAAACCTGGTTAAACCAGGAAATCTCCCTTAATCATCAGATCCTGAGTGATGTTTTAGCCTTAGATCATGCTAATAGAATCCCCTGGCTAGAGTACATTAGAGTGGCGTTCTCTAGCATGGGGCGCCCTGAGCTTTTTTCGTCTCCATCTCTCATAGTTAAAGCAGATATTGCATGTACCAGGCAGTCTTTTTTAGATAGACTTACTATGGACCGCGAGGAGACGGAACTTCGAAAACCAAATGTGAGAGCACATTTTTTGCTTCTCTCGTCTCCTTCGCTGGAACCCTATCTAAGCATTGTTTCAAATCCTTTCCATAGATTTTTATTACTGCGTTTTAGATTCAATCTGATTCACTACTCACTTGGCTCTTATCCTCTGTGGGGCAAGCCCGAATGCAGCATACCATGCCACTGTGATGACTTTTCATGTCAGGATACGTTGCATTTTATTATGTTTTGCGAGTTTTATTCTGCTAGCCGTAAAAAATACTTACTTCCAATTCTAAAGGAAGCTGGCTTCTCACAAGTTAGACCTGCCCTGCTGTTTCTTCAACAGCTGAGTAGTACTCGCATTATCTTTAGTGTGGCAAATTTTTTGGTGGCTGCTATGCGCTGTAAGGCGAAACAATCTTCTAGCTTGGGCGTCATATGAGTAATTTTCTAATGATTTTTAAATATGTTGCATGTTGTTTTATTATATGGTTTTATTGTAACCATATTTTTTATTGATTATGTCATGGCCTATGCTTTTATGAATTTCTGTACTTTTATGATTTTAACTAATCGAATAAAGTGTTTTTGACTGACTGACTGACTCCGTGGGTTCCATCTTGGAGCGGTGGCCATCTTATAGTTGCCCTCACATAGGCTACACTTTAAGAACAAATACAGGCCTCTAGAACACATGCGCCCTCCTTTGACTTCTCTGTGACCTGTGCAAACTGACTCCACTGCACGAGGTCAGCCCTGTCCGGCCGGTTCCTTTTACTGCGGCCAAATGGGATTAGCATCAGGGCCCGAGGCATCATAAATTCCTTCTTCCCACACGAACCCTGACTAATCTCTTTCACACCTGACTCTTCCTGCTTTATGGCTTGTTTTACAAACAGGAGGTGCCCGTGTTTATTGGGGCCTGCTGATATCTGATGAGGGATCTGAGCCTCGCTGGGTAAATAATTGCGGGCTGGCTGAACTGAAATGTGGGATTGTAATCATGACTCTGCTTGTTCTTTGAAGTAAAATATGTGAATGACCAACTGCAAGAGAAGGGCGGTGTTGCCCAGAGCGTAATTCTGTATAAAACAGAAGACTGGTTTTTGTTGTGGAGACTGCCTCATTCAATTGCTAAGGCTTCTGTGCGACGTAGTCTCACTCATTAGAGTTTAATAAAGATGTCTTTTTTATATTTCAGCTTCTTTTGCCAAGTTCTTTGTTACATCACCATGAGAGTGGAATTTTATAATACTACGCCAACATAGAAAACAAAGTCATAGGGTGCTACCCCTGGCACCGCTGGGGTCCTAAAATCTCCGGTACTTCACGGTAGACACTAACTATTCATGAATACCTAGAGAACACTCTTCCGCTATTTCCTTAATACGTTATACGTCACTGGAGTAGTGTTTCAACCTACGCCATGACGCAACACGTACCCACACCTGTATCGAGTCACCTTCTTGCAGTCTCGATATTTAAACGCGGTAAAAATCACACATAAATGTTTATCCTTTCTGGCCGCCAGCCCAGCTACCGGCAATATCGAGGCAATCTGTGTACTTGGCCATCATTTACCAGGTAAGACAACTATACAGTAACGTGCTAATTCGAAATCACGGACTAAACCTATTTTTAACCAGTAAGAATTAGATTAGATGCATTACTTAGAATACTTTACCCTTGGTTTGCTGCGATAAGTTTTATCAACAGACTTTTTCTGCCTTAAACCACGTCATAAAGACTCTGATGCTATGCATTAATCTCATTTCTCAAATGTCCCTCTCTTCCAGTTTCGAATAGAATATATTTTATCTTGAGCTTCTTTACCTTTTTTTCCCCCAGGAAAATTTGCTCAATATAAAAGACGTTCGTCATCTATACGGCATTTCATTGTGAATTGAACCTTGGATAATCCCCATATAAATAAAAATATCAGGTAATTACAGATCAACTTGTGACTCTTACCAGTATTATTATCATTATTAGGCAGTCACTAATTAAAAAATACATATTTGGCTCTCTAATTCCAGAACTATCCTTTCAATAGTGAATGCTTCTACAACATCAATTGTTATCGACTCTACATGACACAGAGTGTTCAGGTTTCAAACCACAAGTGGACTCATACCAGAGAACAGGTACTGAGTCGTAACATCAAATAAAGTTACCTGTCTTTTTTTCCTTATCAGAAAATATATATTTAAGAACAATCCATTATAATTACAGGGTTTATTGAAATTTCCTAAAACAACTAAACTCTTGATCCGTTTGTGAGGATATCAAACCGCAAGTGGACCTACATCAGATAACAGGTACCGAATCGAAATATTAAATATAGTTATCTGTCCTCCTATTTTATCATAGTACTATTCATTATAATTACAGGTCCCCTTAGAAACCTCCTAAAACCATCATAACTTTGACCCGTTTGTGAGGATATCATTTTCAGTAAGCATCACTAAACCTTTCAATCATTTTTTTGAGCACCATATTCTCAACATCGAAACGTCCTAATTATATAATCATCTTTATTTACATTTCTGTTTTCTTCTTTATACACAACATATATTTTTATCTCTAATCGCTTACTTACTTTTTGTCCATTTACTTTCTCTCATTCACTCTTTCCCTTTTGCCTTTACCATTATCTTTCTTTGAAATGATCCCTGCCCATATTTCCCAAATTTTATGAATAAGAAATGTGCATAGTAGATATACACAGCCTTATGATGAAATCTGTAATCGTGTCCATTAGATCATGTAGCCACAATATGCTGGATATGAAATAGAAAAATCATCTATGAAAGATAGTATTAAGTCTCTGTTTTTTAATTGCAGGAATTGTGGCTTTTCCTGACGAAGGCGTATTTTTTCGCTGAAACGAGCGTAGAAGACTATTACATGGCCACAGAAGTGCCCCCATTTTCTGTATAACTATTGTAATTTTAATGGAATCATTGTATTGAATGACTATATATTGTATAATTGTATTCTCTAACTGTGATTTCCTTTATTTTTGTGATATCTATATCAATAATAAATATTATTGTGCAATTTTTTAATTTGTTGTGGCTACACTAATTGGACACTCCTACAATACAATAATGCTTGATAAACTAATTGCCTAGGAAGTTACTGTTCCATTGTGTATTACCCTGTCCTAGGAATTTTATTTTCACATATTCAGGGGGTCCCAGTTAATCACGCACTATTACCCAGAGCCTGTCTGTGCGGGACTGTCTCCATGTGAAAAAGATTGATCTTTATACTTATCTAGTTTGAATTGTGTATATATACATTAGAGGACCACTCCCCATCATTGCATAACCATCTTACTCCATTTCTTCACTATACTCCTTTTCACAATCTTTCCCCTTTCTCATTAGTACTGTTCAGTTTTTTATTTTATATTTATCATTTTCTTTATCGCCTACTACCTACCCTTAGTTCTCTTCATCTTTTGATATCATGGCTCAACTTAAGTGTTTTGGTTTTTCAGATGAAGATTTTGCGACACTCATAGGGACCAGCAACTCTTTTTGTAATAGTTCCAAATCTAGCATTCATACGAATGATAACATCAATAAACTGGTAGATCTTAAAAAGAAATTAAAAAGAATGGAAGCGCATGGGGAATTCATGCTAGAATATTTAAAAGCTGGTATTATACCTCAGGGTTTATGAGTACGCAATATCCCAGGACTTTTTGTCCAATATAAAGAATTCTTAACTAAATGGAGCATGATCGTCAACAGATGCTCAAGAGATCTCATGATATTGATCATTGAAACCGCTAAAGAATTAGCAGCAGTACTCAAAATAGAATTAAATAAATTAGAAGATCAAATTAAGAAAAACAAAAGCGTAGAAGAAGCTATAAAAAAACTAGAAGAGTCAAATAAAGAATTAGCTTCCTTTACAGAATATTTAAATAAAAGAAAATCAGAAAAACTATCGAAAGATAAAAGATACTGCACACTAGAAAGAACATATCCATACCTTCATGAAGATTTCTATAAGCAAAACCAATACATAAATGATCAAACAGCCAGACATCAAAAAGTAATGACCTTTTCAGATACATCTGATTCAGATAGTGAAAGTGGCTCACATCAACATGAACCCGGCGATACATACAATTCATTTAATTTCAATAAAAACTCTCATCAGTCTTTTTTACGCCATCGGGGAGCCTGCAGAGGAAGACAGAGAGTCAGGTTCCAACCTCAAACTCAATTCAGAGGAAATTATCAGGGACCTCATTACCAACCAGATCCCCAATACCTGTTAGAGACGAGGAATCGACAATATTGGAAACAGGAAATATAATACCCATCTTCAATTTGTCATCACAACAACTTGACCCCCCTAGCATAAATCTTTTAGCTAAAGGTTTACCTTATATTCCACACTCCTTTGTCAATAAATTTGAATTGTATCAAGACATACATGCTTTCTTTCGGAAAATCAGACTCCAAATTCTTTGGGGTTTTAATAAAGACATAGAAAACTAAATACCTACCATCAATACACTTTCCTTACCCTCAACATTTACAACTACACTTGATCAAGTAGGACCAGAGGTATCCACATTTGCAAATGTAGTTTTGAAACAGTTAGAGCAAAATCTTAAATTTATACCTAAACCCATTTACAACTTAAATAGAGAAGAATTCCTAGCAATGAAAAATATTACCAACGACAAATCACTAACAATTAAATGTTGTGATAAGGGAGGAGGCATTGTAGTTTTAAATACAGATGATTATGAACTAAACATGCTTAAAATGCTAGAAAATCAATCATTCTACCGTAGCATCAAAAATAACCCCATATCCAGAATAGAAAAAAGGATTCTAACTCTTACTAAATTTGCACTCAGTGAAGGACACATCACAAATAAACAATATGACTACCTTAATCATTCCAATAAAAAAACAGCATGTATCTATGGTGTTCCCAAAATTCATAAAAGTATAGACCAGCCACCTTACAGACCTATAGTTTCAACCATTGGCACCAAAACTGAGCCATTATCTAAATTTGTAGACAATCTAATAAGACCATATAGTCCAAGAATCATGTCATATATACAAGATACTAGAGACATGATAAATAAAATAGAACATTTACCATTCAGTTCGAACAACAATGTACTTGTGACTCTAGACAGAGTCATTATACAGCAACATTCCTCAACAGGAAGCTATAGAAGCAACAACATGGTTTATAGACAAATTTGAAATTCCATGCTCAAAATAGTTTATACTGGAATGTCTACATATCATTTTGACGGAAAACATCTTTAGTTTTGGTGATCATCTTTTCCATCAAGTGAAAGGCGTCAGTAGGGGTGCTTCTGTGGCACCTTCCATAGCCAATATTTACATGGCTTGCTGGGAAGATAAATTCATCCATAACGAAATTGCCCCCTTCTTTGAATCTGTCTCCCACTGGTCCAGATATATCGATGACATCTTTTTTATCTGGACCGGTGGGGAAGACACGTTATTTGAATATTTACAATGGCTCAATCTTACAGATCCAAACCTAGGGTTTACTGCCCATAGTAATACTACAGAAGTAGAATTTTTAGACATTCTTTTCAGAAACAGTTGTGGTCATTTAGAAGTGGATTTACATGTTAAACCCACTGCTAGAAACACACTGTTACACTTCAAAAGTTTCCACCCCAGAAGCCAAAAAGATAGCATCCCCTTTTCTCAGTTTTTAAGAGTTAGACGCAATTGCTCTCACTGATTTCGACAAACAAGCAGTTGAAATGAAAAGAAAATTTCTAGAAAGAGGATATCCCCATAGACTCATTAGAGAGTCCTATAAACGAGCTAGGTACTATGATAGGGATCACCTATTGAGACCCAAGATACAAGATAAACAACAACAACTTGTATGTATTACTAAACATTCAACACTCAATACTAAAGTAAAACACATCATTAATACTAGTTGGCATATTCTGAATTGTGCTATGACCAACAACAAAAAATTGGAGAAACTACTATATGCCTATCGAAGAAATAAAAACCTAAAAGACATTTTGGTTCATTCTAAATTCGTTAGGCAAAACTCACAATCACCATTTATTCAAAAATCTATTAATGGTGAAGCTCCCACCAAAGGGACAATGAGATGTACGAAATGTAAATCTTGCGACTCCATAATATCTGGACAAACATTGATCCACAATGGATTCAAAATCCAAGCCACAAGCATGTGGAACTGTAAGACACAAAATGTCATCTATTTAATCCTTTGCCCCTGCCGACTGGGTTATGTAGGTGACACCTCTAGAGCTATACATACCAGAATAGCAGAACATCGCTCTGCGATTAAAACCAAGAAGCTATTAGCTCCTCTAGTGAGACACTTTTTACAACTACAACATAAACCAGATGAACTAAGTTGGCGCATTCTGGAAAAAACTTAACACTCCAGAAGACAAAGGTGGTACTCAAGTGCGTAAAAAACGAGAGGTCTTCTGGATCTTTTCTTTAGATACTTTTCGCAATGGCCTAAATAGTGATCTACCCTGGGAGAATGCAATTATCTAATTCATTTGCACATTTAATTATATATTTCTCCCCCTAAACCAACTTCTGGTTTATTTACATGCATCGATAAGCCCCTCACTGATCAACTAAGATCTTGTATTGATAACCAATAGAACATATCTGATGCCATTAGTTACCCTCCAGTAGACCTCAACAAACACCTTAATGCACTATTCCATTGACTTCACAATTTATCCTTCATATATGGTTGACATAAGTATAGAATTTACGGAATAAAACTTCACGTACTATTATTTATATTTCGTACATAAATAATATCAAATTAGCGGTCTAGTTGAACTGAGTCCTCCTCACGGAGACATAGTCACGTGCTCTCACGTTCAGATACGTCGGTAGACGCTAACTATTCATGAATACCTAGGGAACACTCTTCCGCTATTTCCTTAATACATAATACGTCACTGGAGTAGTGTTTCAACTTACGCCATGACGCAACACGTACCCACACCTGTATCGAGTCACCTTCTTGCAGTCTCGATATTTAAACGTGGTAAAACTCACACATAAATGTTTATCCTTTCTGGCCGCCAGACCAGCTACCGGCAATATCGAGGCGATCTGTTTACCTGGCCATCATTTACCAGGTAAGACAACTATACAGTAACGTGCTAATACGAAATCACGGACTAAACCTATTTTTAACCAGTAAGAATTAGATTAGATGCATTACTTAGAATACTTTATCCTTGGTTTGCTGCGATAAGTTTTATCAACAGACTTTTTCTGCCTTAAACCACGTCATAAAGACTCTGATGCTATGCATTAATCTCATTTCTCAAATGTCCCTCTCTTAAATTCCTGAGCACACTATATCACTTAGACCAGTTAAGTTCTATATAGTAAGCTCCCAGTTTCAAATAGAATATAGTTTATCTTGAGCATCTTTTCCTTTTTTCCCCCCAGGAAATTTGCTCAATATAAAAGACGTTCGTCATCTATACGGCATTTCATTGTGAATTGAACCTTGGATAATCTCCATATAAATCAAAATATCAGGTAATTACAGATCAACTTGTGACTCTTATCGGTATTATTATCATTATTAGGCAGTCACTAATTAAAAAATACATATTTGGCTCTCTAATTTCAGAACTATCCTTTCAATAGTGAATGCTTCTACAACATCAATTTTTTTCGACTCTACATGACACAGAGTGTTCACGTTTGAAACCCCAAGTGGACTCATACCAGAGAACAGGTACTGAGTCGTAACATCAAATAAAGTTACCTGGAGGAGGAGCCTAGCGCGCATCCAAGATGGTCGCGTGAGCACAGGGCTCCCCGGACCCTCGCTGCTCCTCGGAATTTATCCTGACTCTATCCTGACTTGGTTGATGGAACCTGGGAGACGAATGCTGGCTGAACACTAAACTCCTTTCGGAAATCAAATCGGACCTGGCAATCCGGAGTTATGGCGGTTTGAACTTTTGAGGCCCACCCGACGGCTGTGCCCGATGCGAGGGTGATCTGTGGAGCCGGGGCGTAGTTGAACAACAACGGCAGCGAGGCTGTGCCAGTGGCCGTCACATTACTTTCGGTTTCACTTTTGGTCTTTGAGGGGCTGGACTGTGGACTTGCTTGGTGCGACTGGGCTTTCATTTTGCCTTTGCTTGATGCCGGTGGCTTCGTCTGCTGCCAGTGTGCTCATTGACGGTGGTCCCTTCGCTCCGCCATATTGCGGCCTGTGGTGCGACACGCGTCTGCCTGGCCTGTGCCACCTCGACGCTTCCTCAGTGGTCCCCTTCGGCGATCGAGGTTCTCATGGGAGGCAAGGGAGACCCCGAGATGCGTAAGACCAAAACATCCCTACGTGGGGGACCGGTCCAGACGAACAACATGGACCGCTACACTCAGGGTAAAGGATTCCCCGGGACGGCCAATGTCCCCCTGGAGGACACCAGTGGTGGCCCGTCCGTTTCTCCGGATCTGTCCCTGCAGGACATCATGGGCGCCATTAAGGGCATCAGAGAGACCATCGCTACGCAGTACGAGGCCTTGGCCCGTAAAATCGACACGGTGGCCATTGACATTACGCTAATCCGGGCGGATCTCTCTAAGACCAACGAGAGGGTTCAATCGCTGGATTTGCGGACGTCCTCCCTTGGTACGGACGTGTCGGACCTGCAGGCCACTCTCGGCGATCTCAAGTCGGCCAATGATCTGATGGCCCGGCGGCTGGAAGACTTCGAGGGACGGGCCCGCCGCAATAACATCCGCGTCATAGGCGTTCCGGAGACCTCCGATAACCGCCCGGTTGATCTCCTGGTCGAGGAGCTCATCCTCGAACATCTTGCTCCCGCTGGCCTGAGTAAGTTTTTCGCTGTGGAGCGGGCCCATCGAGTCCCAGGTGGCCGGCCGCGACCGGGTGCCCCCCCGAGGCCTATCGTTGCGAGACTTTTCCATTACAGAGACCGAGACGCGATTCTGCAGGCCTCACGGGTCCATGGCCCGGTCCGACATGAGAACTCGTCCATTAACTTTTTCCCGGACTTCACCCAACTTGTCCAGAAACAGCGGATGGGCTTCCAGGGGGTGAAGCGGCGCTCTCCGGGACCTCGGTCTCAAGTACTCTATGCTTTATCCTGCAAGGCTCCGAGTGGAACATGAAGATCGGACTACCTTTTTTGACTCTCCTGCGACTCTGAGTGACTGGCTGGATTCGCTGCCGGACCGGGGTGACCGGACTGGGCCCTCTGCCGGCACCGAGGGTGGCGGGTCTCCTTTGGAGTGACTTATGGTCCCGGACTCTGCCATGTTGTACTGTTCGGCTGGGTTCTACTTCTTTTGTGCATTTTGTTTCACTATGTTGTGTGTGGGGAGCGGGCGGGGACGGGTCCCTTCCCTCCTCCGGGGTCTTTTCGTAGAATGGGGTTTGTAGGGCGACAGGCACACTGCAAGTTGGGGTGGTTTTTTGGACCGCAGGGGTGCAGGGTGGGGGGTGTTGGAGTTGGGGGGGGGTTGGTGGGTGGGTGGGGTTGTTTGCATTTGTGTTTTTTGTTTTCAAGGCGAAGTATTGGCTATGGTTCATCCTTGGGTGTTGAGCTCTTTGCTAGGGGGCCCTTGATCTACTGGAGGGGATGGGGGGGGACGGGTTGAGATTGATGTCTTGGAACGTCAAGGGATTGGGGGACCGTATCAAACAGGGTGTTGTGCTGCAATATCTGCGTCGTCTGACTCCTGATGTGGTGTTCTTACAGGAGACGCATCTGGTTGGCAATGTTTGTCGGGCTATGAACAGGGGGGGATATCGACTTGTGGCCCACTCTGGTTTCACCACTGGTTCGAGAGGGGTGGGCATTCTCTTGCGAGCTTCACTTCCGTTGGAGATCACCAGGGTGGTCCCAGACGATAGAGGGCGCTATGTGGCTCTGACTGGGAGGTGGGAGGGGCAGTCCCTTTCCTTGATCTCGGTCTATGTTCCCCCGGGCCTCCAGAACTCCACCTTCTCAGACTTGGGTCGTATGTTGCTTGGGCTTCCTGACAGTCTTTTGCTTATGGGTGGGGACTTTAATTCGGTTGTCTCGGTTGACCTGGACCGTCATCCGCCCAGGGCCCTCCCTGCTGCCCAGGCGTGGCTGGGCGGGCTCCTGGAGACCTTCGGTCTGGTGGACTGTTGGAGGTTAATGCATCCGACACAGTGTCAGTACACCTTTCACTCTGGGGCCCATGGGAGTCTCTCCAGACTGGATTATTTCCTTATGCCCGCGGCCCAGGCTACTCGGATTCGAGAGGTCAAACACCTGGCCAGGGGTATTTCTGATCATTCCCCACTGTGGTTGCTTTTTGACACCGGGTCGCGGTCCGCTGGGCGGATCGCTCCTATTAACCCTTGGTACCTGCGAGACCCCAATATCCGGGATAGCCTGATTAAGTCGATTGATCAATATTTTTCTGAGAATGAGGGGTCGGTGTTGTCCTCGGTGTCCCGTTGGGAAGCTTTCAAAGCAGTGCTCCGCGGGCATGCCCTGTCCCAGATAGTGGAGGCCAAGAGGGTTAAGAGAGAGGCGGTTGTGACGCTGGAGACTGAAATATCGGGGCTGGAGGCAGCCTTGGAGGCGGGTGTCACCCCGGATGGGCTGCATGCCCTCAGCCTGAAGCAGTTTGAATATAAGTCTCTCGTCACTGATGCTGCCAAGACTATGTATAGGGAGCAGCAGGGTAGGTTGTATGACGCCGGAGACAAGGCGGGTAAGCTGATTGCCTGGTTGGACAAGAAGGAGAGAGTGAATCGTGTGGTCCCGGAGCTTCGGGTGTCGGATGGAGTGTGTGTGACTGAGCCTGGTGAGATTGTTGAGTGTTTTGCTGACCACCTCCGTGCAGTGTACTCCCCG
This sequence comes from Triturus cristatus, assembly GCF_964204655.1. Taxonomy (NCBI): domain Eukaryota; kingdom Metazoa; phylum Chordata; class Amphibia; order Caudata; family Salamandridae; genus Triturus; species Triturus cristatus. Next base: position 756,435,740 of record NC_140581.1, read on the forward strand.
GTGTCTGATAGAGATGAGGACGACTCTCGTCTTCTGCTTCGGGATATTGCCCTGCCCGGCTTATCCGTCGAGGACCGCGAGCTGATGGATGCCCCTTTGTCTGTCGAAGAGATAGCTACTGCGATTCGCTCCCTCCGCTCGGGCAAGGCTATGGGCCCCAACGGTCTGCCGATTGAACTATATAAGTTGCGCCCGGATAAAATCGCGCCTTTCCTCCGTCATATGTTTCAGGAATCGCTCGAGAGGGGTTCCCTTCCTGACGACCAGCGTCTGGCTACTATAGTGGTGATTCCCAAGGAGGGTAAGCCACGTGACCGCTGTGCCTCCTATAGGCCTATTTCCCTGCTGAATGCCGAACCCAAAATCCTTGCTAAGGTCCTCGCCAATCGCTTGCTGAGCGTTATATGTGACTTGATACATCCGGATCAATGTGGCTTCATCCCACATCGTAATACCGCTCTCAACTTACGGCGTCTGCGCGGCGTCCTCGCTAGGGCTGAGTACTTCGCTGAACCGGCCATATTGGTTTCCCTAGACGCCACGATGGCCTTTGATACCATTGAATGGCCATTTCTTTGGGCCGTCTTGGCGAAGTTTGGTTTTGGGGAGGGGTTCCTTAGCTGGGTGAAGCTCCTTTATGCTGGACCAATGGCTCAGGTGGTTGTCAATGGGCGGGTTTCTCGGCCATTCGCTCTCGGGAGGGGAACTAGGCAGGGGTGCCCGTTGTCCCCGCTGCTCTTTGCTCTCGCCCTGGAACCGCTCGCTGCCTGGCTCCGTTGGGAGCCCTCGATTAGAGGGCTCCGGTGGGCCCCGGGCTTCGAGGATCGGGTTTCATTGTACGCGGATGATATTCTCTTGTATCTCACCTCACCGCGGAAGTCGCTCAATGTTCTCTTTGATGTCCTTACTTCCTTCGGGAAAAACTCGGGTCTGATAATCAACTGGTCCAAATCTTGTGTGTACCCTATCTCTGGTGGTCTTCCTCTCTTGCCGCCTCGGCTTCCGCTCCAAATATCTCAGTCCGGCTTTAAATACCTGGAGGTGTACGTTTCGTTGGATCCGGCGGTCCGCTATGAGCAGAATCTCCTGTCTCCACTCCGGCGTTTGAGGGCACATACGGCTCGGTGGTGTAAGCTGCCCTTGTCTCCGCTTGGTCGCGCGGCGCTGTTTAAAATGATGTCCCTTCCCAGATTCCTTTATGCACTCCAGAACTCCTTCGATGTCATTCCTGCGGCCTACTTTAGGGAGGTGGAGAGTTTGCAGCGGAGACTGGTTTGGGACGGGCGATCGCGTATCGCTTTGGCCAAGCTGACTCTTTCCTGGTATGACGGGGGCATCGCGCTTCCTGATATTAGACGGTACTATTGGGCCTCCCAGCTGTCTGCCATTAATCATGCTACGTACGCTCCTGGTTCGAACCCGGCATATGAGATGGATAAATTCCTGCTCCCCGGCGGTAACTATAACAGAGCGCTTTACTCGCGGTCTGCTGGTAGGGCCCTTACGGGCCCTACCAGGATTGCGGTCCGTGTATGGAAGGCGGCTAACGTTGCGATGGGCTGGAGTGAGCGTTTAACGCGCGCCACTCCTCTATTCGACTCAGACCGCTTGGGAAGCCTCTGGACAACGAAAGGCTTCGAGCGCTGGGATACGATCGGCATCAGCAGAGTGGGGGACCTGTGGGTTAAAGGTGCGGTTAAATCCTTTGCGGCGCTTCAGCGCGAGTATGAGCTTAGTGACAGAGAGTTCTTCTGTTATGCACAGGTTCGGCACGCCCTGCTTTCGGTCTTTGGGGAGGGGACCACGGTCCCTTCTTCTTCGCCTCTCGAGGACCGCATACTCGATGGTCACGTCCCCGACAGTACTATCTCCCTGATTTACAAAAAACTGATAAACAATAGGGCTGACCTCTTGGTGCGTCTTCGGGAGGCATGGACGGGAGATGGGGTGGAGCTGGACGATGAGGACTGGCAGACTGCACTGTCATCCCCTAAGGAGGTGGCCATCCCGGCCCGTCTCCGCCTGGTCCAGCTTAAGATTCTCCATCGTGTATATGTGACGGGCCCCCGCCTGGTCTCGATGGGGTTTTCAGACGACGGACTCTGTAAGCGTGGCTGCGGGCTCAGTGCTACCTTTCTCCATATCCTATGGGAATGCCGCGAGGTGGCGGAATATTGGCGCCGGGTGCATGATATTATGAGACGAGTCACCGGGGTCGCTCTGCTGCCGGAGGTGCGTCGTTGTGTGCTGAATGTATGGGAGCCCAATGACTGCAATGCGGCTCAGGCTCGGTGGGCGGCCTTGGGGAACATGATTGCAAAGAGAGATATTGCACAGCTTTGGGGTTCCCAGCGGCCTCCCACCGTGTCCGTCTGGAAGGAGAACATGGACTGGTGCATGTTCAGGGAGAAAACGGTGTATGTGGCTCGTGGTAAACCGGGGGCTTGGGGTAAAATTTGGGGGCAGTGGAACGCGTATCGTGGGTCTATCTGTGCTCCCCCTTTGGTGGATACGTCCGGGGTTGCCTCGTCCCCCTGATCCTTGAGGGTTCCTTGTGCATCTCGTACTTTGGAGTACAGATTTGGTTCTCTCGTGGCTCCCCCCTCCCTCTCAGGTCTTCTTTTATTGACCGCCCTCGGGTGGTTGGTGTGTTGACTCCCCCGGCTGGTGTTCGCCGCCCTTCATAAGTCGTTTCGCCTTGTTTGTTGTATTTTTCTATTTTTCTTTTTTGTTGTTATTTATACTAAAAGTGTGTATTCTGATTTCCCTTATGTGCAGTCTGATCTACTGTGATAGTGCGGAGCCCCTGTGGGCCAGTCATTGTTTTCTGATATGCTGGAACACTTCGACTACTAGCGGCCGGCCCTGGTGGTTGTAGGCCCGTGTTTGTAACCCTTTTTATGCACAATAAAATCTTTTCAAAAAAAAAAATATATATATAAAATTCCCTGTCTTTTTTTCCTTATCAGAAAATATATATTTAAGAACAATCCATTATAATTACAGGGTTTATTGAAATTTCCTAAAACAACTAAACTCTTGATCCGTTTGTGAGGATATCAAACCCCAAGTGGACCTACATCAGATAACAGGTACCGAGTCGCAATATTAAATATAGTTATCTGTCCTCCTTTTTTATCATAATATATACTTAAGTACTATTCATTATAATTACAGGTCCCCTTAGAAACCTCCTAAAACCATCATACCTTTGACCCATTTGTGAGGATATCATTTTCAGTAAGCATCACTAAACCTTTCAATAATTTTTTTGAGCAATATATTCTCAACATCGAAACGTCCTAATTATATAGTCATCTTTATTTACATTTCTGTTTTCTTCTTTATACATATCATATATTTTTATCTCTAATTGCTTACTTACTTTTTGTCCATTTACTTTCGCTCATTCACTCTTTCCCTTTTGCCTTTACCATTATCTTTCTTTGAAATGATCCCTGCCCATATTTCCCAAATTTTATGAATAAGAAATGTGCATAGTAGATATACACAGCCTTATGATGAAATCTGTAATTGTGTCCATTAGATCATGTAGCCACAATATGCTGGATATGAAATTGAAAAATCATCTATGAAAGATAGTATTCAGCCTCTGTTTTTTAATTGCAGGAATTGTGGCTTTTCCTGACGAAGGCGTATTTTTTTGCCGAAACGCGCGTAGAAGACTATTACATGGCCACAGAAGTGCCCCCATTTTCTGTATAACTATTGTAATTTTAATGGAATCATTGTATTGAATGACTATATATTGTATAATTGTATTCTCTAACTGTGATTTCTTTTATTTTTGTGATATCTATATCAATAATAAATATTATTGTGCAATTTTTTAATTTGTTGTGGCTACACTAATTGGACACTCCTACAATACAATAATGCTTGATAAACTAATTGCCTAGGAAGTTACTGTTCCATTGTGCTTCACTTGTTTAACCTGTCCTAATTCAGCCCTTCCAAGTACCACACATCAGGTGTTAGACTAATGCATTTCAGTGTGGTGGTTCGCATAACTGTATTGAAATGCAATGTCCCGCATTATAGCACCTCAGCAGTCAATGCACCACACAGCTACAGTGACAATGCGGTGCATGCTGCACACGGCGAGTTTGGGGGCTCTGGCTCAGCTGCTAGAGCTCAGCCTGCACAATGCTACAATACAACAGTAGGCACCCAACACCGGCGTGGCAATTACTATTTGCAATGCCAATCACTGACCTGAGGCATCCGGTTGGAGTCTCAGTGCCCAATGGCAACACAGAGAGTTGTTTGTTAGACACATCATAATGACTAATAGATGGGTCTGTCCACCCCTACTGCCTCCTGCATCACACAAGGGGGCAGGCAGTGGCACTTCTTATAAAGTTTTGGGCTGTTGCTGCACAGTGCAGCTCAAGGGCAGACGGCAAATAAGCTCACTGCCCTGCTCATACCGCAGGCAGTAGTATCAGGATCCAATCCCAGAGTTTCCTGTGACGGGCCCGATTCACAATGGACCAGCTTGCATAATTGCGCACAAAAGTGAATTATTTTGCGAACTCTAAAAAATCGTAACTTTAAAAGTACATACTGTAATAAAAGTTCTTGGTCTTAAATATTACATAAAAATCGATACTGTTTTTATAATGCATCATACTGGCTTGGTCGTAAATTGCATCCATTGCATGCCACGGTTAGCTTACGACCGAGACGTATGGAGCGGTTCGGACCCGGAAACGACTCAGTCATTGAATTTCATGTAGCTCGCATCGTACTTGCTCGCTCGCACAGCTGTACGAGTCAGGTGGAAAACACACCTACAGCTCGTAGTTTTTCCGGCCAGATCGTGTTCCGTGCCCTTCCGACCTGGATCGGAATCGGCCCCTAACTGTTCACCCACACTACCAAAAATAGAGCATTAGTATTATCTACGTTTGCCTCAGTATACCAATCTGGGTCTCACTGGACTCTCTGCACAGTGTACTTCATTTTAGACCAGACCTCATAGTAGGACTGACCATGGGACATCAGAGGCAAATGACCTCAACCACTATTGTTGAGCTTCTAGCCAGCAGTGTGTTGTACTGTAATTGCATATATATAATGCACTTACTAGCCTGTTGAAAGATTAGAATGCTGCTCCAGGAATACAAGGTTAGGTACTTGATTAGTTTGTTAATGCTTTCACATGTGATTGTATTTAATAATTTATGAGCCTTGTGTTCTTAAAGTGATCCATTACATGCATTAGTTAAGGTGCTTCCTGGTCAGATTATTTCTATTTATCTTCTTTATGTAAGAGATAGAGAGTAGGTGATTAATTAGACTAGGACGCTGGCTTTCTATATAGTGCACTAAAATGAAGTACACTGTACAGAGAGACCCAGATTGGTATACTGAGGCAAAAGTAGATAATACTAATGCTCTATTTTTGGTAGTGTGGGTAAACAGTTAGGCTTATCAGAGGGTAGTGTTAAGCATTTGTTGTACTCAGAGAGGCAATGAATGAGACACACACTTAAGAATAAATGTGAGAGCAACTTATCAAAATAGTATTGATTTGTATGTAATTTTCAAGACAAAGAACTTTTATTTACAGTAAGTACTTTTAAAGTTACGATTTTTCAGAGTTTGCAAAAAATATCAATTGTGTGCACAATTATGCACCATTGAAGTCAATGGGGAGAAAGCAGAAAAATGCTTATAAAATCAAGCAATGCATTCATGAATTTCACCTTCTTGTTTTAGGTTGACAGCAGGACCATGTCCAATGCTCCAGCAGCAGAAAATCAGTAGCGTCCTGGATTTGGCCTGGAGCAGGGTGCTGAGGGTGTTGGTAGCTGGTGCGCTATGACGAAGGGGGCCACTTGAATATACACGGCACAGGAAGACTTGAAGGTAAGTTTGAGGGTGGTCTTACTCAGGGGAGGAGGTCGCAAGGGTTTTAGGACCACAGGAGCACAGCTGGGTTGTCATTACCGGGGCACTGCAGATAGGCAGACCAGATAGGTCGGTTGGGTGCCGTGCATGGAGATGTCCTCGTGGTTAGGAGCAGGCAATTTTGGGGCAGCTGGACCACTCGCAATGTGGTCCTAAGGGATTTTGATGTCACTCAATGGTTGCCTGTTGCTGGGGTAGTTGGAGTTCAGAATGGAATCTTCATCTCACTCTTTGCTGAAGGGGGGTTCAGTACCATGGGTATTGGTATGGTGCGGCTCTGGAAGGTCCTGGTGTCTCCAACATTAGTGGGGAAACAGATCTGACCCTCCAGAGCTGATGTACCTTTTCTGGTTTGGGTGCTGCACTGGAGTCACCTGGGAGCAGCAAGTTGACTAACTGGACTTAGCAGGTTCAGTACATTGGGTGTGCAGGGCAGTGATATCTTCACTCCAAGGGAGGCCATCAGTGATTTCTAAAAGACTTGAGGAGTTCCGAGGTTCTTGGAGTCTTCACAGGGTCAAGACAAGACTGCACAACCACCATTGTCAAGGACTTGAGGCAGCAGGCAGGTTTTGGCACAATTTTTTTCTCCAGCAAGGCTTCAGTTCTTGGGCAGCAGCTCTTCTTTGTCTGCATCTTCTTCTTGTGAGTCAATTCGAAGGTTCAAGGTCCGGAGATGCCACCAAAATACTATATTTAGGGGGACATTTAGTACCCAATTGGTTACCTACATTTAGTGTGTCTACACCCTCTAAGTGACTACTTCTGGTAGGGAGGGATACTACCCTAGCCATGATAGGTTGTTTACCCACAATTTCAAGACGCTGGATTGTCAAAGGAGAGGTCTACATTGCCTGCCACACCTTAGGGGTGGTGCTGGCAAAATGTGGACACTCCTCTTCATCTACCTCATTTTACCACCTTCCCTCCTGCCAAATGTGGGGCAGGACAGAGGGGTTGGCATCCCCCGCTATCTGGGGATGCCTGGGCTGCACTTCAAAGGCAGCATCACCTTTGAATCATTCCATCCTGGCAGAGGTGTGAAGTCAAAAAGAGGTCTGGTGCTGGCAAGATGGCTAGGACTAGTCAGGGACCACACTCAGGTGACCCTCTAAAGGGTCTCCTGTGTGCATTTATTAATAAATCCAACACTGGCATCAGTGACGACATATTAAGACAGATGTTTGGTACCATGCATCTTAGGGTACCATGAAGCCATCATGGAGGAAACTCATAATGAGAAGTATCCAGCCCATGTACTCTCTATGGCTTCCCCATGCCCTTACAATATCTAAGAATGGTTCAGATGTTGCAGGGTCATATCTGCTTATGCGGATATGCCCACACATGGGATATACTGCACTCTGCCTTAGGGCTGTAAGGCCTGCAGTAGAGGTGACTTACCTATATCCCATGCAGTGTTTGATGGCATGGCACACAGGGCTGTGTGCCATGTTGAATCTTCCGTTTTCTTTGTACCAAGACAAGCAGCCTGCAGTGGCAGTGTGCATGGCCTTGGCATGGGTGGCACAATTAGTTCCACAGCACTAGAAGATCCTATTCAGTACCTATGCTCTAGTTACCAGGGGCACCACTTACGAGGGACTTACAGGGTTAACTGAAGTTGTGCCAATCGTGGTACAGGTTTTTAGAAAGAGATATGGCACTAGGAGCCTGATTAGCTGAGACCCAGTACACTTACAGTTCAAAATCACATCTGACATCAGGTAAAAAGTGGGGGCTAACCATGTCAAAAGAAGCACTTTCATACCCATGTCTTTTGATTTTGCTCTACAAATATACAAGGTTGATAGGGTTTGCCACATGTTCTGCCCATCCCGTTTTAAGTGTGCAATGATATTTTCACTCTAAATAGAGAGGACAGGTCAGACACTGGTGTATTTGTGATGCACCACATCTGCTTAGTTCTGAAAAAACACGAAACACTCACCAGAGCTTAACACAGTAACCCTATTTACTACTTTAACTCCTCCACAACACTTATTGAGTGCAAATATGACCATGGCCCACAATAGTACACAGAGAGGAGTAGGTATTTTATAAGGAAGCTTAGACATAAAACATATAAGCATCTTTAGCCACATTTCACCCATGAATATTTCTTACAGAATTATAGCTATTTGATGTGCTCATAAAAAGTAATTCTCTGCTATTTTAGTATCGTTTTTGGACAAAGTGTCCATGTTTGAATAATAAACCTTAATGTGAAGCACAGTGTTTCCACTGGACTTAGTCCAAAAGTAAAATAAGATTTAACAACAACAGCTTGGCAGTCCTGTCTATATTTGTAACAGATTCACTATTATTTGAGCAGCTCAGACTCTGCCTTGTGCACTCAGTATACAGGATAACATGCATCATCATTGTTGTTATTTAATTTACTTAGAACGACTGACCATACAAAGTTATGAGGGTTTTAATCCACAATTTTTAACAAAGAATGTTTAAAAGTAATGTAGTCAGTGATAGTGAACGGAGTCACAACAACACAAGGTTTTATGTTGGATACGTGAGGGATCATTGACAAATAATGTCTATCTCTATTCTACTTATTGATGTTAAGATTTCAGCCCATTGATTTGTCAATCTCAAGATTATGTTCAGAAACAGGAACTGCACTAAGTGTTATATACCAAATGGCTGAGAGAGCAATCGAGGAAGAGCATAGGGATGGTTATTGCTAACATAATTATCCTATGAAGAGCATACAATGAATGTTATATTCAGGGCTGTGGTGGCCCTTACATCACTGCAAATCAAGAAGCACAGTAACTCTACCAACTGATGCCTGGTTTAGCAAACACAGTTGGACACACCTCAGATATAATTTTCGCAGGACCAAGACTTGTTAGATCCACAGAGAATGTCCTTACAATCTAAAGTGACCATCACCTCATTTAATTATGTATTAACTTCCCTAACAGAATAACTCAATCCATAACATTCTTGAACAAACGTACGTATAGCCAATGGAAGAAAACAGTTCTATCAGAACCTGGCCTATACCTCATCAAGAATTCTGCCAACAAACTAACATCAGAAGTGGGTAAAAAGCACAGCAAAAAGACACCTACTTTCTCTAAGCAAAGAAAGCCACCTGAATAAACAAAAAGATAAATAAGAAGAAAATAAAGGTAGGTGCCATACAATATCTCTTGATTAAATCAGACAGCAAAAATGATAACAATGTTGCAACCTTGTATAAAAATCATGTATCAAGAATGATAAAAGGCTCCATTACTCCATGTGACACACCACAGTGGAACACCTATCAGAAGAACTACATAGGATCTTCTCAAAATCTTCTCAGAATTCCACAACCCAGAGTGTACCACCACTAAAATACTACACTCACAAGCATTCTCAGAGGTCATTGCAAATGGGCTTGAAACCAAAACAAAGAAATTAAATGACTGCCTCAGGATCAATGCAATTAGCATCCAGTCTACAAAAAACATGATGAGCACAACAATAAGTGATAGAAAATATTTTGATCTCCTCAGAAACTCTTCAATGCCAAATTCAAGGAATGGGTAAAGGGAAGCAAACATTTTTAATCAATGTCAGACCCACAAAGACAACTTACCTATCACAACCACTGCCTCTGTGGCAAGAAATATACTCAACTGATCCACTCCCTTTACCAAGGCTATTTTCCCTCTCATCTCTGAACTCTGACATCTGATGTTTCCAACATATGAAAACAGGTAGAAACAGATGCTTTCTCCCAGATCCCCAACTTCATAAAAGTGAATAATCTACTTTCAGTGAACTTGGTTTCCACCCTAGTAAAGGCACCAGATTCACCATAATACTTTTCTGGGATGATATGAAATTGACAGCACACAGAGCACACAGAGATGGAGAGGTGGCACTACTACTGCTGAATTTATCAGCAGAATGTGACTCTCTCCACCACCAGACCATACTACTGAGACATGAAGAATTAAGCATACTATGAAATATCCTAAACCGCATGTTCTACTATGTCCAAGTTATGCAGAGTATCATCTCACTACCTCTGTTCCCATCAATACTTTTCACCACACATTATGTAGTTTCCTAAGGCTCAGTTATCTTCTCACCTCTGTAAACCTACTGCCTCTCCTCCTTATCAGGTCTGATTCGCTGCTTCGGTTTTACCTACTACAATTATGATGCAACTCACATATAATACTAAATCTAGAAAGCTATATGGGCCTAGTGTCATCAAGTCTATACCACAGTTTCCTTGACATTCATTAATGGATGAACATCACACTTCTTGAACTGAACTCTAAAACTAAAAAGCTGGCCTGTGATCATGGAGTAACTACCAACCTACAGCCATCTGGCTCAAGAGAATAGAGTCCCACCATAAATAACAAAGAAAGTAAGATATCTCACACAGATAAAGGATTCCAACAAAACCCTGATCCCTCACGTTGATTAAGCCACAAGGAATATCTTCTCTCCAACTACTTCCTGCATCTAGGATACTTGCAGAAAGTGATGGACATTATTGTCATGTTATTGTTTCAAATATATTATGCAAATCACACTTAGGGGAACTGCTACGTCTGTATCTATGGGCATAACTCTTCCTATTTTGTAAATATCAAAGAATCCAGAAACCTGCAGCAAGACACCCCCTACATTTCCACTGAAGAGGATACATTACTCCAGTGCCTCAAGCACTCCACTGGCTACTAACAGCCAGACACTCTGCCTTCAAGGCACTCTGCATTATCCACATGACCATCCAAGGTAAAGGCCCATTGCACCTCCAAGTCGAATTCCAAAATAAGGACATAACTGAACACCCCAAACCAGACTAGTCATATGCCTGTTGATCCTTTTCTAAAAGAAAAAAAGCACTGGCGAAAGGTCTTCTCTGTACAGGTGTCAAATTTTGAAATTTGCTAACACCATCAAAAGGAAACACAGAAGACCATCCACGTTCATGAAGGATATTAAGACACGGTTCTTTCCTGAGGTGGCAAAACAATATTGATGGCTTGGCTCTACAAAATACTAAACAAAATCTAAGTACAGTCACATGAAAGACAAGAAACATACAAGAACAACGTAAATAGGGCATTTACCCTGAGTGACTGAAACCAGCACACTTCCTGGTCTACTCATATGTGTCTAATGGAGCATCACAATAAGGAATTTAACATCCTGGTGGTTTCTCCAGCATGCACGGTGTTGTACTAGGAAATAGTAAATGTTGCATTCATTTATCCACTTGTTTTCACTTCTGAACTTACCTAGATCATCATGAAATTGATATGCATCCCACTCCTGGGTGGGCACATTATGACATCTATGCACTAGCTTTGATAATTTGGATGGCTTTGATTGCAGTGCATGCTGTGGGAACCCTCCATTCACTGGATGGAGTCTAAAGGACAAGTATGGTGTGTGTATGCTAAATGTTGCTCCTCAACTTCAGTAGGGCTAACTTTATCCAATCTTTGCCAATGGGATGATCTACTCTTCATACTGGAGACGCTCTATAGCACACTTTTTCTCAGTACCTGTAATGAGTTCACACCTGACCCTTTATCCTTTATTACTCCGGAGTTGTACTAAAGGAATTTTCACTATAAGTACAACCTCTTCTCTGCAGGCCCATGAACTCCTTTAGCAAATTTTTTACACACTCTAGGCAAGATAAGACCACCACTCTGTTCAATCACACAAGCCACCAACATGCATCCCACATAGGCCACAATGAAACTCAAACCCTTCAACCAAGCAATCCCCCATTGTGTAGGGTACTGCTTGTCTCAACCATTGTTTCTAGAGTTGTTACTGTGACGGGACGCACCTCAATTGTAGTGCATACAGCTTGGTGGATAATCTCCACTACGAAGTGCATTTCTTATCATGTTTTGCAAATCTATTCTGATTATTTCGTTTGAACACAACATCTGCATGCTCAACAGCAACATATCGCCTTTTGGAAATTCGCCTTGATTCGTTTATCATTGCCTCGACTGCTATTTACACAGTCCCATACAGATGCCATATACAGGCAATTGTACTGGAAAGTGCCCTTAGACCATTGGTGCACATTTTGGATTGGCACAGGCGATTTACATCTAAGCTGCCCTGAAGAAGTCCAATGTTTAAATGGACAAAACACGATGGCTGATGGTTTTTTATGAATGGAATATTCCACAATAAAGGAAGAAATAAAGACTTATGGATCATATAGACACTGTTATTCACAAGGATGTGTCAAATTAGATTGTGATCTTTTGAGGTTGTTTCGATTCATATGTTCGCTTTTCTGTGGTGCAGCTCCAATTTTACTTTGTTGCTCCATACTCCCTTGGGAAGGGAGGCATCCTCGGGCAGGGGGTGCATGTGGAGATTTGCACAAAAGGATATATTGTATTATCACAAAGTATGGGTGATTAACGGTTTGAATGTTGTTTGGTGTTTTGGTCCACTGCCAATATCCTGAGTATTTGTCTGGTAATGTGCTTCAGCACCGCGTCAGAATTATGAAGCGCTGTACAAGGTTTCATATTAAAACCAGAAGTGCTGGCTTTTTTCAATGCTTGTTTGTAAGCCACCAGGGTTCAATGAAAATGTGGTGAAAGTAAAGCCTGTCCATGCTGTATACGTGAATACAGCTAAGAATGAGGCTGTGACTGAGGGAGGAGCAGGAGCTGGGGCAATGTAGCCCCATAAAGATAACTCAGTCAGTACTGAATTCAGGAATCAAACTCAGACAAAATAAACAAAGCACACTTTTCAGTTTACTACTTATGTATGTGCTAAATACAAAAATGGTGTGGAACACAGGTATTTTGGGGTTTGGGGGGATTGAGATACTAAATCCTGTGTTGGGTTAATCAACTTCAGAATAAATAGATAAAAAAATGAAATTTTTGTCTTAAGCCTACATCGTCTACTTAAGTGGTTAGTTGTTCTCTGCCCAGTCCCCACTTTCTGTGGAGAATGCATTCCCCCCCAAAAAATGTCAGAACCCTGACTGCTATTATGAATGCAAACTTCACTCTCAGCACATATGTAGAAGCAGATGGAGACAGGGTGGGTAATTTGATGCACTGTCACTATGACTCTCACGCTAAATTAGCGTGGTTCCAGCGGTATCATGAAGGGGCACGGTAACTACTCAACGTGGGTTGGCCCGTTACTCAACTTTTAGAAGGGAAACCTACATAAGGTATATAGTGTTTGTGTCTCCTTAGATTCCTTCACAAGTTCCAAACACTGTGTAGATTAGAATCCTTTGGTCCTAATGAATTGCCCCTTGATCATTATTGACTTTTTTGAGGCAAGAAACATGTCAACCTTTTGAAAATTGTTTTGGCATCCAGAGATCATTGTCTCTTCTGGGAGCCACCACCTTTTTAATTGGACAAGCATACGCACTGCTTATAATCCTACCTAGAGAATTGGTTAGTCCATTTTAAATCAGATTTTTTCATACACACACACTGCAATTCCCCAATCTACACTCTGGGCCTTATACTAGCACTTCACATATGGCATTGGGACAAAAGATCTCCGATAAAGAGTCCCCTTGGGGGGGGGGGGGGCTTTTCGGGCATTGCAGCGCCGGCATGACAAGTATCAATGTACTATGAGAAAGCATGACACCCACCTGGGTGAGTGAGGGCCCTAATTCCTAAAGGGACTGTCCCCCCAACTTTGGGTCCTCTTCCTCCGACCTGACTATTGCCCCCTTCCCTCTCAGCAACTGCATATCCTTCATTGTTAGGAAGCATATGGAAAGTCATTGTTCGAGCAATGATTATAGTCAGCCCTTCATCACCTCTGAAATACTCACCATGCTGTGGTAAATTCATATATTGACTTTCAAACGCTTACCTCTTGTGATAGAGAAAAAAAATCCATAATGCTTCAGAAAATGCCAAGCTTGTGTCACCTATGACACAGCCATAATAATGCCTGAAAGTGTTCCTATCTGTTACTAGGACCCGGTGCAAAGGCAGACGTGACAGTCACATTTCCTCATCCCCTGCTGTATCTCCTGTACAGTCTCAAAGCACCAGCCTCGTGCAGTTCAGGGCCATACTGAATACGTACTATACAGAACTTGTGGCCATGATCAAGTAGTTCCCACTCGCATGTGCGCACTGTAACCTGCCCCGTTGAGCACCGGCGTCACCTTTCGCCTGAATGGTCACCTCATACTGCACGTGATTCCGGACGGATGCAGCAACACGCCACTTTGTTTCCATTGCCACAAGGAGCTTTCTGTGTGCATCAGTGTTACCGAGATGCTGTACCTGTAGCGCAGAGAATACATTCATTTGTCAGGTCTGCACTATCTAAATGCATAAACATTGTCACACATTCATTATAGCACCGCTAGGGTCCTTGGTAAATGGGGGAAGTAAAAACATTAAATGTTTCCCACGGGCCCCGAGGCGTGCTCCAGATGAGAATGATTCAAGCAGGCAGTTCTGACAGAAATGAAAGGTAAGGAGAAATGCGAGTTTCGGTATAATTCGCTAGCAGTGCAGCCTTCCACTGGCTGAATCCAATAACCTCGCCGAGACCGAGAAAATATAATCTTACAGCTATTACATCCAGAACGATTATTGCATGCGATTCAGCGGAAGCACCGCGCGAGACGCTGGAGTTTTACAGTTGATGCGTAAACATCTGCATTGCAAATTACGATCCGTTTGCTCCGAGAAAAATATAAATAGGCGATTTACTTCCAAATTCCTGATTGTAGCTGCCTTGTAAACATGCAGTGTCTCTGCATGCATGAATCTGCGCAACGGATAGGTTCGTGCTGTCGGTTCAGGACATTGAGATGCAAAATATCATTCATTAAATGCAAAGCACTGTGTGGTAATTAAGGCAAAGTGGAATATAAATTACACGAGAACCAACAAACCATTCAAAAGGAAAACTGCATGGCCAGTTTTAAGGAGTATGTATTTAACTTATTCTGGCTAATACAGTATGTGCGATACAGCGCTCCGTTTTGAAACTCGACCAGCTTGATATAATATTAGAATCCTTTTGAATGCAGCCTTAAGCCATTTACTGCCAATCTTATTCAACCCTCCTGTAGGACGACTACTTCTTAAACTGTGGATTTCGGTATTTTAAGAAGCAAGTAAAAAAGATGGAAGTGTTAAAGGCACGGCATTATCTCTTTTTTATTTGCGGTCTCTTACCAGCAAATGCCCCTTTGTAACTGCTCAAAAGAACCAGCCAAGAAACCTCTTAATCACATCCTATTTAAAGTTCCAAATGTGGAAATAAATGGGAAGGTACTGCGCAATAAATGGAAAGTAGTCAGGAAATCTAGTTACAAGAAGTCATTTGTTTTACAGCCATAGTGGAGAAATCGCTCCCCACCATGGATTGGAAGAATAATGCAAGTGACCCCAGAGGTCTGTGACGACACAGAGACCCGTGGCCACGGGCAGTGTTCCTTTCCAAGGTCACGGAACTCCGAGGTGACCTGTCATGCACTTATATTGCACCAGCGAGGGTGGTTTGTTCCTTATAACATCGGTTGTGTTTTCCATTCACAGCATCCATATCATCATATCCAGTATGCATTTGTCTTGTTTAACACTTTCAGCCAGTCCTATCATTATAGCTAAACACAATTTGCATGCTGGGATTATCAGGCCAATGTTTTCTCTTAAAAGTTATAGCTACATATCCCATAATGCAGCATGTTGTATCTCAAAAGTCAGGACTGGTTGAAAGTGTCACGCTTGTTGGGCCACTTGCAACATCAGTTTTCTATCAAAGAAACAGGCATTATCCAAAGCATGACGCTAATTTAATCCAGAGAACAGATGTAAATTCAGAGTTAAATAAACCTTTTTCATTCACTCCTTCCCAAACGCAAATGATACTTTCCTATTGCTGCATATTGCTGCCATACTAACATTTAAAAGTATTTAATTAATTGGTTGTTGTTTAATTTATTTTCCCCTCTTTCAATGTTGCTGAGCCCGAAGTGCACGTGCATGTGCTGGGAGGAAATATTCCTTACTGGGAGAAAGCAGAGAGCAGCTGACGCTTGCCCTCAGAGTTTTCAAGTGAAGACGGAGTATACATATTAAAATATTCTCTGTGCACTGGAAGAGGAACAATATTGCTTTGCATGGCCGTTGATTCACCATAATAACAGAGGTAACAGAAGTGACACAGCATACCCACTCACTGAGATTCACAGCAGTGACACCACAGGACGTGACATCACATAAACTATCCCCCCATATCACAAGATTTGATGTCATCTGACTGTTGCCCTTATAGTTCTTATAGGAAGTGACATTAATAAAGTAACATAAACTGCAAGTCCAATAATATAACAAGAAAGTGGCTTAAATTGGTAAAAATACATTTTGCTTTATTGTATTTTAACATGACCTTTCAGAATATGTGTTCCGTAAGATAAATGAGCGACATAAACTAGGATCAGTGATTCCAGTACACAATGAGTGTGTTCAAGTTGGTGTGCACTATCTTCTCACTGAGTTTCTAAGGGAAAGGGGTCTCATGCTCTTTGCCTGTTAGAGGAGGCAATATCGATTTTGGCATTACTACTTACTTGTAAAAACGTATTATAAGTGCTAAGTGATGTGGGTTTTTTTGTACAGACATGTTCTAACTTCAGAGTGAAGTTTGTTTAAATATAATTTTCTCCCATGTGTTTCGTTTGATACACCATCCCCCAAGCTATTGGTTAGAGAGTAAGGATGCAAAGTGTTATATTCAATATCAGTGATATAGGAACAATGGAAACATGTTCTTAGGTCAGTTACAATAAAGTAAATGTATCAGGTTTACTTGAGATGTCTAAGATTATGCTACCCAGTATGGATGATACCCAGACAACTTTTCCTCAATAGCTATTGCTACTAGGTAGATTTGGAGCAAGAAGAGAACAACCTTGTTACTTGATGCACAACTGGAGTGAGAAGAATCTTAGGAAATGTGTCAGCAATCTTACTTGCTAAGAAAGGTATATTCAATATGGCCTTTATTTACTGTGTACGAATCAACACAGGATTCCTGATACAAGGGGCAATGGTAACTCCAGGGAAGGGGTGTGGGGGTTGAAATATGCGCCATTTTGAAATTGTGAGGAATACCATGTGGGAATTAGTTTCCACTCTGATTTCTGCAAGTATCTGTCTAGTATTTATTCTAGAGATTTCACCTGCTTGCTTGGGTCTCATTGCCACGAAGGGGAAGGTAACCCTGGTAATTGTTTGTTGCTATTGCCATCTGGATCTGCCTCCAGGTAGATACAGAATTAGAATGATGATAGGGCTGAACACCTAGCCATTCTGGAATTAACAGATAGAAGAGTAGACCATCTTTTGAATATGATACTTAAATTCAAAGATTAAAGAGGATTACTATGTTTTACTAGTCTCATCATTGTGGAGAGAATCTACACCGGTGTCTAATTTTAAATTAAATTGGATGCAGCTCAGAGTTCGAGTCGTTTTAAAACTTAGGCACCACTGCCAAGCACAATGTGCAGTTTACCATACAAACCCACTCGTATGGTAATTTCATTGCATCATCTAGGTTGAAAATAAGACTGAAATGAGCGAAAGATATTCTGAGAAGAAATGTGGTTCAGAAATATGGTTGATCATTTTCTAAGATTTGTTCAAAAGGGCAAATTTGAAAACTAGATGTACAATATAGAAGTCTAGATGAATAAGATTAGGCATTTTTAAATATGGAACATTTTGATTGTTTTCAAAGATGAAGGCAGTGCCCTTACCTTAGCAGTGTGTTAAGAAGTTTCAGAATTAGAAGGACCATTTCTGATACGATTTTTTTTTTTAACATTGAAGGCATGTGGGGCAGTGGCATAACGAAAGTTGAAGGGGCCCCCTGCAAGGTACACAGAGGGGCCCCGGCTCCGGATTTAATCCGGAGCTCTCCGGTGTGAGTACAGTGCTGAGGAGGCCCCCTGCAGCTCGGGGGCCCCCTGCACTGCGAGGGATGCAGGGGCTGGTGCTACACCTCTGATGTAGGGCCATTGGTATATGAGCAATGGTTCATGGTAGCAATTAATTCAAGTGAAGAATGCATGCCTAAAGACTGAAAGCAATTCCATTTAATGCGTTTTCTCTACAGAAGTGGTTTTTAACCTGTGTTCTGAGGACATCTGGGAGACAGCGAAGCCAAGTCATGGGTCTGCAACTGTTTTACAAAATAAGGCGATATTAAAATGAATCAATTGAATTAATTAAGTATATGCAATTTTAAGGAAGCAACAATGAAAATTTGAATAAAATCTATCTTTGAATTGTAAATTGCACAACATATTTCAATATCTGAGCATTTGTTTGGTGTATACTTGTTTTTGCATATTTGTGTATTGCTTTAAGGTCCAAATTACAGAAGTTGCTGAGGTCAGCGTCCTGACATCCAATATTGTCTCACAGGCGGTCCCCAGATTTCAGTAACGATTCAGTGGTGCTCCACAGAAGTTGAGAGGTTAAGAATCTCTGCTCTACAGTATCACTCGGGGGCGGTATGGGTAAGGTTTATATTCTTAGATTGTGGTGAATGTTTGTGCTTTTCCATAAGAAGACATATGACAGGCATTTTCACATAATTCTGATATGGTATATTCCTGCTCTGGGCTCAGTCAATGTTTAAATATTCATAGGTGATAGCTGTAGGAAAGTAGGATCTGCTTCACATGTATACCCCCACTTTTTGCTGGTGTTTCACTGTTTTTCGGCTTTATTCTGGCTGGGACCCTACTATTCAGGGCCCCAGCCTAGCTGCTTCCTCTCTAAAATGATTCCATGTACTTTAGGTACATTACAGATTGGATCTGAGGTGCCCTTATAAGTCCCTAGTATATGGTATACTATGTACCCAGGGCCTACTAGGGGCTGAAGCATGTATTATGCCACCCCTTGAAAGCCACCCAAAATGACACCACAGGTCTGCTACTGCAGCCTGGGTAAGGTGGCGCATGCACCCCTTATTAAGATATAGGTTCACTATATCTCAACATATACTGCACATACAAACCTATCAGTCACCCCCATGGCAGGCCTTATCAATCCTGAAGGCATGGTGCTTGGTTATATGTGATGGGGTGCCCAGGCATGAGCTGAGCCCCTCTGCAGCCTTCGGAATCTCTTCTCTGGGGCTGTCAGTAGTGCAGCCTGACCATATACTCTTTAAGTGCACTATAACCAAACGGTAAATGCTAACTTTGGACTGGCTGCACGGAAATATGTCGTGTTTGGTGTCAAACACCTTGGAATCATACCCCCACACCAGCAACTGGTGTGGGTGTATGATCTCACCCTTCCAGAGGGAGAGACATGGCAGTACTGGGCTACCCGGTAGAACCTCAATAGAGCCCTGTCATCACAAAATGGATGATGCAGACACAGACATGGGTCTGGCCTCCTGCTGCTGACCGAAACTTTGGCAGGGGAGGCCTAGACAATAGGTCTCCTGTCACAGGGAGGTGTAACCACCTCCCAGACAGGCTAATGTGTATTGGGGCTGGGTGGGAGCACTCTCTGAGTGCTTTGAAGTCCTGCACTGGGAGCACATTTGGTGTCCCTGTGCATAGTCCAGCTCAAACCAGTTCAGGAGCTTCCAGCCCCTGCTCTGGTGTGAAACTGGACAAAGGAAATGGGTGTAGCCACCCCTCTTTCCAAACCCTCCCATAGGTGGGTCCCCAGAGGTAGTCCAACCCCTTCCTTAGGTATAAGTAAGGAACCTCTGTAACCAGAACTTTAGATTACTCGAGACGAAACTTTGAAGCTGAATCCTGGACCTTTGATGCTCTGCTAAAGACCAGCGGACTGAAGAAATCTTCCTTGGGGTCAAGGAGTGACTCCCCTGCTTGGCAGGCACCAACAAAGCAATTTGCCGGTCTGCATTTCCGAAGCTCCCGCCAGACTCCAAAGTATTTACAGCCCAGGAAGAGGATTTCCTGACATCTCAGAGGCCAACCAGAGTCCCCAGCAAAGCTGAGACCCGCAGCCCTCGTGAGTAGCATGGAACCGGAACTCCTGGTCACCGTGCACTTTGGAAGTGCATTGATTTCTCGACGTCTCCTGAAGTCGTGCTTGGGCTGACTTGTAGCCCCTACCTCGAGCACAGAATCCACCAAAGATTGTTGGCCTGGTCATTCCGAGTGACCCGTGGGCTGCCATTTTGTGGATCGTCTTGAGGTCCCTTTGCGATCCCTGGTACATTGACTGGTGGGTCCCTGAGGGGGTAACTTTGAATTTCCTTGGGCTTCCCTGGTTGCTCCAGATGTGCCCCGACTCCCTACCAAATGGTGAGTCCCTCAGACCTTGCTGGTCTGCACTGAAGCATCTTTTTTGTTTCTGCGTGGGTTGCTGTTGCCAAGGCTTATTGTGTCTAATCCAGGCACCGATGCTGCAGCACTCGACATCCTCCGTGGGCAGCTCAAATCCAGCTCCTGGTTGTCCTCGATGCCTCCTGGTCCTTGTGGCTGAAGAGTCAAGCTTCACCTCTTCCAACGGAAATCACCCGACATCGGTGGGCATCTGTTCATCACCTTCCTGGTCACTGGCTAGTGACCCAGACTCTGTCCTCTCTGCTTTCAGGTTCTTCTAATTGTCGATCCAGGCTTGGATCTCTTCGGACACTTCGCATCTTCATGGCAGCAGCACTTCTTCGCCAGCTCCCACTGAAATCTACGATGCAACCCGACACCAAAAGACACCTATGCACCCGGCTTCCCTGGGTGAGGTAACACGAGTCCTCCGGTGCTCCCGTGGGTGTTAGCCCTAGAACTTCCTAAGTCCAAAAGGGTTTGGTCCTGACTCATTTCTAGGTGTCCCTAATCTTTAAAAATCTAACCGCGACTTTCCCCATAGAAGCTAATGGGAGCTCGCGGCTGTGTTCACACACTGCACACGGCCCCCGTGGGTCCCCTGTGTCACTACCTTGGGTGGTTCCTTGGGGTCCCAG
This sequence comes from Triturus cristatus, assembly GCF_964204655.1. Taxonomy (NCBI): domain Eukaryota; kingdom Metazoa; phylum Chordata; class Amphibia; order Caudata; family Salamandridae; genus Triturus; species Triturus cristatus. The sequence continues at coordinate 756,456,671 of NC_140581.1, forward strand.
TGATTCCACAGGCTCTAGGCCTTGTGTTTAGTTAAGTCGTGGTTCTTATACCACTATTTTAGTATATGGTTTGGCTCGCCCCTAGGGCCTGATGTGTATTTGTGCTATTTTACTGTGATTATTGAAATGTAACTTATGTGTTTTGACCTCTAGTCTCATAAAGAGACTAGGAGGGTGTGTTTAGTATTAAACACATGTATTTTATATATATACCTGGTGTGAATATCTTTCATTTAGGAACTCAAGAGGTTATAGACTGGTAAAACATGCTACTTTACATTCCTTCAAGACTCAGCCTGAAGGCTGCTCTCCATAGCTACCACTAGGATAGCTTTCAATAAAGGTTGTCTTTAACCTATAACCAATAAGGGGTTGTTTGGACTGATACAGGGTGCCCACTATAACTAGTGGACAGCATATATCAGGCCAACTTCACACAATAGCCAATTCTTTCACCAGGTATCTTTAGACTTTTCCTTTTTGTGGAGGAGGCAATTCCTTTACAGGCCATTTTACTTTTTAGATTTTGAAGGGGGCTGTATTTGTCTCTGAGCTTATTTTAGTTTTCTGAATAAAGAACCTATCACCCTTACACTGCTGTGGTGAGTGTGCACATGTGTGCCAGAACGTATTTAAAAAAATAAAAATACCTCTTTAGTTATTGTTCTTTTGGCACATTGATGAGTACATATTGGTGCAAACTCTGAATCAATATTCCATCGCAGCCTGAAGATATAATAGAAAACGTTGACATATTTTAGTTCTTTAAATATATGTACTCAATATTGAGTTGCATTACTTGAAAGAACAAACTAAAATACCAGAAAACCATGCTGGGATATGTTTCCAAGAATGCCTGAAGCTCAGCAATATCAAATATATATGTGTATGTTTTTGTTTACTTTGAAAACTTAGGGTCTGATTTAGAGTTTGGTGGACAACGCTGTCACAAATATTACAAATATTCCGTCCACCATAGTGCCATTGGGTATAATGCAGTTGTAATGTAATGTAATATTTTAAATAAACAAATAATCTGTGTAAAAACATTACATTAGCTGCAACAAAAAGATTAATTAAACAGGATTTCATTCATTAGACACATAAATTGTTAAAAGATAAAGATCGTGTGCATTTTTTAATACGTGTAATTTCTGCTTCGCTCAGCAAATGGTTTTCTGTGTGAATGGTAACATTTAGCAGCAACAAATTATGCAATCTCAATGAGGAAAGTTCAGGGTTACATTTTATATTTTATGTGTAGCATCCTGATTATCTCACAAAATGAAAGACAGCATTCCTTTCTATGTTACCTTAGCAATCAGGAGGCTAAGCTGAGGTCAGCTTTTCAAGCATGCACGTCCTTGCACTTTTTAGTCAAACCAATATTTTAGCAAGCAGTCTAAAGGATATTCAAGATTATTCTTTAACAAGTATATCTAGGTACTGCGTTTTCTGCACCTTTAAATGTCGTGCTAAATTTAATGCAATACTGCATGTTAATTCTGCGCAAGTTTTCTTTTTGTAAATCTAGTAAAAGCACATTTTACAGTTTGGACAAAATCTAACCCAGTCACATTTAGGACAAACTATCAAATACATTTTATCCTAAAGATATTATTTATTTAAGAAAAAGTCCAGTTTAAGGCCGGGCATTGAAAATGAATAAATTGTGCATTTTGCACAATTTGTTTGCATATAATTTTAAAAGTGCACTTTTCATGTTTAAGCCTAAGGCAAATCCTCAGCTCTGTTGTTAACAACATTTTCCTGCGCTATCAAAATAATCTGTCACTGCCAATACTTGAGCCCTGGATTTGTTCCTCTTAGTTTCCCGAGAGTGGGGTTAGTAGACATGAAAGGATGTTTGATCGGTTCAGGATGTCTACATGTGATAAACTGGGTGCAGTGCATTTGGGAATTTTGAACAGCAACTGAAAGTAAATTGCTGGATTAAGGTGGCCTATATTATGGTTGCAGGTATCACCTCTGACTGCATGGAGACATGCCACAGCCATATATTTTCAACATCTACATATCGTAAGGTTTATATTACTTAGTGCCAGATGACCATTGCCTTGCTTGGCTGTCCAGGACAAGGTCCTGGCTGAGACATTTGTCAGATTGTTAGCATTTATTCTCAGGACAAGGTAGCTTCCTTTAGAATTTACCACAGAATCATATCTCTGTCAAAGCTTGGCCCAAACATTTGTTTCCATGGGTCTTCTTAGTGTGGATCTATCAAACATGTATGTTTTCCATCGATCTAAGCAGGGGTTAATACACTAGCACCAGGGAATGTTTTGGATGAGGGAATTTCACAGGATACACATCTCCAGTATTTAGGTAGGGACAATTGCATCCAGGGGAATTTAGTTTACCTATGCCGGACACTTCTGAAAACCAGAGACATATGTGAATCCATTATAATGTAGGTTGCACAAATTCCAACACATCTGAATATCCCTTGCAAATGTCAAAGTATAGATAAGAAACAAAATGTCTACATATTTCTCTGACAAAAAACTTCAGACCTTCAAGTAAACATCCTACCATTCAATGTTCATATGATTCTCTCAGTATGAATAGTACTCACAAGCTTAACAGGCCTTCACCAGCTCCCCCCTCTACAGCCACTGTTGCTAAGGTTGTTCCTACCCAGTGTGGTCAGCCCCAGGCAGCCTCCAGTCAGTGAGCTCTGTTCATTCTTTTACCACATTTCTCCAGTTAGGGATCCCACAGCCCTTGGCACTGCAACGCTGTTTTGCCTTCTGCTTTTTCCTGCCATCTGCATCCCGCCACCTGCTTCTCACTGCCCCAGCACCCCTCCGAGGACCTACTTCCTGGAGGCTGTGGTGCTGCCCCATTGAGCAGGCCCACACCGGCTCCCCTGGTTCCAATCTGTGCCACCTCCTCCTGCACTGCTGCTAAGGCTGTTCCTGCCCAGGGCTGGTCAGCCCCAGGCAGCCTCCAGTCCGTGAGCTCTACTCATTCTTTTTCCGCATTCTCCAGTTGGAGGAACCCACAGCCCTTGACACTACAGCACCATTTTGCCTCACATTTTTTCCTGCCACCTGCTTCACGGCCACCTGCTTCTTGCCTTCCTAGTGCCCCTCCCAGGACCTACTTAATGGAGGCTGCAGTGCAGCTGCGCTGCTGGCACTCCAAAGGCAAGCCCGTCTGCACCCGGACTGAGCCCAGTATCATAAACCCTGGCCCTCCTGTCACCCACTGCAACAGCACCAAGCAGCTCCTGGACCTGGCCCCATTCACTGAAAACAACATCTGCTGCACTTCTACCCCGTGATCAACCAAACAACCATTCATCTCTCGCCATTGCCTCTTTTCCTGCAACACAGGACCACCAGTCCATGCTGGATCCTACGACACTTCCACCCAGATGACTACGAACACTCCAGCGCTGCTCCACTGCATCCTGCTCTATGCCAAATCCCTCTGCAAACATGCCACAGAAATCTGGGACACATACACCACTCTCTCCCTGATGTTGCCTTCATCACCAAAACATGGCCCAGCCTGTCCTCGAACCCCCACATTGCCACCGCAAATCCAGATGGCTACAGGATGATACACCAGGATTGCACCAGCAAACACAGTGGGGGCATTGCCTCATCTTCAAGGAAACCTTCCAAAGCATCACCACCAATGACGATCCCACCTCTCATGGAACACCTCAACTTCCAACTACAGACCAACATCAAGGCTTTGATAAGAGACACCCTTGTATGCACTCTGGCTTTCTGTGATGCCATCTCCAACCTCATCGCCCCCCTTGCCATCGACTATTACCACTACATCCTAGTCGGCGACCTCAATTTTCATGTGGATGAGCCCAGTGACACCAACTCATTAACCCTCCTGGAGAACCTGAAAAACATTGGCCTCATCCAACTGGTCACCTAACCCACTCACAAAGCCGGACACACACTCGACCCCATTTTCACCTCCAGCGACAGAATAAAATTCACCCATGTCACAGAACTCACCTGGACTGTCCACGCCATCATCCACTTCACCATCTCCTATGCTCAGCACAGCATCACGATCATCAGAACTCCTCCCACCACAGCTTGAGCAAGGTAACTGACCTTGAGCAAGCCGTCCAGAAGTACGCCACATGGATCACCAAATGCGCCAACAGTCACACTTATTAAACCAGCCAAAAACAACAAAACCTCAAAACAAGCCAGCTAGTACACTCCAGAGCTCAGACCCAACAAGTGCAACTGCTACCGACTAAGTAACAATGGTGCACAACAAGGAACCCAGCTGACAGAGACAAAGCAGCCCTCAGCAACTACCACCTGCACATCGGGGAAGACAAGAGAGAAGCCATCACAGTCTGCATCGATGCAGTAGTCAACTACATGAAAGAACTTTTCAAAATGGTCAAGTAATTCTCCAACCCGGCAGCCACACAGAACACAATCCACCCCTCCCAAGAACTCTGTGACACCCTCTCAGACTACTTCCATAGCAAGATGGTCACCATCTACAACAACTTCGACCCCCAACTGACTGCTCTCAATCTCTACAGCCTCGACCAACCTGGCACACACCAGCCCAATGTTCACCACCTGGGCTCCACTCACCACTCACACCACCATGGCCGTCATGTCATCCATCCACTCTGGGGCACCCACCAACCCCTCCCAACACTGTCTTTTCAACCTTGGATCCAACCCAATCAGCACAGAACTCACTAGCATCATCAACATCTCCATCATCACAGAACCCTTCCTGGACAGATGGAAACACGCAGAGGGCTGAACCCACTTAAACAAACCCTCTGCCGACCCCAGCACACTCAAAAATTATTGACTGATCTCCTTGCTCCCCTACCATACCAAAGTACTTGAGAAGGCCTACGACACACCCACAACCTCCTACTTGATGCTTCCCAATCAGGATTCCCTGCCAACCACAGCACCGAGACCGCGCTGATTGCTGCCACAGACAACATCAGAACACTCCTTGACCACGGAGAAACTATGGCCTGATCCTCCTCGGCCTCTCTGCTGCGCTCAACACCGTATCTCACCACATCCTCATCAACAGACTCTATAACATTGGCATACAGCAAAACCCCCTAAAGTGGATTGTCTCCTTCCTTAAAGGGCACACCAAGAGCAACCGGCTGCTCCTATCACCTCCACATCCAAGGAAAACATATGCGGCATATTCCAAAGATCATCCCCCAGCCCCACCTTGCTAAACACCTACATAATTAGCATTGCAGATATCATCAGATCCCTAGGCCTCAATATAAGGAAACCAACATATGTCTTCACAAAAGGCCAAATATTGTCACTATCATGCTATTAACCCCCCCTTTATGTCAAGACTTACAGCCACTATTCCATTGCCACCATTTTGTCAAAGGAAGGTATCATGCCATGTAAACTTCCGTATTCCAAGAATGCCCACCTCTATCCTGGGGACAGTAAATTTGGCAAAGGGGACATCATGCTATGGAAGAATGCCCCCTCCTATGGCAAGAATTACTAACATTATGCCATAGCTAGAATTGTGATATCATGGCATGGAAGCATGCTCTTCATATTCCACGTTTAAGCAGTAATATGTCAGGGCCAAACACACTCACAAACATACTAAACACAAACACACACACACACACCCTAATATAAAAAAATATCACTTTATTACCTGCATACCGTTCACAGAGGCATTCCTGAGGGATCTCCTACCATGTTGCCTGATGTTAGGAGCACTGGTGACTTCAGTACTGGCTTTCGCAGCCCATCTACTCCAACAATAATAATCCCATGGAGCAATCAGCATCCAAGATAAATTGAACAGGTGATCTACGCACGAGTCACCTGCTTTCTCTATCTGGGGCACCCCAAGTGCCCCCATGCTTAGGTAAACGATGGCACAAGAGGAATTATCAAAAACAGGCTGCTCCGGCCCTCCAAAGCCAGCTGAACACTTCCTAGGCTCTCTCTGTGGCAAAGTCTTAGCAAGAGCGTTCTACCACACTCCTTAGGTGCCCCCTGAGCATTGAACAGAGTCATATCACATGACATTGTGGTGGAGGCAGAATCAATAGGGGGTGCCAGCTTCATTCCTCAAGGTCCCCTGAGAAAGCTTCCAACATTGAGGCAACGTCAGCCCTTGATACTGCTGACACCCTTGTAGTCTTCTTGCTCCTGCAAAGGGTTCTATGTATCAAAAGAAAGACTCATTTTCCAAACACTCTTCTTTCAAAAGAGAAACAGCTGCTGAAGATTTTCTTCTGCAGTATGAAATTGTGTGAGTGTCACTGGACCGAGGTGCATAGCAGAGTCCATGCAAATCACATTGGAAATACAACTACAAAATATTACATATGGATTTAGCTCCCAGATCTAAACTGGGACTAAATCTTCTCTTTAGAAATGGGGGTAGGTGTTCTAATGAGATGTAATATTCACAAACTTGTGACTTTGGGGGGATTCACAAAATATTCTATTTCCTTCCTACTTTGCAAACTTGTACAGCATAGTAGTTATTCACTATATGGGTTTAGAATAGAGAGGTACCTTACCCAAAATTGATGGGGTGTATGGAAAGGGATTTCTTCTTGGCGGGAAAATAATTTCCTTGTGGTGAAAAAAAATAAAAAGTAACTTTATACAATTGAACTCTCAGTAAGTATAAACAAATGGGTATTGTATTGTATTCCTTGATCAATAATGTATTTGTGATTGCCCACACTTGTGAATACCTGTAACAATCATAGCAGTACCTCAGGGATTGTCGGAGTATTTCAAAAATGTGTACTTTTGTAGGAAAAAAACTGGGAGGGGGGTGTAGATTCACAGATTGGTTTGTGAATCGCCCCAGGAAATGTTGCGTGAATTAGTACTTGGAATTCAAGTGTCATTCACACTCAAACTGAACTACTTTCTGATTGATCCCCTCTACACCAACATTTCTCAAACGCTCGGATTTAATAAAAAAAGCCACATTTTATGTATCAAATGCCAATCAAATATGTATTAAGCTTACATCTAAGGCATGCAATAAACATTAGGCACTAAAGTCAGTAACTGCAACAAAACGATAAATCACACCTCATAAAAGTGATCCTTCTCTGAACTAGCAAATAAACGATGTGACCAGACATTATTTGTCCTTTATCAGAAACTGATTTCCTGCCTTTCCGTGTACATATTTTATAAAGCTATATTTTATTTATGGCGCTTATCTTCTGCAGTGCGTGTGACGAGATCAGCCCAAGCTGGAAATGACAGAGAGAGCTACCTTGATAGATTCTTGCTGGTCTAGATCTTCAATAGAGAGTATTTGTAGAGTATCACTGAGAGAGTCAATAATTTATTCAAAACCATAATAACAAATGACTTCTTTCAACAAATACGAAGCATGTTCAGCACCACGAGAGGTATCAGGGCAGAACTGTTCAATGCACTCGTTCCCGTGCGTACAAAAGGTTGTCAATGCCGGCGCACACATGCGCCCAATCAGTGAAACGAATACGTCGACAGAAATGCGATACTGTTTTGTGTTAAAAAAAAAAGTGCTAAGATAGGTGAATCAAACTGTGGATTCTGACCAGGACCGGTAGCATCTCGGCTCCTTTCATTGCAAAAAGAAACCAACAAAAAACTCTGAAACAGGATATATGCGTCTCACTTGGACAACATATCATCTGTACCTGTCAGGGTAAATTCAACAAGCAATGGCAACAAAAGTAGAGCATCTGACACCTGCAATTTTAGCAGTATGTGTGTGTGTGTGTCACCACTTGAACACATGTCACTGTTGTTCAAGGCATGTCATATGCTGGGTGAAACCTGTTGTAGATTATTGTGTTCTTCGTGCGTGAGCATATTGCTGTGACAGCCAGCTTTTTTACCTGCCTTCTTAATGGCAATGGGCATGAGTAATTTAGTCGTGCAATACACTGAAAAGGCAAGTTGTAGGGCATCCTATGTTTTCTTTTACAAAATATTAAGCAATCTATATCTTCCACAAAGTCAGCTGTCATCACAATATTTTAGTGCCCTAATTTGAATAAAATAATTAATGTACCAATCATTTTATAAATGTATAGCTAAATTATTTCAATGAATTCTATAGACCACTGTTTTCTAATAAGTGTTTTACTAGTTTTTTATGTGGTAAATATTAATTTTTATTTAAAATTCAGGAAACTAAATAAAAGTGTAATTTAATGTATTTCCATGAATTAAAGTTTTAATTCAAAATTAATAGTGTTGTAACAGTTTTTTGTTCTATATTAAATTAAATTCATAAAATAAATGTATGTTAATATTTACATAAAAATATTTGTAATATTTATTTTTGTGTTAAATATACCTTTTTCATGTTCTCGATAAACTTTGGTCCCAAGATCTCCACTCTGACTGTGAAGGCTCCCTATGGACATTTGTGAAAATAATTAAACCCGTGAAGAAAAAAGAAACAAAAGAATGTTATATTTGCGCAAGGGATACCGTTGCCCCTGTGCCCAGTTCCTGTATTGGGGAGAATTCTGAACAGAGGAAATGAGTTCTCAACCAGGATTTCATATGATTTGCCAAAGAATCTGCATGGAAACCGGTGCATCTTTCTATGTGGATTCGTAGAAATGATGGTGAGTTCCAAAAGTAGAACATTTACACTCGTCCATAAATGTAAATATCCATGTATGGATTTTGCAGACCCCATACTTAGTAACTACAATGCTGTAGTGCCATGAAAGCAGTATTAACATAAGAATGGCTTGCTATTAGCAATGCATTCAAAATTCTTATAGTATGTTGAAAAAAAACAACAAAAGGACTTTCCATCTCATTAACTGTATTTTAAGTGTGTTTGTGTTTATGTTGCCCGTTGAGTGCCGAATTTCTAAGTTGGAAGTGGAGCAACAGAGGAACAAGGATATGATTAAATGAGTTAAGACACAGAAACAGAGCGGCGCATGTGGATTTTCAGCATCCTTCTGAATTATATGCGATCACATAAAAAAATTGATGAAGGGCATTCCACCGTGAATAATCTTTAGAAGGAAAAGACGAACTCAGATACAATATGGGAAGCCTTGAGCAGCTATGAGCAGCCTTGCACCAGATGACCTCCCCACCATATTGAGTGGGCACGTGGGATGTCACACTCATCAAAAAGGGAAAAACGTGCAGTAATCAATGATCTATAGCATAGTTCACCTACATTTTCCTTCAAACACATATTTTGACGGAGCACCAAAAGAAACGAAAATCATAATGGAAAAAAAGATGATTTGAACCATCTGCGTAACAAAGTGAAATAAATTCTTCAGTGGGTTGAGTCCTTCCCATTAGCTAGCTCCCAACTCAGAATATTAATATCGAATGCTAAGGTTTCCCAATCCAGTGTAAAGAATTGTCACTTATAAGTTGTTATGAATTGTCATTTATCAGCTGTTCTGCATGCAATACCAACCTTTGCATTCCAGTTAATACAATTCTACTACACACCTGGTCACATCTGATCTAAGTGTATCTCATTTTATGCTGCGCATTATTCATTTAAGTTTTTATTTTGTGGCATATTTCTCTCTGTATTTTGCTGCAAGGAGAGTACTATTTTTCAGTGATGCCAAACAAATGGTACATAGAACCATGATTGTTTTTCTCTTCATTATCCTCATCCCAATGTACAACTCAATGACTGTGTCGATAACAATGTTGCTGTTTCATTGCCTCAAATTTTGCATTATGATTACCTTACTAATATTTTCCTGGGCAAATTATATAAATGGGTTTGCTCGCTTTGTTCTTAAATGCCGTACAGCTTATTGTTCATCTATTCTTCTCTCAGTCTTCAGATAACCAATGTATTTGTCTGCTCTCTCAGAGACTTGGAAGGGAACGTGTGATACATCCTATCATGAATAGGTACTGGCAAAGCCAATTTGTCTAACTTTTTTAAACCAGCATTGTCAAAGCCCTCTTAGTCTGATATATAATAAAAAATTTAATCAAACACACCTGGGAGATTGCAACAATAAATCACCTATGGCCCCAGGACCAGCCGCGGCAGGTAAGAGCTGTGGAGCGGTGGGGGCAGGTGAGGGGGGATTTCACGAGATGACCACGAGGTAAAATTAACTATTTATTTAATTTCCCCTCGTGGTTGTCACTCAAAATCCCCCCTCACCTGGCCCACTGCTTTTACCTGCGGCTGCCGCAGCTACCCAGGACATAATACCTAAAGAAAATAGTCAGATACACACACTCATAAACACATACAAATGCACAGCAGAGGGCCTGTATTTAGCCCAAGGATGCAATACCAGAACAGACAGTCAGTTGCATTCATTAGATAAGGCCCAATCATTGCCCAATAGTAAGCATCACCCTAGATAATCCACACAACATTACCGGCCACCTGGACCACCTCAGAATGTGATCTCCAGTTGGTATTTATGGCCCCTTCTATCAGGGTAGGATCATGCATCTAAACACGCAAGTTACGGCCCACTGTACCATTATTTCCTACCCAAAGAGGTATGAGTTTCTTTTTATTGCACCTGTTGTACAGTATAAAGCATGTCATGTACCTAATGCGAGTTTAATTCCTGCACGCAACTGTATGATATGTGCCTGCTATTCCTGGTCGTTATTGTTTAATTAAACTTAAACTGTTCCTGATTGCCAAGCATCACAGTTATCCTTTTTGATAGTCAGAACCTGCTTCAACATTCGGCAAACCAGCATAGGAGCTGATCATGGTGAATGCCCGGATTGCAACCTAGGGACAGAAGGATCCATCCACCCAAGCCCACTCTGCACGCATTTCATAAGAAAGAGGTGGGGCATTCACCTCTCCTTACTGCAAGGCAGCCTGTGGCGGGCTGGGTCCATCCACTGGTTGCCATCAGAAAGGGTAAGGCACAGCAATTAGCTTTTTCTTTCCTAAATAATAGAAACAGCATAGCATGGCAGACAAATGTGGTAAGCCTAGAAATAAGATCACCCAGCAATCATAGATACAAGTGGCCTGAGGTACCTTTGTGTGTATTATTATTTATTGCGAACCTTTGATCAGAGTGGCCTGGAGTTACTCTTAAATGTAAAAATGGTTTCACCCAGCACTCCTGATCAGAGTGGCCTGGAGGTACGTTAGCCTCAACCTCATATTTTTTAGTTAACCGCTAGCTTAGTGCAAAAGGGTTTCTTAACAACCCCTGTATCGGAAAGGACTGTTGAGAGGAAAAAAAAAAAGCCATTTTCAATTCGGACCAGAAACAGTGTACCTAGGAGACTAGACCTAACTCTAGAAGAGCAGAGGGTGTATTGTACAAGAAATGTGCTCTTGAGTTCAGGAAACTATGCACATAGATAATGTATGAACGAAGGATGAGTGTTGCTTTTATAAGAGAAGACTGCGCTGCAGGAACACATTGATATTGTTTGCTTTGTTGTTGTCTGAGTGAGCGAAGCCCACGCTGTCAAAGCACATTCTCCTTGTTTGCATTATCGTTGTCTGTTGTCAAGAAGAGCCTGCTTAACAGGAGTGCATTGTTGTTGTACCTTGCTTTTAAGAGTTATTTTCATCAACTGTTTACATTGCTGTGCACATGATGAGGACACTCCACCCTTTGTAGACTGCTTTTTATGTCCCAACTGCTCTCCAAGCCCTCGCATGTACCCTTAAAGGGTGTGCCCCAGCTGACCTAAACCCTCTAAAAAAGATCACGCAGTTCACACTGCCCTCAAAACCTGTATTTTCCTGTGTGCCCGTTATTTTTTGGGGGTGCTTTATATGTGAATTCAGGACATAGGTGCACTCTCTGTTTTCCTATGTGTATTGACAACTTGCTTATAATTTGTTTGTTGTTCCACTGTTCACCCTGTTTTCAAAACATGCATTTTGTTATTTGTGCTTTATTCTTTGGGGTTGCTTCATATATGAATTCAGGTCATACGTACACCCTCTGTTTTCCAGCGCATATTGACTACTTGCTCATAATTTGGTTCTTGCTCCACTGTTCACCCCATGCATTTTTCTTGTACGCAGGTTATTCTTTGGGGGAGCTTTATATGTGAATTTAGCTCTTGCGAGCTCTCTTTGTTTTTTTGCGTGCATTGACTACTTGCTCATAATTTGATTGCTGTGCCACTGTTCACCCCACTTTCAAAATGGCCAGTTTTCTTGTATGTGTGTTATTCTTTGGGGGGGCTTTATATGTGAATTCAGGTCATGGGCGCACTCTGTTTTACTGCGCATATTGACAACTTGCTCATAATTTAATTGTTGTTCCCTGAGTCACCTCACTTTTAAAATGTGCATTTTCTTGTGTGTGTGTTATTCCTTGGGGGTTCTTCATATGAGAATTCTGGTCTTATACGCACTCTCTGTTTTCATGTGCATATTGATGCCATGTTCCAAATTTAATACCCATCACACGAGGCCACCCCAGGTGTTTGAAGACGTACACTCTCTTCTGTGCATGAGATTGCCAGAGGGATGCTTCACGCATCCTGCTAATACATGCACTCTATGGTTCTGTGCGCACCTTCTCTTGTTATATCCCTGTCCAGTCACCAGTCTCTGCCCACAGGTATTACTAGGATAAAGCAAAGAAAGCTTTTATTGTCTTTGAAATTTTATGATTTTTGCATGTAAAAAGTACTTTTTTATTACCATTGTATTGCCTCAGGTTAAAAAGTTAACTTTTTCCACACAGGTTTTAGCCACTAGCTCCCGCAAAACATGTTCCAGCTGACCTGCCTACTATCAGCCCTGCCCATTCAGACCACCAGGGTACCATAAACCACCCACACCATCACCAACCAGGGTCAAACGCACATCCCTATCACAGCCTCTCAAACAACAAAAGTGTGCACTCCTCTGCAGCACATGTAGAGAGCCTTCCCCAACGAAAGGACAAAAATGAGTAAACATTGCCAAGAGTGACACTTGCAAACCTAAGCACACATATATCCATGGCCTAAGGATAGAACGTTTGATCCCAAATTAATTGAGCATACCAAAACATACATAATTACCAAACATAAAGGACACATGAGGGAAAATAGAGAGGCTACAATTCACCTCTCGACTCTGTTCAAAGAAAGGGCAATAAAGGACCCTGCAGCTCAGCCTATTGTCGAGGCTTCAGCACCGACCCCTTCATACACCGGAATGTGTGTGGTTACACCTGCAACAGAAGCCTTGGGGTACTGCAGTCCCCCCATAGTAGAAGCAGAGGAGCCACCTACAAAACAGGGAACTTGTGCGAGTGGAGTTACCACAGACAGATGGGGATCTAAATTATCCTCCACCCCTAATCATTCCACATAAGCTCGGCCTGTCCAGGTCCAAGGCCACCCCGTTGAGTAAACCAACTCGCAGTGCACTACAATGGAGACCCTCCAGGACAGATGAGGCAGGATGGCTATCTGGGTGATTCTTAGCCATCCTAGATAGGGACCCTGCAAGTTCAGCTGGCAAAGAAAGTACTAACACCCAGGGGCCAGAAAGGGAAGGTGGAGCTGCAGGTGGTATAGGAATGACATAAGAAGAGACACCTAATGGAGCGTGCACAGGGAGGTCCAAAGATAGGCAGATCCAAACTCAGGGATGTAGCTAGGAGACTCAGGGAAGAGAGGAGAACTACCCGTGCCCTGGAAGAGGAAGAGAGAATTGAGGCCAGGTGCAGAGAGCGAAGGAAGCAGGAACTGAATAGGAGAGGCTCCTACCTAGTCTAGGGCCACCACACAGTGGACCACCACCCATGTCCAAATCCCTGAAACATGGGACAGCCAAGGATATCAAAAGATACTGAAAGCATAGAGACGCAGCCCCACCCCCCCAGAAACAGCAACTAATGGAATGATACAGGCAATTAGAATGGGTAACCACACCCTAAAGGAGATAACTGCACTGAGGGAGGGCACATTTTACGTGAACCGTTTTTGTACTTTGCTAGACCAATGGACAAGGACAGAGGGTGAGTATGCTAGGCCCTGGTCACGAGAAGGGTCTTTTGATCCAGAAGACAAAACCATGACAGAGGATTGCATTTGGCATGAGGGGGGATCGAGACTGGGACTTCTTCTACATATAGCAATGTCTCATGATGTAGGAAAAGTATGTTGAGGAGATGCCCACCACCCCTTCAGTGGCAAGGCAATTACCCTTGCTTCAGCAGGGTGCCACAGGGATTGTTTATGTCCCTTGGGCCTAGATGGACATGGAAGGGCTTAGGACTAAGCGTCAAACTGTATTGGAATGGGGAAAGTGGATAACATGCTTTGAAAAGAACACAGCAGGCATCACACTCGCTTTATGAGACATTAAAAGCCTACTAAGAAGCCTGATAGGCGAACAGACTAATGCCATGTTCGCTGTAGCTCGCATACCAGCAATAACTCTGAAAAATATCCAACACAATGGGACAATGTTTAACACATATAGACATCAGATCTGGAAAGCCCTGTGAGAAATGTTGCCCGACTGCCCAGACATAGGGGAACTGATTAAGAGATAAACGATTACCTCAGCAGAATGAAGCGAAGAAGGGGCCAGGAGAAAGGACAGCCATGGATTAATGCAGGCCAGCAGTTCACCTTTTTATTCAATATCCTTAAAACGGGATGCCTATTTGTCTTTCTTCTCACCAGTGCCAGCTGCCAGTTGCCTTCCAGCATTGCCATGGGGAGCAGGAACTAGGCATACAAGTCCCATCCTCATTAGCAGTTCGCTGCCACCTATGCCAGCAATTCGTGCCTGAAGGCGCTGTAAAACCGGCTGAGGGCTCCCGTCAGCGAATGAAAGAGGCTGGGCTGGACCACCTCCTTAAATTGTGAAATAGGATTCTCAAAAAATCATGGTAAGAGCAGATATTTTTGTATGTTTGTACATTTGGCACTCGATTGAAGCTCCCACTTATCCTTGTAATTATGGGAAAGCGTAAACTAGCTGCTGTTGTGTGGGCGAGAAAAAATAAAAATGCCAGACTGAGCGCACCCATAACAAATAATTTAAATATTGCTATGGGTTTAATTAATAGTGAGATTGTCAATGTTGAGGAGCGTCTTGCAGCTACTAAAACAGCTCTAACAGCAGTAACTGAAGGAACAGTATTGAGTGAAAAAACATTAGAGCTTGGTACAGACATAAATCTACAGCAAAAGGATATAATAGTCGATATACACAGCCCTGACATAGTGCCTTGTATGTCTACAATGCCACAGGAATTAACAGTAATAACAGAGGACAAAGAGAGCACAGACTCAACGATTCCCCCGGTAAATAAAATAAACAACCACCGAAGGTAGAAACAAAAGCTCTTTGTAAACAGCCCCAATCTTTATCCGAGAGTCAGAGTAACGACACAAGGGATACTAAAAGTACTGATCACCAGCCCAATCTGGAAACACTATTTAAAAAACTGCACAGCAAAATAGACTTATTTGAAAGGAATCTGATGTCAGAGATGATAAAAATCAAGAGCGATGTAGTTAAGATTTCAAAATTAATCACAGATTCGATACCAACAGAAAATCCCTCCAGTATAACGAGCCTAAATGCATAATCAGCCAGAAAAATGACCGGATACAATTAAACATCTATTTCCAATTATACTTTGTCAGGTACCTTGGGAAGACAACCATCGGGTGGCAGAGGTAACACCAAAACACACAAGATGATGGACGGAATGTTGCACATTGGCAAAATATTCACCCCCAGTCACAGATCTGGGTTTAATCCATCGTTATTTTGCTCACCACGCCACCCCAGTTCAGACATGGCCATATGCGAATCAGTCTTGACCCTGTACCTCATGGGAACAGTCCAGCCCGAACTGCCAAGCCATGTCTTCCCTGGACCGGAATCAAGCATCCTAGGACCGGTTTCGGGGTTTCACCCCTCTTCAGCCGGGCTAGCTTGACTCCAGTGGCGTAGTGAGCACGGGACCAACGTCTGGGCATACCCTTCCCATATAGGGCGAACAGCAAAACACACAAGATGATGGACGGAATGTTGCACATTGGCAAAACATTCACCCCCAGTCACAGATCTGGGTTTAATCCATCGTTATTTAGCTCACCACGCCACCCCAGTTCAGACATGGCCATATGCAAATCAGTCTTGACCCTGTGCCTTATGGGAACAGTCCAGCCCGAACTGCCAAGCCATGTCTTCCCTGGACCGGAATCAAGAATCCTAGGACCGGTTTCGGGGTTCACCCCTCTTCAGCCAGGATAGCTTGACTCCAGTGGCATAGTGAGCACGGGACCCACATCTGGGCATACCCTTCCCACATAGGGCGAACAGCAAAACACACAAGATGATGGACGGAATGTTGCACATTGGCAAAACATTCACCCCCAGTCACAGATCTGGGTTTAATCCATCGTTATTTTGCTCACCACGCCACCCCAGTTCAGACATGGCCATATGCGAATCAGTCCTGACCCTGTGCCTCATGGGAACAGTCCAGCCCGAACTGCCAAGCCATGTCTTCCCTGGACCGGAATCAAGCATCCTAGGACCGGTTTCGGGGTTTCACCCCTCTTCAGCCAGGATAGCTTGACTCCAGTGGCGTAGTGAGCCCGGGACCCACTTCTGGGCATACCCTTCCCACATAGGGCGAACAGCAAAACACACAAGATTATGGACGGAATGTTGCACATTGGCAAAACATTCACCCCCAGTCACAGATCTGGGTTTAATCCATCGGTATTTAGCTCACCACGCCACCCCAGTTCAGACATGGCCATATGCAAATCAGTCTTGACCCTGTGCCTCATGGGAACAGTCCTGCCCGAACTGCCAAGCCATGTCTTCCCTGGACCGGAATCAAGCATCCTAGGACCAGTTTCAGGGATTCACCCCTCTTCAGCCAGGATAGCTTGACTCCAGTGGCGTAGTGAGCACGGGACCCACGTCTGGGCATACCCTTCCCACATAGGGCGAACAGCAAAACACTCAAGATGATGGACGGAATGTTGCACATTGGCAAAACATTCACCCCCAGTCACAGATCTGGGTTTAATCCATCGTTATTTTGCTCACCACGCCACCCCAGTTCAGACATGGCCATATGCAAATCAGTCTTGACCCTGTGCCTCATGGGAACAGTCCAGTCCGAACTGCCAAGCCATGTCTTCCCTGGACCGGAATCAAGCATCCTAGGACCGGTTTCGGGGTTTCACCCCTCTTCAGCCAGGATAGCTTGACTCCAGTGCCGTAGTGAGCACGGGACCCATGTCTGGGCATACCCTTCCCACATAGGGCGAACAGCAAAACACACAAGATTATGGACGGAATGTTGCACATTGGCAAAACATTCACCCCCAGTCACAGATCTGGGTTTAATCCATCGGTATTTAGCTCACCACGCCACCCCAGTTCAGACATGGCCATATGCAAATCAGTCTTGACCCTGTGCCTCATGGGAACAGTCCAGCCCGAACTGCCAAGCCATGTCTTCCCTGGACCGGAATCAAGCATCCTAGGACCGGTTTCGGGGTTTCACCCCTCTTCAGCCAGGATAGCTTGACTCCAGTGGCTTAGTGAGCACGGGACCCACGTCTGGGCATACCCTTCCCACATAGGGCGAACAGCAAAACACACAAGATGATGGACGGAATGTTGCACATTGGCAAAACATTCACCCCCAGTCACAGATCTGGGTTTAATCCATCGTTATTTTTCTCACCACGCCACCCCAGTTCAGACATGGCCATATGCAAATCAGTCTTGACCCTGTGCCTCATGGGAACAGTCCAGCCCGAACTGCCAAGCCATGTCTTCCCTGGACCGGAATCAAGCATCCTAGGATGGGTTTCAGGGTTTCACCCCTCTTCAGCCAGGATAGCTTGACTCCAGTGGCGTAGTGAGCACGGGACCCATGTCTGGGCATACCCTTTCCACATAGGGCGAACAGCAAAACACACAAGATGATGGACGGAATGTTGCACATTGACTGGGGGTGAATGTTATGTTTTGCCAATGTGCAACATTCCGTCCATCATCTTGTGTGTTTGGCAGGGGTAACACAGCGGAATTCATGGCCACAAAAACTGGACATATGGTGCTTAATTTTGGGTCGTCAAATTCCAGCAGTGCAAAAGTGATAACAAAAAACAAAATCTTGGACAAAATTCAACTTCCTTCTCAAACTGCAAGAACCCACCTGAGATCCCTCCACCTACCACCTGATGCAACACCTTATACTATTGTTCTTAAAAATGTCCCAGAGTTGAGGGATCGGATCAAAGAGGGATGGGGTGATTTGAAAAACAAAACAGTTTATTGGTTTACCAAACACTGCTACCATAACTCAAACATTTTGGCCCAAAATGAAATGAAATGTGAAACATTTCTGTTTTGGGATGCTTTTATGGTTTTATTTTTTTGACCGAATAAAGCTTGCTTTGACTTTGACGTGAACTACCAACCGAAGTATAAAAAAACGGACTAGACAACATAGTTGGATTGGACTCAAAACCAGGGCCAGAGATACAGGCTCATATCACACATTATTACAAGAAGAAAATATAAAAAGACAAAGACAGGTAGGACCAAGTACAGAAGGAGAGCCTGTGCATGTGGGAAATATCAAATAAACAACTGTGCGCCAACTACCCGGGAGCCCCAAAAGAAGAACCCATAGACATCAGAGTTGAACTGCAGCTCGGGCCTCAGCACCTCTTACCAGGGCAATATCGCTCAGGGATCAAAATTACACACAGGTACCCCCCACAGCTTTGGGCAACTGGACCACATGACGTGGGGCTCTTCAACACCACCAAGCTAGTTAGGATCACACTCAGGGAAGGAGCTATCCTTTCCCGAGTGAAACACGACCCACTGTCTAGGGAAGCAGAGGAAGGCATAGCCTTCATGATACAGGCCCTCATCGATCAGGGAGTACTCTGTGTGGGGATGTCACCCTACAATACCCCATAAACCCCATCAAAAAGACAAGAAGGGAACTTGGTGCCTAGTACAGGACCTACGCCACCTAAATGATACAGTGGCTCTAGAATTCCCCTTAGTACCAGACTTCTTCATCATACTGACCAATATCCCAACTGACGCTGTGTGCTTCTCAGTCATAGATGTTGAAAATGCCTTCTTCATCATTTTGCTTAATCTAGGCAGCTAATACCTAATGGCACAAACCTTTAGAGAAGCTCAACTGCTCTTTCAAAGGTTGCTTCAAGGGTACTGTGAGTCACCCATTATCTTTAACAGGATCCTGAGGTGTGACCTGTCCAACTTCCAATGTAACAGCACCCTGGTACAATATGCTGATGATATCCTGATATGCAGCCCCACCCAGTTGATATGCAGACAAGACAATCTAGCCCTCCTCACTACTCTAGCAGAGAGAGGCTACAAAGTGGACAAAGAGGAAGTACAATATGTGCTATAGGAGGTCAGCTATTTGGGTCAGCTGATCCCAGCCTCAGGAAGATGGGTCAAACCCAAGCAAACACACATCATTAGAGCAATGGCACCATATTAAACAAAGAATGAGATGCAAAAATGTCTTGGGCTCTGCAACTACATCAGGCAATGGGTCTTCAACTACGGCACCCTTGTAGCCTCCTTACTGGCCACAATGAAGAATGGAAAATCCAGTGGTACCCAACTGACATGGACCCCTGAGATGCAGGAGACCTTCAACCAATTAAAAGAAGAAATCACAAACATACCTGTATTTGGGACCCCATAGTATAACTAGGAGTTCTTCGTGTTCTACCATAGTGATGGATGAGTGGTGACAGCAGTACTCACCCAGAAGTAGTATTTAGGGGACAAACCCATTGTAGATTACAGTGGTCACCTCGCCTCTATAATGCAGGGACATGCCCCTTGTCAGCAGGCCTTGGCTGCCACAGCCTTTGCGGTGGATCAAAGCACCTCCATTGTCATGGGGGCACCCTCACACTGTACACCAAACACACAGTGTTCGCAATAATACAGAAAGGGAAAAGGCATCCTGATCACCCAACGAGTCTCAGGATATGAGTTTATGCTATCCAGACCACTGCTCACCATAGGACGGTGCTATATCGTCAATCCAGCCACCGTCATTGCCCATGAAGTACAAGAAGGACAGGAAGTCCAGGACTGGCCGGTGCAGGCACCAGACGAATCTGCCAGGGCAGAAAAAGACCAGATCCTCATCAGCAAAGTTGTGTGTTCATAGATGGCTTCTCTTTCATAGATCAAGAAAGCTGCTTCAGGCACACTGGGGAACAGTGGTCACAGGAGATAGTCAGACATCCGCTGATCTCCTGCAAGTCACAGCACAGCTGCATTGCTCCTGAGCCTCTCTGCACAAGCAGCCGAGTTGGTGGCACTCATTGAGGCCTCACACAAGGCACAGTGGACATTATCACAGTATATTCCGACTACGCCTATGTTACAACTGCCATACATTTTAGTATTAGCAGATGGACGAGAAGAGGCTTTCTCAAATCTGACAGCAGACCAGTAATGCAGAAGGATATGTTAGAGCTCCTTATCAATGTATTGACGCTGGTGAAGCTAGAGGCAGTGGTCATGTGCACTGCACATACAGGAGACCATGACTTTTTCTCCCAGGGCAACACACTTGCCCACTGGGCCACAATGGCGGCAGAATACAGGAGCAATCCACAAGTTTCCAGTAAAGGAGGCTGAGAAGCAACCTTCAAATTACTTCTCACTACCTTCTGAAATACCATACACTGAGACGGCTAGGTTATACCTTGGGGAAACACAGGAAGTGGCTCTCCCACATGAGCGAAAACTCTGGGATTCTAGGGGATGCAAGTAGACCCCCACAATCTCATCTACAGGGGCACGTTTACAGGGAGACCCGTCATGCCCCAAGCCTTCTCTACACAGCCCCCAACCAGCTCCACACCCCGAAAGAAAGCATGCTAACCAACCTACAGCTCGAGTGGTTAATTCTCTATTCGGCACAAATTATCTCTATGTACCTAAATGAGTGCACAGTATGTCAGCTTTACTCACCTAAACCCACACTAAAGGTAATAGCTTCATCGATACCGAAACCCTATGGACTATTCCTGCACTACACATAGACTTCATTGACATGATGGACATGTGTGCCACTTACTAATATCTAATCTTTTGGTCTGTCCCCTCTCTAGGTGGATAGAAGCGGGCCCCTACACATATTGTGACTTTAACGCTGACGCTTAGGCCTGGGTGGTGAAATTCACTCCATTCGCTGAGTTTTCCAGGTTTTCTGCACTCCACACTCCGCGGAGTGCAGAAAACTCTGCTTTGCGATGGGCAGCGGAGTTTTTTCCCTGCTCGCAATCGCGAACGGTAAGTTCACGATCGCGAACAGTAAGTTCACGATCGCGAACAGTAAGTTCGTAAGCCCGAGCTGCCGCTCGGGTAGAATTTCTACCCGAGCGGCAGGAATACCAGCACAAACTGCGATTCGCACTGCACTCCGCCACTCGGGCAACTTCGCAGACTTTTTTTGTATCTGCGCAAAGTTCCGCGTAGCACAACTCCGCAAACTATGCCCAGGCCTAGCAGCTATCTTTCTGGTTCAAGAGTCATACCCAGGTGGGGTAACCAGAAATCATTTGATCAGCCAACAGACGACATTTCATAAACAAAATGATCAAAAACATCTGTACCTTGCTGGGCATA
This sequence comes from Triturus cristatus, assembly GCF_964204655.1. Taxonomy (NCBI): domain Eukaryota; kingdom Metazoa; phylum Chordata; class Amphibia; order Caudata; family Salamandridae; genus Triturus; species Triturus cristatus. The sequence continues at coordinate 756,478,343 of NC_140581.1, forward strand.
ACTCCCAAGCTGGTCTTAGCTTACCACTCCCTGAGCACTGGCATAGTGAAATGCCTAAATGGCCTAATAAAAAACTAGATTAGCAAGCTGTGTGCCACCATGGGCAAGAATTGGGTATGTTGCTTGCCCCAGCCCTGCCCTGTTCAATCTAAGGGACACCCCAGACAGAGACCATCACTTGAACCCCATCAGCTAGTCACTGGAAGATCAATTCAGACGTTAACACCTCTGAACAGAACCAAACAAAGCCCAGAGTCCAGCTCTGAGGTCCTAGTTAATGAAATGCATATATCCACTTCTCTGAATTGGCCAGCGCTTGCAGATTTCTCGCTAAACAGGTTACCCAAAGGAAGGCAGGGCTCACCAAAATTGTCCTACCCTCCATAATCCCACAGCCTGGCAACCAATCCTGATCTGAAACTTCCATCACCAGTGGAGAGACAGCAAGTTTAAAGGGCCCGTCACACTAATGTTTGCAACTCCTACAGCTATCAAAGTAGAAGGGAAAGGGTCATGGATTCACCTGTTCAACATGCTTTTGGATCCATCACTACCACCACCACCAAAAGAGTCGAATCACAGACTTTTAAAACTTAAACTATGAACACTTTGGGGACAGAAGTGCCTGTGGGGTTTCTCCCAGACTTTGCAAACACTTTACCACTGGGAGCACACTTAGGGCTCCCCCCGGACTTTAATTTGACTCTTTCATGCCTCAACTAAAAACATTAATCTATGTATTATCTCTTGCCCTATGTACTTTGAATGATTTTTCAGCTATGTGTCACTGATAAGGAACAGGTCAAGTTTCAGCCGAGGTCACCAGGCAAAGTGGTCTAGTGTTAGTCCTGGGATCTAAAGCACTTAACATACAACTTAACCACACACAATGAAGGTATCACACATGCATTACATAGTGCACTATTACACAACAACTGGTATCAGCACATGACTTCGGTGGGGAGCCAAGTATCTACCAAATCCTGCTGTCTGCTCATTGATAGCCTATGCAGTAGATTCAGATAGACTATACCTGTCCGAGGAGGTACCACCAAACAAGACCTTGTGCCTGATGCACTTATGCCTATGCCAAATAAGAGGTAAACCCCAGCCCAATACTATTGCACCACAGGAAGTCACAGTGAACTTAACCAAGTTCAACATCATACCCAAAGTCATTTACATCCTAACAGAGCAGAATGAGATCCATTCTGATCTAGACAAACTCAAGGACAAGGGGCTCACCAAGCCCTCAGTCCAGTGCAATAACGTGTCCACACAAGTACCAATCTGTGGACCAAGGCTAGCCCTTAGTGTAACTGGAGCCATATTCATGAACAACAAGTGGAAACCCAACATTCAGTTCACCTGCAGAGCCATCAAAGTACTAAGGAAATCTACTTTTTAGGTCTCTGCAGACAGTGTAGTGAGCTTCAACTGTATATTAAAGACCTATTGTTTCAAAAATTTGAACATGTGCTTACAGTGAGCTTTGGATCTATGTGTTGCTCACGATTGGATGACTTCTTGTTTGTCTCAGATCCCTGCTATCGATTTGATGTCTTTCTTCCGTCATGTTTTTTTCTACCCATGAGTATTTTGTTTTTACTGTTTTGAACTCTGCTCTTCCATTGCTAATTTGAGGGAACATATTTCATTCAATGGGTCTGTTCTCTCATCTTCTCTCCATTCTTCTTACCTTTCTTTGTTACAATTTGCATGGCTGTAGTTTCATCTAGGAATGATTAAAGCAAAACATCTTCTGAAATAAAACAGCAAGAAAACCCTGCTGTTGCAGATACATATAAAGTGTTAGAGAAATGTTTTCAAGAACATGCAGGGATGGGTTTAGAGCCATTTTAATTTATATTTTCCTCACACCTTATTACTTACATATTTATTTAGGACACACAAAAGCAACCACTAATCCATAAACCTGTGAAAGTGAGCAAGAAATTACAGCCATGCAAATTGTAACAAAGAAAGGTAAGAAGAATGGAGAGAAGATGAGAGAACAGACCCATTGAATGAAATATGTTCCCTCAAATTAGCAATGGAAGAGCAGAGTTCAAAACAGTAAGAACAAAATACTCATGGGTAGAAAAAACCCTGACGGAAGAAAGACATCAAATCGATAGCAGGGTTCTGAGACAAACAAGAAGTCATCCAATCGTGAGCAACACGTAGATCCAAAGCTCACTGTAAGCACATGTTCAAATTTTTGAAACAATAGGTCTTTAATATACAGTTAAAGCTCACTACACTGTCTGCAGAGACCTAAAAAGTAGATTTCCTTAGTACTTAATGACATAATCTCAAATGTTATTAATAAGATGTCTGGGCCACTGAATTGTGGCTCTGTCAATCTAGATCATAAAACAGAAAAAGGCACCCAACAAATTACTAGGAAAGTCTAGTTTGTGCCCAGGAGAAAACACAAAGTTTTCTGTGAAACCCTCACCCACCAGGGTTACCCCTTGGTGGCATGCTTCATCATAGGGTCTGTTGTGATCTCTGTAGAAAGACACCTGGAGCCAGGAGTTATTCTTAAGCCATCTTTATTCAGTCTCCAGTTCAGGTTACATCTGTCTCTACTCCAGCCAGCCTAGTGTGGTACCAGCCCCACCAGGAGCAGCCTCCCTAGCTGCTCAGCCCATCTTCAACTGCCAACACTCATCCACTCAGACACCCAGGCATTCCATGCATCACAGGCACACCAACATTCTATGACCATCTCACGCTCTGGCTGAGCAGCTAGTGGCAGCAGTGCTGGACTACAATGTTATTCAATTAAGTAGGATATAACATTATCCCTTTTTCTTCAACGAAAACGAAACTTGCAAATGATAAAACGTGAAGGAAGAACTATCAACAAGAATAATAAATAATAGTACAAGTCCCACGGATGCAAACATAAATCAAACATCGCAGGAGCATCAAGAAGAAAAATGAATAATAGTACAAGTCCCACGGATGCAAACTTAAATCAAACATCGCAGGAGCAAGAACCATTAAAGCAAGAAAGGACGGATAAGATACATACATTTGAACAGCATTATCTCCCATCCCTCCCTAAAAAGAATTAAAAAACATTTTGAAGCAAGCAATACATTCCCTGAAATACATTTGAAGCATTTTGCATTAAACACTGTGACATAATGCACTACAACGCAAAGGGTAAAAGACCCCACTCAACCAATGCCCAAAGTAATAACCTAGAGTAGCACTAAAGATAGCATACTCTACTACAACAATCCCAAAAGAAAGGGAACCAAACATGTATATAGGTCGTCACCCATAGAAACTCCCATGAAGGGACATACATAAGTACTGCGCGCAACTAAAACTCAACCCTGTGTGCAACACTAACTCAACCCTGTGTGCAACAATAACTCAACCCTGTGTGAGGGTTAACCATAAAAAATGTACCTTAGTACTGCGCGCAACTATCTATGGACAAAGCCATAACCCAACCCAGTGTGAGGGTTAACCTAGGTACTCCAAACCCCTTGAAGAGGTTACACACTCCCATGTGATGACCACCCACAGGACCTTAGACACCCCATCCAAAATAAAACGAAAATCTGTGGCATCACGACAAAAGATGTGCTAATCTCACTATCTTAACCTCTGATAAATGAGAACATTGTGGCTTAATAAACTACACACTATACATATGCCTCTAAAGAAAGTAATATGCCCACATCACACATGCTAGTATGCACCCTCTCACCCGAGTTGTGCTTGGACAGCACTTCCCTTATGTAAGGGAACCCCAAAAAAACACAAGCTCCACCAAAAAGAATGATAAACCATTACAGCCACCATAAACACAGTGCTATGACAAAACCAAATGTTGAATAGAAAACATGTGAGAGTTACAGGTCACTTTTGTACCTGAAGCATAGTCATCAAAAACATAGACAAACTGTGTGCAGAAAAATGATCCTTCAACATTCCTCACGGTGTATTCCTCAACTTGTCTTGCCAAAATCCAAACTGGTTCTACACCATTCCTCACGGTGAATTCCAAGTAGACAGACGACCCTTTATCAAATATACCCATAACAAATATCGCGTTGTCGCCGGCCGTCCAGTCAACCTACATAAAACTTTATCAAAAACACAGTGGTTGGCAAGATGTCACGTGGTTGGCAAAGTGCGTCCTTGAATGACTGCAACACTACATAGAACTTGGACATCAACCACCAAACACAAAATGGCCGCACGCAATCCCACGTCCAGCCGGATGACTCACGGCACGTCAAGACTCCAAATGCGTACTCTCAAAGCTTGTGTGTCACCGAAGATCCCACGAAGAGACGCGTCATGTAGAATTCCACGCGAAGACATGAGGTAAATCAGCGCGCGCTGTTAGTGACTCGCGCCACGTTTTTTGAATTTAAAATGCAACTGCAGATAAATTGACAGTAAAGCGCTCCCATGAAATCGTCTATAATTTTACCTCATAACGAGTTGGCAATGGCGCAGTACACCAACTCGGCACTCACGATGTCATATGCATAAAATCGTTGTCTGTCTCACGCTGGACAGTATACGCCTTCCAATATACTCCCACATGTACGCAGCAGCTTCTGAACACTTGCCCATACTGCACAAGCTAACACGAGTGCTAGACCCAGTTCGAGTAACTCTCCGCACCAAAGCAGCCATAAATCCAAGTGAAAGACGACCCGGAGAGCCCCAAACGAAGGCATCCCAAAGATTGGTGAAAACGGGCAAAACCATAGTTCCTTTTAGCTGAACGTCGCATCGTAGCACTAAGTATAAAACCCAGGACGGGAACAACTGCACGTAGATCATTATTACACTCCAATTCCTGTGAGACCTTGATTGAGCATAAAACAAGACCTCAAAGCCCAAAACTTGTGATTCTCCAACAGTGTACCACCATATATGCCTTTTTCCTTAATGTCACTGTGGACCAAGTAAGACGAAGTGAGACACTGTGGTTTTGAAAGCCCCTTAAATCGCTGCAACTGTCACTGTGGTTTTGGAAGCCTTCCAAATCGCTGCAACTGTCAATTAAGAACCTTTTTGAACAAGATATACACCATGTGTGCAGCCACTGCACACTTTCCGTTTTTACATCTATTAAATTGACTTTTTCTTCTTTCTGTGGCTTGAACACCATGTTCATTTGTAGTATGACTACTCCTCCAACTCACAGTAATCCTTTTGTGGCTAACGTTGTGGCTGGAACACCAGATGCGGTCGTAGTTGAACTACTCCTCCAACTCACTGCAATCCTTTAAGTTAGTAGTAGTATTCCCAGGCTGTAGTGTCCTTTTAATGACACTTCTCTGTGGGCTGTCCAATGGGAAGGACACTGGTGGGGCTGGCGCTGGCTTTCCTGGGAATTCCTTCTTTGTAGATGTAGTTGCTTGTAGGGTCTCTTAGTTTCTCCTTTATTTCCTTTATAGTTCCTTTGTTTCAGTGGTTCACCAAGAGTCTCTAGGGTTCAAGTCCGCTCGTCGCCAAAATAAATGTTGTGATCTCTGTAGAAAGACACCTGGAGCCAAGAGGTATTCTTAAGCCATCTTTATTCAGTCTCCAGTTCAGGTTACATCTGTCTCTACTCCAGCCAGCCTAGTGTGGTACCAGCCCCACCAGGAGCAGCCTCCCTAGCTGCTCAGCCCATCTTCAACTGCCAACACTCATCCACTCAGACACCCAGGCATTCCATGCATCACAGGCACACCAACATTCTATGACCATCTCACGCTCTGGCTGAGCAGCTAGTGGCAGCAGTGCTGGACTACAATGTTATTCAATTAAGTAGGATATAACAGGGTCCTTCCAGTTCCACTGTGGAACCTGGCATGCTGCGACCTACGAGTTATGCAGGAGCACTTTTGTTGACTATGAGAGACAAGATGGTCTGTGAGAGAGGAGTGGGGGGAAAAGAGGAAAGTGAGAAACTTTCAAAATACCTGGCTAGTGGGTTATGATTATTTTATTCTGACGTTGCTGAGGGAGTCACAGCTCCTAAAGAGGAGTAAGAGAGAAAGAGAGATGAGTGCCACTCTTTTAAGACAATGGCAGGGGACAGTGTGTCCTTTTCTTAGTGCGCTCATACACCCAAAGGATGTCATACTTCATCATGGGGAGGTGCTCCTCATCGGGCTGGCCCTGCAGTGCCCTATGGGTCACCCAAAGGGTCACTTTGTAGGAAATCTTTTGAGTGATGTAGCCATATGGATGTGTGTGGGTCTGTGAAAGTGGTGCTAGGTGCAGTGTTAAACGATAGCTAGAGGGGAGTAAAGGTAGGTTTAATAGGAAAAAGTCCCTCTGTCATCGTTCAAAAAACAAAAGGTTGAGTGCTGCTCGAGGGTGATGATGGCCCTCAGTAGCTAGATAAGCATGATGTCCGTTTAGGGCAAGAAAAGGGTTGACATGTTTCACGCAGTGTTGTGGTCTCAGGAGGAGATCCTATGCCCTTCTTCAGGACCTGAGGGAGAATAAAGTGAGTGCTAGTGCAGTGTAGTGGCCTAATAAAATATTGTAGTGCCACTCATTGGCATTATAGGAGGATTCTATCTAGAACAACAAAGGAATAAGAAAAACATACAGTCAAAGTTAAAAGACCCATCATGGGGCATTATCTCTGTGTGAGGCAGAGGTCCCTCATTGGTCGACCATAAGCTCACAGTGCAACCAGCTACTCATCTCACCCAATTGCTGTGTTACTGGGTGACAGGTGTGGGCTGTTATAGTGAAATCGTGAGAGAGAGACAAACGAAAATATAGGTAAATCTCAATTAATATTGTAAATAGTTACTGGTATCATAGAATTCACAATGCTGAATAGTGTGGCACATAGCTCTCAGAATGTTGCATTGTAGGTAAAGAGAGTGCGTTATAATGCAAAAATGCCGTCTAGGGCTTGTGAAGGTATCGAGGGTGAAGTTACGTATATGGTTAACCATTGATGGCAAGACCTCAGAACACACTGTGCTGACTAAGGTTGGTTGGGTAGTTACTGCTTACCTATTCAATTTGAGCGCAATGTCCCATTAGGACCGGCTGAGGGTGTGCTGTCGCAATCTGTGTGGAGACGTCAGCATTAGTCAAGGCATACACACCGAGGTGTTACAGGAGCAAGCGGGGTGCAGAAAGGAAGCGGTACTTACAGTTGTGTCGGTTTTAGTAGGTGCTTGAACCTACCCGACCTCTCGCCACCTTGGAGGGTGTTCAGTGTAGCTCCTTCCATATTTGTGCTTGGCGCTCTGTGAGGCAGGATGGGCGTGTCTGAGTGCACGCTGATTGTGACGCCGAGGTCACATGTGTGTGGGTGTAATGGCTCAACATGGTCGCGCCATCTTGGAATGGTGTACATTTCAGGATGTAACTATAGGATCGGTGTCAATGAGAACTACCGTATAGTATTCATGGCTTCTGCTAGGTTACCACGTAGTGTATGGTCACTCCATTTTTTAATGGTGTGCATTTCAGGATGTAATTATAGGATAGTAGTCAATGAGAACTGCTGTATAGAATAAAAGGCCTGTCCAGTCATTGAATGTTTACTCTCTGGCAACCATTTTGAGGCCTACTGATCTAGTCCACGAAAAAGTATTCTGAACCCAAAGGGGGATGTTGGGCACATCCTATCCTCTGGGTGACAAAGGGACACCACATCAGAGTGTGATAAATAAAAAACCCTGAAAGTGATAAGTTGTTTTTGGACTTGAGGTCAGCACTGCATTTTTTTATTGAGATTAGCAGGCCAGGGATTTTGTGATCACGGAGGCAGAACTACACTTGGACTTTCCCAAGGAAGTTTATTTTACTTTGGAGGACAAGATGGGGAGTTTTCTGTTACTTCAAGCTTACAATTCTGCTTTGTAACCCCAAGTACCTCATAATTATTAATGCTGCTACAGTTCCTTCTCTATCTCAAGAATTGTCCGTCTGGGAGATTCTCACAGAGTGCTTTGGGAGGATGACTGTCGATGGAAAGAAGGCTGTTGCAGTCAGTTGGTTTTTTGTATATTTTGGTTTTGATATTACCTTGATCCAGGGAGATGAGGAGGTCCAGGAAAGGGAGATCCTTTTTGGATTTGGAAAGGGTGAACTTGAAATAGGGATCCTTGGTGTTGATCCAAATGTGGAATTCACGGCATCTTGCCTCTGTGCCTGCCCAAAAGATCAAGATATTGTACTGCTATTTCTTTTTTCTGACGGAGGCTATTTTTAATTTTTCATTTTTCCAGCTGTTGCCATTTACTATTCCACACCATTTTTGTTCCGTCGTGCACTTGAGACAGCATTTTTTCTTTTGAAACCTCAAATTTCTCTTTTGGTCAAAAGACTATTTGCGAACATTATTACAGAAACAACTCTACTTTATATCTAGTTGCCGTTTAAACTACAATCTACATGCAACTGTTCTCTGCCCTAGCTTAACTCATGTCTATGGGGAAGATTAAATCAGGCAGAGATGCAGCATCCATGTCTACTCCGTCTCCTCGTCCTAAATCTACTACCTTACATACCTCAAATCCTTTTTTAATTTTACAGGATGACATGGGTGAATCTGAACAAGCCGCAACCTCCTGTACTGTAGATGCTACGAGTACTATATCTTCTTCCAATGAATCGTTCTCACAGTCTACAACACCGGTAGGAAAAATCAATTCTAAAGTACCCACTGCCTCTGCCTTATCACCTATTAAAAGGGTCAAGAAAGATCCTCCTTCTCTGGCCATCTCTCCACCACCAGTTTCACCAGTTTCTTTGGAACTATTATTGGATGAGATCAGAGCTCTTAAACCACATATGGAACATCAAACACTTGTCTGCAAGCTTTAGAGGAGACATGGTCCACAGTTGATAGTAAAATTAACGTGATGGAACACCAACTAGAAACCTTATATATCTCCTCTGAGCAAATTTTACCTATGAAATCAGAAATTCTTGAACTCCAAAAACTAGTGGAAAATCTTGAAAATTGAGGTAGACATAACAATCTACACATTTATGGCTTTATTGAAGGTTTGGAAGGATCCAATCATATCTCATTTTTTCAAACTTTTCTGCCACAGATTCTTGATTTTCCTGCTTCTCCTGTATTAAATATACAACAAGCTCATAGACTTGGTCGTCCTCCTCAAAATCCTTCGGCCCAACGTAAACCTAGGGGCGTTATATTATGTTTCCTAGAGTATACAGATTTGCTGAAAGTTCTCCAAGCAACCAGAATCAAGAGTCACATTACATGGCAAGGTTCCCAACTTTTCTTTTCACAAGACTATGCAAAAACCACAGCAGATAAAAGAAAGACTTTCCTATCTATGCACCCTACCTTACGTGCTTTGAATGCTAGAAATGGTTTTATCTACCTGTGCCTTTTTAAAGTGACCTACAAGAATAAAACAACAACTTATGAGGATTCTGCTTTGCTTCAACAATTCCTTGCTGACTGTAGAGAAGACTCCATGGACTTCGCAGGCTCGCCGTCTCTTTAAACTTTTGTTCTCTCTAATTGCAGACTTTTGTAATCTCACATTGCCTGTGTTATATATTTTATGTAATTAATTGTTTCACATTTTGTCTTTTCCTCAACAGGTGCTGTCTCCCTGCTCCAACTCTCGTTATATAATTCGTTATTCAGTGATGTCCTCCTCGTGATCTTCTCTGGAGTTTCGTTGCTGGTTGTTCGTCTTCCCTTGTGGCCTCAACACCCTCCACCCATGTTTGAGTCTTTGGTATGTTTTCTTGTCTTTTTGTTTTTTGTTTTCTCCCTTTTTCCGCTACTTCTATGTCATTTTCTCGCTATTTTTAACTTCCTTACTGAAAAGCTTCTTACTAAATTTCTCTCTATATATATTTCCATTTTCTTTCCCTCTTCTCCCCGCTCTTCCTTTCTTTCCCTTTCACCTTCTTTTTATTCCAATACTTTTTACTTCATATCCTACTTCTTTACAGTTAAAGTGCTTACTGTTTGCTCATCTATTCATTGTACTTCTCTATTGTTTTTCCTGCTATGCTGTAATGCTATTCAAATGTTATTCTTAGTTTTTTACAGATAATTAATGACGTTATGTATTGTTTCATGGAATATTAAGCGGCAAAGAGTTCTTACACATTTACCTAACCTTTGATCTGATATTGTATTTTTACAAGAATCACATTTATTTGTTTCAGATGTTCTTAAGCTTAAACGACAGTGGGTAGGAAATGTGTCTTCTTCTCCCGGCACCAGCAAAAGAAATGGGACTGTAATTCTATGTCATAAAAAACTTAAAGTGACTCTTCTATCTCAAGACTCAGATGACGAAGGTCATTGGTTAATTGTTTATCTTAAAGTTAATGATATTCCTATTACCTTATTTAATGTTTATGCTCCCACAAAACCTGTAAATAATTCTGGCTTCGTATATCTACTCTCCTGATGTCTATCTCTACTCCATATATTGTTTGTGGAGGCGATTGCAATCTTATTATTGACCCCTATATTGATTGTACATCCAAATCACCTTTTGTTCTTTCTCCAATGCACAATCACTTCACCAACCTGATCTCCCATAGATCTCTTGTTGATGCATGGTGATTTTGTAATCCACAACTTCGGGAATACACTTTTTTCTCACCCACTCACCTCTCGCTTTGACCACCTCTTTGTTTCTAAAGCATTAACACAATCTATACTTCAAGCAGACATTAGTTCTATATTGATTTCAGACCATGCCCCTGTGATATTGGACTTAGAATTGCTCCCAATTAATACTACCAGTAAAAGATGGCGCTTCAATACATCTTTGTTGACTGACCTCACTTTCACTTCTTCTTTTGAAGACTTTTTTCATCGTAATATATCTTCCGTGTCATCCTTTTCGATTGTTTGGGACACTTTTAAAGCTTCAGCCAGGGATTTTATCATCTCTTATGTTGCTACAAAAAAGCCTTAATTTTCGCAAAGCAGATGAAATTCTCAAATCTATTAAGTTAATACAGTCTCTCTACACAATTACAAATTCTAAAGCCGATTTAAATAAGAAAAGTTTAATTATAATAAACGTTCTACGGAAAACGCATCTGCCTATCTTCTTCGAGGTAGTGCACGCTATTATAGCAGCCAAAACAAAGCAGGAAAACTACTTGCTTCATACCTTAAAATCAAAAAAGACCAAAATAATAATATTGAATATGTCTTAAATTCTACTTCTTTTCCAGTAACAAAAAATTTGGAAATCTTGGAAGAATTCAAGAAATATTATACCTCTCTATATACTCCTGAAGCTCACCCAGATCTTAGAGACACTCAAAGCTACCTTGCATCTATACCACAACAATTTCCCACAGATAGTGGTTTTTCACCGCTGGAGCGAGATAGCTTTATTAAAAAGATGTCTCCCATGCTCTGAAACTTCTTAAATGCAGGAAAGCTCCTGGCCCAGATGGATTCCCTATGGAATTCTATGTCCATTTTTCTAAATCCATCCTTCATCCTCTGCTTTCTTTATTTTCACATTTCATTTCCTTTAAGGTTTCTAGTGGTACTTTTCAAGATGCTCTAATTTGCCTAATTCCTAAAGAGGGGAAAGATCTCCACCTTTGTAAAATTACAGGCCTATATGATTAGTTAACTCCGACTATAAAATATTCTCAAAAATTCTCGCTCTCTGTCTTGAACCCTTTCTTCCATTTATTGTATGTAAAGAACAATCTGGTTTCATTAAAGGTCATAATATCTCAGATAATACAAGAATTTTCTTTAATATAGTACACAAAGCTAATAAATACCCTTATTCATTAGCAGCTATTACTTTAGACGTGGAAAAAGCTTTTGACCGCATGGATTGGTCATTTATCTTCCACACTTTGTCTTGGATTGGCTTCGGACTCAAATTTATCTCTTATATTTCCCTATTGTACACTTCTCGCAAAGCTTCTATTTTCGCCAATGGTTCCATTTCTGATTCATTTATTTTACAGAGAGGTGTTTGTCAAGGTTGCCCTCTCTCCCCCATTTTATTTATCCTAGCTCTAGAACCCTTTCTAACTAGAATAAACGAGACTCCAACATATATGGCTTCCAACATGATAATTTCCATGTTAAAATGAGTGTTTATGCAGATTATATTTTATTATATATCTCTAAACCAGAACACTCTTTGCCCGCATTTATTGCAGAGGTTACAACCTTCTCTTCCATCTGTGGCTGTATGTTAAATCATGATAAATGCAAAATTCTTCCTCTTAATATTTTATGCTTTAAACTAAATTTTGTTCTTGCTGACTTCTCATGGAATCCCCAAAAGAGTAAATATTTAAGTCTTTGGTTTGCCCCTTCTATTAAGCAAATATTATATCTAAATATGACTCATGTCTTATCTACATTATCCACCTCTATCTCTAAATGGCATCCTCTATATCTGTCCTGGTGGGGTAGACTTGACACAATTAAAATGATGCTTGCTCCCATTATCTTTTATGTGATTTCTGCTACTCCTCTCAGCTTTCCATCTTATTTTTTCAAAAAAGAACTCTATTTTAACAACTTTTTTTTTATGAAATAAAAAGAAAGCACGCTTATCCCTGGCCATGCTCAAACGTCCCAAATCACAAGGTGGTGTTAACTTTCCTGACTTCCAATTTTATCACAATGCTTTTCTCCTTAAATAACTCGCTAAATCTTTAAACCAATCCATTTCTGCTTCTTTTCCATTGTGGACAGATACAGAACTTTCTTTCTTATCTCCATTCTCTTTTACAGAAGCTTTTACATTTACTCAAAAAAAAACTTTTTTATCCTCACCTATATATAAACCGGCCCATAGACTATATCATTCCTTTCTCATATCTCATCTTTCCTCCAAAGATCAATTTCTTAATTCCTCCATTTGGCATAATCGCTTTCTTAAAATAAACAACAAACCCATGTTTTGGAAAACTTGCCGAGACAAGGGTTACTTTGGAACCGCAATTGTTTTCTAATGATACTCTTCTTACCTTTTTCAAAGCACAATCTCTTTATAAATTACCAAATTCTTTCTCCGCTAAATTGAATATATTAACACAAAATATCTCCTCATCCATGTTGTCAATATCCTCTATTCCACCTTCCACTTCTTCTCATCGTAATATACTTCAAATTTTGAGTACTCAACATAGTGCCTCATCTATATATAAATCACTTGCCACACCTCTCGAGCTTAGAACTAAAACTAACATAGAACTCCAATGGGAACATGAATTCCATACATCATGGTCTATTACTTTTTGGGATAAATTATGGTCAAAGCTCTGTAAAACCTCTAGGTCAGCAAGCACAACAAACACTTTTCTTTATATACAACCGACTCTTGTTTACTCCAATGTCCTTACATAAATTTAACTCCACTACCCCCTCAAACTGCTGTTCATGTAACGTCCCCCATGCTGATTTATATCAAATGTTATTTTCCTGTCCCTCTACGCATCAATTTTGGTTGAAGATGTGGTCTCAAATTAATATTATTTTCCATACTCACTTCCCTTATTCACTTGCAGATATTTTCCTGGGTTCCCTGTCTAATTATTGGCATGATTCTACCTCTAACACAGATATTGTAGATTTATTGATTGCAATTGCCTGCCTTTCAGCAAATAACAAAGAATTGGAAACAAACTACACAACTTTCAAGTTTGGTGGTATAGTGTTTGCTACAATAATCGACTTGATCGTGCATATGTCTCCCCTCTATCTTTACTCCTGAAAAGACAACTCATATGGTCCCCTGCAACCACTTTCATAGATATATCAGCCCAAAAATGTGCCCGTCACCTCCCCTTATTGGAAGAATTTCCAAAACCACCTTGAATTGTTTTTATTAAACTTTATATATATATATATATATATATATATATATATATATATATATATATATATATATATATATATATATATATATTACCTACTGGCGGTCGCCAGTAGGTAGTTATAGTTAGGACCCCTTTTCCATAGGAAATCCGCAACATTCTATTTTGAATAACTTTGGCGCCGGTCGATGAATCCTCGCGAATTTCTCAAAATAGGTGGGGCGCTACGCTCCGCTCCTACCCTGAAAGTCTCGGGGGGATTCGTCAAGCGGGGGCTGAGATAAAAGGGGGGTCCCAAAACGCGTTTTTCCCATGCATTTTTCCATAGGACCTTTAGAAAGAGCTACAGCCCGAACGGCTGAACAGAATTACTAGAAATTTGGCAGAGAGGTAGTCCCTATGTCAAGGAAGTGCCTTTTGTAGGTTTGGTGTAAATCTGTTCAGTAGATTCTGAGAAAATAGCCTTTAAATCAATATATATATCTGAGCCCGCTTACGGTACGCTTACCGTACGCTTACCGTACGCGTACGGTGGCGTGCGCGAGCGCGATTCTGATTGGCTCTTCGATCTTAGTAAACATTCGAATCGGCCGAAACCAGGAAGCGGCGTCCGCCATTTTGTCTCTCGCACTGAGTGTTATTTATCAAACATGATGCCCAAAAACATGTTACGGGGCTGTTTTGACAACTCCCTCCCACATAGTCATGTTGAGGGAGTCCCCAAACATCCCCCAAGAGCAAAAACGGTTTTCTTTTTTTTCGGCAATTTCGCCGAGTACGCTTACCGTACGCTTACCGTAAGCGTACGGTAAAAAATAGAAATAAAAAAAACACTATCCACACTTACCCCACCCCCTGTGCTTTTGGTGGCCGTAGGCCACCAAATGTACAGGGCTTATTACATCAGTAAAAAAACTATATTTTGGCAACATGAAATTATAAAATCGAAATAAAAAAAACACTATCCACATTGACCCCACCCCCTGTGCTTTTGGTGGCCGAAGGCCACCAAATGTACAGGGCTTATTAAAGTTGATAAAAACCGTGCACGGAACGCACTGCGTTAAGTGGGCGCGCACGCCTCGAATGGCGTAAAGTAACTTAGCATTTAAAAAACCGTACAAATTCACTGAAAAAACCATAGGTTTCACACACGTTATAGTTAGGAATTAGCATTTAAAAAACCTTGCAAATTCACTGAAAAAACCATAGATTTCACACATGTTATAGTTAGCGGAAATTTTACTGATAAAAAACCAATGAAATTGCCCCGTTATAGTTAGTGCTGGCAACTATAACTCACGCGACCGCAATCCTCTGCTGATGCTAATACTGTATTTAGACACTTATTTGCCCATGTCTTCTTCCATACATTTTTAGCTATACATATATTACAAATATTTTTTTTTATAAAGACACATATGTCATCAGCAGAAGATTGCGGTCGCGTGAGTTATAGTTGCCAGCACTAACTATAACGGGGCAATTTCATTGGTTTTTTATCAGTAAAATTTCCGCTAACTATAACATGTGTGAAACCTATGGTTTTTTCAGTGAATATATATATATATATATATATATATATATATATATATATATATATATATCTGTTTTCATGCACATAAAATCTATTCTCCTTTTCCTTTAAATGTTATATTACAGCTATTACTCTATAACATGTTGATATCATTTTAATATTGTATTAAGCCCTCTTACTTTTATATTGTACTTTTTATCATAATTACTGTTGTACCTTTTTTCCTCTCCCGCCTCTCCTCCTTTTTTCCAGAGTTAGATTATCTTCTCCTTCTATATGCAACTTTTCTGTTTGAATTTTTGTTTCTGTATTGAACTATTAAATTTAGTTGTATCTTTTCCAAAATAAAATTTTAAACTCGAAAAAAGAATCCATTGAGGGTCAGGCTGCTGTTGAGAACAAACTGTTTGAGAAAGAGCAACAGTGGGTTTTTAAACTTAAGACACATACAGAGGGTTTGAACGATAATATCCCATGGGGCAGTTTTGTAAGATGAACAACAAAAATAAACATTTGTGCAGCCCACCAGCTTATCCCACAGGACATAAACAGGAAAAGGTCCTTTCACATAAACCCCATAAAGACAAGTACACATGGGGTATACCATTGTAAAGATGTTTTTTAGAGGAATCGCACTATGGGTTATACACTGATCTGATTAGGAACATCTGGACCCTATATCCGGTAATAATATGCCCACACCAGTCCTTTTCCATCTATATTATGCCCCATACTGGTATCTATGGACTATATAGAGGGACATCTCTAGAGCACAATATATCTTTACACAACATGATACTATCATCTGCCCACACATAGGAAATATCAGTAACGAATTTTGCCTTTGGGGAACCCCAAAATGGTGCATATAGAATACACACGGATGATATGTCTATACGTCACTCGGACTTATCCTATATTATATGAATACATGACTTTTTTAAAAACATTCTGTAATTATGTTAAAAATAACCCAAACTAGATTATTTGAAACATATAGGGGCATCCGAAACAAACATTGGCAATAAGAATAATAGAATACTCGGATGGACATTGACTCGCTCCACAAAGCGCCCGCCATCTTTTTTTTTTAGCGTTTTAGTTGCTATGAAGTGAGGATACTACGTGTGTAAGTCCTCGCTCTGCTTTAAACCGCAGGAGCCCAGGATACTGGCAAGATGCGGTTCCTGAGTGGCTCCCAAGTAGGTGAGAGAAGCAGAGTGAAGTCTTGATGAGGTAAGCGCTCGCTATTTGACTGCCCACATAACTGGCAAATGATAATAAAGGGTCCTGAGGCAAAATACGAAAAGTGCACTCATCTTATCCTACATTATGGCACATTCCAGGTTAACTTCCTGACAAACTTTATTATGTTTTCCCCAATAGAGTGTGACTGCAGACTTCATTCTCCGCAGGATGAACCAGGAAGCATGGGCTTAATATTATATATGTACGTGGTTGTGTTTTTTTGTCTCTGTCTGTGTACATATGTGTATGTGTGTTAAAATACTCACAACGTTTTGATTACTCGATTATCTTTTAGATTGGGATCCTCAATAGATGTGCCACTGATAGCCACTAGCCCATTGAGGAAGGAGTCAGAAAATGTTCTGTTTTACACCCAGAAGGGGCTTACTGAAGGTACAGGGGTGTGATGATACCGGGTGCGTTTCTTTGCAACTGTAACCACAGAACGAGGAAGAATCATTATTATGAACAAGATATAGGTGGTATAAGTATATGACCTTTCCTATTAGCATGCAAGTTGGATTTTGTGTGTAGTGTACAACAGCAGGAGTGGAACCAGGCATTGTAAAGAGTGATGAAAACAATAGCATACGAAAATTGCCTCTTTTGCTCCTAATATTTCCCCTGGATTTTTAACCATACCAACTAGGGTTTAGAATAAAATATTCATAACCCACTAGCCACGTATTTTCAAAGTTTCTCAGTTTCCCCTCCTCCCTCAAAGACATCTTGTCTCTCATAGTCAACAAAGGTGCTCCAGCGTACCTCATAAGTCGCAGCACGCCCCATTCCACAGCAGAGCGGGAAGGACCCTATGATGAAGCATGCCACCAAGGGGTAACCCTGGTGGGTGAGGGTTTCACAGAAAACTTTGTGTTTTCCCCTGGGCATGAACTAGATTTCCTAATAATTTGTTGGGGGCCTTTTTCTGTGATATGAATCGTGATTGGAGGGCGGCCCCAGCTCTTATCCTCTAACTCATTCTTTATATATGTTTTATGTCGGTCTAGAAGCAATTTTGAATTAGATCAAATTGCTCTCAGCACTTAATCACAAAATTTGCTTTTTGTTTCATAAGCAGGAACTTAAAATAATTCTAAATACGTCAGTTGTTATGAAAGTTTGCCCAAATCCCTATCAAAATCATGGTGGATTAATAGACACAAACAGGATGTAGGAAAGGACATTCTATTGGACAGTTGTTTATCATAGAAGCCCTGGTGTAGCACTAATGAGAGAGCATCAATGAAGTTTAGTTGGTCATAGAGGCATGTAACATTGCTCTCACTCATGAAGAAATTGTTGGCTATGGTTGTGCCCTCAAATATGTATGGTGCAGGTCTCTTGTTGTCTGCATGTACACTGACCTTCATCATTTTGAATTAGCATGTTCTGTTATTACTAAGTAAATATAATCTTAAATGTTGATGTTGCATGATTTAGTGCATACCTCACCTGAATCAATATTGAGGTGTCATTAATCGTCAACAGCACCCCAGTAGTACTCATACATAAGCTGAGGAATCAGTCAATCAATTATCTCTTAAAGGGGGGCTTCTGTTCCACCAGCCAGCAGCCTCACCAGCCCTCAGTCTTGCCAGACAGCAGAACCCTCCTGCCACCCTAGACCAGGTTCCTGTGCCCCAGGCACCGTGCCGTCATCACTTTCCCACCTCACTATCCCCCCGTGCCCTTTCCTCCTTTTCCCACCTCCTGCCTGAACATGGCCCTTTCTGCCTCCCAGGACCTATTTCATGGAGGCCACAGCATGTTTGCACTGTGGATGAGCTCAGTGGATATGCAAATGGCGCACAAAAGGCAAGCCCATCTGTGCCTGTACCGCGCCCAGCACCAGGAACCCTGGGAATTCGGATTCTCACAGGTACTCCATCCAGATCTCAATGCCCTGGACCCCAAGACGCAACAACAACTGCTGCTTTGCATCCCCACGTTCCACAACAGGACCATTCATCTGCCTCCACTGCGGGTTCACCTATATCCATGGACCAACCGGCCTCACTGAAACCCACGCCACGCCCTCTCCACCGGCCAGCACTCCCTTAGAGCACCTCCACTGCTTCCTGATAAACACCATAGCACTTTGCAAACACTCCACGGAAGTCTGGGACATGATCTCCACCCTCTCCCCCAATTTGACCTTCATCACAGAGACCTGGCTCACACCGACAATGCCGCCAAAACACCAAATGGTTTCAAGATGAAACACCGGAACCTCACCAACAGACACAGAGGTGGCATTGCCATTGTACACAAGGAGTCAATCACCTGCACCACCATCGAAGATGAAACCACATCAATCATGGGACACCTGAACATCCAGCTCCACAGCAACGACAAGGAGGCCATCAAAGGCACCCTCACATACCTACCCACCTCAGAGCCAGCATCAGCGACACCATCACAAAATTCATCACCCCACTCACCATTGATTCGAAACACTACATTTTCCTGGGAAATCTCAACTTCCACCTGGACAACTTCACAGACACCAACTCCACTGATGTTCTGGAATGAATGGATGGCATCCGTCCCTTGCAGCTGCTCTCAGACCCCACACACAGAGCAGACCCCATCTTCACCTCCAGCAATAGAGTCAGTTATGGTCACACCACAGAACTCACATGGTCTGATCATTCAATCATCCACTTCAACATCACCTGACCACCCCTCACCACCCCCAACAGCCTCAACACCCCCTTTACAGCTGGACCAAAGTCTCACAGCACCAATGGACCGACACCCTCAGCAGCACCCAACCTGACATCTCTGCCAACCTGAATCAGGCAGTAGAGGACACCTGGATCGCCAGTGCCGCTGACTGAGTCGCCCCCACCAAATCAGTCAAAATGTACAGAACTACAAAAAGAGTCCGCTGGTACACCGAAGAAGTTAGCACAAAGAAACGCGATGCAAACACCTAGAAAGAAGCTGGCATACCAGCAGAAGCGACTCTGATCCAGTCACTTTCAGGTCTGCCCTCAACATCTACCACCACCAATTCAGAGACACAAAAAAGGAGGCCCTGGAAAACTGCATCGAAGCCAGCACTAACCAGATCAAGGAACTTTACACCATCCTCACAGTTTACCTGCCCATCTGAACAGCCGAAAGCTCGATCCCCACCTCACAAAACCTCTCTGACGCTCTAGGAGACCACTTCCACAACACCATATATAGAAATTTTGATCCCCAACCCACCAACCTCCTTATCCTCCTGACCCCCATTAAGATCTCCAGCGACCACCCGCTCACCGCATGGAAACAGCAAAGCCCACCAAACATAACTGCCTTAATGAACTCCATCCACCCGGGAGCACCCTCCGACCCATTCCCTCATCAACTCTTCAACCTCAGAAGTGACAAGATCAACCACCAGCTCACCACCATCCTTAACGCCTTCATCACCTCAGCCACCTTTTCCGACCCTGGAAACACTCAGATGTCAGACTCCTCCTTAAGAAACCCTCAGTCCCCAGGGATCTCCAGAACTAGAGCCCCTTCTCACTGCCCACGTTTCCTGCCAAAGTCCTGGAGAAGGACATCAACCTCCGAATCACCAAACACCTGGAGAGAAACAACGGATTAGACTCCTCTCAATCTGGATTCAGAGTCAACAACAGCGCTGAGACGGGCCTGATCGCAGAAACAGAAGACATCCACACCATACTCGACCGAGGAGAATCTGCCACCCTGATCCTTCTCGACCTCTCCATAGCCTTCAACACCATCTCCCACCACACACTCTTCAAACGACTACGCCAGATTGGAATAGAAGACGATACCCATTTCACAGGGCAAACCCAGAGAATTTGGCTCATTCCCTTCAACTCACAACCCAAGAGTACCATCTGCAGCATCCCGCAAGGTTCATCCCTCAATCCGACCCTCTTCAACATCTACATGACGTTGCTAGCAAACATCATCAGAAACCACAACATCAACATCATTTCCAATGGCACCCAGGTAATCCTCTCTATCTTAGCTGACCCCACCACGACAAAGTCCAACTTCCACAACTGCATAAGAAACATCTCCTTTTGGATGAAGGACAACTGCCTGAAGCTCAATACGGACAAAACCAAAGTGCTAATTTTCGTCCACCACATCTCTCCCTGGAATGACACCTGGTGGCCATCGGAACTCGGACCCACACACACACCAAAAGACCCTCACATACCTACCCACCTCAGGGCCACGAGCCAGCATCAGCGACACCATCACAAAATTCATCACCCCACTCACCATTGATTCGAAACACTACATTTTCCTGGGAAATCTCAACTTCCACCTGGACAACTTCACAGACACCAACTCCACTGATGTTCTGGAATTAATGGATGACATCGGTCCCTTGCAGCTGCTCTCAGACCCCACACACAGAGCAGACCCCATCTTCACCTCCAGCAATAGAGTCAGTTATGGTCACACCACAGATCTCACTTGGTCTGATCATTCCATCATCCACTTCAACATCACCTGACCACCCCTCAGAACCCCCAACAGCCACAACACCCCCTTTACAGCTGGACCAAAGTCTCACAGCACCAATGGACCGACACCCTCAGCAGCACCCAACCTGACATCTCTGCCAACCTGAATCAGGCAGTAGAGGACGCCTGGATCGCCAGTGCCGCTGACTGAGTCGCCCCCACCAAATCAGTCAAAATGTACAGAACTACAAAAAGAGTCCGCTGGTACACCGAGGAAGTTAGCACAAAGAAACGCGATGCAAACACCTAGAAAGAAGCTGGCATACCAGCAGAAGCGACTCTGATCCAGTCACTTTCAGGTCTGCCCTCAACATCTACCACCACCAATTCATAGACACAAAAAAGGAGGCCCTGGAAAACTGCATCGAAGCCAGCACTAACCAGATCAAGGAACTTTACACCATCGTCACAGTTTACCTGCCCATCTGAACAGCCGAAAGCTCGATCCCCACCTCACAAAACCTCTGTGACGCTCTAGGAGACCACTTCCACCACACCATATATAGAAATTTCGATCCCCAACCCACCAACCTCCTTATCCTCCTGACCCCCGTTAAGATCTCCAGCGACTACCCGCTCACCGCATGGAAACAGCAAAGCCCACCAAACATAACTGCCTTAATGAACTCCATCCACCCGGGAGCACCCTCCGACCCATTCCCTCATCAACTCTTCAACCTCAGAAGTGACAAGATCAACCACCAGCTCACCACCATCCTTAACGCCTTCATCACCTCAGCCACCTTTTCCGACCCTGGAAACACTCAGATGTCAGACTCCTCCTTAAGAAACCCTCAGTCCCCAGGGATCTCCAGAACTAGAGCCCCTTCTCACTGCTCACGTTTCCTGCCAAAGACCTGGAGAAGGACATCAACCTCCGAATCACCAAACACCTGGAGTGAAACAACCGATTAGACTCCTCTCAATCTGGATTCAGAGTCAACAACAGCGCTGAGACGGGCCTGATCGCAGAAACAGAAGACATTCACACCATACTCGACCGAGGAGAATCTGCCACCCTGATCCTTCTCGACCTCTCCATAGCCTTCAACACCATCTCCCACGACACACTCTTCAAATGACTACGCCAGATTGGAATAGAAGACGATACCCATTTCACAGGGCAAACCCAGAGAATTTGGCTCATTCCCTTCAACTCACAACCCAAGAGTACCATCTGCAGCATCCCACAAGGTTCATCCCTCAATCTGACCCTCTTCAACATCTACATGACGTTGCTAGCAAACATCATCAGAAACCACAACATCAACATCATTTCCAATGGCACCCAGGTAATCCTCTCCATCTTAGCTGACCCCACCACGAAAAAGTCCAACTTCCACAACTGCATAAGAAACATCTCCTTTTGGATGAAGGACAACTGCCTGAAGCTCAATACGGACAAAACCGAAGTGCTAATTTTCGGCCACCACATCTCTCCCTGGAATGACACCTGGTGGCCATCGGAACTCGGACCCACACACACACCAAAAGACCATGCCCACAACCTTTGCATCATCCTGGACAGAAAACTCACAGAATGTTCAAGTGGCTCCCCATCAGAACCAGGAAACAGTGACGCAGGCCCTCATCACCAGCCCCACACACACTAACCTCAGCAGTGTTACCGAGGGTGGGAACCAGGGCTACCCCTCGATTAAATTCCTACAGTTATCTACAGCGTTCTAATGAGATGCAGCGCCACTGGGGGCATCTCATAAAAAGTTACGGACTGGCCTCACACACCGCCCGGTGTCATGCTTCATCAATGGCTGTCCTCGCCCTCTAAAAACTTGGTTTGATAGAGGGCGGGCATACACCTGGAAACAGGGATGCACTTCTAACTCTAAGTGATGGCCGTGGGGGAGTAATAAGTGACTTAAAAACCATTACATTAGTCCATATACTATGTATATTCAAGTGGTAAATGTATGATGGTTAAAAACTAAGTGAACGGTGATGTGGGATGTTATTCTCCCTTCACCGTGTGAAATGCGGTCGACATGTTTCTGTTGATGTGTCCCAGAAGGGTACATAGCATTCTTCAGGACCAAAGGGGGTTATTACCTATGGACTCACCTCCTCACACCTAGTGTCAAGGAAGGAGATTCTGTCTCTAGAATCGGGGAGGGGTTG
The DNA here is from genome assembly GCF_964204655.1 of Triturus cristatus. NCBI lineage: Eukaryota > Metazoa > Chordata > Amphibia > Caudata > Salamandridae > Triturus > Triturus cristatus. The sequence goes on from NC_140581.1 coordinate 756,501,602, forward strand.
TGATTTTTAAAAAAAATATTTCAATATTTCCCTCTTGGTATAGTACCACTGTGAGTTACTCCTGTATTTCTACCCTACACGCTCCATGGGAGGGCTGAGGTGGAAGGACCTACTTAGACTTTTATCAGACTTCAGTGCTTCCAGCCGTTCTTCCCGGAGGCGTCCTCTCTGTCTCCCCGTTGATCATCACCAGCCACCTGGACTACAACAACTCATTCCATGCAGGCACTGCCAGCGAACTCATGAGAAGGCTCCAGACGATTCAGAATGAAGCAGCCAGACTGGTCTTCAAACTGCCCCCAAAGAACCCACATCACCCAGCACCTGAGAGAACTCCTCTGGCTCCCCATCCAGGAAAGATGCCAGTTCAAACTACTGACCCACACGTAAAAAGCCCTCCACAACCTGAACCACCGCCTGAACTGCAACAAACCATTCAGAAACCTCCGCTCCGCCAACCTCGCTCTTGCAGAGGCATCACATATCCGCTACTGCCACACCCAAGGACGCCCACCTCGCTATCAAGTCCCGGAACACCTTCCAACTCCAGACAGCACCCTTATGGACAGACTTCAGGAAGAAACACAAGACCTGGGTCTTTGACTGAAACCCGCAGCCCAGTGCATGGATACCCTCATGGGTGAGAAGCTGTGCTTTACAAGTACCATTTAAAAGGCAGGTTTTAACAGTTACCGATAAAAGAAAATAAGAAAATTATCAACTGAAGTAGACAGGATTTAATTAGAGTCTAAACCCTCTTACACAAAATGTACACAGATTCTCCCATTTAAACGATCAATGCTATACAGAGAGCAGAGCCTGACCACAGATTAAGGCTGCTGTTTATGATATTGAGATATGAATGATTGCTTCTCTTTTATTATACTGGGGTGCAATGGGGAGAACAAAAATTAAGGGGATACTGATTATTGGCCTCATCATGAGTAGATAGGTATTTAGTGCAGGAGACAATGGTGTATCTGCAATTAATAATAGGTATTCCAAGTTATTGACCTAGGAATGGGGCTAACATGTGAAAAGGTCTACTGGGCCCATCGCAGTATGTCATTCCCTATTCTGGGTTCAATGATGGGTTTTTTATTGCTACCATTTACGACTTTCTATGAGCAGAAGGTAAATTCTTGGGGTAGCGCTATAAGTTCCACCCTATGGTGCAGGAGTTGGCGGACAGGCATTAGACTGCACTGTGCCTGCGGGTCCGGTCTGTGCCACTGTAGATTCAGTGGGTGACCATTTGCACGTGGTATAACCAGGCCTGTGGCTCCGGACATAGGATTATTGGGGCTAGAAATTCCAGGTCACTTGCAGTATCCCAAATGGACACGGCTCTGACGAACTGGCAGAGTAGACGTAGAAAAATGTATTGCTATGTTGCCTTCGAATTCAATATGAAAGTATGAGATATATCAGCCTCGCATTGACGTTGGTACAAAAAGTAGACCGACAGTGAAACTATGATTTTTCGACCCTTGTCACTTAACAAAAATTGTTTTATTAACGTTGACAGAGTTTTTAAAATGGTGATATCTAAATTGGTTTAGTAGAACTATGGCCTTTTAATGGTGTTATAATGATATGTTATCGTTTTAAGGTTTGTGTAAGCCAAACAAACTTATGTTTAACGATTTATGAATACTAGAAATACATGCATTTGATGTTTAATTTGTGTTTCTTAATCGTTGTACGTGGAATACGTGTCTAAAACGCAGGGGGTGCTGGTGTGCTTTACACTGTAACCACAAAATATGTGCTGGCACCTGCTTCCGTTTATAGGTGTGCAGGCAGGACTTATTTTCTTTGCTTGTTGAAGACGTGGTTTAAGACAAAATACTGACGTAAAAATCTAAACAGAAGTACTACTTTGCAAGTTCTACTCGGCAGGACTAAACACTGTGAAATGTAATGGATGTTCAGTGATGTAGTCCTACTTCCGCTCTGCACAGGGGGGCTGACTGGGCGGCTGAAGCTGGCTGTCAGATTGTGTCAATAGCTGTCCCCTCTGGAGATGCGGGCAGCTCGGCAGAGGATGACAGGGTGCTGATGAATTTTCACAGTGGCTCACTGTGCTCGCTGTCCATTGACCCCTGCAAGCATGAACGCCATCCTACCTCTCAAAACATGGCGTGAGAACTAAAAGACAGATGGCGTCTTCGGCAAGCTGCATCCGTTTTACGGCCGAGGGTTTAGCCGAATGTGTTTGCGAGATACTGGGATTTATTATTTCTAAGTGCGAGGCGTGTTTGATCACAACAAGCCATTCTTAGAGGGATTCGAAGCGAGCACAAAATCAGCTTTCAGAGAGATTTTCATAATCTGATGCGCAAGTGCCCGTCTGAGCAAAATTGAATTTTATAGCTGACAAAAACATATCGTTGCAGAGGAGCACGTTGCAGGGACTTAGTAAAGAAAAGAGGTGCGTCTAGTTTACATTGAGCGTCTCCGGTGAAGCGTGACGCTTACATCACGCAAAAAAAAAACGCGTGCCATAGATAAGAGGCCCCAGTTACATATTACCTGAGCAGCTGGGGCTCCAATTTGCTTCCTTTGTTTTAAAGATGCTGCTCATCTGAGATGAGAATGGATTGAGATGAGTCAGATGAAGAACGACAGATGGGAGTGTATTTAGAGAATGATGCCTCTCTTCCCCACCGTGGGCCCTCATTATAGAACAGCATTTAGAGAACAGTCGTGCCATATTTTAAACTAACAATCATGCGTTCGGATGCAGAAGCTCATTAGCATAATGCCAATCAGCCCTGTGTGTCTAGTTCCAGGAATATTCTGCATCCATTACTGACTGGGTTTTTATGACTGTTTAAGTTATGGACAGATCAGAGCTGCCGTAAATGCATATGTTTAATCAATAAAGCATATTGTTCAACTGGCAGTGAAAAAACACACATAAATTAAGAGCATTTGTAAAGGTTAATCAATTCAGCTAATTGCGACTGTTCTCAGCTGTCAGCTCCCTCAGTACGTATCTCTTCTTGTATCTATGATGCACGTGGGATGCTGAAAGCCTGCACTGAAAAGGCAAGGAAGGGGTGGGAAGCGAACACATTTTTCATTACTCACCTCACATTCAGCAGCTAATGATTTTGCCTGTGTCTGTTCATGTCTATACATCTACCTCACGAAGATTATATTTTCTTCCTCCCCCTTCTTTTTTCTGCATATTGAAGAACAAAGCAATACGTCTAATTATGCTGGTTCGTGAAGGTGAAGAGGGACTCAGGGCATTGCTCATCTGCAGGGTCATTGTGCATGTTTAGTCAGCTGAATCATTACTGGCCTGTGATTAACTGTGCTAAAAAAAAATTGTAAGAGCATGTGTACGTTTTTGAAAAAGAAAGCAAAGAAATGGCCATAGATAGGCAAACAACAATGATTGGGAAAAGACATCATAGTGCACCAAAACACACAAGATCCGATCCAGGAGTCTTTCAGAACCTTAAAACCTCCAATCCTTTACAGGAGCACTTCTCGCTCCTGGACATGAACCTCTGCGACAAGTGGTCTGCGACAACTGTCAGAGAGGGAGTGCTAACTATTGATGATCACTCACTAAAAACAGGAATTTTGAGAAACGTGCAACATATCCCGGTAATGGCGATGGTGCCATGCAAAGCATAGCGTGGTGAAGCTAATGTTGCTTTAAATGCATTATAACAGGAGATGTTTACAAAATAGGAATTATAAATTACTGCAAAGTTTTCCTTTATTTAATGTGCTTTTATTTTTTTAATTTCCTTGGTTATGATGACCTCACTTTTCAATTGAGAATTGTAAGAAATGAGTGTCAGCGTTAAATTTGTTCTTCTGTTAGTAGTTATATATTTAAAATACTTCTAAACTATGGAAATAAATCCTTCTTTTATATTCTTATTGCCTTCAGTATGGGTGTCTGTGGTATGGTCTATGGTTAACATGGAAATCCATTGTGAGTCATAGTGGGTTCTAAGTTCCATATGCTGGAACGGAGCAGGGAATTTGAATGGAGAGAGTTGCTCTGAGGCTGTGGATGAGGCAGCAATAAATCTGCAGATTCTTATATAATCTATGCATATGCCTCAGTCGCTGCTCCTCGAGGGAGTGCTGCGGGGTGGTGGGGCAGGCAGGGGAGGGGCCGGGTGGGGTAGAAAACTCCGGCATATGGCTGACCGGAGTTAAATAAATAAATAAAATGAATTGCATTGCGCGTTCTGCAATGCAGCGCGCGCAATGTAATTAGTTTTATTTATTTATTTATTTACTTAACTCCAGTCGGTTATATGCCTGAGTTTACTACCCCCCACCCTGCCCCTCTCCCGTCCTGCCCCACCGCCCCGCAGCACTCCCTCGAGGAACCGCCTCTGGTATGCCTAGTCTTACTATACCACACTGGCGACAAGTGGATTTCTGCCCCAACACGTCAGCAAGAGACTTAGAGAAGGGTGATGCCTCACCAAGATCTCATTCCTGTTACCTCTGTAAGTGCACGATGCAGCTGATCAATTTGAAGTGGAGCGGCAGCTTCGTGAATGTTGTTGAATGCTCAGCGGTCTGGAGAAGGTAATGAGCACATGTGAAGCAGCATTTAAAAACAAAGAAGTGTGGATCACGCAGGTGCGGAAAATATCAGATAAGATCAGTCGCTGTTGCACCAGCTATGCAGATGCGCCGGCCATTTTACAGTTAGGCGCGCAGGGTTGAGGACTGACCCTAATTCTAGCGGCAGCCATTTTAAGGCATCAGGAGTCCTGAGACGTGGACAGGCTTTGGATTTATATGATGCACTGCATAAAGAAGTTGCTACAACCATTTTAACTGGTTTGGTGCACTGAGGATCACTCTGGCTAGGTGCATGAAGGCTCTCATTTAGATAACTTATGTAAGCACTGAGGGCCCAATTACGAGTTTGGCACAGTGAGAGTGGGCCACCAAGCCACTGTTCCACCCCCACACCACCAAACAGGACTGCTGCCCACCCGCCAGACTACAAGTAATTTGTGGTCTGGCGAGTGGCATGGTGGTCCCACGGTGGTGCAGTACAAAGGCCCATATGTGAGCCTTAGAACTGTACCGCTGTGGGACCGCAAATGCATGTTCCTGCACGGCATATACTGTGCCGTCCATGCCGTGCAGGAACAGGGGTCCGTGCACACATGGGGCACAATATGTGCCCTCCTGCATATACCCTCATGCATAGGGGTAAGAGGGGGTTTCCTCAACGTCAGCATTTTAATGGTATGAGAACCGCCATGAGACCGATGGAAGAGAGGAAACTCAAAATATGCTTGGTGGTGCCGCAGCAGCACCACCAAGCATATTGTTCTCTCAAGACCTTCATGTCACCACCAAGGATCGCAGATCTCTGGTGGTTCCGGAGGTTCTCTGGTGGTCCAACCACCATACTTGTAATACGGAAATCGGACCACTGGTGCAGCAGTCCCCGATCGCCACCACACATCCACTACAAGTTTGACAGTCCAATGGACCTCCAAACTCACAATTAGGCCCTGAGACATTTGCCCATGCATAGGGGAAGTTGCCATCTTGCAAGAGAATTTGTGGTCAATATTACCAATTTAAGTTGGAGATAATAATAGAGAGAAAAACACTGCAATTCATGACAATTACCCCAAAATATCTCCAGGGCTGGCAGTGGTGCTCTGCAACAGGGCAGCCATTAGTGCTTAGTACAAATTCTGTGAAAACACTGTTTTTTTCAGAGTTTCTAAGCTGACCCTAAAGTTGCTGCTTTTAACATTGAATAATATATAGTGTGAGGTTCAGAAAGATTTTTTTTGTATATAGTTTTGACCATACAGAATGTTGCTGCTCCATTGTTTTACCTTAATAGCCCAGGAGAGCCCCCAATGAAATGGGCAAAGTAGAAGAAAGTGGTTTACAACTATGCCAGGGTTTGCAACACAAGCTTAAGAAAAATGAGAGAAAAGCAAAAAGCTTCAGCATTTAAATCCACGCAAAAGGATCAAAATATCTAAGCAGAGCTTCCCATAAAGAGCAGTTCACGAAGCTCAGTAGAGTCTCAAAGCAATATGACATAAAATCAGGGTCTGAGTAAAAGTTGTAAATGAAAAAAAAGAATGGCAAGTGAATGAAATAGGCATGGATAACCTACTGTAGGAGCACGCAAATAAATAGACTTCACATTTCATGACTATCAAACGATTTTCTCTTCTCATCTCCTATCAGCTAATCAGCGTTCAAATAGTCTCCTGGGAACAAGATCATTCCTCATCCTCTCACAAAAATACAATAGTCCATGGACTACAATGTTACATTTTCTACAAATTAATATAAATTATGCTTTCACATGGAGTCCAGTTCCTTCAGGCTTGCTTTCCCACATATGTATGGAGGTATTTAGCTTTCTAATATCTTTTTTAAACAATAACTAGGTAAAATCGAAACTTCTGTATTTAATGAAAATAAAACATATCTGCAAGATCATCATTAATGGGAAAAACTAGTTGGTTAGAAAGTCAAGTTCAAATTTTAGACTTGCAATGTAATGCGTTAATTCTTCATTATCAGATAAAATGACAATATTATTCATGTGTTAACAGTAGTCTGTGTACAGAAAAAGTCCATGGAAATACTTGAAACTATATTAGTAATCTTTTAATTATCAAACATTTTGCTCACCTAGAGGTCAGAAGTAACACTTTTTAATCATCTTAAGCATTCTCCTTTCAAATTTGTTTTTCAAGCAACTTTCAACAATGCTGCACTAATAATTTTGAGACCTAGTATGAGTAAACGAAACATCCTACTACAGTTTTGTCCATTCAATTACATTATTTTCATCAATGCTTCCACGTTAATTCTGTGAATTTGTTATAGCCAGCATTATATTTCATTAAATCTAAAGTTTCTTACCAATTCCCCCATCTGCTGGTTATCTTAATCATCACATTTTCATCAAATAAATTATCAGAGTCCATCCTCGCTCTCAGTTGAGTCTTGTCTCTTTGTTTTTAACCTCTCATATTGTTTTTGCTTTCTGTATTCTTCACAAAGACAATCATTTAATGCTAAGTCCCTGTCTCTATTTGGCCTTTCCTTTCCCTAAATATTCTTATTTTAATACAAAATGTCTACAGTTTGAAAACTGCAAATAAAGTTAATATGCAAATCCATAAAGCAATTGTAGACACAAATTTAGCTCTAATAATCTCTTTTGTTGTGAACCAATGTCAAATAACAGAAACTCCTTTGCTCAAATTTTCTAATACACCGGGTGTCTCTAAAGGTTCTAATTCAGGTTTCAGGTTATCAATGTTCTTTATGAATTCTGAAATGGTATTTCTTTCATCAGGGATTCATGAACAACAATGCTGAGTTTTCAGCATCTTGCAGACACCGCCTTTTTCTGTGAGCAAAATGTCTAATGCTAATTGATTTTGCAAAGCAATTGATCCAATAGCTGCGAATTCAGTATTCACAACTATTAAAGCTAAAGAAGTACTGGCTGCCAATTTGTTAACACTGTTGAATGACTTTGGATTTTCTCATAATTTAAAATAGCTCCCACTGGTGGATTTATTGCATCAAATATGTTTCCAACAAATTATGTTCCATCACCTAAACATCGTGTATGTCTGTGGGATTATGTCATTGCAAATGCATATATACTATATACATGATACATCTTAGGAAATAATAAAGTTAAATAGCAGATTCCCTCCAACTAGGCTGGCAATTGGAAATAAGCATCTTAGTGATAAACAAAATAAACTCCAGGAATGACTGTTTCTTCTACTTGTAAAATTTGCCATGCACCTCTCATACTTCATGTGTGTTCACAAATACTAATTCCTACATGTCTATTTCTACTTTGGATTCTTCTTCTGTAAACACATATTTCTCTTTTTGTATTCTGTCTAACTTCAATTTCGGATAAATAATATTTGTCTTACATTCATCTTCCTCTTTCTTCCAAACATTTTTCAAAACATCTTCCCCTCTATTCTTACTGTGTGAAATGTATGTGCTTCTTCCATTTAATTGCATGGTAAATCATTTCTCTAAGGGTGTCATTAAGCATGGTAAATTATTCTCATATGCCTTAGCACTGTCTTTAGGCAGGGGTGGTCTGAAATATTACCAAGCCGGCATCCATTTCTTTTGCTTGTGTGTGTAAATACATGCTCTTTACTAATGGAACTCTAAAAATAACTAAATGATAATTTGAAACAAATATTGAAAGAGTTCTGCCCTATACACTAAAGTAAGTAAACTACATGTTATTACATATGATACAGCTATGTGGTAATAAGTCACCTGTTCTGCATCTGATGAAGGTAAGTGGTCGCAGACATAGCAATATTTTGCATCTAGTGCCTATGTGTATTCTTGTACTAAACAAGAATAAACATTAGTAGATTAATCTTCTTGTTTGTATCTCACAAATGATGCTTTTAATTTTGTCTCGACTTCTGTGTGTGTATATTTTGTAGTCTCAGGCATAGATGCAGACTTCTCTGTCCATGGTGTCAAAAAACCCTACTAATGTTGTTATAATCACCAAAACTGTTATTAAAAACATAAGATCCATAATAGTCTTGCACTTATTTCTATTTAGGCAACACATTTGTATGCAATCAGATTGTTCAGCAAGGAATATATATATATATATATATCATACACAGTTTGCTCAGCAAAATAAGGGCGCACTCGAATACAAGAATCATCCATTAAGCACAGCAGCCGTTTAATTAATCCATGCTGCCTGACGCGTTTCGGGAAAACATTCCCTTAATCATAGGCATAGTCCAAAGTCTCGCAATGCTGCAGCATTCAATTTAAATACCTGCCCTCCAATGGGCTACTCAAATGAGAACCCCAGTGTTAGCTGGGATATGTAGTGCTGCAGCCTACCTGTAACCCCAATGGGATGGAAAAATGTTGCAACACTGCCCTTCAATGAGCCGCGAAAGTGTCCGTCAGTGCTTATAATCCAAAGGCTTGTTGTCCCCACATGTGGAGCGTCAGAATATTCTGCTCCCCGTGGCCCCATGAAATTCGTTGGGTGGTGCGCCCTCCATGCCCTGAAGCCGGCGTGAATACATCATACACAGTTTGCTCAGAAAAATAAGGGTGCACTCGAACACAAGAATCATCCATTAAGCACAGCAGACGCTTTAATTAATCCATGCTGCCTGACGCATTTCGGGAAAACATTCCCATAATCATAGGCATAGTCCAAAGTCTCGGATTTCATGGGGCCACGGGGCGCAGAATATTCTGACGCTCCACATGTGGGGACAACAAGCCTTTCGATTATATGCACTGACGGACACTTTCGCGGCTCATTGAAGGGCCGTTTTGCAAAATATTTCCATCCCACTGGGGTTAAAGATAGACTGCAGCACTACATATCCCAGCTAACACTGGGGTTCTCATTTGAGTAGCACATTGGAGGGCAGGTATTTAAATTGAATGCTGCAGCATTGCAAGACTTTGGACTATGCCTATGATTAAGGGAATGTTTTCCCGAAACGCGTCAGGCAGCATGGATTAATTAAAGCGTCTGCTGTGCTTAATGGATGATTCTTGTGTTCGAGTGCGCCCTTATTTTGCTGAGCAAACTGTGTATGATGTATTCGCGCCGGCTTCAGGGCGTGGAGGGCGCACCACCCAACGGATTTCATGGGGCCACGGGGCGCAGAATATTCTGACGCGCCACATGTGGGGACAACAAGCCTTTGGATTATAAGCACTGACGGACACTTTCGCGGCTCATTGAAGGGCCGTTTTGCAACATTTCTCCATCCCATTGGGCTTAAAGGTAGGCTGCAGCAGTACATATCCCAGCTAACACTGGGGTTCTCATTCGAGTAGCCCATTGGAGGGCAGGTATTTAAATTGAATGCTGCAGCATTGCGAGACTTTGGACTATGCCTATGATTAAGGGAATTTTTCCCGAAACGCGTCAGGCAGCATGGATTAATTAAAGCGTCTGCTGTGCTTAATGGATGATTCTTGTGTTCGAGTGCGCCCTTATTTTGCTGAGCAAACTGTGTATGATATATATATATATATATATATATATATATATATATATATATATATATATATATATACATATATATATATATCTGCAATATTTCAGCAGTTCAGTTCAGATTATTTCAAGCAGTTTCCTTTTAGTATTAGTGTTCTTCTAAACAGCCTTTTCTTTGAGCGATTAATTATTTTTGGCTCTTCATTTACAGCAATCTTCGCATTGTCATCCTTTAACCCTACTCCACCATCTTCTAAATGTTATTCTTACTCTTCTTCAGCAAACTCAGGGAATTGTCTTTAAAATAAAAATAAAAAAACATTTTAGTCTTTTAGCACTTTCCCATTAAACAAAGTCTCTAAAATGTTTGTCTTTTTCAGAAATCCTTTTTAACAGCTCTTCTCCCAATTGATTTCAGTATGATCTCATGGGGGTTGAAACATTTCTTATCTCACAGGAAGGAAGTTTTCTACTGGCTTATTTAGCTCTTGATTTGTGTAGTATGTCCATTGAGGTGAAGAATACCTATGACAAGGCACTCTCTCTCTTTTTTATCTTCTTGGCTTTTGCTGATCTTCTCCTGTTTCACTTATAACGCTTGACCCTGTCTCTTCTGCAAATGTTGGCAATATGCAATCAAGTGACATAAACTTAATCTTAATATCCTCTGACCATAAGACTGTGGCCATTAAGCAGTGTGGGTGACTCTTCTTGTTTTCAGCACTTGTTCCTTCACCCAGATCGTCTACTTATATTGGTGCTGTCTCAATTGTTATTAAAGGTTGAAAAATATTTTTTTCATCTTTTTCTTTAACTTCTTCTTCTTCTTCCTCCTCTTCTTCTTCTTCTTCCTCCTCTTCTTCTTCTTCTTCTTCTCAATCTTCAGTATCTTTCATGCCACTTTGAGATATCACCAGAACCTAGATTGGTGTGACTGTTTGCCATTCTTCACCCCTCTCTGCTGTTTTGCCTCTTGCTGTATTGCTCCTTGCAATTGTCCAACTTGTGATGGCTCTGTCACTAGCGCTCTTCATTCAGGCTCATAGAACACAATTTATTTGTATAGATTTCTCACTCTCTGGGTATGTGACACATGCACCCAGTCCGGTATCCTGGCACATTTAACAGCAATGTTTGTGATGAGCCTTTCCACCTGGGCTCCAAGCAAGACTTCCAAACATACTTCTTTACCAGATCCCAGTCACCAGGACCGAGAAGGTAGCACTGTTTTTATGCAGATTTAAGGTGACAGCTTCAATCTGGTGAGAGACAGAATGCACCACATCAGCCAATCCTCTGCAGTAGTCGATAATCATATCATCTGTGATAGTCAAAATGGCACTTGCTGGTACAGCAGGAAGTCTCATTGTACGTTCTATCAAATTTCATGAGGAGATAACCCGATCTTTCTATCAGGGATATTTCGGAGACTCATCAACACCATAGTTAATGCATCTGACCATTTTACTGACGCAAAAGCACAAACATTTGCCAATCTGCATTAATAGTGCCATTGGTTTCTTCAACGATTCCAGATGCTCTAGGTCGATAACTACAGTGTACTCTCTGCTCAATCTGTAATGCTGCACAAATCATTCTCAAGACCTCATTATTAAAATGAATCATACGATCTTCAGAGAAACCAACAGTCTGTACCTTGGATTAACTCTCTCAGGAACAGTTTTGCTACAGTGAGACAGTAATTTCTCTGTGTTGAGTAGGCTTTCACACATTGAAATGCACGTCATAACTGGGATGTATCTCAACCTGTTCTAAACAGGCAATTCAATAAAGTCAATTTGCATTCTGTCAAAAGTCCACCTAATCATCCTATGTGACTTTGTGTTGCTGGTGTTCTTTTCCATACGTACATCTGTTGACATGTCACACAACAATGGCCTGGGGTTCACAATTTCTTATCTTGAGCCAGGAGGTAAAGAGGGGTTTCTCTTTAAATATGCTGACCCAAATTTCTTTTAAAAGGTCAGGTTGAAGATTTTGAGTGGGCTTGCAGAGACATGGTACAACGTTAAGAAAACCTTGAAAATTCCGTACCATAGCTTTTTAGCTCCTATCTGGGATGGTCCTGGCTCCCCCGTGTGGACAAAAGACATTCTTGCTAAACCATTGTTTGAGGAGGGCCTTACACGATGGGACCAGATAACAAGCGATGGCGAGCTTATCTCTTGGGAGGACTGAGGTCAATTAACAAACTTTCGCCTATCTAGGTTTAAATACTTTCAAATGCGAAGTTGTTTCTATGACACACTAACAAAGATAGGTGAACAAATCGAGCTGGAAGATAAACTGAAGCAACAGTCAAGCCAAGAGAAGAAGTTAGCGACCATGTATTGGTTACTGGTGTAAATCGAGAACGGAGATTTTACCCTTCCTGCAGAATTATGGGTAAAATACTTGCCGGAATCTTCGCTGGATAATTACTGACAAGTATCAATGTCTATGCTTTTTAAAATAGTAACGCCTGCACACCTGAGGAGAAACCATCTCTTTTCCATCCATAGGGCGTATTGGTCACCATAGAAATTGTCAAAGATTGGGCGAGGAGGTGAAGTTCCCTGCTCGAAGTGTTGTAACACGAAAGCAGATGACGTCCACATGTTTGTTGAATGTATAAAACTGCAACCCTTTTGGAGTGAAGTATGTAGGGCGCTGTCTCAAATGCTGAAGCTTAATGTTAAGGTAAGCGTTTCACTTGTTATCTTCGGTCAGTTGGAACCTGAAGTAAAACCTACAAAAAATCAGGCAAGGCTTATCTTTGCATTATTAGCACGGAGGGAGATTTGTAAGTTATGGGTGTCTCCCCTTCCCCCTAGATTGGATAACTGGTTGGGTTCAATTAAATACATAGCAACCCTAGATAAGAAGAGCACTAGAGATGTTAACTTCTGGCTTCCTTTCTCTGAATGGTGTGATGTCTTAAATGACAGTAGGAATGATTTAGCGGTCCTATGATTACGCCTTACCAGCCTCATCAAGTTTTTAGGTCTAGGTTTCTTGCTGTCTAGTCTGCCGGTTGGAAAGTGAGAGGGATGAGACAGACAACGAGAAAAGAGGGTAGATAGAGGTTGTGTCCAAGGGTCATAGGAAACTTCAATCTCCGTTTACTGCTCTTACCTACCCGCACTGCTGAAAAGCACATGAGCACAGGTTTTCATGTGCCTATCAACATTGTTTTTTCTTTCCATTAAAGAGGCTTATGAGGACAAATAAAAAAGAAAAAAAAAAACAATGGCACAATTCTTCTGCAAGCATCCTAAATCTGGGATGAAGCCAATTTTGTCTCAATATTCTCACCATGGCATCACTTCCTAAATGTGTTGAACAATGGAAGTATTGTGTTATTGGAAACATCAAACTGCCTGGCAAAACATGTCTACATCTGCTGACATTCAGCTGTCATTTGCATCTTTCTCACATACTGCTATGACCCAACCCTGCTGTTATGCATCTGAAATGTTTTTCCTGAATCTTTTAAGTTCTACTCATGTATCAGTCACTGACAACAACATTGAGAAAATAATATCCTCTCCTGATTCATTTGAGTAAGTCCTGTTAAATGTGCAAGCCACAAGTGCACAATACAGTGCAACTTCATCTGCAAATCTGTTTTCAACAGTAGCATATCCACTGTCATTCCTGTGAGCATCACATTTAACAAGTGCAATTTCTGTGGGTTTCTTCAGTATATAGAATAATTTTCTCACATGCTCCCCGTTCCTTATGGGTATTCCAAATGAGCTCATAAAACCTGTTTGAGACCATAACTGTTCAAAATCATGGACAACACCAAAGCCATATTGACTAGCTGTAAACATACTCAAAAACAACAAAACAGTGACTGCAATATTTAGAAAATAGAACAGCACAGGGAAGAACTCTATTCTTTAAAAGAACCCTCACTCACCAACCTAGTTGGTGACATGCTTCATCATTGGGTTCCCACCAGTGAGGCCAAGTGCCTCCCTGGTGTGCTACGACGACTGAGTTACAGCAGAGCAGGTTTTTGTGCAGGGATGTGAGTGTGATAAGTGGTGTGAATTTCAAAAGTTGGCCGGTTTTAACCAGAACTATTTTTAATAGTGGCAAACCAGCGACCATTAAAAACAGGTGAGACGGACGTTAACTGGCTGGTTAGGTTAACTACGACCATCCGGTTTAGTAGAATAAGTGGTGAAAATTAGTCAACATGTTTCAGCTTGTCTATGCAAGTTTGCTAAGCAGTCATCATGACCGATAGAAATTCCACGGCGGTATGCGCTCGCTAAGGCGCACCCTAACCAATGGAACTGTGTGGGCGGTAAAACTCACGGTTCTACCAGTGGAGCCTCCTGGGATTTCCTAGGCCACTAGACTCTGTAAGAAAAATAAACAGGACACACATAAAGCTGTACAGTACGATCAGTAGTCAACTGTTTAACTGGCATCCAAATTGTGTGGAATGCTTAAGTAATCCCGTGCTGCTGTTTATAGAAAGTGTTTCCAAACTGTGACACCACTAGTGCCCCTATCTCTGGCACCCGTGTCCATTAGATACAGCCACTCTAAAAGTAATAGTTTTTTTTTTTGCGGGGGGGTCCCAGCTACATGTGATCGCCTGTAGGATGTTCCGCCCTTATAAAGTAGGCAATTTTGCACATAATTTATGCATTTTAAGATGTGTAATAAATTCATTACAACTGGTGCTCAGTGACGCGCACTCCAAATAAAAGCATATATATACATACACACATCTACACACATCTACAGCGCTATGTGGTTAGTTGAAAGCGCTCTGGTCCGGGAGGAGGGTTCGGTATGTTGATAGGATCTAAACAAGGGATGTGAGATAATAAGTAGTAGAAAGTGATACATTAAGGTACAGAGGGATCCCATCTAGAACCCCCGGTAAACTTACTTCTATACTCGCACACTCCCGTTAGTCACCTGATGCTGTCCTCCTCAGCCCGAATGTTGCCGCATCGCAGCAATCACGGATTGAAATGCTGGCTACCGGTCACGTGACACCGGCAGAGAGCATGTGACGCGCTACGTCCCGGTTACGGTGTATTGACAGCTAGACCGCGCGGGAGTAGGAACTTTGAACTAACTTTATTAAAGACACATTTTTTGACAAAAGGCATGCAAAATTTAGAATGGTGCAGTTAAAGTGATTTTTTCAAAATTCATTGTTATCAGACCCGGGATTGGAACAAGGGTCAACCAAATGTTAGAGTGATAGGGACGGCTCAATTTATAATGAGACTAATCGTGGTGAATCGTATACAGGACTGGTTGGATGATGGCCCTTCCAGCAGATTTGCGTGTAACAGTTTTGCATTTATGATTAGAAGCAACGTAGACCACCAATCTTAGTTAAAAATTTATTTGAAACAGTACATTAAATTGGGAGAGACTGTTGATGCAATTTAGACCAGGAGTCTAAAAAGTCAGTATGTGGATAAGTCTCTAATCAGAAGACTGTGCTTGAGTTCTGGATGGCGCTATTCAGAAAGGAAGTGGATGTTAACGTTTAAGAACTGAGCCCCCATGGAATATTATCGTTGAGTCCCATGCGATGTGTGCGCAAACGGTAAATCCACCGTTGCTGTTTCTCAAAGAGCGTCTGTTGGCTGTTTAATCCTGCGTAAGGTTGCTCGATGATAGTCCAGCTCAGATAGTTCGTGGTATGCTTGAAAAGTAAGAAATGATCTGTGAGTTTCGTAGTACTCTTGCGGCACCGAATATTGCTCCGGTGTTCACATATTAGTTGTTTTATTTTTCATGCCGTCATGTCCACGTACCTGAGTCCACAAGGGCAGGTGATCAGGTATATCACGTTGGTGGAGTTGCAGTTCGTGTGGGACCTTTGTGACCATTGTTGTCCGGGTTCCAATGATAGTTGTTTAGTGGTAGAGGTTCGATGGCAGACACTGCAGGACCCACATGGAAAGTGTCTTGTAACTGGGGGGAGGCCCCATGTATTCAGAACTGTCCGTCGGCATTTTTGTCCCGTTTTCTAGGGTGTGTATGCACAAGAGTGTCCTTAATGCTCCTTGCTCTTTTGTAGGAGAACAACGGTTTCTCCCAGTTGTGATTGTTGCACTCCAGGATTCTCCAATGTTTCCTGATGGATTTCCTGACCGCATTGGAGGCTGCGTTATAAGTGGTCACGCAAGTGAGAGGTATAGTCTTGGTGGTTCTTGCCAGATTAACTTCTAGGAGTGCTTCTCTGTTCTGATTTTTGGCCCTCTTGCAGCTCTTCTTAAGAATCCTGTCCAGGTAACCTCAATTCTTCAAATTCACTCTAAGTTCTTGTGCCTGGGATTTAAAATCCGTAAACTCAATGCAGTTGTGCCTGAGCCGTAAGTATTGGCCAAAGGGGAGATTTTCACACAACAGGCGCGGGTGATAGCTGGAGAAGTGGAGAAGATTGTTTTAGCCGTTGGTTTATGGTGCGTCCGGGTTTGGAGCTGGTTGCCAACTTTGGTGATGACCACGCTGAGGAAGACCATCTTGTCTTCTTTGTAAGAATACGTAAACTTCAGGTTAGGGTCACACGTGTTGATCCACCCGAAGAACTCCAAAAGTGTATTTTCAATACCTTGCCAGATGATGAACACGTCATCTATGTACCTTTTCCAAAAGGATACATAGGGTGCATAGGGGTTCCTTGTCGACAGAATGTGTTTACACTCGAAATCAAATACGTACAGCCCGGCAACACTAGGGGCAAAAGTGCTGCCCATAGAAGTGCCCGCCGACTGTAGGTATAGCTCTCCCTTGTATTCAAAAAAGTTTTTCTTGAGTGCGAGGGTAGCACATGATACCACAAATTCCTTGGGTGTGACGAAGTCCCATGTAGTTGTCTCCAAAGTCACCTCAATGACTCTGATGATATCATCCTGTGGTATGCAGGTGTAGAGGCTTTCTATATCCATTGTAACCAGGAATGATGGTTCATCTGAGATTACAATATCCTGTAGTAGTGAAAGTAAACTCTTGGTGTCCAGGTAGGTGCTGGTCGACTGGATCAGTGACTTAAGAAAGAAGTCGCAGTAGCATGACAGGGGTTCGAGCAAAGAGTCGATCCCTGACACAATTGGTTGACCAGGCGGAGGTGTTCTATTTTTATGTGTTTTCGGCAGGGTATAGAAATATGATATAATACCCTTGCTGTTGGTAAGAAAATCTGCCTCATGTTTTGTGATGTGGCCCTGGGTCTCAGCCTCATTCACAAGATCAAAAATCATAGTCCGGAGTTCGGTTGATGGGTCAGTTGCAAGGCGGGTGTAGCTGACCTGATCATCCAGAAGGTGTCTACATTCCATGTCATAGGCCACTGCGTCTTGTATAACGATCCCCCCGCCTTTGTCAGCTGATTTTATGACAATGCTGGAGTTGGACTGCAGTGACTGAAGTGCCTGAAACTCACTAGCCCTCATGTTCTTGAAGACAGGCGTCTCTTGGAAGGATTCGACATTGTTAAAGACAGACTGTTCGAAAGCTGTGATTTCTGGTGGTACAGTGTGGGGTGGTGGAGTGAAGGTAGATTTTAGCCTCAAACCTGAGTCGCCCAGTCTGGTTTGTGTCCTGTCAGTTGATTGCTTCTCAAAGAAATTCTTGAGTTTCAATTTGCAGAAGAAATCGGAGAGTTCGCAGTGAAGTTTGAAGCGATCCAGGCATGCTGTGGGAATAAAACCGAAACCCTTCTCTAGGACTGCTTTTTCATCATCAGTAAGGATTACCGAAGAGAGATTGGTAATTAAAATCTCTTTAGGGGGAACAAGAGTGACTATCCCTCTCTCTCTTGCTGATTTCTATATAGCTGTAAACATGGTCAATCTCAATTGGGTTGTTAGACTGCAAGCTCTTGTAAGGGCAATTAATTCTGCAAAACGTGCTGAGGTTACACCTCGAAGCCATGAAGTTTCTACAACTTCTCAAATTCTACAGACAGCGTAAGCTACTCTCAGCTAGGGGTGGGCGGAATTTGCAAAATTAACTTTAGCAAATTATCGCGAAAATGCTAAAAATCTCTGCAAACACGCTGGAAATATCGTGAAGACGCGGAAGTTTTTTTCCCGCCTGTTCGTGGTATTTTTTGCGTGATCGCGGGTCGCCAACTTACCCATGCGGTTGCTCACGGGCGCGGCCATCTTGTTTTCACTTGTCCCGCCCTCTCGCGATGCTTACTTCTTGTTCCGGGTCACGCAATGCATGTTCGCGACCGCTTTTACTTGATCGCGTTGCTTTTTGCTTGCTTGGGGAGAAAATATCGCGCGAACTTGCGCACGTGGTCGCAATGGGCGCGGCCATCTTGTTTTTCACTCTATTGCATGGTTCTGGGGCCTGATTTTCAATCCTCTCCAAATCTTTTCAATCCTTTGTTTCAACACACTTATTTTTGATCTTTCTTATTTATTATTTCTCTTACTATTTTCCAGCTTCTATATTTTTGGTTTTTGTCTCCTTTTTTTGTTTTTTAGCTACTTTTTCTCTTTCTATTGCCTGCTATTATTCATTTCCTTTACTTCTTTAATTTTATTACCTTTTCTTACCCCAGAACCATGTCTAAGGGTAGGGCTGGTCGCCGTCGCAGCCAGAGCCGCAACCGCCTTCCTTGCGGAAGGCGGCGCCCACAAGGGGTGCAGGCACGGGCCTTATTTGGGAAGGTGGAGTTGGCTGCACTAATTTTCTTTGTGCAGCGCCACCTCCCCTCAACCCTGGCAGCAGGTTGCAGGCCTGGGTCCGGTTACGGCCTCCGGGAACGTCGGCAGCAGTGGGGGAAGGTGCGCCGGGCAGTGTCGCGCTTCTCTGGGGTCCGGCGCACCCAGGCGCAGCTGACGCACCGGTGGTCTGACATCCTGGACCGTGAGCAGGACCTGCTGGACCTGCTAGGAGTGGAGGTCCCGGGGCTTGGTGAGTACCCATTTAATTATTACTACTTTGTGTCTGTTCTTCTGCTCTGTGTTATATATTGCGAATATCTTTTTTTACTTCCAACCAGCTAGAATGTTGCTGCTTACATTCCAGGTTAATTACGTTTAAAAGTCTTCTGTGATTTTTTATGACACAGGTGCTCCTCTGCACTACTACTAATCTTACTTGTTTGCAACTTTGCGTTTGCGCTCACTTAGCGTGATTCTCTACAAGTTTATTTTAGAGAAATTAAGTTACGTAATGCTACAGTGACTCTAGTCCACTCCTTACTTTGTCCTGTCACTAATAGATAGGGGCGGATTGATACTTAGGTTTAGGTACTTTGTATGAGTTTCTAATTTGTTAGTGGTATGCGTGATGCCCCCTCAGTTACGTGACGTGCTGCTAGTACGACTACGGCAGTCTTTATTAGAACCTTTTCTAGTTTGTTCAATGAGTGGTGGTAATTGGCTTAGCACTAGCAGAACATCAGCATCAATCAATCAACCCAAAATTTGGTGTATACAAAACATTTTGTCACGTGTCCTCCATTTAACCATATGCATTGTTGAGGAATAAAAGAAGTGGAAATGCACACTTAATGTACAATTAGCATGCCTGGAATAGGTGGGCTAGGTTGGGTGGTACATCATACTTAGGCTTAGATGTAACTTAGTATTCTGGAATCAGAATGGAAGACAGGATTACTGTTGATAAATAGTAACTTGAGTAGTCGATCCGCGAATCCCCCAATACTAATTGTTGACCAGATGAGATCGGTCAATTGTTGTTTACATAAGTGTTTTTTGACCGTTGTTGAAAAATATTGTATTTGTTTGACACCATCCATCAATGTTTGTCTCTTTCTTATATCTTTCCTGTTCATCAGCACCCAGGGGCAGACAGACAGGGAGTGGGGATTCGGCGGGACAACAGTCCGAACAGCACCAGGAGGACACCAATGAGGGCTCCTCTGCTGGCCCCAGTAAGTCTTCTTGTTTTTAATAATATTTCTTATTCCATAACGTTTACTGCACCATATTTTTCACGAACTATTGTTTCAGTTCTCAAATGCTGTTTTTTTACCAACTATTATCCTTTGATCTGTACGGTTTCAAAAATCTTATCCCTGCCTCTGCTATGATGACTCTCAGTACTACTACTACTAATACTATCAGTCTGTCTGTACTGTAGTAGCTAGTCTTGCCCAGTTGGCCAGTGCCACTCTTTATGTGAAAGGTTGTAATATAAAAATCATATTCACCAGTAGCTCTAGCCATTGAGTCCAATCCTTTGGGTCGTCATCTTATACTACTTCTAATCTTATTGATCTTGAGTCTTTGTTAATCTTGAGGCTTTGAAAATTCACAGCAACAAAAGGCCAACCAGATTTATTACTATTTTGATATGATAGCCTATAGGACATACTACTACTGTTGTAGGGATCTTGCACAAACACAGGCCTTTGCACAAGAAAATAGGATGTTGGTGATGGTAGATTGGACCTTCCTCACACACCACAATCAGAAATTCAGCACCCACCACAATTTCACTGCTCGACTATAGTACTGTCTTGTCATAACTATTAGATCTCCGAACCCTCCCCCCAAGATACCCAACAAGTAGACAACCCAGAACATAACACACCCAACCTCTCAGTCATGGAAGCAATGCACATGCACACCCTTACTTTAATTTGCACACTCGTGAGTTAGTGCTCACCAAATACCACCAAGTCTATGTAAGTTCAAAATGTTTATTTTGAATTGAGAAGCTCTGTGTATTGTTTTATTATAAGATGCAGAACCAACCAGAAAATCAATAACATTAAAACAATAAACATTGTTACACTTATACAGTTGGGAATTAAATCATGATAACTGAACAGTGGTGGAAGGCAGCACCACCATCCCCTAGGAATTTAGTTTATATAAATTTATAAATGAAGATGTGAGTGAAGGGACCCCTCACCTTAGGAGAACCTAGTATTGGTAGTTGTTGCATCATTCAGAAGCTCTGCAAAGCTCTGGTTCGTAGAAGGGAATCTTCCGTCTGTAATGCGAAAAATGAAATGGTGTGTATTGCAACTTGCAAGCATTTCTCAGCCGTGCCAAAAAGTGTAGCATTTATGGATAAGCAATATGGACTAGTAACTAACAGTACACCAGTACTTCCTAAAAAAGTGGCTTGTTAATGTTTTTGTTGACCGCTTGTACGCAGCGCATAGACTAGACAGTAGCAGTGTGAGGCAGGTCATGTGGGCTCAAAGGTGTCTTATACAAGAAGCTGCTAGGTAACGTCACATGTGCAAAAATAAAAGACACAAAGGTAAAATGGTAGCATGGCTCGGACTAATCAAGCAAAGGCTACAATAATGACCATATATAACTATTAGTGTCCACTCTACTACTACCTGATTTGTACTAGTGATGTATGTTAGTATTAACTCAATTTTCAACCTTGCTACTGATCAATAGGGGGGAGGTGTATATGACGCCTAATCAATGTGTAATGTTTTCTAGGCGCACTACCGACCACCATTGCCGGGGCCAGCGAAGGCGACGCGGAGGGCGAGGATGCGGCAGTTACTGCAGATAGCAACGGAGCGGTAGGGGGAGTGGCAGCACCAGTGGCGGGCGGTGGTAAGTTAGATTCATAATCCTTAACTATTATTGAACTTGACAGTACACTCACTGCAAGGGTGTACTGTATGTATATGTATACTGTACTGTTGAGAATTAGGGCCCCATTAGGATGGCGGGCGTATTGCCCCCGCCGGGCCGGCGGTATTCACCGCCAACACCACAGGGGCAAAACCTACCGCCATCCCCGTAGAAAAGAGTCAGACCCCCTCCCATATGTCGACCAGGCGGAAAAGGGTTCAATATGGCGGTGGTGTCTCTCTGAACACACCGCCAGCCATATAATCGGCATTTTGGAATGCCTTTGCGTGGCGGCATTGCTGTCCGCCACGGAAAGGCATGCAGACATTGCAGAGTATGCTTGGGGGCCCCCATGGACGGTACCTACCTATGCTATGGTACCCCCCTGCCTTTCAAAGCAAAACGTGACAGGCTCCGTGCGGGGCCCATCATGTTGTGCTTGGAAAAGCAGCACAACATGTATTTTTAGCATTGCTTTCGGCACCGCCAACCAGAATGTAAAAAAAAGAGGATGCGCCCGCCACTGTGCCGGGCGCATCATCCTAATTAATTGTCCCCACGGGACCCCCACCCTTTTTAGCATGGTGGGCGGACAAAGTCCGGCCGCCATCCGATGTCGTAAGTAAGTATGAGTTGTTGGGGACATTTGAAGAGTGAACTAGAAGACTACAATCCCTTTAATTTGCATAGGAGCGGGAGTATTGAGTAACCAATGGCCTCATCTATCTGATTTCAACTCCGCTTTGAAAGTTTTATGGAGAAGAGCACCTGGTGCACTGTTCAACTAAAAAGTGAAAGACGGGTGGAAGTAAGAAGGACGGGCGAGATTTAAAATGTTATGTACTACTGTGCTTTATAGTGCTACTCTACCATGCCACTATGTGTATAAATAATTAACTTGTCTTACTGATTTTCTAAGAGTATATTTTACAATTGTCTTGTTTTTTTCTTTTTGATACACAGCTACTCCTAAACTAAACCGCAAGGAGTTGGCCGCCAAGGCACGGCGCCGGAAGCTGGAGGCAATCCAGCGGGAATACCGGCGGCTGGTGGTCTTAGCCGAGGAGGAGGAGAGTGCCCAGGGCCCCAGCCATCGCCCTCCAGCGGTACGGCGCCACCGTCTGGCGGCTGCCCGCCGCCACCGTAGTGCCATCTCCGGTGCCCCCCCCACTGTGGCTGCAACTGCCGCGCCCTAAGACGCCGCGTCGCCCGTCTCGAGCACCAAATGCGTGTCCTCCTTGAGTCCCGCCCCACACCTTAGTCCCTGTCATTAAGTTCTGCCCCTTTTTTAATTCTTGTTTGGGTGGGTGGGAACTTGTTTGGGCGTTGGGTTTGGGATTTTTTCTTTACGGACTTTTTCTTCTATGGACAATTGGACATTGGTTTGGGTTAGGGAGGGGGGTGGGTCAGCTTTTGTGGGTTTAGTTTATTTTTGTTAGGGAAAATTAAATATATTTTTCTATGTTACATGCAATGTTGTTAATGTTTTGTAGGTGGGGTAACTGTTTTAAATCATACTGTTTCCTTGCTGGTGCATGGCCGCCCATAGCCTGTGTTTGATTTAAATAATTGGCTGACTGTGTAAGACACAAACAGATAGATGCGACACACCTCACTGATTGACTTGTCCTTCTAGTACTTTCAGTCTGTCCTCTAGTCTATGCATTCTTTATCTGGACTGGTGTGTGAAAATGAAATCATTGACAACATGTCCATTATTAATTCTGCCTCCCCCAAACTTCTCTCTTACCTGTGCTTGATGTTGATGTCCAACTGTGGCACAGCAATGGCTGCATGGTGAAGATGGTTTCCTTTTTCTAACATGCCATGATTGGGGTGGTGGTGGTGGTAGTATAGTAGTAGTAGTAGTAGACACTGGCAGGGCGGCAGCATTTGCAAAAAAAGAAAATGAGACAGTCGATCGCCTTTGAGAGACTGTTAGAGGAGTAGTAGAATGAAGTACAGTACAGAACTTACCGAGCAACAATAATATGCTCAAATATTAGACAACAAAACATAATGGTGGTTGGGATAGCCTACTAGACAGAGTTACAAACTATAGTTGTGTCGAGTCACTTGACTAGGCCTACAGCCTAACAGTTAGTGCTGTATATGAGGAATGACAACAAACAAATCCAATCAATGCCGGCAATTCATGCTGAGGTATATGTTCCCGTTGTTAAATAAAATAACCTAAAATATCCTACTCATGGGTGGGCAAGCAGAAGAAGATCATCGCTCTGCCTTGAAATTGAAGTACTGTTGCTTTCGCCACATCTGCCCCAGCAAGTGTGTGATTAAGTATTGGTGTACATTTAATTTAGTCACACCTCGACAATAAGTCACACAGCCCGGGGAAAGATGGTTAGGGTTTGTTGAATGGATGTGAAGGGGATTTTTGGGAAAGGTTTGACATAGAAAAACAGTATGCATGGACAAGCAAACGACAATCATTGAAGATTACCATATCCATATGTTAAGGGAGAAAAAGGAAATGCATGCATGATGATGAGAGACCCGGATTGCATACACTTCTAGTTCTTGTTCTGTTGTTCCGGCCTTAATACTTTTACAGATAGCAAATTGAAATTTTAAATATTGGTAGGGAAGAATCGTAGACAGAGAGCAAACCTAATGATGATAATAACAACTCCAAGAACACACTGTTGTAAAGATTGTATACAAAATATTAATCAAATTATTTAAAAGAAGATACAAGTGGATACTGTCACTGTGTTATCCTGGTAAAAAATGTGGACTGGATTTGCATCTCAGCATTCCTCTTGGTCCTCCTCTCGTCCATCAATTTTGGGTGTGTCGCCTCGCCACTCGCCACTGCCCGGCAGGAAACAAAAATGTCGATTTATTGGTAAGGTAAGTGTGCACTGTAATGTTTTCCAAAGTATAGGGCAAGGCCCGGTCTGTAATTGTAGATGGAAAACCAAAGGGGATATTGAGAAACAAAGTTGAAACAAATGCACAAGTTATGGTGTAGTGCAACAAGAACACTTTCCGAGGTGGCATGTATGCATCATCTCTACTCTAGTCTGTTTCCAGCATTGACCTTCAACAATAACAGGAGAGACCAGGTCCACAGTGCTTAGCAGTATCACATCCTACGTTAAGACTTTAGAGTACTTTTTTTTTTTTTTTTTTTTTTTTAAGATTTGGACAAAGGCAAAGCACATTATCCATTCCAAACATAGCATTTTACAGTTTAAGTTAGTAAATCAATGCACTGCAGTCATCCCACCGCTACACTCTATTCCACTTCTACAAACATTTGGGTCTGCTGTGGTTGTTGTTGACGTGTTTACCTTTAGGCTTTTAAGTTTATGCCACTCATGAAACATCCTCCTGACTTCATCATCATCTCCGATACTTTTACTGACTGACTGTGAAGATCGGCCTGCAGTAGAAGTAAAATTGTTATTACACAACAAAGAGTAGAAATATTATTGACTTGAGTCAGTCTTTTGTCTGTACAGAAAGATAGATTACTAGTACACTTTGACTTCACACAAAGACCAATCGCTCAGAGTCAGTTGTCCAATGCATGCCATTAATTGTCATTACCTGTTCCTTCTCATCTTAAGTTAATGGGCCGTCTATTTCGCCATCATCATGATGGGCGGTGCTGTTGTGTCATCATACTCATTGCGTAGATATAGTGAGTCCCCTTCCTGTATTGAATT
The DNA here is from genome assembly GCF_964204655.1 of Triturus cristatus. Lineage (NCBI taxonomy): Eukaryota > Metazoa > Chordata > Amphibia > Caudata > Salamandridae > Triturus > Triturus cristatus. The sequence goes on from NC_140581.1 coordinate 756,526,912, forward strand.
AAAAGCAATTTCTTATTTGCAAGAAGGGGAAAATTGAATTCACCTTCAGTTAAGTTTAGTGTGTTCTTTAGAAAGTTGATTAGTGGCAGTGCACAATTACATAAATTCATGCACAACAAACACAACAAAATCATTCAGTCTGCGACTCTGCGTCCAATGCATGGCATCAATCATTACCTGTTCCATGTTATTTTCAGTTAATGGCCAGTCTCTCTCGGCTCTTAAAAGGAGGATAGCTATAGTAGTCATCTGATTCATGCTCCACTTCTTTTGGCAGGACTAGGAAAGTTTGCTTTATTCTTGTAGTATTTTACCATCATCCAATCATCATTCATGAGGGCAATGGATTTGGGTGGGAGATTCAGTATGATGGAGCAGAGGAGCTGGATTCGGATGACTGTATTTTCAAATTGCAGACACCTGAAAATTGTATATTAAATAAGAAGAGTAGAAGACGGTGGTAATGGATTTGTTGTGATTCACAAGTTTGTAACCGCAACGACAGACACACAAACAACGGTGGGAAAAAAGGGAGGAAGACAGTAAGTGCAAGCCTAATTGTCAGGGAAGTATAGCTCGTCCTCAAACTCTGGGGGTCAGCCAGTAGTAGGTAATCATCATGTGACACACTACTTCCGTCACCTGAGCCGCTGTCCTCATCTTCCTCCATTGCTTCATGTATTGTGTAATTCGGTGGTATGAAGTGCTGATTCATTTTGATCATTGTTAACCTCTCCACGTTTTTGGGCGAGAGACTGGTCCTTCTCAATGTTACAATGGAACCAGCAGCACTGAAAACACGTTCGGAAGAGACACTTGCGACAGGGCAAGCCAGATAGCTTATCGCGAGCCTGCTGAGCTGTGGCCATTCAGACCTTTTCCTATACCAATACTGCAATGGGTTTTCATCAATGTACACCTCTGTTGGGTCGTCCAGATAGGCCTGGACCATCCGCTCAATGTTCAGGGTTGCTGCTGGTAAGCTTTCGTGCTGTTTTTTCTGTGCATCAGCACTGTGCTTATTAATGCCTAACTTTACATGCCAATCGTGTAAGGATTGTACTCGTCCTAATGATCCAGTTATTGTTTCTGTGGTCGATAGTGATGGTGAGTGTTGTGATCCAAACGCACTGCCCTCAGCCGACGAAGTTGCACTTGATCCTGCATGGCCTGCTTCAGTACTTCTTGTGGGTTGATCTTGCGGGTTTTTAATTAGCAGCCGTTCGTTTTCCAACTTACTGGCTGCTTCAGCTATACAACTTTGTAGCGGGCAACATCAATCTCGGAAAAAGCAAAGAATGTCTTCAGTCCAAGTTTTGCATGTGGATCCAGAATTGTGGCACAAATTTTAATGTTCTTGTGACAACATTTTATTTTGTATCCTTACATTTTCAGCTAAGCGCCGGGATAAGCTCTCCACCAAGTCATGGGCTTGCCTTTTGTCCTCTACACCTTTGTATGATTCAGACACATTATTCAGCTGATGCTCTAGCATTTACAAAATGGGATAGCTTGGCCCATTGTACAGTCCTCCTTGCTGACTTCACGTGTGAAGACCTCAAAAGGACACAGCATCTCAGTCAGGCATTTAATTAGGCTCCATTGATCCATCTCAAGGTTCATGCCTTTAACAGTAGCATCCCCGCTTCTGTTCCAGACATATTCATGGAGTGACCTGTACTGCTCATACAGACGATCAAGCATGTAATACGTTGAGTTCCAACGTGTTGCCACCTCCTGGATGAGTGCCTTGACTGGCATCCTATGTTCACGTTGGATGATCCTCAGCTGCTTCCGAGCTTTAAAAGAATGGCTGAAAATATTGCATATTCTTCGGCAGGTGGCCAGTAAATTGCTGACTATGGGTTCTTTTTTCAGAAAGTCTTGAACTGTAATGTTTATGCAGTGCGCCAAACAAGGAACCCTGAAATAGGAACCAAGTTCCATGGCCTTAAGTACATTACTGCCATTGTCTGTGGCAACAAAACCAATACCAAGCCCTCTTGGCCGCAGCCATTCCAAAACCTTGCTGCGAAACTCGTGTAAAATGTTTTTAGCCGTATGAGATTTCTCCATGGCGAACATGGCTACAGTTGCATGTTTCCGAGTACCATCAAAAATCGCAGCTGTGTCAACAGCACCTCGTGCAGATAGCTTATCTCTAACACCCACAAAAGAGATCCAGTGTGCAGTGATGCACATGTAATCTGTGGCTTGGCAACTGGTCCACATGTCTGTTGTCAGGTGGATATTGTACACAGCACTCTGCTGCAAAGCTTGTCCAACCAATTCCAGCACATCATGATGTAGTGCCAGAACAGCAATTCTTGCGAAATAGGACCGGCTGGGAACCTTCCATTTAGGGCAGATGGCAGACACAAATTCAAGAAAACCCACCCCTTCCACAAATGAAAAAGGAAGAAGGTCCAGCGCTAACATTTTAGCCAACTTCGCATTGTACAATCGTGCCGTTGGGTGGTTGCGTTGGAACTGCCCCTCCAACCTAAACATGCTCTCAATGGTAGGCTGGATTACTTTCCTTTGTGGTGCTGTTTTCATTAACCCACTAAGGCTCAACGACACAGATTGTCTCATTGCGGTACTCGGTCGCCTTGGTATCTCACTCTCAGCCTTACTCAGATTTTGGCTCTTACTGCGGTGCCACTCTGATGTTACTGAGGAGGATGTGGGCGTTCCCACTGCACTATTGGGGACAGGGCTAGAAATGCCTCCCTCTTCTTCACCTGCCACCGCAATAATATCGCTCCCTGATTCATCCTCACCAACTTCAATGGGTTGAGTTTTTCTACTTTCTTTTAACTTAAGTAGGTGATCCTCCCACACGATAGTGTGATGTATTCTGAGATGACTTGCTTGTCCTCCGGTACCATAGTTTGTACCAAGCTTACCACGCCGAACACCTTGCAGACAAATTGAGCATATAGCAACGTTTTCCTCCTTTGCGCTAACAGAAAAGAAGTCCCAAACTGGGGAGGAGAACTTTCTGGCACTGCTGGATGTGCCACTTTCAATACCAGATGAACTGGAGAGTGTGCTTGAAATGTGACCCTGTGCACCTAGACTGTGACTTTTACTACCACTACCTACTGAGATGGTTGAGCTGGATGTAGGTCCCTGCCGGGCCTTGGAAAATTTGGCAGCTGGAGGTAGTGGTGATATAACCTGTGCTGGTGATATCCGTGCTACATCCCGCTCAGTAGCAGCCTTTCTGGATAGGGTGAGAATGTTGGTCTCCAATCCCTTGGGGCGGGAGTAATGTGCGTGATGACTGGCTCGTCTTCATCAACATCATCATCACCCCCCTCTTCTACATCTACCTCCATAACTCTAAGTTTTTCAGGGACCTTACTTTTCAGAAGCATTGTCTTGTGGCGTATATCACTCTCAGACTGAGCTTGTGGGAGCCAAGTGGCATCACGATCATCAGAAGCGGGGCTTGAAGAAGAAGATGATGGACTAAGCCTCCTTTTCCTTGCTGGTGGTCTGGAAGACAATTGATCTTCTGAAACAGTGGTTTGACTTTGCTCCACTTTGTCTGCAGGAAGCTCGATTTCCTGAAATGCCCCTACGTCAGGAACAATAACTACTATGGTGGGCTGATGCGGCCGCTGCTGTTCTTGTTGCGGCTGCTGCTGTTCTTGTTGCAGACGCTGCTGTTCTTGATGCGGCTGTTGCTGTTCTTTTTGCGGCTGCTGCTGTTCTTGTTGCGGCTGCTGCTGTTCTTGTTGCGGCTGCTGCTGTTCTTGTTGCGGCTGCACACTGATCTGTTGAGTTTGCGCCTGCGTTGAACTTGATTGTGTACTACTTTGCGGTAATGACATTTCTTCAACATCGCTGCTCGTTAGTAGACTGGCTACCTCTGCGACACTAAAGCCCTTGGGCCTAGGTTGGTGGGGTTGGACCGCTGTGCTGCTCCCAGCTTGGTTCTCGGACAACGCTGCTGCAGGCGTAAATTTTTGGTGCCAAAAAAAACATTGGCCGGCACACCACCAGTCGTGGTTAATGGCACCTCCTTTTTCTGTTCCTTCTTCTCACGGCAACTTTCTTGGTACTGGACCTGGTACCTTTCTTTGGGGCCATCTTCTTCAGATGTCAGGCAGGATGCAGATGCACAACAAGTTCTGGTCACACGTGGACGTGATGCGCAGCAGGACTTCTGTCTGGCTGGCAGTACAACGGGTAGCCGGGTGATGCTGATGACACCTCCTCCTCTCTCTTTTGTGCACCTAAAAGCAAATAAGCCAGGAGAAGAACATCAGTGAAATGTTGCATTTGTTGTTGTGGTTCAGTTACTTAGTACTGTACTAGTGCAAACAAAAGATAGTCTAGCCATTTATGACTTTTTTTTAACTAGGGCTATGTTATACTACTGTGTACAGTCACACACTAGACTCTCAGGAAGGATAGGAAAGTTAATAATAACCACCAAAATAAAAATTTAATGGAAGTGGGGTGGACCCTATTTGCCATTAAATTATTTGAGCATCTCAGCATCCATGGAGCTGCTGCTGGCAAAGGGGGTGGATGGATGGAAGCAGTTGGCCAAATAGCCAATAGGAAAGCCATGCAGGCCTATGGCAAAAGCAGGACACTAACAACTCCCAGTCCAAACACAAAAAAAGGCCACCACCCACATGGACACTCACAAATCACAAACAAGCCGGGGGCCTGGGAAACACCAGGAGCTGACAAAAGGCCTATAAAAGCCAGGTAAAGGATGCATGCTAAAGCACACTGCTCTGCCTTTTTAATGAAACAAAATGGAAATACGAACATTCACAGGCCCCAAAAAGGTCTGCAGGGTGCATGCATTCACACCAACACACCAGACACATACAACAAAAGCATGTCTTCAAGACAACCAACATCAGAAAGGCCACACCAAAAAAACACACTTCCCCAACTCAATCCAATGCCATCCATGCCCTAAATGATGTCTAAAAATTCAACAGACCACACAGAAAACACTTGATTAATAAAGCTGTGGCTACCTGCTCTGATCCTAGTGGATGAAAAAGCAGGCCTGTTGGCAGACAAGGCCAGGCAAGCTTGCAGGCCTAGACTTCAAAATGGCCAACAGCCACATGGCCAGGCCCAACAACATCAGAAAGGCCACCCCAAAAAAACACACTTCCCCAACTCAATCCAATGCCATCCATGCCCTAAATGATGTCTAAATTCAACAGACCACACAGAAAACACTTGATTAATAAAGCTGTGGCTACCTGCTCTGATCCTAGTGGATGAAAAGGCAGGCCTGTTGGCAGACAAGGCCAGGCAAGCTTGCAGGCCTAGGCTTCGAAATGGCCACCAGCCACATGGCCAGGCCCAACAACATCAGAAAGGCCACCCCAAAAAAACACACTTCTCCAACTTAATCCAATGCCATCCATGCCCTAAATGATGTCTAAATTCAACAGACCACACAGAAAACACTTGATTAATAAAGCTGTGGCTACCTGCTCTGATCCTAGTTGATAAAAAAGCAGGCCTGTTGGCAGACAAGGCCAGGCAAGCTTGCAGGCCTAGGCTTCAAAATGGCCACCAGCCACATGGCCAGGCCCAACAACATCAGAAGGGCCACCCCAAAAAAACACACTTCCCCAACTCAATCCAATGCCACGCATGCCCTAAATGATGTCTAAATTCAACAGACCACACAGAAAACACTTGATTAATAAAGCTGTGACTACCTGCTCTGATCCTACTGGATGAAAAAGTAGGCCTGTTGGCAGACAAGGCCAGGCAAGCTTGCAGGCCTAGGCTTCAAAATGGCCACCAGCCACATGGCCAGGCCCAACAACATCAGAAAGCCCACCCCAAAAAAAACACACTTCCCCAACTTAATCTAATGCCATCCATGCCCTAAATGATGTCTAAATTCAACAGACCACACAGAAAACACTTGATTAATAAAGCTGTGGCTACCTGCTCTGATCCTAGTGGATGAAAGCAGGCCTGTTGGCAGACAAGGCCAGGCAAGCTTGCAGGCCTAGGCCACCAACCACATGGCCAGGCCCAACAACATCAGAAAGCCAACCCCCAAAAAACACACTTCCCCAACTCAATCTAATACCACCCATGCCCTAAATGATGTCTAAACTCAACAGACCACACAGAAAATACTTGATTAATAAAGCTGTGGCTACCTGCTCTGATCCTAGTGGATGAAAGCAGGCCTGTTGGCAGACAAGGCCAGGCAAGCTTGCAGGCCTAGGCTTCAAAATGGCCACCAGCCACATGGCCAGGCCCAACAACATCAGAAAGGCCACCCCAAAAAAACACACTTCCCCAACTCAATCCAATGCCATCCATGCCCTAAATGATGCTTGAAAATGAAATACATTCAAAAAACACCAAAGGAACAGTTGCTTCATCATGCACACACTCATAAGGCCATGCCCATGACTAGCTCGGGCCTACTACTGACTACTACTACCCACATTTTTTTTAAAAAAAGGAATGATGATAGTTACCAAAAATAAATTGTAGTTACAACAACTGCAATGCCCACAATCAGACACAACAACCACTTACTTTTAGAATATCCTATTAAAAAAATCCTCAAATCCAATTGCAATGATGCAGCAGACAAAAAGAGTGATCTTTCCAGCTCAAAATCCAAAGGCAGAATGAGCAGGAGATGGACAAAGCACTGGGAGGAGCCTGCTGGACAGGAACAGGACGTTGGAGATTCTGTGTCACTTCCTCCCTCTCCCCACCTTTTTAAAAAAAGGCTCCTTGCACAAAAAAGGACAGCCAAATGTCAATCTGAGGAGTTGTTTTCATCCAAAATCATCATTTGCAGAAGGTTTCATGCTGCTAAAGCTGATATTCTTCTCCAAATTGAAAATTTTACATGTTCGAGTTCTCGAGCTTCACATTACTTCCGCCGGATGTCGATGGCGTGTCGAAAATGACATGATCGCGTTCTCTCGCTCCCTGTCGCGTTGGATATGACGTGTTCTGGGTCTCTTTCTCCTTTTCGCGTTCGATTAGACGTGCCTGCGTCCTCACGCTCTCGCTCGCGGTGTAGAATGACGTGTTCGAGATCTCAATCTTCTCATACTCGCGTGGTGCATGATCGCGAGAAGAATGACGTGATCACGCAACAAATGAGCGTGAACTGTTGCGAGACAGCGCAAAATGGCTACCAACAATCCAATATCTCGTGGAGAACGCGACCGGGTCGGGAAAACTTGTCAGCGCACACGGGGATTCAGGTAAGGTGATCGTGCGCACGCGAGAATGTATTTTTTTACAGCGCGAGCAAGAAACAAATTATCGCTAAGCTGCGGAATGCGGAAATTTTGACATTTTCGTAATTTCCGCGAACGGAACGGAATTTTGGCCCAGGCCTACTCTCAGCATGACTTCATTGTTTCATAAACATTAGCCATCAACAAACATTACTTAACATGGCTCGGTCAAAGGTTAATCTTTTATGGCTGGTCTTGGCTTGGTGCATAAGTCTGTGACATCTAGACATTCATGTTCAATTTCATCTCCAATGCAATCCTCATTCACTGGCAATGGGTTGAAAATCTTACATCACTTAAAAATTATGCTGTCTGCTACCAAAATTAGTTGCTCATATCTTGTGAAACTACTGCTAGTCACGTACTAGGACTTAGCTCTGGCTAGCAACATTTCTACAGAGTGAGGGACCATAACAATTAAAGGGTATCTTAAGTACTGGGTATTTTAGACCCAGCGGTGCAGGGGCACACACCCTATGACTTCTGGGTTCACCCTGTTCCAGACCTACAGAAACACAGAGTCTTCTAGGTGAAGTCAAAGATTCATTTATTGGCTGCAGACCAATTACAGGTATCCTAGAAGTACAACAGCGTGTATGTTCACAGGAGACTGCTGAAAATCATAGAAACGGACTTCATCTTAAATACAGTTTTCCCTGCCTCAGGCATACATTCCTAGGTTTATGATACGGCAATAAACAAGTGTACAGTTCAAACGAAAGAGCAGAGTCATGATGACCATCCCACATTCCAGTTAAGCCAGCCCACCATTATTTACACAGCAAGGTTCAGATCCCACATTAGATAATCGATACGCCCCAATAAACATGAGCATCTCCTGTTTTGGGAAACAAGCCATAAAGCAGGAACAAGCAGGTGTGAAGTGATTAGCCGGAGGCTTGTGTGTGATGAAAGGACTTTATGGTGCGCTGAGCCCTGATGCTAATCACAGGTGGCCGGAGGAAGGGGATCTCGTGAGACCAGTTTGACCTGGGGCAGTAGAACCGAGCCGCCCAGGTCACAGAAGAGTCATGGAAAGGCACATGGATTGCAAGGCCCGTAGTTGCTTCATTATAGCCTATGTGAGGGCAATCACAAGATGGCCACTGCCTCCAAAATGGAACCCGCGTAGTGAAGCAGAATAACGTGTACACAGTGCATTCATAGCTAGAACGATATATAAAGCAATTGTACATACCGCATTAACCATTTGCGGTTTGCTAATACCAGGATAGACAGGGGTGGGGCCCTGTCCCCTACGCGGTCACAGAGATTAAAGTACGACAGACCCTCCTTTTGCCCTTACATAGGCAATCACTATACTCATCTTAATCCGAGTCTAGGTCAATGTTCACAAAGTCATGGAGATGTTGCTGTAGCATCATCCTATTACTTAGCTCGTCCCTCGATACAGGTTTCCTTACACATAAGGTAGCGCAGAGGCCACATATCGCAGGAGCACACTGTATGCACAGACAGAACAGGAAAAGAATGGCTAAGATCATTCCAATGACCATTAGAACTTTCCAACCCCAGGCAGATATCAGTTCCCAGAACCACCCCACCAGTGACCAGTCTCCCTTATCCACGTGTATGGATTCAGATATTTTATGGAGTTTGGAGATGGCTTGATAGACTGTTGGAGCGTTATCTGGTATGAAAATGCAACAACTGGATTGGATAACCTTACATACCCCACCGCGGTCTGCAAGAATAACGTCTAGAACCATGCGGTTCTGCAAAGTCATAAGGCGATCCGCTTGGAGCTCAGCGGTCAGATTACCAAGGGCATCAGCCGTTACATTGACAGTGGATTCAACCACACGAGTCAGTTGTCTCAGGTTCCTACTATTTACCATAGGTCCCCAAAATGGCAGGAAACCCAAGAAGAAGTCTCCTGCTTCCTGACCGGCAGTATCCTCCTTACTAATTACGCCCCTCACAACTCTGGTCTTGTGATAGTCAGCGGCAGCAGTAAATGTTGGCGGTAGCAAGTTCGCAATATAACATGTGCCCGAGAAATCAGGGGGCAACATGTGTATGCTCGGTCATTGCAGATGAAATATGTACCCTTGGCAGCCAAAAACGCAGGGGAAAACTGTGACGGGAAAGTGTACGTTTCAGTACAGTCACTTCTTCCCAGTTGGGCTCTAGGATTCTGACCATTACCCTGTAAGCAGAACCGACCTATGTGGGGTACGACCCAGATTGGAGATGAGATTTTTCGCTGTCTTTCACCCAGACTAATACTATACCCCGTCGCGTTCCACCCTACATAAGCTCTCAGCTCTTCTTTGGTAATGGATGAGTATGCATCAATATCCCTACTCATATCGGCAATTCCTCTCACTAAGGCTTTATTATTTGTACTAGGTCTGATGGAACGCGGTTGTCGCGGGGAGTAGGCATCTAGAGCGTAGAGGAACATGGTCTGAAATACCCATGACGATCCATTGTAACTAAAGGGCAGCACCAAATAGGGAATACCCTTGTTAATGGTATGTGGCATTAACCCACAGACCCAGCAATTGGTTGTATTCATTACTAGTTGGTGTTGGTGCAAGAGCTGAATAAACGAGTTATTTACAAATTCTGATCGTCTGGTTTGTTCATGTTCAGGCAGAGGGTGAAAAGAGTGTGAGGAGGCAGTAGAAAGAGGTATAGGCTGTAAAGTGGGTGCAATGGGCTCCTGGGAGGAGAAAAACACAAATCCCACAGTAAACATTATCATACTACACAGTATAAATAGGCACAGAAATACAAAACATTGACTTCTCATAATTTTACATATCTTTGCTTTAACGTTCATTTCCTCAACGGGTCTCTCCATCTTAAAAAACTCCATCCTCTAATCGGGCCGCTCGCGGCGGATGAGTTTCTTCTGCTAAGGAGTACGCCTGTCAGTCCAGGGAAACGCCCTAGACCAACCAGAACCGTTGACCTAACGTCTTCGGCCTGTACCCCAGAGTCTTGGCACCGCGACCCTGCGGCTGAACCCGGATGGTGGTTCGAAAAACAAAAATCAAGAAAGTCCTTCAGATGGGAGAGCTAGAATGTCAAAATGGAAATAGTAAGGAAATCTTTATTTGTCCATAGGCCTTGGTCTCAAATTATAGCGGAGACGGCCAGGTGCTGTTTGGTCTTGGAACAAAAGTTCAAGCTCTGTGGTGTCCAATCGATTTGACAGTGGCACAGCCTCTTGCAGAATATTGTCACTCTCTTGGTCTGAAACTGTGCCTTTTATGCGTGCATCACTGAATGAGACAAAACGAGGTACAGTGTCTGTCTCAGAGTCGGCGATACCCTCCTGGACCCACCGGTCATATGGCAGGGGCAAGGGAACTACCTTGCAGTGGGTGCCGTGGATCCAGTGTTTCTTCCCCTTCACCCGCACCGCTGATCTTGTTGATAAAAGTACAAGGTGAGGGCCGATCCAGCGAGGCTCGTCGTTGCTCTTGCGCTGGAAGTTTCTAATCAGCACCCATGTGCCAGGGTCGATAGGGTGTCCAGGAGTTTCAGAAGCTTGAGGAAGAGTATCATGCACCTGTTGATGTAAAACACGCAGTTTAACAGTCAAATCATACAAGTAATCGAGTAGTACTGGATGCTCGATCTCACTGAATTTCGCCGGTCTTGGCACGCCCCATACATTAGCCGGGCGGCCAAAGACGACCTCATAGGGACTAAGTCCCACTCGTGAGTGTATGGTCATTCTGGTGGACAGGAGTGCTAAAGGCAGAGCATCAGGCCATTTAAGACTGGTGCTCGCCTGGATTTTGGCCAGCTTAAGTTTTAGAGCACCGTTGTAGCGCTCTACTAATCCAGCTGATTGGGGGTGATTTGCAGCGTGGAACTTTTGCTTTATACCTAGCCCTTCACACACATTCTTCATCACTTTACCCACGAACTCACTCCCATTATCACTCCACACCATTCTTGGCATTCCAAACCTAGGGAAGAATTCTTTCACAAGGGCTTTGGCTGTGGATAGGGCAGTGTTATCCTTCAGAGGATAGGCCTCTACCCATTTGGAGAAAGCACAAACAACCACCAACACATATTTCAGGTTGTTGCACCTTTCCATGTGAATAAAGTCCAGCTGCAAAACTTCAAATGGAGATGATGGGGGTGCAAAATGACCAGCTGGAGTTGGGGTTCCCCTACCAGGGTTGTACTTCAAGCATACCATGCAATTCTTGACCACATTCTCTGCACACTTGGGAATCCCAGCATTCTGCCATACTGGAGCCAACAACTTACAAATTCCTTTCGTACTGATATGTGCCATCCCATGTGCCATTGTAACTACTGGAAGCACATATGCATCGGGCAACAACCATCGCCTATGTTCTGTCAGATCAATCCAACAACCATTCTCATCTAACTTACCCACACTTTCTCTCCACTTGCTTAATTCTTTCTCTGTAGCTTCAGCTTGAAGCGACTTCACACTCTCTATTGTGTTTTCACACATCCCAACATCATCAACCCATCTTGCGGGGCCTGCAATATACATTCTAGTCTTTACATTCTGTGCTGTTTCTTTCGCGATCTCATCAGCAAACGCATTCCCACGTCCAACATCATCTGTGATTTTCCTGTGCGCACTGCATTTCATAATCGCAACTTGTAATGGTAGGGTCAGTGATTCAAGGAGATCATTCACCAACTTGCCATTCTGAATTTTAGCTCCATGCGACGTCAGGAACCCACGTTCTTTCCACAGTCGTCCAAAATTGTGAACCACGCCAAAGGCGTATTGGCTATCGGTGTATATATTCACTCTCATTCCTTCAGACAACACGCACGCTCTCGTTAGGGCGATTAATTCTGCTGCTTGGGCCGAATTATGTGGCACTCGTGCAGTTTCCACGACCGTATGTAACGTCGTGATAGCATATGCAGCAGTCATATCACCATTAGGGAGCTTGAAACACGAACCATCCACCCATAAAGTACCATCACACTCAGCCAGGGGAGTATCTTTTAGATCTACTCTCCCTTTCGTCTCTTCTTCTGTTCTGAACAGACAGTCATGTTGCTCATTCTCATCTAGGTCTGCTGGATTTGGCAATAACGTAGCTGGATTCAGCGTGTTGCATCTCTTTATGTGTATGTGATTTGCTAACAGTGTGAGCTCATAGCCTGATAATCGCGCACTAGTCAAGTGTTGTGTCTTGGTTCTCTTTAATAATGTGTCTACAGCATGTGGAACCATAACGATCAATGTGTTGTCCATTACCAAACCAGCAGATTGTCGGATAGACATAGCTGCAGCAGCTGTCGCTCTCAGACAGCTTGGCAATGCCCTCGCTCCAGGGTCCAAGGTTGATGAAAAATATGCGCATGGGCGCGGTCTGTCACCAAAAGGCTGTGTTAACACTGATAATGCGCAACCATCTTTCTCGTGAACATACAATGTAAAAGGCTTGCTGTAGTCAGGAGTACCCAACACAGGTGCTGAACACAATGCATTGCGCATTTCCAAAAAACTTTTCTGACACTCTTCAGACCATGGGATAGGATTCGGTGTGTCTTTGCATGTTAAGGCTAACAAAGGTTTTGCCAACAAGGAAAAATTTGGGATCCAGTGCCTACAGTATGAGGTAATGCCCAAGAAAGCACGCACTTCTCTCTGTGTTCTTGGCACACTCAACTGCGCAATGGCTTGAATTCTTTCTGGGGTCAGTTTCCTTCCCTCCTTCGATAAGAGATGACCTAAGTAGGTCACTTCTTGTCGACAATATTGCAGCTTGGAGAGAGACACTTTATGATGGAAAGCAGATAAATGGCGCAACAATGACAATGTGGCTTCTTTGCAGATCTTTTCAGTATCCGCGGCGATTAGTAAATCGTCCACGTACTGAATCAGAATAGCGCCACTAGGTAAAACAAGTGCATCAAGCTGCGCTTTCAAAGCTTGACTGTATATGGATGGACTCTCACAGTAGCCCTGGGGAGCGCGTTTGAAGCGGAAGCTTCGGCCTCCCAGACTAAAGCCAAAAATGTCTCTGCTCTCTTCTGCAATTGGGATGCTAAAGAAAGCATTCTTTAAATCGATCACTGAAAACCATGCAGCAGAGGCTGGAATCATCGTTAACAAGGCAGTTATATCAGGGACAACTGGAAACTCTGGCACAACAATCTTATTAACCTCTCTAAGATCAATCACAAATCTGTAAACAGGTGGCTGTGAAGGGTCCGTTCGTTTTAAAACAGGTAAAATCGGGCTGTTGCAAATGTTGCCTCTTGTCTCTTCAATTACACCCTTATTAATCAAATCGCTGACAATGTCTAACAATGCTTTCTGGCCTTCATTAGAGATCTTGTACTGGGGAATGCGTGGTAGTCTGACATTAGCCTTTAAAGTTACCACGTATGGCGGTATCTCCAAGAGGCCCACATCATTGGGACCAGTAGCCCAAAGGACATCCGGAAGGGATGACAATTCAGGCGGCGTTGTATTTTTAGACAAGTACATCGGGGAAATCACTTTCCTGCCTAATGTAAGTTGTACCCCTGACGGTGAACAATACAGTGTAGCATGTAATCTTTTCAACAAATCTAACCCTAGCAAATTCTCACCACAACCTGTTGTTAGAATCAGGGGTGCTTTCAGCTCGCAAGGTCCAATAGAAAGTGACATGGGACTAGAAATCGGGTTTCTAACTGGGGCGCCAGAAAAACCTACTGAAACATTTATATCGCCAGACAAAGGTGCGCCAGGGAGTTTTGAATGCATGATTGAACTCTTTGTAGCACCAGTGTCTAGCAGAAAGGGCTCCGTTACATTTGCTGTAGTCACCTCAACATACGGTCCGCTCTGATCCACTGGCACTGAAACAACTCCCTCTCTCTGTCTACGGCTGTCCTAGTAATCATTATTTTCTGCATCGCCGTCCTCTGCATAATAATCATTATTGTAATACTGAGCTGTATTACTAGTTGTGTTAGCTCGCTGGTCAAAACTATTGATGGTATTTTGAGGCGGCAGAGGACGCGCGTTCTGGGGAGCATTTCCACGCCCTCTGCCTCTAGGAGCTTGCTGACCACCCCTACCTCTTGCGCCATAGGCATTACCGTTCCGCTGCATTAATTTAGGGCATGTATATTTAAAATGACCTTCCTCTTTGCAGTATGAACATTGGTTGGGACCTACAGGAACACGTGGTTGATAATACCCATTCATTTGCTGATTGTTCTGAAATTGTTGGGGTTGGTGATAGACACCTTGGGGTTGCCTATAATTATTCTGACCTCCACGTGGCGGATAGGCATGCTGCAAAAGGACCTTTGTCTTTAGTTCCTTCGTTTTCTTATCTGTTCTATCTTTTTCATCTTTATCTCTGTTTTCATAATACTGTGCAGTAGCCAGTATTTGCGCTGAAGAGGAAACAGCCCAAGAACTTTCTGAATCTTTTAACTTTTTACACAGGTCAGGAAGTAAATTCTGCACAAATGTATCCACAAATAACCGTTGGCCACCCTCAGTACTCATATCTTGCCCACTGTGATCAATAAACGTTTCTTCAAACCTGGTAAAGAAGTCTGACACTGTTTCATCTTTCTTCTGCTTGCATGCAGATAGCTTGTCCCAATTTACGCGCATCGCGGGCATTATTGTCTTCATATACGTGATGATTCTACCAGGGAGTTCTGCTATTAATGGCTCAGGTTTCGCGCCACCAGTTTGTCTAGTGTCAGCGGCAATAATGTCAGCCCATGTAGCACCTAGTTCTGCATCGTGATCTGCATTACGAATTGATCCCCATAGGGGCTGTGGAACAACATTACCAAACAACATGTCTATGTCGGCCAGATTCATAACGCATGACCCTGCTGTCTGTGACAACTCTTTATAATATCCTGCAGGGTTTTTACGGGGATCAGGCAATGTCTGCTTAAGCGCTAACACCTCAGAACGCTTCCATGGAACATGCACCCAAACACGCTGGAAATGCGCTGGCACAGCAGCGATACCGGCACCGGCATCAGCTGCAACTGCTTCCTTCCATACCGGGGGAACTTCTCTCATGGGGTATTGTCGCGCTTTTACCTTTTTCCCCACAAGGACATCTTGTTCAAACAATGACTGTTGACAATCATCATTCCTGAAGGACAATACAACCGCAACTGCTTTATCTACCTCGCGATCCACAATTGTACCAGTTCCAAAATCAAACCTCACTCTACACAACTCCTGCGGGCTCGGGTCTTTACCACTATCCTCCAATTCTTCACAGAGAATTTCGCACATTTTCTCAAACACATATCTCTGTTTTGGGGCATCCCATTCATGGAAAACGTTGACAACTGATTCCACATCATACAGTGAAGGGAAAACAATCCATCTACGCGCCATGCGATCTATTACCTTTTTCTCATCGGGGTTAGGCAATTGACTGCGCAATTGCTTACGCTGTAAACCAGGAGTCGCACCAGATGACTCAAAGAGAGGAGACATTAATGTAGTAACCACATTAGCTAAGTGCTGTCGCGCTGAAGGAGAAGCTGAGGCGAAAACAGGGGGAGAAACAGAGGGGAGAAAAGAGGATGCAGAAACAGGTACTGGAGTGGTGCAAGGAAGAGTATCAGGGGAGGCAGTCAATATGCTAGGCAAAGTCGCAGGAAGCGCGGGGGCAGTTGGAAACACAACTGGCGGCCCTTGAGAAGGCTGCGCTATAGGGATAGGAGCCGGCTGCAAAGCAGCTGGCGGTAGCGGCAAGGCTTGCAGTATATTGACTGGAGGTGGCATATTCACAAGCTGGGGAGGCGCCGTGGCATTTTGAGCATACGGGGGTGGCGAACTCAACAAATGCGACATCAGGGGATCTTTCTCCTTTTCTTCTAACTCATTCTGTTTAGAGTGCGGTAAAGCTGGGTAACATTTGTCGATCCCTAACTTACGCTGCCTGTGCAATTGCTCATTCATCTGCTCCTCCTCATTGTCTTTGAATTGTACAGCTGCTTGCATTACTGTCATACCTCTCTCCCTTTTATTCTTTTTCGCTAGCTTAATTTCCTTCTGTTTGGCTTCCTTTCGCCACAAGCGGAAAGAATCAAACATCGCCGGCCGGGCTTTCTTTTTAAACAATTTAATTTCCAAATTATCTAAAATATCGGTATCGAAACTACCATTTTGGGGCCATTTTAAAACACCGTCTTTTCTGGTGTAGTGGATCCACACTTCGTTATATGCAATAGGGCCTACGCCATGTTTTACATAGAGCTCATAAGTTGGAGTTCCAACCGGAGGAACCGGACATGATTCCTCCAGCTGGAAATCTCTTCCACAACCCAAACAAAATATTCTTCCAAATATTCTAGAACCAGGCATCTTCGCTCACTAGTCTAGATCTAAACGTCAGAGGATTATCGATTACGATAGTCTCGTGAATACACGAGTCCTCTGGCTTTGGCATTTGCAAACTCCAAATTTCCAAATCAAAACGATCCCGAGAGATACCAAACAAATGGGAGACGCTCCACTTATACTTAACTGAATATTGCTGATCGATGGCGTCACCAGAAGACTCTCTCGATTGTTTCGCTCTCTCAAAACTCGTCAAGGGTCCAAAACAGGTCGATTAATCAGGGCAGCAGTCCTTCGTAGCCGTCGGGACGCGGAGAACCTCGCAAAAAAGACTTTCGGACCACGTCGACATGCAGGGGTCGATGAAGTGGCGGCCTTCCTCCAGAATTTCCACACGAAGCTCCTCACGAACCTCTGGCTTGGACTGGTACCGCTGAAATCGTCCCGAGTTGGGCGCCAAACTGAAGTACTGGGTATTTTAGACCCAGCGGTGCAGGGGCACACACCCTATGACTTCTGGGTTCACCCTGTTCCAGACCTACAGAAACACAGAGGTGCCGATTACGATCCGGTAAAAACCGGGTACGAACCGTCGGTCGGAGCGTTTTCCCCGTCCGACTCGTACCCGGTCGTAAAACTTTACAAACATGGAATTACGATTCGCACGGAAACACCATTTCCGTACGAATCGTAAAAAACACCGACCGACGAAAATATACATACGAATGTGATCCGGGAATGCTGCGATGTGACGTCGGTACGCTTTCAGGCAGCGTTTCACGACCCAGGAATTACGATTCGAACCGACAGCAGTCCGGACGGCAATATTTTCACGGCACCCAAAAAGTGCCGCAAATGCGAAGTACGGCGCGAAACGACCAGAGTAGGTGGCCCGGTAAGCGCCGTACCCCCCCAGCCCCCGCATGTACGCACCGTACCCCCCCCAGCCCCCGCATGTACGCACCGTACCCCCCCCTGCCCCCGCATGTACGCGCCGTCCCCCCCCTGCCCCCGCATGTACGCACTGTACCCCCCCTGCCCCCGCATGTACGCACCGTACCCCCCCCAGCCCCCGCATGTACGCGCCGTCCCCCCCCTGCCCCCGCATGTACGCACCGTACCCCCCCAGCCCCCGTACGTACACGCCGAACCCCCCTGTATGTACACCTGTGTACGTGTCGAACCCCCCGTGTACGTTCGAGTCGAACCCCCCCGTGTACGTTCGAGTCGAACCCCCCCGTGTACGTTCGAGTCGAACACCCCCGTGTACGTTCAAGTCGAACCCCCCGTGTACGTTCGAGTCGAACCCCCCGTGTACGTTCGAGTCGAACCCCCCGTGTACGTTCGAGTCGTACCCCCACCCGTGTATGTACGGTGCGTACCCGGGTACGCACCGTACATACACGGGTGGGGGTTCGACTCGAACGTACACGGGGGTTCGACTCGAACGTACACGGGGGGTTCGACACGTACACGGGTGTACATACAGGGGGGTTCGGCGCATACGTACGGGGGCTGGGGGGGTCGGCGTGTACGTACGGGGGCTGGGGGGGGTCGGCGCGTACGTACGGGGGCTGGGGGGGGGTCGGCGTGTACGTACGGGGGCTGGGGGGGGCGGCGCGTACGTACGGGGGCTGGGGGGGGTCGGCACGTACGTACGGGGGCTGGGGGGGGTCGGCGCGTATGCGGGCACGTCTCCATGGTTGCTATGGGAGTTCGGTGCGGACGGTGTTTTTTCCATCCGGTTGTGACCTCGGACGCACGGGATGGATCGTGATTCCTCGGTCGGACTTGACTTTTCACGTTTGTACGGTAAATCGTCCGAGGACGTGTCGGACACATTTTCCGACCCGAGGACGTGTGGGGAATGATTCCCAATGCGGTTCGTATGGACTTTTTACCATGCGAATCGTGATTGCCAGTTCGTACGTCACTTGTACGATTCGTACGGTAAAAAGACCGGATACGAGTCGCACGGGGAAATTTTTTACCGAATCGTAATCGGCACCAGAGTCTTCTAGGTGAAGTCAAAGATTCATTTATTGGCTGCAGACCAATTACAGGTATCCTAGAAGTACAACAGCGTGTATGTTCTCAGGAGACTGCTGAAAATCATAGAAACGGACTTCATCTTAAATACAGTTTTCCCTGCCTCAGGCATACACTCCTAGGTTTATGATACGGCAATAAACAAGTGTACAGTTCAAACGAAAGAGCAGAGTCATGATGACCATCCCACATTCCAGTTAAGCCAGCCCACCATTATTTACACAGCAAGGTTCAGATCCCACATTAGATAATCGATAGGCCCCAATAAACATGAGCATCTCCTGTTTTGGGAAACAAGCCATAAAGCAGGAACAAGCAGGTGCGAAGTGATTAGCCGGAGGCTTGTGTGTGATGAAAGGACTTTATGGTGCGCTGAGCCCTGATGCTAATCACAGGTGGCCGGAGGAAGGGGAGCTCGTGAGATCAGTTTGACCTGGGGCAGTAGAACCGAGCCGCCCAGGTCACAGAAGAGTCATGGAAAGGCACATGGATTGCAAGGCCCGTAGTTGCTTCATTATAGCCTATGTGAGGGCAATCACAAGATGGCCACTGCCTCCAAAATGGAACCCGCGTAGTGAAGCAGAATAATGTGTACACAGTGCATTCATAGCTAGAACGATATATAAAGCACTCGTACATACCGCATTAACCATTTGCGGTTTGCTAATACCAGGATAGACAGGGGTGGGGCCCTGTCCCCTACGCGGTCACAGAGATTAAAGTACGACATATCCCATCGCTATGTTCTCACTTCTCTCTATGCTAACTCCAACAGCTGCTACTGACTTAAGACAGCCAGGCAGCCCTGTGGCTACAAGGTCAAATGTTGTCAAAAAATAAGCCACAGGTCTTCTTGTATCTCCATGCATCTGAGTAAGGACTGTAAGAGTGCAGCCCTCTTTCTTACTGCAAAACAATGTAAACATCTTACTGTAATCAGTAACCCTGGGCGGAGTTCGCGGAGTTGCACTACGCGGAACTCCGCGAAGTGCAAAAATAAAAATGACATTCGTGGAGACTGCACAGTGCCGGATGCTTGTCCGCACTGTGAAATCATTGCGAACGGCAAGAAATCTCGCCGGGAAGTTGATTTTCCACGCTCGCTCTCGCCAACTTGATGTTGATGATCGCGAACGAGGAAAAATCTCGCCGGGAGGTTGATTTTCCCCGCTCGCGGTCGCCAACTTTATGTAGACAAACGCGAGCAAGGAATAAACTCCGCTCCGCAACATGAAGCGGAGTTTTTCGGAACTCTGCGATCTCCGTGGAATGCAGAAAACTCCTCAAACTCTGCGAGCGGAGTTCACCACCCAGGGTTAGTAATCAGGCATTCCTAGTGCTGGGGCATGACAGAGACTTTCTCTCAGCTATAGGAAAGCTTTTAAGCACTCGTTGTCCCATGGAAGTGGATCAGGCACAACTTTGTGTGTCAGCCTCAGTAAAGACTTAACCCCTAAGGATATGTTCAGTATTCACTGTCTACAGTAGCCAACCATTCCCAAATTCTGATTTCTCTCTGTGTTCTAGGTGGGTTCATTTGCAAACTGGCTGTGTCATCTGTAGTGGTCTTTCAAATATTTATTGCAAATCACAAGTTAAATTAAGATCAATCCAAATAGTTAAAAAATGACAGAAATATTAAAGCAATATAGGTTAATCAATCATATAATAAATACATCAAGCATGTTCTATAAAGTAGCAAATCCATATTCTAAGAATTGGGTTGAAATTAAGTTATTCAGAGGCCATAAAAGGTTCTAATTAGAGAGAAAATGGGAAAAAGCATAAAGCTTCAGCATTTAAATCCCCTCAAAAGGATCGAAATATCTAAGCAGAACTTGCCACGAAGAGAAGTTTGAGAAACTCAGTAGAGTCTCATAGCAATATGACATAAAATCAGGGTCTGAGTAAAAGTGGTAAATGAGAAAAAGAATGGCAAGTAAATAGAATGGATATGAATAATCTACTCTAGGAACAAGCACAAGTATAGGCTTCACATTTCATGACTTTATAACAATTTTCTCTTCTAGTCTTCCACCAACCAATCAGAGTGTGATATTCTCCTGGGAACAGGATCACTCATCATCTTCTCACATAAATACAAAAGTCCATGGACAGCAATATAACATTTTCTACAAATTAATATCAACTATCCTTTCAAGTAGAGTGCACTTCCTTCAGGCTTGCTTTCCCACATATGTACAAAGTTATTTAGCTTTCTAATATCAGTTGTAAATGATAACTATGTAAAATTGGAGCTACTGTATTTAATGAAAAGAAAACATTTCCGCAAGATCATCATTAAGGGGAAAAACAATTGGGTTAGAAAGTCAAGCTCACATTTTAAACTCTGCAATTTAATGCATGAACTCTTCATTACCATTTAAAAAGACAATATTAATCATAGGTTAACAGTAGTCTTTGTGCATAGAAACATTCTACGGAAATACTTGAAACTATATGAGTAACTTTAAATTATCAAAACTTTTGCTCATCTGGAGGTCAGAAGTTACACTTTTTATGTGTATTTGGCATTCTTTATTCAAGCTTGTTGTTTAAGGAACTTTCAGCAATGCTGCTCTAATAATTTTTAGGAATAGTACGAGTAAATGAAATAGCCTACAGTTATATGTATTCAAGTACTTTAGTTTCACCATAGCTTGAACGTTAATTCTGCACATTTATTATAACCAGCATTATTTTTCATTGAATTTAAAATTCACCTTACCTGTGACTAGTACAAATTCTGTGAAAACACTGCTTATCTTACAGTTTCTACACTGACCCTAAAGTTATTGCAGTTAAAATTGAATATTATATAGTGTGAGACTCAGGAAGTTTTTTTTGTATATAGTTTTGCACCATGCAGAACATTACTTTTCCATCATTCTTCATTATTAGCCCAGGAGAGCCCGCTATGAAATGGGCAAGGTGGAAGAAAGTGTTTTACAATTATTCCAGGATTTGCGGCACACGCTTTAGTGCGGAATGACAATTAGTGCTTTTAATGCACACTTTTGGAGCAGAGAAAAAAGAAGTTTTAGAAAATGTGCCTGAAATTAGCCTAGAGGAAGAGCAGGGATTAATTGAATTTGAAGTAGTCATCAAGAAATTGGATAATGACTATTTGCCTCGTACAAGTACAAATATTGGAGAGATATAATTTTGGTATGCACACACAGAACCATGATGAAACTGTAGCGGAATATGTAACAAGCTTGCGAAAACCTGCATGCACCTGCAAACTTGGAGCATTGATTGAAGAGCGCATCAGAGTCCAATTTCTACTTCATTGCAAAAGTGATAGCATTACAGAGGAATTATGGTTAAAAGATGACCCGCCTTAGGGTAATATGTTGGTCACAACAAAGAGAGTGGAACGCATGCTTATATGTTTCAAGTAACTATGGAAATTGTCACGCGGAAGAAGAGGCAAAACGTAACTAAATCTGGAAATTATTTTAAAGGTAGATGTTTTAGATGTGGACAAATATGACATTTAGTAAGCAACAGTGAATGCCCTGCATTAAAAATGGTATGTCATCAGTGGGGAGGAATTGGTAATTTCTTGAAATGTTGCCGATCTGTTAAACCCAATTCCTTTTGTGTTGGAAAAATTGATATTTCCAAAGAAAGAATGTGTAAAAACTGCGGAGCTACGAAGGTTGGACAAGAAAATGTTTTACATATCAATGAGATAAAATGTGATATAAAAGCATCTGGCAATTCAGCAGATAAATTCTAAGTGGGAGATAATGTTAATATGTTGTTTGGCTCCGGTTCGAGGCTAACCATAATAGATCATTGTGTATTTAAGGAAAACTTTTGTGGGTATGGATGACAGAAAATAAAGATGCAGGGTTTTTCATAAGCACTGTAGAATATCGAGGGGGTATTATTCTGGCAAAGATATGCATAGCATTCAAGGGTGATAACATACTGCGATGGCCTTGCCAAAAAGAATTATGTATCTTTCTGAATTAAAATGCACAACCTCAGGTGGGAGACAGGCAAATAATAAAAGGCTATGCAGGCTTTGCAAGCGAATTCCCAGACGTTTTCTCGGAGAAATTAGGATGTGTCAGGGAATAACATTAATAGATCATACTTAAGCCCAGTTCTGTACCGGTCCCAGCTAAAGTCAGAAAAATCCCACAAAGTGTACAACAGGATGTATATAAGGAATACGAGAAAATAGAAGCGGAAGGAGTTATAGCTCCAGTGGAAGCCACAGAATGGCTAGCACCTACAGTAATAGCAAAAAACATCAGGTACTATTCATTTATGTGTAGATTTAATAGTTTTGTATAAAGAAGTTATAGTGGAGAAGTTCTCATTGCCTAACATTTTAGAAATGGTGTCATCTGTCTGTGATGTGAGATTTTTCACTATAGTGGATCTCACTTTTATAACACCCTTAGGAGCATTTAAATTTATCCGGCTGCTGTTTGGCCTTGTGTCAACGGCCTCTGTGTTCCAGGGGTTAATAGTGTCAGTGCTTGGGTAGTTGAAAGGGGTAAAATGTGTTTCCAGGATGATGTACTCATTTATGGGAACAGCTTGGAGGAACACAATAGGAGATTCTTCATTGTGTTGCATAGTTTGGAGATGTTGGTTTGATGTTAAAGGTAGAGAGATGTTTGTTTGGCAAATATGAAGCCCTAACCAGAACTGGTGCAAACTATATGCAAACTGTGTCCTCCTAAAAACAATGATGAAGTGCTGTCCTTTTTGGGCAGGTAGAATTCTACAGAGGATAAACAATATGTCTAGTAAAACTGTAGATATGAGGAGTCTGAACAAGAAAGGTGTAGAATTAAATTGGATTGATAGGTGTCAAAGGAGTTTGATACGATGAAAGATGAGCTACAGAAGGCTCCAAATCTAAATGCCTTCAAGGCACACAGACTTACTAAGGTTGTCACCGATGCCAGTGACAAAGCTCTGGGGTCTGGTCTTTTTCAACTTAAGGATGGAGAGGAGCATACTATTGCATGTACATCACATGCATTAAGAGGGGTAGAGCACAATTACTACGTGCTAGAGAAAGAGGCCCTGGCAATGGGTTGACCAATTAAAAAGTTCAAATATTTCTTATGGGTAAGGTCATTCACAGTAGTAACTGATCATAAGCCGTTAAATGGAGATTTTCTTGAAAAAGAGGTTAGATAGTGTGTCAGCTAGAATTTAAAAATCAGAGGTGGAGCAACAAAAATATACATTCTCGGTAGAGTATGTTCCGGGTATGCAAAATTGCACCTCGGACCGTTTGTCAAGATTACTAGTCACAAGAATGTCCTAATGGTAAATATGACAATTTGGATGACACCATGCAGGCTGATGAATGTGTTTGTGTTGTGATGGATGGTGCTATTGGTAAAGAAGAATGGAAAACAGAGGTAAAGAATGAAGAAATGTTGATGTCCATCATTCCATACACTCTGAATGGATGGTCTCTAATAAGTAAACTCATCAGAGGATTTTGCCTATTTTGGATGGTTAGGATTGAACTCTTTATTCATGATGGGTTAGTGTTTAGGGACAGTGGTCTGGTTGTTCCTTTGAGCATGAGGAATAGAGTCATCAATACGGCTCATGAAGGACACTTAGGAGTGAGCAAAACTGAAAGAATGAGATCTGCCTTGTGTTGGCCATTTTTGGACATTGAGACTGAATGAAAAATCTGGGACTGTATAGTGTGCCGCGAAAGTGATAAAATACACAAAACCAGGTGTGTGGCCTAGATTTATAGAGAGCTATCAAGAGATCTGTGACAAGAAATAGCCCTGGACTTAGTGGGTCCATTGATAGAGACGAGGGCTACTCCTTATTTATTTGTGGTAGTGGATTTGTTCTCAAGATGTCCTGAAGTGGTGTGTGTGTCAAAGATCAAGTCAGGTGCTGTTATTTGTTATTGGAAGGTCTTTTCAGGAGGGAAGGGTGGGTGAATATCTTATTAGAAGATAATGGAGAGCATAATACTCAATACACAGTTTCCGACAATGAGCCTACATATACATATTGTGAAGGATCTACAGATTCTCATGGGAAATTATCCAATGGGACAGATAATTATCATATTAGTAGTGGCAAGTTGCCAGAAGAGGGTAAACCAAAGAGGTTCTGTAGATTTCCGAGCTATCTCAAAGATTATGTAAGAACATAAAGGTTCATCCATATCTAAAAATATATAATGCCACTGTAACAACATTACTTATGGATTGGTGTGAATACTTTTTCTCACTTGAGTCTTTAATTTGTAAATATGCTTTATGTCTGTTAGGTAGTATATTATGTTTTGTTCATTATGTATGCTTTGTATTTTATTTGAATAAAGGGAAGCTGAGTGATATTGTCTATGGCTAACATGGAAATCCATTGTGAGTCATAGTGGGTTCTAAGTTCAATATGCTGGAACAAGGTAGGGAATTTGAAAGGAGAGAGACAGTTGCTCTGAGGCTGTGGATGGGGCAGCAATAAACCTGTGGTATCTAACACAATCGATGTATGCACCTATTCTTCTTTAACACAGTGTCATTATACATAGGTTTTTTAAATCATCACATAATGTAATATATCATTATAAAAATAGCTTCATTCTTCGATTTGATGTATGTTGTGGCATACCTTGTACCTCAATGAATATGAGTGAATTAAAACAAAAAACACAAAGTTTGTGGGAAGGACCAGTCTGAAATTGTATACATCCATACATATAGCAATACAATCTACCAGTACTTTGTTGCAAACAACTGCAGTCTGAATCAAATAAATTCATCCAGTGATTGCCTTCAAAGTTTGCTACTTGTTGCAAGAGTAAAGACACAATAAATGATTTATGATGCCCATTTTCCTGCCAAGCTGCCTGCAATTCATTTTGGGCTACTGCAGCACCTGTTGCACCTCTACTTCTAGTGTCACTGCTAGCGACTAAGAGACATAGCGTAACTGCCAGCATACTAGTGGTTCATACTTCAAGGACAGTGAATCTAAAGGACTACTTTAAACCAGCCACTCACTGAAAATTGAATTTTAACTAAGGGTTGAAAACCCACCTAATTTAATTATCACAATCCTTGTCAGGGTGAACCAAAAAAGTCACTAAATCAACCCGTGCTTAGCGCTCTGCTAACTTGGTACAAAGCAGCTAGGCTTAATTTAAAGGCAATGTGTAAAGTATTTATGCAGTACTTAAAGAGTAATAACGTGGAAACACAACACATGAAAAATACGAAACCAATTTAGAAAAATACTGTTCATTTTAATAATAAATTGAAATCAAAACAAGAAAAATCCAATCATTAGACCATCATTATGAATTTAAGGTTCAAAATTAACTCAAAAAGCATTAATTGACAACTACGGTCATCTGACTGTGCTTGACCTGGACAAAGTAAGAAAATGAAGGCAGACCATGATAGAGTGTGGGTTTTACCTTTGAACTAATTTGGGGAGAAGATGTGACATAACAACCTGAGCTGCTGACTTTGAAGCTCTTGGGATCCAGGTTCGAGTCTTGGCATTTATGTCAAAACCCTGTGATTCTGGGCAAATCACTTAATCTCCCCTTCCCTTTAATTCAGTGCCTTGAGACCCTCCCAAGTGATTTGCTGTGCTTTACAAATCCCGGTTTATTATTATTTTCTGGAATGAAAGTCAGAATCCTCACACGGGGAAAGGCAGCTGGCTGAAGAGAGCTCCACTTCATCAGATAGATGCTAGATGGAGTCTCTGTGAAGTGTTGACTTTTGGCAGGAAAGCTCAGAGTGGGAGGAATTTGAATTTCATGTCCAGAGAAGGGCCCTCTCCAGATACTTTTTTTCATGCCTTCTCCTAGTGATGACTTCTACCATCAGACTTAGACACTTCTTTGGAGCTCAGATTGTTCCAGTGGGCAAGGCTGCAGGCCATGGCCTAAGAGGGATTCAAGAGGCTGGACATCATTTCTTGGAGGTCCGTATGTCTCTAATTGACTGCTGCAGAAAAAAAACGTAGCAGGAACAACCTGAATCTTTGTCCCAGTGGTGATGCACCTTTGTCGGAGCAGCTTGGCAAGTCACTACAGCAAAGGCAATCAGCTGGGTTCTGTGCAGATCCAATTGGAACTGGTCAGCTAGGAAGGTAGGAAAAGGCCTCTTGGAGGACCTAATATTTGTTTTTAACAAAAGCTTCAGCTTGCAATACTTATTAACACTATACAATGAATTTGTGGCTGGCTATAAATAGCAGCAGCAGCCACGATGATGAGCAACATCCCCAGCTAGTTTACAACATCAATAGTGACTAGTGGGAGAAGTCAGAGGTGCTGGTGGTTTTTGGTATAGGCCTCACCCAAATGAACCTGTGATGTTAATGCAGGAAAAGTTGAAGTGCCTGGGCTTTGGTGAGGCCCGGGACCACTGAGTTTTGTCTCAGGATGGATAGGTGGACATGAGAGCAGGTTCTTTGACGGTAGGAGACACCCTAATAGGAGAAGAGGTAGTGGGGCAAATTAGAGGCAGTCTTTTCATAAGGAGGTTCTCCGTACAGAGTCATGGAAATACTGCTGCCAGTGTAGAAGGATACAAATTGACAGACGTACAGTAAATAGGATGAGAACCTATCTATCTGTGCACTTAGATAGCACAGCTTAAACCCCTTAGCAGTGGTCTCTTGGCACTTGATTAAGTAATTACAACCTTATGCCATCATACAAAGCA
The DNA here is from genome assembly GCF_964204655.1 of Triturus cristatus. NCBI lineage: Eukaryota > Metazoa > Chordata > Amphibia > Caudata > Salamandridae > Triturus > Triturus cristatus. The sequence continues at coordinate 756,554,253 of NC_140581.1, forward strand.
ATTAGACAGGGACAGCAAAATCCAATAGGGTGCTGTAATAGTAAATCACAGCATCAAAGAGGAATGTTTCTAATGACTCTCTGAATTTAATTTAATTTAATTTAGGGCAGGAATTAGTTTTTTCAATAAGGTCAAATCACTCTAAAGGATTTAGAGCCGACAGTGGACTTGTTGAATTTTGAAGCAACTAATCTGATTAGCAGAAGAACATTACTGCATGAAGGTTTGTGTTTCAAAAGCAAATGTTTCAAGTTTGTTTAGTATACAATTCAATTTTGATTGGTAACCAGTGAAGTGAAACTATTTTCTGAGAACTAGAATCAAATTTTTGCAATCCAAAAATCAGATGGCAGAGAGATCCATATGAATAGCATTACAATTTGACACAGCCTTACTTTTAATTACTCTGGCGTAATGTGAGTAATTTTTGCAATTCCATGTTATGTCTTGGTGCAAAAATACCATTAATAATGTGATTACACCTGCTCAGTTAATTAAGAGCAATTTGGAGGAGAACAATCCTACAGCGAGCGCACATTAGTGACCGAGAGCAGCTGCTCATGCTTGCTATTTGTGTTCTGCTGCCTTTACTGATATTTCCTACCACAAAATGCTACTCCAACACTACATTTAGTGCTATTTCAAAGCACAAAATGCCTTCTCGCACCCTTAGTGGATGTGAGGGGGGCATTGTGTGATAAATAAGTAGCGCTAAATGGCAGAGGTAAGTTGCGTGAAAACTCCTACCAAAGAACACATTAAGTAAGTGTTGCACTTGCTATTCATGTTCTGTTGTATTTAGCACTATTTCCTAGGACAAAATGCATTCTTGCACCCATTTCGTACACAAGGGGGCACTTTTGTGTTAAGCAATAATTCTAAATGCAGAATTACTCTTCTAATGAAATTTTGTGCGTGATTATGCTACGATGAATTACGCGAGTTACTCCCACCCCTAATTACAATAATCGATGGAAGCATTAATTATCATAACTTTCTGGACAAAATAGAAATTCTGGAAAAAACTTCTCAGTGATCTCATAATAAAGTAACAACTGCTAACTACACTGGATACTTGTGAGTCCAACAACAGATCTTTGTCACTTCAAAGCTGTGGCCAAATTCGGCTTTAAGACAAGGTTTGACGGAGCAGACTAAGGAATAATAGAGCCAGTTGGGAGGTGCTGGGGAGAAGTCCGGCCCAGGATGCCCTCAGAAGTGATTAGTGGAGTACCAGGAAAGACACAGCATCCCTGAAGTAAGCAGTTCCTGAGCATCATTCCAGGTGGACACGAGAGCCATTTGGGGCAGAGGGTTACAACTAGAGCAGTGCTTGCCCCCATGGATATGAATAATATAGGGGTAAGGTTGTACAAACTGAAGGATGGACTCCACCTTCAACACACAAAAGCTGCAGGGCAGTCAGGAGGCAATTGTAAGAGCCTATGAGCACACATTGCATGCTAGGACCTGCAAACTATGCCCTGAATTGTTCAAGTTGGAGGTGACAAGGGGACAACCCTCTTCAGCCAGGCTAGCTTGAATCCAGTTGCAAATGAGCAAGGGACCCACATCCGGGCATACCCTGCCAACTTAGGGCGAACAAAGCAAACACAAGGAGATTTGCATATGGCCAGGTCTGTTTATGATTTGTTCTGCATTCCATCCATCAATTGTGTGTCTTTTTCTTTATTGCCCTAAGTGCACCAGGTATGCCCAGACGTGGGCTCACCGTGCCACTGGAATCCAGCTATCCTGGCTGAAGAGGGGTGAAACCCCGAAACCGGTCTAGGATGCTTGTTTCAAGTCCAGGGAGGACCTGGTTTGGGAGTTCAGGCTGGACTGTTCCCATGGGGTACAGGGTCAAGACTGATTTGCATATGGCCAGTTCTAAACTGGGGTGGCATGGTGAGCAAAAGAATGATGGATTTAACACAGCTCTCTTGATTGGGGGTGAATGTTTTGATTTGTTTTGCTTTCCTTCTATCAATTGTGTGTCTAACCTCAAGCAGATTCTCCACAACATTTGCAAGAGGTTTATGAGCTGGGGCAGAGAGTGGTCTCGTTAGCACGAATGGAATGTGGCAGTAGAAAAACAAAACATAGCTGTAAAAGAAAAGCAAGAAGACCTCCGAAACGGATCTTGAAGGAACAACATCTGAAACATTGGAGAACACATTGAGCAGAAGGGTACAGCGTAAATGACAATGTCCAATGTCTATTTTAGCAATACGTGTAATCAACAAGTGGATATACTGCATCTGAGAGAAGGTACATAGCTTCAACTGGATAGAGTACACTGAGTGGCCCCAACAGTCCTGCAGTTTCCCACTAGATACAGTTGCTGAATGTTTAAGAAAAGAAGGAATAAGAGCAAAATGTGCAAAAGTAGAGTATACCTTTAAGGGCCAAAAACTCCTCCTTGACCAAGACCCTCTCCAATCACACTACTAAAAAGAAAATCAATCAGGTCGGTGACTGACTTTCCCCATAAGCCTGAGCTGCAATGTTGCTGATGCCACACATTTCACATCTTCTTTAAATGGCACCATGCACAAAGCTGCTGCAAGAAACTCTGCAAGTTCTATGGATCAGGCCAGAGGTTGGTGTAGGTACCACTGGTTAGGCAAAGCTGGACATCTCAGCATCAGAGTAGTTCAATAGCTATCAAGAAGTAGGATAAATATGAGCAGATAGATGCCTGAGGACCAGGACATTAGAAAGGAACAGAGGTGAGTCCTGGAACATCTCTAGAGGACCATTGTTGGAAATAAATGAAGCCAGAAAGATATTTTACTTGAAAAGCAATGTCTGAGATCTGCGGAAAGGCAATGAAGTGCACATGCTAACTGCAACAGAGAATGAGGCAGTTGCCTGTACCTCCCCCACCGCAATATATTATTTTAGACCTGCTCTGTCTCAGGTTGGAGTCATAGGAAGAGAAATACTATTACACTGTATCATTACATGGGAGCTGATCATGGAGACAGGGTTCAAATTCTCAAATACTGAAAGTGGAATACAGTGTTTTGTTGCAGATTGTTGAGATAGTTCTTGGGGCCTTGATAGGGGAATGCCTAAGAGGGGATAAGGCATCTGGAGTATCCAAGGATATATTAAAACCAAGGTTGTATGTTGAGGGTGCGGAAGACTCTCTTCATCTTTGTGTGCAGACAGAGGAAGCTATTAGTGGTTAACCTGGGCTGGGTATTCAGTCAATACCTATAATGTTAGAGAACTCAATGCTCTCGCTAGGATGGTCAGTATACTGTAGGAATTGTGAAATGGAGCAAAAGGCATAGGACTTTTTCCGGAGAAACTGAGGTCAAAACCGATGTGCACTACTTCCTATGTTATTTTTTTTTTCTTCATTTAAAATGTAGCAGATGTTAATTGGTCCTCATTTTGACTGTAAGATGTTCAGTTTTCACAAATATACCTGAGATGTAGTCAATTGGAAAAACAATGGAGAGCCTGTCTGTGGTTTCATTATATGCACCCAACTCAATCCCGGAACACTTTTTGCAAGAATCCCTGTAAAAAATATGCAACTAGCTACAGCACCACAATAATTCTGCGTCGTGACATTAAACTGATTATGTCTGCAGTGATAGATAAACCCAGTGGATGTTTAGTGAGACAACCATCATCTCAGGGGAGGGGAAATGTTGAGTTAGACAATACATGGTTTCTTAGCCACCTTCTACATACAGACCTTATGAGGTGCTGAATAATGCACGTGTTATTCAGCACCTCATAAGATCTTTGCAAGACTGGAAATATTTAATATTTGGGCAAAATATCAATTTGCAAATATCAGGATATGGAAATATCAGAAATAAAATATTGTGATACGAAAATATAGTGATGCAGGAATATCATTGTCAAGATAATCTCCTTTTTGGTAAGCAATATCGTTTTTAACAATATTGTTGTTTTTAATATCATACGTCAGTAATCTAAATTGTAAAATATATTTATGTGTTTTAGTTCATATATCAATTTTATGTGTTACTATTGTTTTTATAAATGTTTTTTTAAGTTTGTAATTTTAAGTGATATATATATTTTTTTATTAATTGCTAATAGTACGTTAAAGTGTTGTAGTGGGTTATTGGGTTGTAGGGAGCTAATATGGGTAAGGTAATTAAGTAATTAATATTTGTTAATGAGTCATTTTTTATTAATTAAGTGATTGACATTAATTATGTCAATTAAGTAATACAGATGTATTTTAGTTATATTTTAGGTGCAGGTTGTTATCTTTGTTGGAGTATAGGGTGTGAAGGTAATTAAGTAATAAATAATTTATAATTATTATACATTGGAATTAAATAGTTAATTGATTATTAATTAAGTAAATTATGTAATACTTGTATATTTTAGTTCTATTTTAGGCACTGATTGCTGGGTTTGAGGGTTATAGACGAGGAAGTTTATAACGTAATAATTAATAAACAAATAATTATTAATGGTCAGTTAATTATTTAATGTATTATCAATTATGTATACCATGCTATACTTATTTCTTGTAGTTTTATTTTTGGTGTGGGCTGCTAGGTTTCTAGGGGTATTTGGTGGGAAGTTAATTAATAAATCAATGTCTTTTTTAAATTGATAATTAATTAATTATTTAATTGATTAATAATTATGTAAATTGTTCAATTGCATTTTATGTTTACATATATATATTAATGTTATTTAATAATGTTTATATTAAGAGTTTAATATGTTCACAAAATTAATAGGTTTATTCAAATATATAATGCGCTTCAATAAAAGTTCTTTCCCTGCCGTTGCTTAGACTGGACTGGGAATTATAAATGTAACCCCTCCGAAGTCCAACGCTTTCGTTACTGTTGCACAGACTGGAATGAGAATAGTAAACCTCCCCCCTCTGAAGAGTTAATACTTTCCCTACTGTTCAAAAGATTGGAATGGGAATAGTAAATCTTACCCCACATAAGTCCAACAGTTTTCCTCATGTTGTTTAGACTTGAGTGGGAATAGTAAATGTAGCGCCTCTGAAGTCCAACACTTTCCCTACAGTGGAAATAGTCAATTAATCAATCAATGATCTTTATTTATCCAAATTTAGGTCATAAAAGCACACATAATAAATACAGAGTTCACAGTTATAACAGCAATAAGATAAAAAAAAGTACAATCATTAAGATCCTAAAACATCTAAACACACAGCAAGCAAATCACCACATTTACAATTTAAATGTTTTAAAATGCATGTGTTTTCCATAGCGCCATAGCTGCAATAATATAGCTAAGTACAGCACAACAGATCTCTGGAGTCAATAAGGATTGTAGGTATTCCAGACCTTCTGTATGTGATGTAAAGTTGCTGTGTAAAAGTATTGGACATAAGAACTGAACTCTTTACGAGCAGTACAATGTGCAAAACAGCATAAAGTGCACCGTGTATTGGGTAGAGACGGCATCACAAGGGCAGCAAGAATAAAGCAACCCAGGAACCAGCCAAGGGAAAGGCAACTGAATGATTAACCATATTTAATCTTAGTCTTGTCAAGTAAAAGGTATGCTGCAAATTAACAGACCATGTTAAATAAGGTTTCAAACCTGGAGTTAAAACTTTGGAAATAATTAATGATTAAATTCGAACAGAGAGATTTTTCAATTCTAATCTCTTCTCCTTGGGAAGCAAAGATCTCTTTAACCCTCACTTTAGTCTGGAGGCCTATGCCTTTGGGAGAATTAAAGAGAATACTCAGACCTAAGTCATGAAAGGCATTTTTAACATATGCCAGCCATGGAATAGCAGACATATTGTCAAGATTTAAAAAATACCTCAAAACGTCCCTCGAAAAGCCGGCCCTAGGAGTGCTCCAAAGCTTCACCCATAATAGTAAAAGCGCTATACCAATAAAAATCCTCCAGGAATCCTATTCCCAATTCTGTATGTAGAATAAAACTTGGGGTAGATTTGGGTAATGCTAAGAGTCTACATAACAACATATTTTCTGCTGCCTATAACTTCCATATCGCAGCGTTACCCCGCACTCCTGCCCCATAAACACCAAGAGATAAGCACTTGCTTCTATACAGCTGAATTATCTCCTTGATTAGTATATGCTCTAGCTTTTTAGAAAACCTAAATATCATTTCATAAGCTGCACCCATCTTTTGCGTTCTCTGAATGATTAGCCTCTCCCAAAACACATTAGCGGGAAGCAGGAGACCTAGGTTATTAAAAGAAAATACTTTTTCTAGTGGTGTCCCTCCGTTATCAAAACTCTTAGATTTAGTACATTTGGGGCCATAGGTCATCATAAACAATTTTTGGTGATTCACCTTAAGATTTAATTTAATTATAAAATCATTAAAACCATTTAAAAGACTTTGAAGGCCATTTGCTGTTAACGCTAAAAGAACTGCATCGTCCACGTACAAAAGTACCGGGACTTCACGGGAACCAATTTGCGGGATATCTTTATTGGCCCCTATCGGTTTTGTGCAGTCCCCTGCTTGTGTTTAACTAATGTAGTTGTATACCAATGCAGGCGCCTAACAAGGTCCAACAAAATGGGATCCACACCCGCCTGTTCCACTAAGTTCTATAATTGCTTCCTATCTACTAGGTCAAAGGCACAGGAGAGGTCCATAAATGCCATGTGAATCACGCCTCTCCTGGCTTTGATGTATTTCCCCAGATTAGGTCTAGATTAAGAGCCTGCTCTACAGTACCTAGACTTGGTTGAAAACTATATTGAAATGGTAAAAAAAGGAGGACGACTCTGCCCAATCCTCCAATTTTTCCAATATGATCCACCCAAGAATCTTAGCTGTACAATCTATTAATGAGATTGGGTGGTAGCAAGTCGATTAATTTGGGGGGCCCTTTTTTAAAATTGGTATTATTGTAGCCTCTCTCCAGGATTAAATTAGGTTACCCCAAACTGCTGTACTGAACATTTGTTAAAAGAGGGACCCAAAAAATCTACATTGTATTTAAAAAGATTTATTGGAACCCCGACAGGTCCTGGACCCTTACCACTGGCTGCAAGCTGGATACCTGTAGTAACAGAAGCTAGATTTATGGGATCTATTACTCAATCCTCCTTCATTGATAAAGGACCAGGCCTTACATCCCTTTCGGATCGAACCCCCTCTTGATCTGGGTTAAAAATTATAGAAAAAACTTCCAATCCCGTTCAAGGATATGGCACTCAATACAATTAGATGGATTATCTGTAAAAAAGGGTAGATCATCAATTTCCAAGAAAAGCCTTGCGTCTTTTAAATTTGGCCGCTTTTTCTAAATCCTCCCAGGACTTAGTTCTAATTTCATACCTCCTGTAATTTTCCCTTGCTGCCCTAATATCGTTTATATTTTGAGGGAGTTTATTAGTAGCTTGTTTTAAAACTTTAAGCACTGCTGTACATTTAGGACTGAACCATGACTTGGCAGGGCGTTCTCTCTGTGGTTCATTTATATACAACTCAGAGGTCACAATTCTGCAAATTTTAGTCAAACTCTCCAGGATACTATCTGGAGCCACATCTGTTGAAACACAGCAGGTAATATTGTTAATGGCCACAGTAATTATTTAGTTCAATATTGCTCTAATTTATTCGGTCCCCTTTTTTCCAGAATAACTAACCAGTATCTTATTAACTACTGGTGTCCCTGCTAGAAGAGTGAATGCAAAACTTAAAAGAATAGGAATATGATTGCTAAAGGGGAGAGGACACACCTCATACTGCAAGAGAGTTCGCATGTCAAAAGCACAAAATCTATAGTGCGTCCCTTACCTCTGCCTATAAACTCTGGATGGCATGGTAACCCTGAAAGCAATTATCTGAAGTAAAAATCAGATTATGAGATAAGAATATCTGATTTAGAGATACACCATAAGATGAGTGTGTAAAATGATTCATATCAACCCCCTGGACATTAGAGAACCCACAAGTACAACTCCCACTATGTGTGCATTTGATATTAAAATTCCCCACCCATATGATTGAGGTATCACTGTTCCCCTTTCTATCCATAAAACCTGAAAGTGTCCTCCCTAATTCTTGTATAAACTCTACTAGTCATTTAGAGAAGAAATTAAAATTAAAATGTATTAAAACCACATTTAACAGGTTTTTCACTTGTAAATTTGATGAAATGGATTTGACGCTATTACTTTGACCGTCAGATTTTGATGGCACATGAGACAAAAATAACCAGCCCCCCTTCCTCTCCCAATGGGAGCTGGAGTTGCATGGGGGCAGTAAAGGTTATACCCATTTAAGGCAATATGACCATCATCCTAACACACAATATCAAAGTTTTGGAGGTATGCCACCCACATTTCATTTTTAAGTTTGTCCCAAACCCCAGCAATATCCACCAAAAGGAACTACATAACTCACCTACTATCAGCATTATTCATTTCTCTGTTTGGGATACACACACGTTGAGCTGAAAGGGGTGAATTGATAGCAATCTCTTACATCAATTGGACCAGTCAGGCTCAAGCATAAATCATTTTGGCAGGCGCTTGCGGAACATCCTTGTGATCTCTCGGGTGATCTGGAAAGAGACACGGAGGCTTTGCAGTCGTGGTTGACTGAAAGGCTTGACGATCTTGCCCCACTGTCAGCCCCTCGGCCCACGGCTGTACGGCAATCTGCGCCGTGGTTCACTGAGGTGCTGCGGCTAGCCCGCAGCCAATGCAAGGTTGCTGAGCGGGCCTGGCGCCGTCAGTACAACGAGGTGGACAAACTCGCCTACAGGGCGGCTATTAAGGCCTATCATCGGGACATCTTAGATGCCAAAAAAGAATACCTTGCTAAGAGGATTGAGGTGGCGGCGAACTCCTGCAAGGAGATCTTCACGGTGGTGAAGGAGTTCACGACCCCCAGTTCCTACTCAGCTCCACCAGTGCCATCGGAGGCGTGGGCGTGTAATCTCGCCAGCTTTTTCACTAATAAGATCAAGGCAATTCAGGCCTCCTTCTCGGAGAGCGCTGAGGTTGGTGGACGTGGCCCCGGAGCGGAACGTGAGCTACCGCCCATGCCTACCGCAGTGCTGACAGATTTTCCAGCAGTCACCTGCGAGGCGTCTCGGGCGCTGCTTACCAGCCTTAAATCTGGCTCACCACTTGACCCATGCCCTGCCAAATTTTTGGCCGGGATGGCGGCGGTGGTGAATCCCCTGGTTAACCCCATCCTCAATGCCTCCCTGAGGGAGGGAAGGGTGCCTACCACCTGGAAGAGGGCGATGGTGATCCCCCTCTTGAAAAAGCCGGGCCTTGATGCCGAGGTTTTGGCCAATTATAGGCCAATTTCACTTCTCCCCGCACTGGCCAAGATTACCGAGAAACATGTTCATGGCGTCTTGTCGAGCTTTCTTGAGTCTAACCATCTGCTCCATCCTTCCCAATCCGGCTTCCGTCCCAATTTCAGCACGGAAACGGCATTGTTGGAGGTCTCCGAGATTATCAGAGAGACCTTGGATGTTGGTGGCAAGGCCATGTTAGTCATGTTGGACCTGTCGGCGGCCTTTGATACCGTCCCCCATGCGGCGCTCCTCGCTAGGCTCCACGACATCAGCATTAGGGGGACGGTGCTCAATTGGTTTGCGTCTTTCCTGGAAGGCCGCCGCCAGACGATTTGGGTCTCCCAGAGCTCCGCCGAGATGCCGCCTCTGGGGGTTGGGGTTCCACAGGGCTCTGTGTTGAGCCCATCACTGTTTAACATCTTTATGTCCCCCCTGGCGGCGGCGGTGGAGGCTTTCGGGGCCCAGATCGTGTCCTACGCCGACGACACGCAACTCCTCTTCACTTGTGGTAAAGATCAACCATTTGATGGAGAGAGTATTCGGGGTTGTTTGGGCAGGGTATTCGACTGGTTTCAACACAACAACCTGAAGGCCAACTCCAGTAAGTCGGAGGTCCTATTTTTCGGCTGTGTCACCGACCCTGAGTGGCGGCAATGGTGGCCATCTGAAATGAGCCCTCCGGTTCAATCATCTGCGGTCGCTAAAAATCTTGGCGTCAAACTTGATAATAAGTTATCACTGAGAGCGCACATCCTGGGTCTGGCCGGAACCTGCTTTGGTATTCTGAAGATGCTCCGCAAGTTTCTTCCACTGCTGTCTGCGGAGCATAGGCGGATTACAGTGCAGGCGCTCATCGGGTCCCGGCTCGACTATGCCAATGCCCTCTTTCTCGGCCTCCCGGACTACCTGGTCCAACGCCTGCAGGTGGCACAAAACTCTGCTGCCCGTGCCATCTTTGGCCTGCATAGGCGGTCACGAGCCTCTGGGCTGCTTCAGAGGCTTCATTGGCTGCCTATCCGTAAGCGGATTATGTTCAAATCCCTTACGTTGATGCATAAAGCCTTGTTTGGCTCAGGGGCTGGGTATCTTCGGCGTAGATTGAACTTCTATCGTCCTGCCCGGTCACTGCGGTCCGAATCTCTTTTTACTGCCGTGGTGCCACGTGTGCGGAAGGCGCGGACTGGGGGCCGTTCCTTCAGCTTTAAGGCACCCCAGTTGTGGAACTCTCTGCCATTGGCGCTACGCAGCACCTCGAATCTCCTCCAATTCAGGAAGAGCCTGAAGACTTGGCTTTTTAATGTTTAACTGTTTTCTTTGCGGAGTCTTTCTCTTTCTTTTCAGCATTAGTTTTCTTTTCTTGTTATGTTATTACACACGGAGCCGCTTGTGGAAAGCGCCGGGACACTCTTTTAGAGTAGCTGTGCGCTATATAAGTTTATTTTAACATAACATTAACATAACATTTTCTGTGAACCCTGATAGTGGTTCAAATCGATTGAGGTGGGCAAAGGATACTGAAAAGGGCGGTCTTTGTGGGATTCTTTGCATTCAGCTACACTGCACATTGGAAGTATAACCAGGTGGGGGTAGATAAAGAAAACAAATACACAAGCCCTTATTTTACTAAGATTTGGACTAACAAAATTCAAGCGAGGCAGTAAAAACAAACACACTCTGGGTCTTAATGTTTAAAACTACACATCACCCTCAATAGATTTCGCTATGGGGCTGACCCATTTAACTCTGTGAGCCATGCACATTATTGTCAATTACACCTAGGTAACAATCTGCATTCCTCCTACACCAGTGAGCAGCTTTATTTATAAGTGTTTGGCAAGGCTCTTGTGTGCCTTCTATGAGGGAGGGAGCTCCTACTAAAACCATTGTATATGGAGTACAGTCCAGAGGTAGGTGCAAGCTGTTGGGTGCAACTAAGAGCTGAGGCATTGGCGCTGTCTGATGAGAGATAGATATATTCTTAATCCTTGAGGTGTGAGTGTCCGGAAGAGTGTCCCGTGATGGGCCTGACAAATCTATAACTCTGTTGTTCTGTGTTCTTTTTTAGTGGTAAACCTAGTGGTTCCAGGGTCAGGTTCCTGTACATAGCCTTGCGGGGGGTGTCCGGGAGCATTCATTAGGTGGCAAACCTGGTACTCAAGTTTCAATTACTGATACGTAAACAGGGTTCTGCATTACTAAATCCACTAGAGGGGAATTTATTTGACACCTATCTTTAACAGTTTTAACTAGGGACGAGAGCTGGTCTTCTATTTCCCCCAAACAAGTCATTATAGGTTTCAAAGCATCTGACAAAAAGTTCATAATACTAGGGTAAAACTCTTAACAGGGGGACAAAGACCTGCCTTCACCCGAGTGATTAACTGGTATATTGTCATCCTGGTCAGAGCGTTGCATGCTTTTTTGGGTGACCGATCATTATTTTTAATATGTTGTCCCAGCCTCTGCTCTTTTCCTTTTTCCACCCTCAGGTTTTGATCTCTCATCCATACGCTCGCTCTGCTCTATTATTTGGTGACAGCTAGCAGGATGGTCAAGTACAACAACATGGGAAAGTGGGACTATTGATTGTAGAGCCTGCCGATCCTCAACCCCTCGAGCCGTCAATTCTTGAGCCATAGCCATATGGGGCGGTGATGGGGAGGAAAGACACAATCTATATTTGGCAAGTGCTATTTCCTTACTTATAACAATCACAGCCCACTGTAAAAGTCCATCAATGGTGGTGCCGGTAACAGGGGGCACAGGATTTTTTTTGTTCCAATATCAACAAAGTTCAGACCCAGCACAAAGGATTGACCTAAAAATGGAAGAGGAAAGTAGTTCAATTGTTTCTAATATCTAATAAGGAGCCACAATACCATAAAAAGTCCACCAAATGATAGAACTAAAGGGGGTGGCCAAGACCAGCCTCATTCGGCCATGGACCGGTGCAGATGGTCCCACCCTTGGCTGGACTTCACCCAGGCACATCCCGCACCAGCGGGAGTGTGTTGCCCTTTAATGGGTGGTTGTGGAGCTGGGAGGTATGGGGCTTGTCTTCCCCCAGTGGTGCCTAAGGCTACAGCACTGCTTCCGCCCCTGTGGCAATGCAGACAAACTATTCCAGTGTCCCCACTCTCCACATGTCAGCGGGAGCGATGCTCCCTTTGATGGGCAGTTGCAGTGGTTGGAGGTATGGGGCTTGTAGTCCTCTCCCAGGGGTGCCTAAGGCTGCGGCACAGCTTCCTCTCCTGCGGCCACAAAGGTACACGATTCTGGTGTCCTTGCTCTCCTCCAATTTAACCCCTACAAGTCCAACAATTTCCCTACTGTTGTTTTTTTGGAGTGGGAATTGCAAATGTAACCTCTCTGAAGTCCAACACTTTCTAACTGCTGCGCTGTTAGGAGTAGGAATAATAAATTTAAACTCTCTGAAGTTCAACACTTTTCCTATCTTTTGGAAGACTGGAGTAAGAATAGTAAATGTAATCTCTCCAAAGTTTAACCCTTTCCCTACTGTTGCTTAGACTGGAGTGGAAATAAAAAATGTAGCCCCTCAGAAGTCCAACACTTTCCCTGCTGTTACATTGACTGGAGTCGGAATAGTAAATTCAACCCTATCAAAGTCTAACACTTTACTTACTATTGATTTGTTTGGAGTGGGAATTGTTAAACTCACCCCTCTAAAGTTGAACACTTCCCCTCCTGTTGTGCTGTTTGGACTGGGAATTGTAAATTTCACCCCTCTGATGACCTACACTTTGCCTAATGTTGCATGAACTGGAGTGGGAATAGTATATTTAATATTCCCAGACTCCAATATTTTTCCTAATACTGTTTACATATATTTTAATTATTGTTATTGTTAATGTTAATGTTAATAATAATTTATAGAGCGCGTGTACACCGGGTGGCTTCATGGCGCTAAAAGGCTCCGAATGCTGTCGAAGAGGAACATTGGATCTAGATTTGTGCAAATAGCCAAGTTTTAAGGGCCTTCCTGAATTGCAGGAGGTCTGTGCAGGACTGTATTTCCAGCGGGAGGGAGTTCCACAGTTTGGGGGTGATGGTGGCAAATCTGCGGCCTCATTGACGTACCCGTTTGAACACCGGGGTGGAGAGAAGTGAGAGATAGGCTGACCGTAGGTTGCATGTGGGAGTGTGCCTGAATATCAAGCTGTTAATGAATGTGGGGCTGATGCCCTGCAGGGATTCAAAAATGAGGCGCCCAGTTTTAAAGGCACAGTGCTGGGAAATGGGGAGCCAATGCAGTTTCCTCAGCAGAGGGATTGCTGGTTGCTATCTAGGTTGTCGAAAGACAAGTCGGGCTGCATGGTTCTGGGCCATCTGCAACCGTTTGAGCAGATAATGTGGCATACCTAAATACACGCAGTTGGCATAGTTCAGGTGTGATAGGACAGTGGCTATTTTGACCTGGATCAGTGCATCCTGAGTGAGAAAGCGATGTATTTTCCTAATCTTTCGCATTTGAAAGAAGCATTTGGAAATAACTGCGCCAACCTGAGTTTTCAATGAGAGGTCACTGTCAAGGGAGACTCCTAATGTTTTGGCCGAAGAGGAAGGGGAGGGAGGGGGTCCTAGCTCAGATGGCCAATAGTGTGGGCCCCAGAACTTATGGCTGTCCCCAGTAAGAACAAGCTCTGTCTTACCAGGGTTTAGTTTAAGGTGGTTGTGATCCATCCAACGTTGGATATGCAGCATGGTGGCCTGGAAGTCAGTGACAGAGCTCTGCAGGTTGTCAAGCTTAAAGACTAGTTGAAGGTCATCTGCATAGTTGAAAACCGACACCTTCCTGTCTTTAAGAGACTGAATCAGGGGGGCGATATAAAGATTGAATAGGTGGGGAGCGAGAGATGAGTTTATTTGTCTGAATTTTATTATTTTTTAACATTTCTATTTTCCTAAACTTTTTATAATATTTTTTGTATTTGTGTTTATTTATTTTAAAATGTTTTATATTCTTCATCCTCCAGTGCCACGTGTTTGTTCTTAGGGGGATGGGGGCATGGGGTTCCACTCCCTGAGCCAATTATGGTCCCAGGGACCCCATCTCCTGGGGCTCAACATGGTTTCTTGGAGGGGGGCCGCAAACCTATCTCCCCGAGCCTCTAAATGCCCCAGGGACCTCATCCCCCAGGAAGGCTCACATGCTGTGTCCTGGGGAGCATCGGTTCTCCTGTCTGCACCGGTGTGGGTAGAGAAACTTGTGTTTGCTCCTGCTTGGCAGGAGCATTTTCAAATCTCCTGCTATGTGGGAGCAAACACAAAGTCTGCTCCCAGATGGCGGCAGCTTCGAAAATGCCCCTGGCAGCTAAGAGTGGACTTTTGATCTGTTTCCCTGTCAGTACTTAAGAGAGCAGTGAAACAGATCAAAATATTGCTCCCGCCCTGAAGGGGCAGCATTAATAGCTGCTCCCTATGGGCAGGAGCAATGCCAGCTCCCACTGCTTGTGGGGTGCTGACGGGGCTTCAGGGGACCGGGAGCTCCACCCATGGCCCTCAGCGAATGTATGCTGGGTGCCCTGGGCAGACAACAGGGCACCCACCTTTAATGATGAAGGCTCCAGGGGATGGGGTCCCTGGGTTCTATTATGGCTCAGGAATGGGGACCCCAATCCCCTTTAATAAAAAAGGCCCTAGGGGATGGGGTCCCTAGGGCCTAAAAAATCTAGATGAGGGGGCTGCATGGCCCCTTCCCCTTTTTGAATATTTTGGCCCCGGGGTGCGCTCCCGGGGACTATTATGGTTTGGAGAGGAGGGCCCAATGGCCCCCTTCCCTTAAAAAAGAATTGCTCTGGGCCAACCCCAGCTGCGCGCAGGTGAAGGCCATGTGCAGCATCAAGTTGGCTGCTTTAGAAGGGTTGGCAAACCCCCCACCACTCACAACCAAAGGCCGTGTGTAGGGTGGGCTGCATGCAGGGGTGGGCCGCAGGGCCTGGCCTAGGCCCTGCAGCTGAGCCTTAATTGTACACGACCCGAAGTCTTGCGCAGCATGGAGTTAGATGCCTTTACGGGCGTTGGGCACGGTGACTGGCCACGTGCCATGACTTGTGGCCTCAGTGTGGGGTTGACTGCATGTGAGAAGGTTGGCCGCAGAGACTGCCAAGCACCAACCACTTATGGTCGAAGGTCATGGCTGAGGGTTGGATTTATGTTTGGTAATTAAATATTACCTTATGCCAAACAAACCTAGAAATTCACTGAAAAAACTAAGGTTAAAGTAACGTTATAGTTAGGTGAAATGTTCAGTAACCATGTAACGTTATAAACTGTAAATACCATTGAAATTCAACAGTTATAGTTATCTCAAGGAACTGTAACTTGTGCCCTAAGGTAACTATAACTCATGCCCCCTCCATGTACTGCTAAGTATCCCACATATTACATCACTCATAATATCTTCTATTACATCATTGCATCATTGAAAATATTACTACAACATTTGCAGTGAATTATTGAAAACTGTGCATGGCTGGGGCACGAGTTATAGTTATCTTAGGGCACGAGTTATAGTTACTTGAGATAACTATAACTGGTGAATTTCAGTGGTTTTTAGAGTTTTAAACACTACATTTTTAATGAACATTCCAGATAACTAGAACATTACCTTTGTTTGTTTAGTGAATATACATATAAATGCACGTGCCTATATATATATATATGTGTAAGCGCATGGCTTTATAAAAATATATATTTATATCTAGTATTAAGTATTAATAAAAAGTATGTAACTTACACCATATTAATATTCTATTCTACTAAATATTTAGTATTTACTACTTTCAAATGTATATATATATTAGAGAAACACAATATTTTGTATGTTTTTGGATGATATTAGTGTTAAATGATATTTTTTCAAAAGTTTTCTACTTACCATTCTAAGTATAGGGCCACAACATTTAGGTACAACATATTTTTGACATGATATTTGTGTCAAACGATACTGTTTACCTCAATAGTCAGTGATCCAAATAGTTTCCTAGACCAGTGGCCTTCAAACTGTTTAATGCCGTGCCCCCCCGAAAAAAAATCAGGCTCCCACCCTCAGAATTTTTCACAAGTATTCTTTTAAATTTACAATGTTTAAATATGTCTACACTTATTTAAACATTGCAGTTAAGTTTTGTTCTCCTTTTAAAAATGCAATCAAATAGATGGTTGCCAAACACACTATTCTGGCCAGGCAGGCCTTACTAACATGTGAAAGTATCCACAGTGTGATCATTAGAAATGGGGGTGGGGGTTTTGAAGAATATTTGGAGTCCGGAGTCCCTTCCCTTTTGACACCTTCTTCCAGCTAGGATATAAATGACAAAAGATGTTAGTGATAGCACTTTACAGAGCGGCGTCCTGCAGCTTATTTTTTTCCACTTAAAACAAAGCACTGTTATCAGCATAATGCTTCTTTTGGCCAGAGCCTGATGCCTCCCCCAGGGATCACTTGAAGCCCCCCCATGGGGCCCCGCCTCTCAGTTTGAAGACCCATGTCCTAGACTAACACAAGTTGGGTGGTGTAGGCATAGTTAAGCACAGTCATATAGTGGGGTGTCATTAGAGTACACTATGGATATGATTAGATGTGAGTCGATATGATAAAAGCTGAATGATTTCCTAATTCAATAGATCAAGTATGAATGAGGTATATAATTTACTTAGAAATTAAATTAATGAAAGCAGTATGGTTGGTATCACTTCAATATTGCCCTCTTTCACACCTGCTTTTCACCCTGTCTCTCTGACCAAGACATCTGAATAGGACTGACTGCTATCTGTCAGTGAGGCACAGGCATTCCCTCTGTCACAGCTGAGAACTGCAAGCCTGCCCACTAACGCCAATACGTGGCCTCTAATATCTTTACATATTGTTTTGCATTACATTTTGTGTCTAGAGATATTGTGACCTTAGCTGTGTAAAACACTGAGGAATTCTTGAAGCATGACTAATAATGTAAGGTAAACAAATGTAGGGATTTATTTCTTTCGTATTTTTTTAACCATGTTGTTAGAAATGGAGGTCTCTAGTTGGCAGTGGCTTGCACCCTGTCCAAGTAGGGACACTTTCTTCTAGTCAGGATAAAGGGATCACACAGCTAAAATAACCCCTGCCCATGCCCTTGGTAGCTTGGCAGGAGCAGCCAGGCCTATCTAAGAGGCAATGTGTAAAGTAATTGTAAAAAAAAAACAGTAATACAGTGAACTCACTAGAAATGGACACCAAACCAGTTTAGAAAAAGAATAAATCTTTATATGTCTAAAACAAGATCAAAACAACAAAAATCCAACATACAAAAGTAAAGATATCACTTTTAGAAAGTCCAAAACAGTTCTGTCCATAGGAAACTATGGATGCATCATTTTTAGCACAAAGTACCTGGGATGCGTCAAAATTAAAGATGAAAACAGGTGCTTGGGAGGAGAGGCACCGGAAAAGCTAGCGATGTGTCAGCTCCTTAGTCACAGGGAAGGTGATGTGTTGGTTCTTTGCTCCCAGGGGAGGTGATGCAACAGTTCCTTACTGCTACACAGGGGAGGTGATGCGCCGGTTCCTTACTGTGAGATGAGGTGATGTATCAGCTTTGTGTTGCGAGGAGAGGTGATACATCGTTTCTCCAGACACACGGCCTTGATCTCTTACTGAAGCCCAGCGTCGATTTAGACTTGGTGCACAGTTGTGATGCATGGAAAATCCAGATCAGCTGGGACCAATGTGGCAGCGCCGAAACAGGTGCTGCATCGATTCTCACAGGCTCGAGCAGGTGATGTGTTGATTCCTTCAGCCGCAAAGCAGGGACCAAGTTGGAGTTGAAGCGGGAGTCTAGGACATCGGAGACATGGTGCTCTGGGCTCTGGCTGCAGAGGTTCTTTCAGCCGTGGACAGGTGCTGTGTCAATCTTTTTTGCTGCACCACGTCAATGCATTGGTTTTTCAACCGCATTACAAGCTTGCGGTGGGAAAAACGGCACTGAAGGGTGATGCATGGATTTTCAGCTTTTCTTGCAGCGGAAGCCACCTCCAGTGGCCCAGAACTGGAATTTTCACCACTTGGCAGGTCAGAACTTACAGCAGAGGGATTCAGGGGCTGCAGGTGAACTGTCTGATGGCCCTGAGACTTCTTAACAGAAGGCAAGCACACAAAAGCCTTTGGAGAATCTTCTCAAGCAGGATACTGAAGCAAAAGTCCAGTCCTTAGTCTCTCCAAGACAGAAGCATCAACTGCAGTCCAACCAAGCAAAGCAAACACAGCAAAGGGGCAGTACTCCTCCTAATAGCTCTCCAGCTCTTCCTCCTGCAGAAGTCTGGCATTACAGGTCCAATACGTATACCCCTTTTGGCCTTTGAAATAGGCATACTTCAAAGGATAGTCTTTGTAGTACATAGATCCTGCCTTGTCCTCACACAGTACAGGGGTGTGGAGACAGCATTGTGAGAGGACATGCACAGCCCGATTTAGGTCTAAGTGACAACTCCTCCCACCACTCTGGCTCAGTAAGGCCCATTATCCTAGTTATGAGTAATCAGGATATGCAGGGCACACTCAACTCCCTTTGTGTAACTGCCCAACTATCAGTCTAAACCAGGCATGGATTCCAAAGGCAGGCAGAGGCACACGATGATAAAGCAAGAAAATGCCCACTTTCTAAAAGTGGCATTATCAAACACAATTTATAAACCACCTTCACTAAAAGATGTATTTTTTAATTCTGAGTTCAGGAAACCCAACTACAAATCTCCATCTATATAGAGGTTAGAAGGCAGCTCCAATGATAACCTATAGTCCTTGCAATAGTGAAAAATGAATTTGGTAGTATTACAGAACATGTAAAACACACCAGTACATGTTCTATCTGTCACATACACTTCACCCTGCCCATGGGGCTACTTTGGGCCTACCTTAGTGGTGTCTTGCATGTAATAAATTGGAAGGTTTGGGCCTAGCAAGTGGGTGGATTTCCCAGGTTGACATGGCAATATAAAACTGCACAGGCGGACAGTGCAGTGGCAGGCCTGAGACACATTTTTAGGGCTACTCATATGAGTGACACAATCAGGACTGCAGCCCACTAGTAGCAGTTGATTTACAGGCCCAGGGCACACACGGTGCACATTACTAGGGACTTAATAAATACATATACCTATTATGGAAAACCAATCAAAATTACACTTTACACAGAGAGCATATGCATTTTAGCACTGATCAGCAGTGTTAAAGTGCCCAGCGTTCCAAAACAAGCAAAAACAAAAAGCAGCATTCAGTCAAGAACAGGAGGTTAGAAGCAAAAAGACAGGGGGGAAATGTGTTACTTATGCCAGGTCTAAAACATTTCATGACAAATATTAGTGAATATTCTGAAAAAAATATCTTTCTGCAGATGAAATTCAGTCAGTTATTTTAAGGAAGATTGTAAGCACCTAAAATCCATAAGCTGTTCAGCAGTGCTGAAAGTTGATTGTTTCCCAGGGTTACATTCTGATACCCAGAACATATCAGAAAAGGGAACCTTGCCCATGGGGATGTGTATAGTGTAATTCTTCAGATTAAAAATATTAAAAATACTCACACAGTATTATTCCAGTCCAAATAGACAAATGACAAAATCTCAAGATAGCTGCTTCTTCCCACAAATAATTAAATTGAACAATGAGAAATCAAAAATATAAATACTCACCATTTTCATAAAAGTTAAAAAATAAAACATAAAAGCAGTGAAACTGCTTTGTCCTTGTATCAGAGAAGATTTAAGATGTGAAACAGCTTTCATTATTATTCCCAAAATAAGATGGAGATTTGAACTTTAAAAGCATTTGAAAAACGTAGAAGGAATATGTAATGGCACTGAGCATA
Organism: Triturus cristatus; assembly: GCF_964204655.1. Taxonomy (NCBI): domain Eukaryota; kingdom Metazoa; phylum Chordata; class Amphibia; order Caudata; family Salamandridae; genus Triturus; species Triturus cristatus. The sequence continues at coordinate 756,574,424 of NC_140581.1, forward strand.
ATAAATATAAACATCTAGGAAAATGAATAGAGTGTGAGGTCTGGGAATTTATTTTTCATAACACTACCTTGTCTAATTAATGCAAGTGGGAGCCATTCTCACTATCTCAAAAGGCAAATGGTCTTTATAGGCAGAGTTTCAAAAGTCCACTTTCTAAGTAAAGGCTCATGATTAATTAGTTACAACACTCCTTTCCGTATCACACCCCCAAATGTTCTGCTTGTTAAATGGTTCCAAGAAAGTTGTGATTATGTTCAAGGGTCATAATGATTTGGCTCTGTACAGGGGTCAGAGTATAGCCAAAAAGCCTGCAGACTACTTCAGTTACTCAGGGACAGACTTGCCAGATCATCAGGCACTGAACTTAATCAGTGCATTGTAAGAATGATGGGTATTAGTTGAGGAGGTATGTATCCACCTCAAGTAATAATCACAGTGCTTGTTGGGGTGACCAACTAAAGTCACTAAATTAGCCTAAGCTTAACTTCCTTATGGCTATGGCATGGAGCAAACAGGCTAAACTTTGTGGAAATGTGTAAGGCACATATGCAATATTAAAACAGTAGGAAAGTTGAAATACAAAAGAATAAACCTCCCAAACTGAATTAAACAAATAAAGTAAAATTTAATAAACCCAATGACTCCAGATTGAAAAAATTCCAGTGAGGAGAACTGGATATATGAATGTTTAAGATTGTGAGTAGAAATAGCGCCAAAAACACAACGTGCCAATGATAATCAGTGGTCACAGTAGAAAAGGACCTAGGCACAATTTGATGCAGACCAAGATGGAGCGTGGTTTGACTACACTAATCAGGTTCATCCTGGTCACAGATTTAGGCTTCTGACTTTAGTCCTTTAAGTCCCAATCCACCACAGGAGTGCATTTTTAAAGGCCCCAGGACCTTAGGGAAGGCACTTAGGGACTCACAGGGCGTCTGGCAGTGGTCACAGTATGTTCCACTGTAGGCCCAGTTGCCACTGATAAGCTGGGCAGTAACAGGAACAGGCATCTTTTAGCTTTTTGTGTCCCTGTAGCTTTAACAGAAGGTCAGCCTTATGATAATTGGAGTCCATGTATTTGTCCTGGAGAGCAGATCGAATCTTCTAGGCCCTTATCAGGTTTCAGACAGCAGGTTTCATCCTATTCTGATCTTCCACAAGCCCATGAGTGTTCTGAAGTGGGTGCCTGGAGATGCCATATTTATTTCTGGCACAAGCAAGTGGGTGGGATGACCCATGGATATCCGCTAAGTAATGAGGTAAAGATTCCAGAGGCTAACCCTACTCATTTATGCATTTTCAAGATGGCAAACGTCTGTGGCCACACTACACCTGGGATGAGGGCTGGGGCTGTGTGCGGGGAGTGTACTATGGAAATCCCTGTGTCTTCCCACAGCTAACACTAACATCCAGTTTGGCGCAACTACTTCAGGGACAGAGGTCTCGTATAACAAAGCTGAGTTATCAGCAACCATTCAAGGATAAACAAGAAAAGCGTGCCCCAAGTATTATTAGTAAACCCAACAGACCTGTCAAACAGACTTTGAAACTGTAATTTCAAACGAGGCCCACTGTGATTAGGGTCTGAAGAAGGGCCCTGTCCATGTACCATCTAACATGTACCTATGACAGTGGAAACTGTAAAGGAGGATTCGACATTCAAGAAGGATTTAACACTTTAATGTCAAGAAGGATTCTCACAACCCTACCCTGCATATTCTGTCAGGTTCAGACGGGTCATCTCTGCACATTCGGATCAGCCTATTGTTTGATCCTAGGAGCAATTTCATCCACCATTGATGTCTATTCAAATGCTAATTACTGGCTGGCAGATGTGGGAGAGTAAAATGTAAATTAAAATCCTGGGACTTCAGGCAAGACAAAAGGAACTTTCTAAAAGTCTTCTTACTAAAATATTAATGACAAATCAGGCTTCACCAGTGAATTGGGCTTGTAATAAATATTATTAAAAATGGGCAAAAATAAAATGTGTAGCTTTTTCCTAGCCAAGGGTAACATTCATTAAACATAAGATTGTATCCAAATACTCTCCTATAGAACAGCCAATGATGTCACAGGGAAATAGCTTTTAGGCCATTTTCACTGCAAGAATATGTTTAACGTTTCGGCCTGAAGCTGACTTTGGTCTGCCAGAGCGATTATCCGCTGTCCTGCCCAAGGGCATTCCCAGGGACCCCCATGATATACAAACTGTTTCCACTACAAGTTGGCCATGGGATAAGTTGAGACAGCTGACCGGCGCAGCGGCACTATATTCTTCTGCCCTTCCCCTTCCAAACGCTCAATGGTTCCCGATATCGGGTGAACGACTGGTGCAGCGCACATTGACAACATTCGATATTACCAAATTCGGAGACTTATATCCTGGGGGGCACATCTTCTCGCTAGTGGATGATACATGTTACCAAGACAGTGGCTTCATGGATAGATTAGTCCTAGGCCTCATCCGTTCCGCTTTACTTGCCACACTGCCTAATCTCCCGATTGAACCAGAGTTGTTCCCTCCTCTTACGATGATAATTGAGAACACAAACAGTGTGCATCTAATCTCTAAATTGTACAAAGCCTGCGCTAACATGAGGCCTGTAAATGACAGCAAAGTCCGCCTTGGTTGGGAGGTAGACTTGGGCCGCCCGATAACCGATGATCAGTGGGCCAAGTGTTGTGCAGTCTCAAAAGAAGTCTCACTCAACAGTAAGCACAAACTTCTTCATTTTAAATGTTTATGCCCTGTCTACTTCACCACGGCTAAAGCGCACAGGATAGATCCATCCAGACCACACACTTGCCAGAAATGCGCTGCACCCCATGCTGACTTTGCACATCATGCATGGACATGTCCTCACTACAGGCCTACTGGGAACGCATTCCCTACACTCCTAGGGAAAATGATTAACTTGCCCCTCATTCCAACTCTGGAAGTGGCCAGTTAGAATACGGGGTCTCTGGTTGGCGCAGGTATGCACTTGCGACAAGCAGGGACCCTTTCCTCTAAGTCTGGGCGTAGGATTACCTCTTTAAAAATAACCCCTGCTCACCCTCTAGGTAACGTGGCGCGAGCAGTCAGGCTAGATTCCAGAGGGCATTAGGTTAAGCGTTCAAGTTGTCCCACACAATAATCACCACCCCACCACACAAAGACACAAGGCTGTATTTATATCAAAATAAAGTTCTTTATATAAAAGATTTCTTCAAGCAGGATGTCAAAATACAGTTCTTTCACTTAAATAAGGTTCCAGTTACTTTAAATGCTTTTAGGCAGTCCACAGTTCTTAAAATGGCACTTTTCTATTCAAAACAAGCTTCTTTGGGGTTCTGTGCGCTTCGTAGTGCCTTCGGTACGCTTCATACTAAGTTTTGGACGTCTCTTGCCGTTTCTCACGCTTCTGGCGTGAGCACGTGTACTCGGGACGTGAACCGTACGGACCGTACCCTCGTAGGTATGTGTCGTACACGTTTGGTACACCTCTTCCCAAACTTCACGCTTCTCGCGTGAGCAACGCACTATACTTTCAATGGGGGACGATGCGTACCTTTCCGGATTGCTTCGTACAGTCGCTCCGAAGGTTGCCAAAGCGCACGCTTCACGTGTGAGCAGCGTAGCGGGTCTCAAGCATCAGTACGGCCCGAACCAAGCAATGGACGGGTCGTACCAACGCGCACTGCACACAGTACCTTGAAATTCTTGTTGGGCAAAGGTCCTGGCGGCTCCAGAAGTCGGTGAGGGGTGACCCACGTCGCGTTGCTGTCCCTGGAGGTCAGAGGATGGCGATGCTTCGTGGGGCACGTCTAGGCTTCCGGACACACACCAGCGGGTAGAAGCAGGAGGGGCAGCTCGGGGGCAATTCCTTCAGCGTGTCGCGCTGCCGGCTTCACAGAGAGGACACACAGGGCTTCGTAGGTCCTTGCAGGGGCTTCCACGGCCAGGGGGGTCGCAGAGGCTCGGCGCTCAGAGCCTAACCAGTCTCTTCTTTGCGGTGCGAGCTACGGCTCGGGGGGCAGATGCTTGCGGTGCTTGCACCAGGTAGACAGGTCTGCCACCGGGGCTCGCAGTAGCCCCGGTGGCAGATGTCGCGGTGCTCAGATGAGGGGCACACAGGTCCTCAGGGGTCAGCGTCACAGGATCGCCTCCAGCAGCTTCTCCTCTTCCTGGGGAAAGGTAGCGCCCACTGTTCCTGGGGCGCAGATCAGGGGGCAAGTTCACCAGCAAGCCCTTGGAGATTGTTCAAAGCACAAGTTGATTCAAAAGTCTTTTCTTCTCAAGTCTTTTCCTCCTCTCCTTCTTGCAGCAAGGCACCCACCACAGGCCAGTCTCACAGGTCAGAGACAGTAGTCCTCCATGCAGCTTTCCCAGGTCCTTCTCTTCAGGCAGAGTTTCTTCTTGGCGCAAACAGGATCTGATTTCTTAGGAGCAGGGCTCCTTCTTTTATAGCACAATTCTTTTGTTCTTTGTCGCCAGGGGGCCTGGGCCTGGCTCAGTCCAGTTTTGGAGCACTTTGTTGTGGTGACTCTGCTCTTTCCTTTCAGCAGCAGGGCAGAGACATCAGCTGCTCCACAGGGGGCGGAGCCGGCATTGTGGTGGCAGAGCACAGGTCTATTCAGAGTCAAAGGTGTACTCCTCCCACCCATCCTGGTGTAATCTCTCTACCCACCACCTGGCAGCCAGCCTGTCTCCTGGAATTCCCCAGCCCTGCTCCTTTACTGTTACTAGGCACACCCCCCACCACAGCAGAGGCGGACTGAAATGGCCAGGTCAGTAAATACTAACTTTCTAAAAGTAGTATTTACAAACACAGGATATTAAAATAACCTTTACTAAAAGAAGTATTTTATTATTCTGAGTTCAAGCATACTAAACTTGACTTTCTACCATGCTCTATGAGTCCACTGGGATTACAGCGTGTAGTAATTCCAGCAGCCCATTCTGGCCTATGGAGAGCAGGTAGGCTTCAATAGTGAAAAACGAAAATGGCTGTAATTCACTATTAGGACATGCCACACACATCAGGGCATGTCCTACCTTATACCTACAATGCACCCTGCCCTTGGGCCTACCAGAGGGGTGACTGATATGTAATTAAGTGAAGGTTTGGGGACTGGCAAGTAGGTGCACTTGTGCAATCAGCGCAACAGTACCAGACCGCGCGCAGGTTCTGCAGTGGCAGACCCTAGACACATTTTACTAGGCCGCTTCTGTGGGTGGCACAACCAGTGCTGCAAGCCCACCAGCAGCATTTGTACTTACAAGCCCTGGCACTCCTGGTGCACTTTACTAGGGGCTGATAGTAAACCAAATAAGCCAAACATGGACACCAATCAATGTATACATTTTACCATAGGGAGAGCATATGCACCTTAGCACTGATCAGCAGTGGTAAGGAGCCCAGAGTCATAAAACAGCCAACACCAGGTCAGAAAAAAATATAGGAGGAAGGCAAAAAGTTTAGGGATGACCCTGCAAAAAGGGCCAGGTCCAACATGGCCTTATTGGGATACATGGTAAACTTCCCCAGGGGGGTACGGCAGTTTGCATCACTGGGTGTGCTACTGGCGAAAAGAGAGGTAGCAATTCACTGGGGCAGGAAAACCGCACCTAAAGTACAGAGTTGGCTGAACAGTTTGGACTATTGTAATGTAAATAGCGAGATCTATGCCGGCATAATGCCCAGCTCTTCCCGTCCTAAAGACATATGGGGCCCATATTGTTCCTATGTTGAGGATTTGCGGCGGGCCCCCGACTCTCAACTGGAAAATGGTATTGTCCCGGAGGGAGTGGGGTAACAACTTTCAATATGTTAGGCTAACTTAGTAACAGGTCCCACTCGAAAGAAATGGAATTGCCTGAATGTCTGGTCCTTGATGTTTACTCTATTAGGATACTTACGGTTCTGGGGAACATTGATGGTTGGGGGCAGGGGATGGCCTTCGGAGTGACGACGTTATTGCATTACTGTATTCATCTTACCGGCCTTGTCATGCATAGTAGCTATTGAAATTCGAAATTGTATATGTTTTCTTATGTGACAATTACATTGTAATCACTAGTGAACAGATTTGCACGTATGTATCTTCTGAAACGACGTAAACAGGAAAATAATGTTTTTTTTAAAAAAAGGATATGTTTAACGTTAAACTTTTACATGCCTTACTTTTAACCGCCATGTACCTTGGCTTATGGGCAAAACAGCCTTTTAGGTGTGACTTATTACCATTTAAAAGGAAGGTCTAGGCTGGCCAAAAGTAGTTATTTTGACAGGCTGAATTTGCAATTTTAATACTGCAGAGCTAGGCTGCAATGGTAATTCTGGAGACTGATTTTACAGTGCTACTTTAGTGGGTGGCACAATGAGTGCTGCAGTTGACTAGTAGAATTTAATGTTCCGGTCCTGGGTACACTGCATACCATATACTAGGGCCTTATGAGTAAATATGAGTAAATTAAATGTGCCAATAAGGAGTATATTAGGGCTGGGTGGTAAACTCCTCTCCACTGATGGAGTTGGTGGAGTTTTGCCACTCCGTGCTCCACTTGTATAGCAGAGGTCGGCAACCACCATGTGGCAGAGTTCACAGGTGTCCACCCCTAAACGTCAGCTACTAGTCTCTCGTTTTGAATACGTCAAGACCTGCCATTTTAAAACTGCGAGCAACCACTGACAACCCTCCTAACAACAAGGCTGTCTAGCTTTAGGATAGTAATGTCCTTATAGTCCTTCTTTTGTTGTGGTGCCTTCTCCCTCTCCTTCTCCTACTGAGCACGTCATTTCCTTACAGTGCATTACTATGACTACCGGTGAAGATGGTGGTGCTGTATGAGCCTGCTAGGTTGGAGAGAGGTAAACACTGTCCCCATTGACCCTGCTGTGAAATCTGGGGGCTTTGCTCTCACATCTCTGGTCACCCGTCCCATTTATTGCCTGTGAATTCTGACAATTATCCCTATGTTACAGCTGCAGCAGTTCTGTTTGCAAGGCTGCTAATGGGACGTCACAACCAGCCCACTGTCCTTTCAGGATATTAAGTCACAACCGAGCCCTGCTAGGCACCTCAATCACTGGCATGCCAATGTCTACTGAAAAACTAGTCTGCTTTTTAGCATCTCTTTTATTAAGCAGATCTACAGATGCTGCAAAATGTCTCATCTGAAATGTTGTTGGGGATAAGCGCACAAGCACTGGTTGGTATTTCAGTTAGTAAGCTAACGGCGTGTGATTCAAAGAACTTCACCATGCACATTGAGACATAAGAAACAAGATAAGACATCATGGGCACTTTGCGCATGCAAAAACATCATGGGCCATGTACAAAGCCTATTTAGCGAGTCGCAATTTATTTGCGACTCACTAAATAGGTTTTATGACTCGCTATTTGGAAGGGGCGTTCCCTTCCAAATAGCGAGTCTCAGAACCATGTACTAATGTTTTGCCACCGCAATTGCAGTGGCAAAACACTCGCAACTACTTCAAGTAGGAGGTAATGCATTCGCAAATGAGAAGGGGTCCCCTGGAAATGCATGCAAAATTATTTTTTAAGGGCAGGCAGTGGTCCCAGGGACCACTGCCTGCCCTTAAAAATTAAACAAAAACATTTCTTTTTTTTTAAATACATCCCGTTTTTCTGTAAGGAAAAAGGGCTGCATTTTTTTTTAAAAACTGCTTTATTTAAAAGCAGTCCCAGACGTGGTGGTCTGCTGAGCCCAGCAGGCCCCCATCCCTGGGCGGGCTTGCATTCCCAATGGGCTCGCAAATTGCGAGAGGCTCATTAAAATTAATGAGCCTCGCAATTTGCGACCCCATTGGGAATCGAAAACAGTGTTAAATACATTGTTGTACATTTCATTTAGCGCCTCGCAATTTGCGACTCGCAATTTGTCGCAAATTGCGAGGCACTAAATGAAATGGTCGTACATCTGGCCCCATGTCTGAAGTCACAGGGCAGAGAATAATTCGATGCTGGGTGATAAATTCTGAGTTTAAAAAGAATGTTTCAAGTAATCCGTACTAGAAATATTCTGAAACCCTCACTTTCACGCTCTTAAACGCATTGGTAAATGAATATACTGAAAATACACATCCCTGAAAAACAATCGCCATATGTTTGTATGCAGTTCTGTTGAAAATGTCATTTGTTGGAATTAAATAAGAGAAAAATGTGAAAAATAATCACAAATACATTTTTTTTTTTTTTTATTTCAAAATATCTTTATTGAAAAGTTTTATGATACAAATACAGTTTTGAATTCAGTGAATTTTAAATTCAGTGATCACCGATGTGCATTTCAGAGCCAATATATTACAACTGATGTCTCTAGGGAGCAGCTGAATAAAATCCTTCAGTGAGGTCGTTCATGGTTTAGATCAGTAAGTCTGCACCCACAGAATGTTGTCCTTTCCTCAGTTGCATGTTTACTAAAGCAGATTGGCTTGCTGACACATTTCTTGGCTACTGTTCCTGCGTGTGAAATGGTGGCTTGTACCTTGTGAATGCTTGTGTCTAAAACGCCTTATTTTAGTAGAATAAAACCAAACTAGCATGAAGTTAATATGTGCTGCATGTCTTCTATCATGATGAGCTGCGCACCATGTGTGATCTTGGGAAGATTTTCATCAGCCCCCGCATCTCCATCTGCCAGTAGCAACTGGTAGGGAACAGGGGTGGCGGGCGGGGGGAAAAAAATATTACAAATAAAAACACTTACCTCCATCCCCACAGCCGCTGGCCGTCATTTCTCCTCCTGTGCTTCGACCTGTAAGGATGAAGCACCCAGACTCCCCTAAGCCAATCACAACATTGCAATGCAGCATTGTGATTGGTGTGAACGCTGTGGTTTGGCGCTCAGACAGGGAGAGGGAGCCTGGCCATGTTCCCCACCAGGCTGTGCACTACAACCTGGTGGGAAACATGATAAGTGTGTATGACTGTTTGGCCGGCCCCAGACGGCCACTTAGTGTGCACAAACTACTCCTCCCCCTATGCCACCAGCCCTGCCCTAACCCAGCCCCAAACCTATGAAAAATAAAATGATAACGACGTTATTATCATTTTATTTTTCCTTATTCCTGCTCTGAGAGCAGTTGGGCGACGCACCTTAGCGGAGGAGCCGCCCTTGCCATCTGTAGCTGGAAGTCCTTTTAAAATGTTCCTACTGTGGCAGAGTCTTGTATCGTGCCCTGATGCCCACCTTTTCTCACCGCTGTGCTGCTGAAGCATGTAAATATGCATTGTAAACTAAACTAAAGGTAGGCATAGTTTAAACTTGGAAGAGATGACCTTTTGCACCTCATTGACTCGAATTAATAGACCTAAAGGAGGCCTCACATGCCTCTTATTATCCATGCTAGATTGGAATTTGCCTAAGCAATAAACTCCACATACATCTTGTGGGGAGAGTGTGTAATTGATTGGCTGTGCTATACATTTTCCCTTAGAACTGCCTGCTCATATTCTGGCCATAGCATGAAATGTTTACATTTGCCAGCAGTTGTGGACGTTCTTCCGTAGATCCACAGGGCCACTGTAACACACTGATGCCCCATCCACACGATAATGCCCCTGAATTGCCCCCTGTGTTCTGTTGTGTGTGAACAGAAATACACCTTCTGTCCTGCCACACCCAGGAAGGGCTATGGCAGCATCATATACACAGACCAGGAGCCTTTTTCCTGGTGAAAGTTAGAAATTCTGCTAATAATTAGGAGTAGGTTGAACTCAGTGGATTTGCGCAGAGTTTTTATTTAATTCCACTGAATTCCACTGAGCAAAACTCTGCTAATTCCGTTCAACCCTAGAATATATACATTTTACTAAGTTGAAAGCAGGAGCATAAGCACTCTACCACTGGTTAGCAGGGGTAAAGAGTACAAAGTCCCATAACCAGCAAAAGTAGGGTTCAGCAAAAAGGAAAAAAAACCTGGGGAAATCCTGCAAAAAGGGCACATTTCCAACATGTATTATATAAATATTAGGTATACAGCCGGTGGTCAGCAATAAGCAAAATGGTGCTCTAAGGTCTATCACAAGTACAAATCAGTTATGGCAGGTAATCTGGCACGGTGCATAAAGTAGGGAAAAAACACAAAATCCCCACGTGTGTGGCCAGCAGACCACTCTTCTATATATACAAATCTTCTGCACACGTTTAAAAGTAAATACATAAAGTTTCATAAATACCACAATGATGCTTGTCTTTGTATTTTCAGATGCCTTTAATTCAAGATCTTAAGCCTTCTTAGCCAACACATTTTTCGTCGCTGTTACAGGGGATTACCCCGCGACTTCTTCAGGGCTGAGGTCATTTTCAAGTAGTCTCTTAGTTCCGGTGATAATTCCAACCCGGAAGGGGTTCCTATAATTTATGCGCCTGGAGAGGTAGACTATTTAGTCTCGGGTCCGAATATCTTAATGTGCTTCCAAGTGTAAGGGAGTTTCTTTTAGAAGAACTGCTGATTTGCATGGCGAACACGCCACGGCATGGAGATCCAAAGGGTTCTACCTGATACTGCCGGATGGGGCAGTTCTTTTTAAAAACAAGCATCATTGTGATATTTTATGAAACTCTATGTATTTACTTTTAAACGTGTGCAGAGGATTTGTATATATGTATTATATAAATAATCCATGAAATTGTATTATGATCATGTAAACTGAAAATAAATAGCTCCATGGAGTGCAGAAATGTAATAGGGGAGAAAGGACAGCCCTGCCTAGTACACCAGCTGGATACCCTGTATATTGTCTAATTGAACATTCCCACGCTATTGGTTTGCAAATCGAAGTCTAAGAGCAGGCCAGAAACTGATTGTTGTTCATTCATAGTCAAACTTCATATTATTGCAACCACATTAGAAGAATAAGGTTTTCTTACCTGCTCGGCCACAGCTCTGAAGACTAAGAGACAGGAGTCCATTCAGTGCCTTCCCTGTCAGCTGCTCCTTTCCCCTTACTGTGATCCTCGAATCTCCCGACTGGCTCCGGTCACCTCCATCTGCGCCCTGAGCTTCACAGACTCCCTGCTTGCATGTACGCCGAGGGGCATGCACCATGCATACATCCTCTCATGGGCGACCACTGCAGCATGCCGCTCTCCCCAGTCCCGATCTCGCACCGTGACAGATTATATCATTTATGGGTGAGCAGCAGAGCCCCGTGGTAACGATGACTCTGCGGGGCCCTGAGACACACCTTGCCTCATCCACCATCACCCACTATAGTACAGTGGAACAGGCAGGATTATTAACCTCAATGAAGCGAAGGCCCTGGGTTGATCACCCGCTCGCTGATCAGGGAAAGGGAACAGGAAAGCAAGGAAGTTCATTTTCTCTTTCCCAGACACAGAAAGAGGGCACCATGGGAAATCTAGTCCTGATGAGGATTGTGTGGGCCACTGCCTACGCACGCACACAGATGGACGCAGGGCAGGAGGAGCCCAGTTTAATTGGATTGGTTGGTGCCTTGGTGGGTGGCAAACTCCGCTCTGTGTGCAGAGGATGGAGTTTTTTTGCCTGAACTCTATGATGCCAGTGGAGCGTAGAGTTGGAAAACTCTGCAAACTCCACCCACGGAGAGGAGTTTACTGCTCGCACTTACTCCTTCTGCAGGAAGCACATAGCCTTCCAGAATCCCCTGACCAATCACAACGCTGTCTTAGCAAAGTTGTGATTGGTCAAGGCTGGCAGGCTGTGCATGTTCTCCATGCAAGGTGTACTACAGCCTGCATGGAGAACATGCAGAGTGCGCATGATGCTTTGGCCAGCCCGAGATGGCCAGCCAAACCGTCATGCACACTTTCGGTGCTGCCACCACTCCTCCCCCTGTGATGCGGGGAGACCAGCCCCGCTCCCCTGGCTTCAGCTGCAAGCTGAATACAGAAAACAAAATGATAATAACTAACATTATTATCATTTTATTTTTTGTATTCAGCTTCCAGTTCAAGCAGTGGGGTGATGTTCCTCCACCTTAGCGGAGGAGCCGCCACTGCAGACACTGCAATAGCCATCTTGGTGTGTGTTCTGTTGTACTCCATCTGAAATTGCTGCAGCAGGATTGGAACCAGTTGCTATCCCATTATGTAATTAGCAGGAAGACCACCTTCTTCAGAAGCCTTATGGTTAGGTAGAGACAAAAATCATGAGGCATCCTCCTAAGTAGTTATAGATCATTCCCGCATCTGCAAAGATAAGTCAGCCAAATATTGGTCTTCAAGCCTTCTGATTATCAACTCAATTAGCTGAGCAGATCAGCATTCGTTATTGGATTGTTATCCTTTATAACAGTGGTTCCCAAACTTTTGACTCCTGAGGACACCTATTGAGTCACTATTGGAAGGCAAGGACCCCCAAACAATTTATACGATTTGAATTTCAAACATTAAAACAGTAGCTTTTAAAAAGTAAACACACACTTGTGCACACCAAACAAATACTCGAATCACTAAAGATTTTAATATTTTATATAGAAAGAATGAGCAAAATCAAAAACTTTCAATGGGATGGTTAGTGCTGCATCTCGCCAACTAACTTTTCAATATTTGCTTCTATTTCGCAGTATGAGGCTCCTGCCAGGGCCAGACTGAAAACCCAAAGCAGCCCTGGCAAATGTTTCCAGATCAATCCCAGTACTAAGTGCAGTGAGTGAGCCAGGCCACTGCAAAGCAAACTTTGGGGGGCTCTCCCACCAAGGTAATTTGGGGGGAAATGGTGCATGCTGCAACACATTTGTCATTATATATTGAATTGAATTTACTTTTAAAGCATAGTAAATGATGACCTTACTATGCACCAATACAACAATCTTTTTGGGGCTCTTTTATGAATCCCTCATTATCACTCTCCAAGAGTGCCTCTCTTCTCTCAATAACCCCTCTGTCACATGTATTTCGTTTGTTTTATAGCATCTCTCATACAAGTGTAGGGTGTCAGAGCACTTTACATCACACACATACAGAGACAATGAATCATACGTGTGTAAAGTGTTGTATAGAAAATGGTATGTTATATAAGACAAAGGGGACTTCAAGGTTTAGGATTCACATGTCATCCATACTGGTGAGCATTTTTTAAGAGTGCTTGGTCTGGAGAAGCACAAAATCTTGATAGAGAATGTTACATAGGGGTTAGGTTTGACTTTAATTATAACAGTTTAATTCTACCCAAACAAACCTTTTTGGCAAAATGAGGATTATGAAAGACTGGGAAAAAAACATAGCATACTATCTTGTACCATGCAGTTTGCATTCAGCTGTTTGATGGCAGGTCATAGCTTAAGGTGCTAGATTATGATTGTAACTCATATATATATATATATTTTAATGCATGGTACACATTCTTTGCAGCAGGCATATTAACCCTCTGCGCTACCTTAGATCAGTCAAACCTGCTACTGAACACAACACGCTTTTCTCTCCAGCAGGTAGATTAATCACTGGATGTTATCTTGACACTTTTATAGTTGCCCGAAAACTACAGATTATTCAAGGAACTTTGAAGTGCTTTTAAAACTGTTGCTTACGGACCCCCTGGGAATTTGTCACGGACCCCTGGGGGTCCGCGGACCACAGTTTGGGAAACACTGCTTTATAATATTTGTGAAACATCTGGAGCAGCTCCTTTATTTATTTACCATCAATCTTTCCTGATTATAAACACTATTCATTTCAACCTTTAGAAGTGTACCCCTGGATGACACATTGCATGATTATTTACTGTACTAAATAATCTAATGTTGTTTATTGTAGCCCTCAAAGCAATTCCCATAAAAAAACCTGTAATTTCGCTTGTGCAAGCAACAATAAATGAGTTTCTTCAAAATCTTGAAAACTGTGGCAGTGTCTTGTATCCCCGTGCCCTGAGGCCCACCTTTTCTCACCTCTGTGCTGCTGAGGCATGTAAAAGTGCATTGTATACTAAACCAAGGATACGCATAGGCTAAACTCGGAAGAGTTGACCTTTGGCAGCTCATTAATTAATCGACCTAAAGGAGGTCTTGCATGCCTCTTAATTTCCATACTAGATTGATTGATGAATTATTTTTGTCTTCCCATATTCGTGTCAAACTTGTCAATAGGATAGGTAACAATTTTCCCTACGTATTATTATAGTACTGACAGAGACTGTGCCTGTAGGACTTGGCCCTTTTAACAGGGTTATCCCCAAACTTTTTGCTTCCTCCTCCTATTTTTTCCTGACGTGTGGTTGTTGGCTATAGGACTCTGGGCACTTTACAACTGCTAATCATATACTGTGGGCACGGTGCAGTGTATGTGAAAGGTAGGGCATGCCCTGGTGTGTGCGGCATGTCCTGATAGTGAAATACTGCCAAATTCGTTTTTCTCTGTTGCAAGGCTATCTGTTCCTATAGGATAGAATGGGGTGTTTGCTTATAACATTTTATAAACATAACTACTCCTGGGAACAAGATAGGAAAATAAAATTTGATATGAATGAACTCAGAATGTTAAGATGCATCTTTTAGTGAGGGTGATTTTTACATTCTGTGTTTGAAAATACCACTTTTAAAAAGTGGGTATTTTCTTGCATTACCATCCAGTGTACCTCTGCTAGCTGTGGAGTGACAGGGGCTGGTAGGTGCAGTGGCTCCAGAGAGTCTGGATGAGTCAGGGCTGGGCTGAATAGACCTAGGCTGCATTTAGAATAGGGGGTGGAGATATCCTTTCACCTGAATGGGCCTGAGATGCCTTCCACAATGTTGTCTCCGCCTACTGCTGAGCAGCTGCACCAGAGAGGACAGAACTGGTTTTGGCTAGGCACAGACACTCTCTGCCTTCAGAGAACAAAGTCATTTATTGTATATAAAGAGGGGCTCAGATCCTTGAATTTTAGACTACTTCTGGAATCCAGAGGAACCTTTGCCAAGGAGAAGAGCTGGAGAAACTGAGGAGAAGTACTGCCCTTGCTGTATGTCTGGGATTGGCCTGCAGTTTCTGTTTCCGCCATGGGAAGGAGAAGGCCTTTGCTGTGTGCTGTGTCCCCTGCTTGAGGAAAGTCTCCAAGGACTTCAGTAGAGCTTGCATCCTGTTTTGAAGTCTCAGGAACACAAAGACTTCACCCCCAGCTCCCCTGAACTTCCTTGCTGGGTGTTCTGACCTGCCAGGAGTGCCTGTGTGGGGCCTCTGGAGGTTGTTTTGGCTGCTGGGAGCTGGAAAGCAATGCAACAACTAGAAAATTGATGCATCGGTCTTCTTGTGACAGTTTTTCTGATGCAATGCCATGGTGCGAGAAGAATCTACCCGCACTGCAGCGCCGGTGCTAAAAACCGACGCATTGCCTGTCGCTGCCGCAAGAATCGACGCATCTAGGGATCGCGGCTGAATAAACCCATGCAGCGCTGCTCGACGCTGCCTCATCGCTCACCGGCGCATCCCAGAATTCCATGCATCGTCCCAGTGTGGCAAGTTTTCCCCAACGCATCACCCGCAGATCAAAGATGTCTCAGAATCGATGCATGGCTTCTCCCTACAGACCAGACCCGACGCACCGCTCCCCTGTGTCCAGTGGAACTGTTGCATCGCATCCAGGAAGGTCTCCGTAATCGACGCATCTTTTTGTTTTTCGACTCTTCCGATTGCTGTGGCCGTTAGGCTTGGTGAATTTTGTCGCAACGACAGGTACTTTGCAAGAAATCACGCATCCATAGTCGTCTATGGACTCAGTTGTTAGAACCTTTTGAAAGTCATTTTTTTTCTTAATACTGGTATGTTGGATTTTTGCTGTTTTGGTCTTGTTAAGTTTAGATAAAGATACTTTATTTTTCTAAACCGGTGTGGTGTCCATTTGTGGTGTTATCACTGTATTACTGTGAGTATTGGTACAAATACTTAACACATTGCCTTTGGGATAAGTCTGTCTGCTCATGTCAAGCTACCAAGGGGTGAGGAGGGGTTATCTAGAGTGTATATCCCCCTTATCCTGACTAGAAGCTAGGGTCCCTATTTGGACAAAGGTACCTACCTCTGCCAACTAGAGACCCTTATTTCTAACAATGCCCTTTCTTGGTGAGGTGAAGGAATATGATTTCCTACCCCAAAACTGGTCTACTTTCTAGATCCACCAATAGAGCCATGTCAAAGGCACATTTAATCTTGTATGCTCCAGGAGTAGTTAGAAATAATTACAGTAACATGGTGGTATGATAAGATGCAATTACTCTGATCATGATCCTATGTGCTTTATACAGCGGTGACACAGAAACCCACTCAAATATATTTGTACTTATTAAACATGAGAGGAAAAAGAGAAACTATACTTATGCCTGTAAAGATAAATTCATCCCCGCCTATTTTAATACCTTTAAGAAACAATATTTTTGTTCCATCAATTTCCCACTCATTACCTAATGACAAAAGGTTTATAATTAGTTGCATAGTGATGATGGATAATATACCCATGTTATTCATCCCAAGACTCATTGAAGAAGCTCCAGCATCAAATCTTTAAACAATGAAAAGGCCCTCCTTTCCCGGCTCCAAATTTCTTTAGCCAGCTTAACTTAGTGAATTACAAATTCATCAGTTTATAATCAGTGCAGAAGGGGTTTTGCCCAAATTCAGAAAGGGGATTCTGGTTATTTGTTCTCTTTATAGGATAATTTAGACAACCCACTGAGTAAGCTGGGGCAGAAAGGGGATTCTGGTTATTTGTTCTCTTTATAGGATAATTTAGACATCCCACTGAGTAAGGTGGGGCTTACTTAGCGGACAAGGCAGTAGGGTGCCTTGATGAGTTATTATGGCTTGTTTCTTTTTCCATTTGACTGATAAAGAGGCCATGATGAAAAAATTATTTGTTTAAGCAGGCGAGATCTTGGTCTCTTTGCAAATATCAGTACATATTCTCTGATATCTCATGACCTGGCTAGAAATTATAGTAGGATTCTCAAGGAGCTGAACGGTTGCTGCTGAAACATGAGGTGATCTACAAATCCTGAGGGCTAATCAATGCAAAAGTAATGAAGGGCTACATCCTACCAAATGTCAATACATTGAGTACCATTAAATTGAATATTAGTAACATTTGTTATTTACAGCACTTTTAAGTGGTGGAAGTATGTACTATGAAGTACTATATAATGAATGGCCCACACCCTGACACCTGGAATGACACCTGGTGGCCACCCGCCCTCGGTAGCTCACCCATCCCCACGGACCACGCACGCAACCTTGGAATCATCCTAGACTCCGAGCTCAAAATGGACCGCCAGATCAACTCCGTCACATCCTCCTGCTTCCACATCCTCCGCTTCCGACGTAAGACCTTTAAATAGATCCCCCTAGAGCACAGAAAAACCGTCACCCACGCCCTCGTCATCAGCAGACTCGACTACAGCAATGCACTCTATGCCGAAATAAACTAAAACCTAATTCGCAAGCTACAAAACATACAGAACGCCCCCGCAAGACTGGTTCTCAACCTACCACGACACTGCCACATCGCCAAACACCTGCGCACACTCCACTGGCTCCCCATTGAGGCTAGAATCGCCTTCAAGATCCACACCCACGCACACAAAGCCCTCCACAACACCGGACCAGCATACCTCAACAGCCGAATCAACTTCCACTCACCACAAAGAACCCTACGATCAGCCCAGCTCTACTATGCCGTGGTTCCCCGTGCCAGAAAGACCAGATAAGGAGGCCGCTCCTTCTCCTCCCTCGCGGCTAGAGCATGGAACACCCTACCGCTCCACCTCAGGCGACAAGATCACTCCCCATCTTCACGAGAAACCTCAAAACCTGGCTCTTCAACAGACTCCCACCCTGATGGATTGGAACCTGCACCTCCCCTCCTCCCCAGCACCTTGAGACCCTTACAGGTGAGTAGTCGCGCTTAACAAACCAGTGATTGGTTGATTGATTGGGCGCCCAAAAACCTGAAAGATACAACCACAATGTATTATTAATATTATGTATTTGTTTTAGTGGAATAAAAACTATTGTTCTACAAATGTATGTCTGTGTGGCTTTAGAACATAGGGAGCTCGTATATGTCCATCTTGTTTTTTGACTACAGTTGTATAAAGAACATTGAATGCATGTGTGTAAAGTTCAAAGAGGGGTCTGCTTGAAATCACTCCAGTGACTCTATTAGGCCTGGCTGAATGATGATTATGTCATCTATGAAATGCAAGTAGACCTTTGGAAGGCCTCTTTTGGACTACCATGAACAGGTTCACATATCGTGGTTCAAAGTGAGTAAAATCATTGAAGGTGACGGCGTTATGCCCCTGAGCAGATTAAATGGGATGTGTGAATGTAGTAATTGCAATGGAACCTATTTCTCCCCTTTTCTCTGGGAGTTTCTATTCTCACCTGATGTGCAAGCTGAGATGGATTTATACTTTGAACTTATTCATCATGTTTCCTGTTATTGCAACTAGAATACTTTATTTCCTAATTACTATTCTCTGATCTCTAAAGCTTTTACCATAAATTAATAATGCCATCTTACTGAATATCTCTTGTGTAAAAGTTATAATAAGTACTTTCACAGTTCAATGGTGTGTGTTCTGGAAACAACACTATAGTTGGACACCAATTGAAAAAAACAAGTCAAACAAAACAAAGTTATTTAAATCATTATGTAATTCATCAAACCCTATATTATGGTCTGCTACGCTAAAATTGCTTTGAACATGAAGCAAAGAGCATGACAACAGAAATCAGCATGAATGAAAGGGGGCGTACATACATGTGTGGTGCACCTGTATTACCCCAGGAATGTTAGCCCTGTCTCTACATTCCACAAATATATTGTCTTTGTAATTTTAGGTGGAAACATCGCCGTTACTGCAGTTTCGAAATAAAATATAACATTTCATTTCAGGGGTTGTACTTTGCAATATGTATCTGACCTTTTATTGAAAAAAACAGTGGCTAATGACGTAATGGGTGTTTTTCATTTCCTTTCCTAATCTGTGTGCTATTTTGTGGTATGCTACGGCAGGCAATCGGTATCATCCTCACGAGGCCGCAGAAAAATTGTGTTTTTAGGGAAGTTAATGCTTGCAAGTAAATCTCGCGAGGGCACGAGGCCAACAGTGACAAAAGTGCAACCGCTGCGACGTTCATTGCAGTCATTTGCGCAGGCTTGCGGGGGGAATCAAAGAAAGGAACACCAACGACATAGATATAGATCTTTATTATGGGTCATGGCAAATCTGTGAACGTTGTGCTCATAAAAATGAAGGATGTCGTTATTTTGTTGAAAATATAAAATCACAGGCGTGCGACCGAATTGGCCTTGCAGCCAGAATATTTTTCCTTTTATATTTCACTCGTGTTGGAAGCTCAGCTTGTACCTATAAAGCGAGCATGGCTGACTGCATTTGCAGTCACAGTAAATCGATACCAAGTACCTTACCCTCTGATCTCAGCTATTTTTTTTGTGTCACAGCGTGAGTGGGTTCTGCCGCTCGGCGCGCGCTCAGCAGAGGCAGACAGGGCGAGATAGAAGAGGGGAGAAATAGGGGGGGGGAGAGAAAGGCAAACGGAGAGAGACGAAGCGAGAGGTGTGGGACGGCAGTGGCAATTGCTTGGCGATGGAGATATATATATATTTTTTTATTAGTCGCACTGAAATGTCACTACATTCCTGTCTATCAAGAATTTCGTTTTTTTTCCGAATGCGCAAAATGTGGCGAAGAATGAACATGAGGATACTAGGAATATCTGATTTGGAGCATTAAAAAAAAGAAGCCGCCGCCATATAGTACTCACAAATCCACCTTGGGCGATAACAAGATGTCTGAAAATAAAACCAGTACAACGATGCTGCTTCTGTTTTGCATACCGCTTTGATTCGCCGAATATGTAACTGATTAGAATGCAATTACTAAAAGCTATTGCGAGGCACTGAGGGTGTAATTGGCAGGCTTCCTGCAAGTTAAACGTGCTAATCTCCCATACACATCAGCTGTAGCTTGGCTTGTCTTGTTAGGTAAACAAAATGTGTCTTAACCGTCATTCCCATAAAATATTAATGCACTGGAAGTCTCTAAACCTTGCTAAGCATACGGCCTATTATCACACTTAAGAGCAAAGCAATCTAATAAATCGCTGGCTGTATAAAAACTCAGTCAGCTGGCAGAAACAGTAAACTCCCGAGGGGACGGTAAGAGCCTATCTTCAGCTACAGCAGCTGCGGTTGCAGAGAAATTATGCTTCCTCTGCTCAGTGGAAAAGCATTTCTGCTGAATTCTGTTATTTAAACACTAATTGAATAATTACGATTATCCATACATTATGAAGCATGGAAAATAAACTAACAGCATTGCGAAAAATATAATTTGTGTAGCAGAGGTTGTATTTTTTCTTTACTAAAAGTACATTCTTGAATCGTAGATTGCCATGTTTGTTATGGGGTTTTCTATTTTCCATACCATAATACAAAGAGTGCTATTTTATAAATTCGTCGATACACGTTCACATAGCAAGGTCGTATTTAATATTAGGTTTCATTTACAACCAACATCGTAGCAGGAGCAACCAGGGTCATTTCGAGCCCAACTGAATTGGTTCCCATCAGGCTTGACATAGGGTTGGCACCTGTGGACGAGGAGGTGGCGTTACGACCACTGATATATTGGAAGAGACTCTGGTCCTCTCCGGAGCTGGGTTCTTTTCGGGAAGAATTTAAGGGGGTTTGGTCCCAAATTAAAAATAAGAAAATCCCCTGGTTAACCCATATTAGGGATACATGTGATAAGATTGGTCTCCCAGAATTATGGGGTTCCCCGGAGGTCTCATGTTTGGCAATTTCAAGGGCAAATCTGGTAGACCAGTATAGGCACTATAATCTTATGAGCCTTCATGTGAATTCTAGTGTTGGTAGATTGACTGCCCAGTTTCTCGAAATTAAAGTTGACTATAGGAGGGAGGAATTTCTTGACTTGATTTTTCCTGCTGTTGTTAGGAAGTTGTACTTCCAGCTGATAATAGGCAGTCTACCGCTTAGGTCTTTTACCACCAAATGGGAACCAAATACTGATTGCCCTGCTTGTGGTTTTCGAACGGAAAAATCTGGGATTTAGAGACTATGAAAATGCTTTAAGAGTATTGAAATATGATACCCACCCTCCGATTGTTAAATGGCATGTGGATCAAACGCAGAATTTTCTGTAATTAAGCAACAAGTCTAAATGTGTTTCACATTCCTTTATTGTATCTTATGCACAAATTATGATTTTTTTATTATGCTGTTTGAATTTATTTATTGTATAATGATGAATTGTATGTTGTTATAGTGCATTTGTACTTTTATGGCCTTTGTGGCCGAAATAAAGATTTTGAAGAAGAATTAAACCTTCTAACATGTCAAACAGCCCCAGCCATAAAAAAGTGTTTGGTATCCGAAATTGCTTAAAGTCCTAATTATATATTAGGCTAGGGACCCCTCCTGGAAGAGGCAGGCTTTAGAAAATTAGAGCGGCCCACATCTGAGCTTCTGAAGCACAATGACCAGGTACATTTAAAGGGGTGGGGGTTAGAGGAGCAGCAGTCTAGCACACAGTGTGATACTCCTGACCTCCTGATGAACGTGCAAGGAGCCGCACCAGCCTCAGCATCAGCCTGGCTCAGCAATGCAAGTGGCCCTTTTTTCTGCTGGGCACCTGCCACCCTGAGATCCATAGAAGGGTCGTGGAAGGTTAGCACAAGGGATTCCTGTACAAAGGGAGCCGTTATTTTTAAATGTTAAATGTTCCTTACAATGATGGGTGATTTGGGATGAGCCCAACCAGGGCTTTAAGTGGGCCGGGTCTCACCGGTGCTGAGCACCAGCAGTTTTTTAAAAGGGGCCGTGAAACGGGTCTCTATCGGGCTCTGTTTTGAGCCCTGGCACAGGCAGTCCGATTTTTTCCGGACTGCAGTGACAGCAGGCTCCTTCATGTGCGGGTGCTCACACTGCTAACTTCTCACTAGTGGAGAAGTTATGGCATGACATCATGCCAGGTGAGCGTTGTAGGGGAAGGGAAACCCTTTAAAGAGAGTCATTTTATCTCTGAATTTCCCTTCTATGTTTGACACTCAGGAGCAGCAACATTGTCATGGTGTCAGCAGGGCTTTAAATTGTAGCTTTTTCAATATTATATACAAGCCATAGTTGCTGATTATTTATCTTATGCAACTAACAACCATTGACAAAGCCAACAGTCCTGACTTCTTGTAGGTATGATGTTACTTGTTGCATCATATATCTGGATGTAATGACAGAAACAGCAAAATACAAATCGGATGGCACACTATGCTAAGAACAGATTTTTAGCTTATGTGTTTTTAAGCCACACCCTTAATTACAGTGGCCACGCCTTATGAGAGACCCCCCAGTTTTTTCATCCTACTTAAAGCCCTGAGCCCAACTTCATTACGGATATGTGCACGTGCACTAATCTATACCGCCAATCTAATTGACAAACTCCCCTGCTCTGTACATAGAAACATGTGGCATAGATAGCCTGGGGACCATTTCATGGTTAGCTGCAATGCAGTATTCATAAACATCCTCTCTCCTCTCTGTTGCACAACCTTATTCAGAGTCGTGGAAACTGCCAGTGCTGAATTTGTAAAAAATAAATAAATAAGTTCATGTCATCTGAAATTTTCCGATGAAATGAATTCACTTTCACCAATGATGCAACCTATTTTCACCACTGGCACAGCACGCACATCTTGGCACATGACAATAATAAACAGTTTATATGTTCATTTGGCTTTTAGATAATGTGTCATACTTATCCTCGGCAGTGTGTACACTTTGCAAACTAACTAGCAGCACTAATAGTCAATTTATAGTGATTCAAAGAATGGAAGGCTGAGTTTCCCCAATTAAACACTTATTATTGTGTTTTATCAACTTTACACATCAACATTTGGAGCAGGATAAGAACAAATACGGGTAGCATTCTTCAGATACATTTCAATTTCAGCATATGACAGAAACCAGGGTTCAATACCTGCACAAACAATATGTAAGACAAATTGCAATTAACAACAGGATGTCGATTTCAGTTTGTTCATTTCTTTATAGGCTAAGAGTAAAAAGCACTGGCTCGTAATACTGTAACATGTCGGAATCGCTCAGCAGTGTGATGCCATATAAAACTATCTTCCTATGTGTCCTAAAGGATGAGGGGGTCCCAATGAGTAATGGGGATGGGTTGGAAGGCTGAGTCTCCATGACCAGGATTCAAAATCATGATGAACAGATTAAGCTTTCACATACTGATTTATCTTGTCAACTTGTTATCTTATCAAGTATTTTGTTTCTCTGTGTAGTAAGAGGCACTCAAGACTTTGCATGGTCTCCCTACCAACCATGTTTGACTGTGCACATTGTATGCTGTCTCACACTTGTAAATCCAACACAAAAACCTCCCCTAAGAGAATCACATGTGATCTGTTCATCATATTACCATTACAAGACTTGTGTTGTCAGTACCTCTGCCACCAACTCACGGCTGGTGAACTTCCTTCAGTGTCATCTGGATTGGCCACAAATACTGAGTAAATGTACTTCCACATGTAAAACAGAATTTACCTGCATGTTTGGTATCATACACAAAGGAGCAAAAAATCCTTGGGATTCA
The DNA here is from genome assembly GCF_964204655.1 of Triturus cristatus. Taxonomy (NCBI): domain Eukaryota; kingdom Metazoa; phylum Chordata; class Amphibia; order Caudata; family Salamandridae; genus Triturus; species Triturus cristatus. The sequence continues at coordinate 756,598,046 of NC_140581.1, forward strand.
CTAGAAATCAATACTGCTTGAGGGGAGCATAGTTATAAACCAGAAGGACAGTGGCGGCTGGTGACATTTGAAAGTGGTGTGGCGTAAATGTTGGGCATGACTTTTATATAGCGAGCGACTTGAACAGGTATAATGAACACACCTAGGGTCCAGGGTGGGTCCCTCTCCCGAGAAAGAAATGAAAAAATGATTGGTAAATGGTACATTTCAAAGCAAACGAATGTAGCAATAGAGCAAGGCTTATACAGCAGTGGGAAAGTATGGTCTTGAAATATTAAACACATTAAAAACTGCCCCATATCTTACTGCATTAATATGTTGAGCAGTTAATGTCACGTGTAAATTGTACAGTGTGACAACATTTGCACTTTAAATGTATGCTTTTTTAAATTTCTATCTCGGGAGAGGGATCCACCCTGGACCTCAGGTTTGTCCATTAAACCTGTTCACGTCTCTCGCTATATAAAAGTCATGCCCAAAATTTACGTCTCACCACTTTTAAATGTTACCAGCTGCCACTGGTTTGCAAGTCAATCCATATTTTTGGCATCAAGGTTAACATAGGGGCATGAAGCCACAGGCAGTTTTAATGTAACACATAAGAGAACTGTCCACTGTAAGCACATATTTCTTGCCTTGATTGACTTGGATATTTGGATCAACTTCGCAAGGGAACAAGAACAAACCCTGCTAGTTATTTGGATCCATTTCACGGTGGAACAAATGCTTCAGCTCCACTTCTAACAGGGAAAGCGACGGGCAGTCAGGGCTTGGGGTGTTACAATGGGGGGAGGTTAGGGTGTTGAGGGGTCTCAGTACAATATACATAACATAACTTTAGCTTGCAAACACTTACCATTACAGAGAACATGGCACCAGATCAGACATGCTTTTATCCACTCTCACGTATCAGGAAAGGGTGGGAACTACGCCTTTGAATGATGGACATCTGAAATCATGCAGGGATGAAGTCTCCGACGCCTGAAACCATGGCTCTAATTTAACCCTGGGCGTAGTTCGCGTAGTAGCGCTACGCGTAGCTACACAAAGTGCACTTCGTACTAAGCGAGATACGCGTAGCACTATGCAGATTGAGTAGTACGCTCTTCGCGATGATTGCACAGTGCCGGATGCTTGTCCGCACTGTGCAATCATTGCAAACGGCATCTTGCACAGTGCAAGCAGTCGTTTTCCGCCGCACGAGTAGATTTTTACTCGAGTGGCAGCTTTCTCAACGCGGACTGGTAGTTTCTCATCGCGATCGGTCGCGAGCATAACCGACCACTCGCAATGAGAAACCTGACCTCCCCGCGTTGAGAATCTCGCCAGGAGGTTTATTTTCCACGCCCGCAATCGGCAACTTGATGTTGCTGATCACGAACGATGAAAAAGTCTCACCGTGATGTCATTTTGCTCGCTCGCGGTCGCCAACTTGATGTTGAGGACCGCGAGCGAGCACAAAATGCCAACTACGCTACGCGATTTTGCATTGTGCTACGTGCCATTCGCGTAGCACGAAGTAGCACAAACTACGCAAAGTTCGCGAGCGTAGTGTAGTTGTCCGCCCAGGGTTACTCTAATTGCGTCACTGGCCTACACAGTGCACACAACCCTATACCACAATTGTAATGAAGGGCTTTACACAGAAAGCCCTGAGTTCTGTGTCACAGTTCCAAAAGTTTATGTAATGCCTGGCTTCCATCTCCTGCTTCAGAGCGAGGCGGGGCAGGCTGCCTGAAACAGACAGCTCAGCCCAGACTTAAAGAAGAAAACAACGCTGGCTAGGATGACGGGCAGACCAGAGAGGAGTTTGCAGGGACAGGGACCTCAGTTGTTAGCAGGAAAGACAGGCATTAGCAGGCTCAGTCACTCCATAATTAGCCTGGGGCAACATAGACCTGTAACCCATTCTTCCCTCAAACCATGAACTACATTTTTCTGTAATTAAGGAACACTGTACTGTCTGCCACAAGTGATAGTATACCTTATCTTTTTAAGTCCAGTGAAGTTTTCAATAATATAAACCTTAGTTAAATCTCTGGTAGCTATGGCACAGAGGAGGCAGGCTTCACTTACTAAAATGTGCAAAACATTTGAATTACCAAAACAGCTAAAAAGCTGAAAATACATCACAATAAAAGTCTCATGCAAATTATAAAAAAAGGAGAATAATTTAAGAAAGTGACATCAAAAGGCAGATATCAAATAAGGAGAAAATCAAATAAGATATGATTTTTTAAACTAAAAAAAAGCGCCAAAAAGCATTAAGAGCCAACTTCAGTCATCTGGTTGCTCTTGAGCAGGACCTCTGCGTGATTCAAGGCTGACCGTGAAGGAACGTTGATCGGATACAGAGACCGGGTGTATACCGGTTGTGGGTTTTACCTTCTAACTTTGTCCCTGAAATGGAACTAAAAAATCTTCAGTGGGGCACGGCAGCAGGCTGCAGCCAATAAGGACACCACAAGGCTGAATATCCATTGGATGAGGTCCCAGTTAAGCCATTTAATTTTGCAGGAAAGTCCAGAGGGAGAGAAATCAAAAATTCGTGCCTAAGGAAGGTTTCCTTGGGGGGCACTAGGGAGCGCACTGCGGAATGGCTGACAACTAGTGCTGCTCCGTTGGCCGGGGACATAATCTGGCAATTAACTGTCCATTTTGGCTACAATCACGAGCGCAAAGCACGGAATCTTGTACTGGAATCGATACTGATCACGACGCTGGTGCCATATGTACAGAATTCTGCTTCACTGCCTGTAAACTTGAACTTAAAGGTGAGACACATCAGTCTCTGCAGCAGACGCAAAATGGCGGCGACGTACACCGTATCGTAGGCCAAAGTGAAGTAGAGATTTCAACACCGAGCCTGTTTGGTATCGGAACCGCAGCAGAATCGGCGAAAGCCCCTTTTGCACTGACACTTGCTGATATCGCAGGCGCTACGAATTTCCCCAGCTGAAGAGAGCTTTATAGCCCCAAACGGTATTGTGAGGCGACCGGGGTGAAAAAAATGGTGGCAGAACACGGAAATTAACCCATGAAAGGGCCTCATTTGGGGTTGGAAACCTGCACCATCTACACGCCGATCAGTAATATTGTGGACCTGGAGGAGGTGCCCAGATTCGCCACGATTAGAGCAGCAGAAACACCATTCAAGGATGGTGCGATCCTGAGTGTCTAAATCATCCTGAGGTAATTATTATTGAGAGATAACGCATGAGTACTACCCATGCTGCGGCTACAGGACGGTGCGCAGCCCTATATGTGGAGCCTGCTGATGCCTCTGGCGGAGTCACTGAACAGCATCGTACATGCGGATACACTGCGAGGGAATAAGTGAAGTGAATTCATTACACCAGATCGCCAACACCGCCTATGTCCACTGACCTGGTGCCTGAGTGCCGCCACATGGGGGAGTTATATGGTGCTAACAAACATTTCTATGCAGCGTGCCTCACATGTATATCCTCCTCAAAGTAGATATAGTGTAATGGGGTAACCATATCCACCAGCACAGAGGAAGTACGCGCTGCCGTACGCAAGCTGTGAATTGGTTACTTGCTGAACCACTACAACTAAGCGAAACAACAGCTCTCTAATAACGCAATAGGGAACGTGCATTAACTTAAGAAATGCGCAAAAGCAACGCCACATGCTCCCAAGCAGATTCCACACCGCATCAGCACTCTATGCCACAGTTGCTGATCGATTATGCAGAGTGCAGGCGGGCAGGATCCCAGGCGCCACTACTCCATGCTTATATCAAATTAATTGTGTCATTGGTAAACCGGACAAACATCAACCAAAAATATCCTTTGACATCCTCCGCAATCCTAAAAAACGACGGCGCATTCAGACTAAACCTGGGCGTAGTTTGCGTAGTGACGCTACTCTATGCTACACGAAGTGCACTTCTCACTACGCGAGCTACGCGAACTGCATAGTGCGGTAGGGAAAATGTTATTCGCACTGATTGCACAGTGCCGGATGCTTGTCGGCACTGTGCAATCATTGCAAACAGCATCTTGCACAGTGCAAGCAGTCGTTTTCTGTCACTCAAGTAGATTTGTACTCGAGCGGCAGCTTTCTCAACACGGACTTGTAGTTTGTCATCGCGAATGGTCGCGAGCATACGCGACCACTCGCAATGAAAAACCTGACCTTCCCGCGTTGAGATTCTCGCCGGGAGGTTTATTTTCCACGCTCGTGATCGGCAACCTGATGTTGCTGATCGCGAACGAGGAAAAAGTCTCGCCGGGATGTCATTTTGCTCGCTTGCGGTCACCAACTTGACGTTGAGGACCGCGAGCAAGCAAAAAATACCTGCTACGCTACGCTTTTTTGCACTGTGCTACGTGCAATTCACGTAGCGCGTAGTAGCGCAAACTACGCGACCGTAGCATAGTACGATGCCCAGGGTTAATTCAGACACTGAACCAGATACGGAAGAAGCATCAAACTCTGCTATGGAAGCTGCTCTACAAACCATACAACAAAGCCTATGCGCCATAGATAGCAAGCTGGACACGCTCCCCCAAAGAGTTGACAATATGTTTGCCAAGCTTGATAAGCATTGGGAAAGGCTAGACGCCGCAGAACTGCGCTTATCTGCCGTAGAAGATTAATCCAGCATGACGACGCAGAAATGCACAGACCTGGAAAAGATACTGGAAGTTACTAAAAACAAAAATTTAAATTTGGAGGCGGGATCCCACCGCAATAATGTACGTATTGTGGGAATACCGGAAAGTACCAATACAGGAAGACTAGAAACGTACGTGGAAGACATGCTGCGGGACTTGTTCGGTGCGGAGAGTTTCTCCCTACTGCTTATCGTGGAACGTGCCCACCTGTCATTGGCGCCTGTTCCACCTCCAGGCTCCCCACCGAGACCCATCATCTCCCGAGTTCTTAATTACAGGGATCGAGATGCGATTTTACGATTAGCGAGAGAGAAACAACAAATCTCTTACCAGGGCAACAAAGTGTCATTTTACTCAGACTTTACGATGGCAGTACAAGCAGCACGTAAAGACTTTAATTCTGCAAAAAAAAGCTGAGAGAATTAGGCATTGAATATGCGATGTTATGCCCGGCGAGGCTGCGCCTAAATAACAAGGGCAAAGTGAAAATATTACCGACGCCACAGGCAGCACAGAAATAAGACGCTCACCAGAAGGAAAACACAGGGCCACAGGAACGCTGATCCAGAATCAGACTGAAATGGCCGTTGTTAGTTGTAATGTATATGGCAGGTTCTGTATTCACGAATGCACTAAGGGACTATATCTACTTGCTTATGGATATATGTTGATCAATGCTTTATAAACTTGAGAGAGTATAATGCAAATGTGGGCCATCAGGTGTACGAACACTGAGACTTTGCATGCCTTCATCGATGTGTACCTGATATGCAACTTTGTATAATTGATGATCCCCAATATGGAGATGTGCAGATATGTACTGCTTACGTAACTAGATAGGCATCCACTACGCATTAGATGATGCAATAGCAAGATGTAATCAGAAGATGTATATATGGTACGCAGTATTCAAATGATGCACTGACAATGAGAAAATGGGGCCATTGTTCAAAATACCACCAGGTGCTAACCGTGCTCACTTTTCCTCCATATACTAAGCCAAATTACCCAGGTAATTCCCGACCATATCCGTATATGCTGATGTAGATGCAAGCACCTAACGACCCCGAGGGTGCTCCCCGTAACTGTTTGCACAAGGTTAATGTTGTTTTTAAGGGTATGTCTTTGGCATAATTGGGATGCGGAAGTAGGTGGGGGATTAGAGGGAAGTTTTTTGTTATATGCAGGCAACCTCAAACAGAGTACACTAGAGAATTACCAGTCATGAGTAACCTTTGGTATACAACAATGTTGTTGACACAAATTGCACACTATGTCTATGAAGAGAAGGTATGTCATGTTCACATATGTATACCATGCTAGGTCATGGGGAATAGACTAAAGCCATCGCAAATTAGATTATTGTCCTGGAATATTAGAGGCCTAAACAACCCTAAGAAAATACGCCAGGTATTTGCCTACCTTGACAGACAGCACATTTATATAGCCCTATTGCAGGAATCCCAAAAGCAACTAAATGTACGCTGGGGGGCAAATGGGCTGAGGCTGTAATAACGTCATCATATTCCACATATTCTAGAGGTGTCATAATACTCATGAAAAAGTGCGTACAATTCCTTATAGATCAAACCATAACAGATGATTTGGACCGATATATTATTGTCACCTTCCATATTAGGGGACAACGCATAGGATTGATTAACATCGATGGACCAAATGTAGACGATCCTGAATTTTTCAAAAAAATATGGCGGAAACTAAGGGCTTTACCTGACATGGAGCAGCTGTGGGGCAGGGGCCTAAATTTGTCCTTAAATGAGGACCTAGATAGGTCAGGGGTAACAAAAAAAAAACACAAGCAGGCAGTGAAGGCAGTACTGGATGGTATGACTTTAAAATGCTGGATCTCTGGCGTCTGTGACACGCTCTATATACGGAAGCCACACATAATTCTACAGTACATAATAGCTGGTCGCATATTGACTACTGTCTCGCGACTGAGGGTGCTGCTACATGGACACGGGATAGACAACACTTGACCAAAACACTATCAGACCACAAGCCAGTTCTCTTATCTATTGAACTCCCACATTATGTACCATCGCCATACATATGAAGATTTAACGCCAAAGCGTTATTATACTCCTCCTATAACAATGTTATTCGACAAGCTATTGAAGAGTATTTTCAATTGAATAAGCCCTCAGTTAACGACCCAAGTCTCCTATGGGAAGCTTTTAAAGCCACCATACGTGGAGTTTGTATTAGTACTACAGCAGGCATGCTGACAGACATCCGCAAATAGCTTACCCAACGTGAAACCCAGCTTAGAGCCCTAGAACTGGAGTATGAAAGCACTCAAAACATGGCTATACTGGGTGAAATCAAGAAGATAATGTCTGAGTACCAGGAATTTGCTGAAGATGAACTTAAGTATATATCAAAAAGGCACATTGCTCGTCCATATGGTGAGGGGATAGAGCAGGACGTGCCTGGCACACAAAATCTGCACCGGGCACATTGAACACGCGGTAATTATGGTCAAAGACAAACATGGAACACTACATTATGATTAGGGCTCCCGGTTTAATGGTATTTATTTTTTAACATTTCTGTCTGTATTTACCCATATTTATTTTTTGATCATTTTATCTGTATTTATCCACATTTTATTTTGCCACAAGCAAAAATGGAAGATGCAGTTAGTATTTTTCCATGTTTATTTCAATAGGCAATGCGCGATTGGTTGTTATAGATTTAGATAGATTTATGTAGATGGTAAATGGGTAACTGCTTTTTTTTTAATTTCAGTAGGTTTTTATTAAAATGTCCCCCCCCACAACATATGACATATAAGATATAACATATCACATACATATACCAAGTAACATGCACTCTGCATCGCTTGTTGTTACAGGGTCGCCCACGTTGGCTGTGTAAGTTGTGTTATAATTTGCCTATTTTGGCCATCCCCTACCCACTGTCTTCATATGGGTCATAGAAGGCACAGAGAGGGACAGGGAGAAGGGGCCAGAATAGAGAGAGAGAGGAGGCATCTCATAAAGGGAGAATTAGCGTGTTCGCTATTGTCTAATGCGGGTTGCTATCTGGGTAGTTATACTAGGCCTATTTAGGGCGGATCATATGGGTCTAGGTACTTGTCTAGGGATGCCCACATTTTCCTGTCTGGCTGTCTCCACGGTGAGTCTCGTAGGGCCACTGTATCCGCTCCCCTGAGGTACGTCACCCAGTTGAGCCATCCCTTAAACGTTGCCTTGGAGGTGTCTTTCCAATTATTGAGTACCATTTTTACTCCTGCTGTTAGTAGGAGATCGAGTAGGTCTCTGTCTTGTTGAGTGTCTGCGTCTGTCCTAATAAATGCAGTTACCATGGTGGCAAACTCCGTTTTAAGGGTACAACCTAGCATGTTATTTAAAAAGGCGAAGATCTTCTCCCAGAATACCTTGACTTTTGGGCAGTAATATATGAGATGGGCCAGGTCCCCCTTTCCATTATTACAATTCCAGCACTGGTCACTGGTGTTCAGTCCCAGGGTCGCCAGGCGCTGGGGTCCAATAGATTTTGTGTAGTGTCCAGAACTTTGTCTGAGCTAGTACCGGGGATATTTTACTTTGTGTGGGGGAGGACCATAGCATCTGGGTCTCATTTTCGCTAAGTGTGTCTCCAAGCTGGGACTCCCAGTATTTGCATGTCTTTTCATTAAGTTTAGCTGAGCTGAACCATAGGAGTCTATAGAGGTGTGATACCTGGTGGCCTAATTTATTGAGGTTGGTCATATATTAGAAGATTGACGGCTTGGTAACGGGAAGTCTCGCTTTGGTCAGTGCTGTTTTGATTCTTAGAAAATTATACAGTTCTATGTCTGGTAAATTATATTTGATTTTTAGCATATTGAAAGTGATGGGATTCCCTCCCTCTTCAAGTTGTATAGAGTGGGAAATCCCTGTTTTCACCCACGAGTCTATCGAGAGTGGCTTGTCCCTGTATTTTATCCTAGCATTTGCCCACAGAGATTCCCATCTCGAGTTTTTTATGCTGTGTCCCATCCTCTGGTCCACCTTCAGTAGGGCGTTTCTGGTATTCTTGAGTATTGGGTTTGTTGTTAGTGTATGTTTGTTGGCTGTTAGTAGGGCTAAGGGTTCAAGGTTGTTTAGAATGGCTCTCTCCAATCTCAGCCATACTGGAGTGTACTCCTGGTCAGGCAGGATCCAATAACTCCCCTGTTTTGCCAAGAAGGCCGTTTGGAAGGTTTTAAAATCCACCAGGTTTAAACCCCCCAGTTTTTTCCCCAGTCTTAGTTTTTTAAGGCTTATCCTTACTTTTTTGTCTCGCCAGATGAAATTATTCAGCAGCTTATCTATTGTGCGATGGAAGTCGTCTGTGAGTATTAGAGGGAGCATATTTGCCAGGTAGTTGATCATTGGGGTGACCATCATCTTTACTGTCTCTATCCTTCCCCACCAAGTAGTGAATTTGGGTGACCAGCCCTCCAACAGCATCTTTATCTTGTTCAGCATTAGTTTTTCATTTTGTTCTAGTGTGTTTTTAAGGTAATTCCCAAAGTATATACCCAGGTATTTTACGAAACTAGTTTGCCAGGCAAGGCCTGAGTCCCACAGTATGTCTTTTGTGGTGTGTATATTGAGTGGTTTGCATTCTGACTTGTCTTTATTGAGTTTATAGCCTAAGAGGGCCGAGCACCTGTCTATGGAATCTATGAGGGCTGTGATAGAGGTTTAGGGCTTTCTGTGACAACGAGAATGTCATCCGCTTATGCGGCTAGTTTGATTGTGACTTCATTGATTGTGACCCCTTTCATCTCTTCATTGGCCTCTATATCCTTAATCAGAGGCTCTAGAGCTAGTAGGAACAGTGAGGGGGACAGGGGGCAACCTTGCCTTGTACCTCGCTGTAAAGTGAAGGGCTCTGAGACCGCCCCATTGACTACGATACGGGCAGTGAGCTTTTCGTATAGTGCCATTACTTTCCGCAAGAATGAGTTCCCCAGGTTGAAGGTCCGCATGCACTGTTCTAGGAAATGCCACGATACCCTATCGAATGCCTTCTCTGCATCTAGTGTGATGGTCACCGCTGGTTTGTCGGACTTGGCGGCACTATCTAGTATATGGCATAGGAGTCTAGTGTTATCGTGTGACATGCATGTCTTGAGAAAACCAACTTGTGAGTTACTTATCAATTGAGGTAGTACCTTATTAAGCCTTGATGCCAGAATTTTTGCGTATATCTTGCAATCAACGTTAATCAGAGAGATAGGCCTGTAATTTTGGCGCATCTGGGTGTTTTGCCTTCCTTGGGGATAACTATAATATTAGCTTCGGACATGGTATGTGGGACCATCCTCGCCCCTTCGCAGTAGTTAAATACTTTTTTCATAGTGGGTTGTAAGTGAGTTAAGAAGGTCTTATAAAAGGTGGCTGTGTATCCATCTGGCCCAGGTGCCTTGTTAACTTTAAGGGACTTGACTGCCATCTCAATTTCAGTAGAGCTTATCTCCCTTCCTAAGGTGTGTGCTTCTTCTGGTGTTATCTTTGGGCGGTTTAGTCTGTTTAGGTACTCGATACACCTCTTTTCGCCCAACGTTTGATCTTTTTTATAGAGGTCTTGATAAAATTCACTAAATGTTCGTAGTATATCTTTATGTCTTGTGTGTGTGATATTTTGTGAGTCTGTGATTGATGAAATGGTATGCTGTCTTTGTTTATGTTTTAGGTAAGAGGCCAGGAGTTTCCCCGCTTTGTTAGCCTCGCATAGGCTTATTGCTTTAAATTTGTTTATCCACATACCAGCTCTTTTGCTCAAAATTCTGTTGAATTCATATTTCGTCTTTGTGAGTTCTGTAAGCGCACCTACGTTCTTTGAGTCTGAGATATGAGTTGCCTCTAATTTTTGGATATCCTTCTCTAGTTGTCTCAACTGTGCTTTCGCGTTTCTGTTCATTTTGGCTTTAATGTCCATAATTGTCCCCCTAATTGTGGCTTTTAATGCGTCCGACATGGTTTTAGGATCAGTGTCTGCAGTGTCATTAAAGCTTATATATTCCTTAATGGCCTCCTCTATTTTGATTCTGTTGGTTTGGTCTGACAAGACATCACTGTAGAATCTCCATCTTCGTGGGTGATCCTCATTGTGCCGCCCGCACAGCAGTAGGCTAATGCAGGAATGGTCTGAGACAGTTCTCGTGGCTATGTCTGTGTGTTCTATTAAGTGGGGGTGTGTTCCTGTGATCAGTATGTGGTCTATTCGGCTATATGAATTGTGTGGGTTGGAATAAAACGTGTAATCTCTTGTGTCCGGGTGTTGTAGCCGCCATGTGTCTTTAAGATTAAACCTGTTACATGCATTTTTTAGTATGTTGTGTGCACTTGGGGGTAGTGAGTGGCACTGTGAATGTCTGTCTATAGTGTAGTCTAATGCCATATTGAAGTCACCTGCCATCACTGTTAGTTTGTTTTGTGGGAGTGCCCCCAGACTTTTAGAGATGCCCACCCAGAAATCGGAGTCATCAGCGTTTGGCCCGTAGATGTTGAGTACATGGATGTTTTCTTCCCCCCTTTTCAAATGCGTAAGCAGTGTTCTCCCTTCATCATGGCTATGTTGGTCTTCTATATTTATTTTGGAGTTCTTATTTATCAGAGTGATCACACCCCGTTTCTTTCCTACGGCTGGAGAGTAGGCCATCTGTCCCACCCATCTCACCCTAATCCGTTCTGCATCGTCAAGGGATAATCTGGTCTCCTGCAGGAGGAAGATATCTGCTTTCGTTTTAGCCAGGTAATCTAGTATTTTCTTTCTTTTAACTGGGTGGTAGAGCCCTTTAACATTTAGGGAGACTATCTTTAAGTTGGACGTTAATGTTTTTGTATTGTCTATTGCCATTTTTTTATGCTAGATATTCGTTGTTTGACCAAAAACATTTTTCCCTTTCTATTCGGTGTTGTCCTCCCCCCTTCGGGTCATCGGGTGTGTGATAACTGTGTCGCCCTCCGTTGGCCCCTCCTCGTGCTCCCTCCCAAGATCTGATGTCGTTCCCTCCCTTGAGTGCAAAAGTGTAGATGGAAATGTTTAAAAAGGATAGAGTGCAGTGGGTAGAAATGAAGCATGTGTGCCTAACATACATTACTAACATGATGCAAAAAACACTTTAAAAAACCCCAATCCCCCTCCCCTCCACCCCCCCTGTTCCTACACATAGAATTCTGGACGTGCGACAGCAAAGATCCGGCTCCATCATCACCTGGAACACTATGGTTCTGTATGCCAGAGCATCTATATAGTTACTTTCCCCAGCCTAATTGCTTTTGCATAGCTTGTCTAGCAAATATAGTCCTCTATAGATCTATACGGGTGTATATACATGGTTACTACATTCACACTAACACATTGCTGTTAAAATGGTCATTGTTGGACTTGGCCCTTCTGGCAGGTTCACCCCTGAACTTTTTTGCTTTTATTGGTGACTTGGTGATAGTGATTTTTGGTTCCTGCGCACTTTCCCTGTGTCCCAGGGTAAAGTGCGTGCGCACCCTGAGTGCATGTGGTGAGATAGGCCTGCCCTCCCATAGGAATGCATGGGGAATGTATGCGTCCCTGGTAGTTCCTGATGCGTGGGGTGTGCATGGCCGAGTCTGGTATGTACAGATTTGTGTGATTAAATGCTGCGCAATGATGCGTGTGGCATGCGTGTAGCTAGTATGGAAGTGCCACTTCTAGAAGTGGGCACTTTGGTGTGCAGTGTAAAATGTGTGCCTTGTCGCGTGATTGGCTGGCTGAGGTCATGTGACGGGCTAGGGATTCCCCAGAGTCAGGAGGAGTCACCCGGTGGTGAATAGGGAGATCAGCAGCTAGATGGGTGGGAGGAGTACACCTGGGTCCTGAATAGGGCAGGGCTTTCCCCACACAATGCTGGCTCCGCCCCCTGTGGTGCGACTGACGACCCTAGCCCTGCCAGTGAATAGAGTGAGGGGCTGAGCACATCAAGGGTGCTCCCCAACCAGCTGCGACTGGTTTTCCCCCTCACCCTGAACCCAGAACAAAGGGTTTTACTGTATAAAAATGGGGCTGTGTCCCCACAGAAACTGTTCTGCTTTTTGGATCCTGACAGTAGGGGGCTGCTGCTGCTGGAGGCTAGGAGGAACCGCCACTTGGGACTGCCTCCCTGCCCTGGAGGGCCCAGTGAGCTGGCCCCTGGCCCAGCCTTGCCCCCTCCCTAAAACTTTGCTGGACCTTCTCTTTTTCTTTTATTCCCCCCAAAGCGCCTGGAAGCGCTTTCATTTTGACTTACAGCGCTAGGAGTGCTTGATCTGGGACTTTGCTGAAGCCTCCAGCGCCTGGGAGCGCTGGACTCTCCTTTAGCGCAGAAAGCGCTTCCACCTTTGTCCTTAGCGCCAGGAGCGCTTTATTTCTGATAGCGGGTGCCTACCCCGCATACTGGTGCTGTCGCGGGTGCCCACCCCGCTTATTTGCCGTGGTTTAAAGGCGGGAGCCCACCCCGCGTACTGGTACCATCGCGGGTGCCTACCCCGCGTTATTAAGGAATTAATATCCCCAGCGGGTGCCCACCCTGCCAGGGACCTTCCCGTTCTCGCTGAATCTTGCTAAGCGGGTGCCTACCCCGTTTTATTGTTCCTTGGAGGGAGCCCACCCCTCTTTGCTACGAAAACGGAAGAAAGATCACTGCCGCTACCCGGGCTTGGCCAGGAAGCCAGGCAGCCGCGGTGAGGACGTGGGCGTGTCAAAACCGGAAGTCCGTGCTGACGGACGCGGGGCTCCCGTTAGGTCAGGGAAGCCCTGCGCCGGGAAGAGGAACGCCACCAAAAGGAGGAGCCAGCGGGAGCGGGCGGGAGCCTACCCCACGCTCCCGCAACCCAGAAGTGCTGCCACTGAAGAGAGCCTCCCCCGACAAGGCCACCGAAGAGAGCCTCCCCCGACGAAGTCGGGTGAGTGGGGCTCTGGCCTGAGGGGGGGGCACGAAGCAGCCTAGGTGGTTGCTGAGCACTAGTGGCGCTCCAACATACAGGGGCAGTTGTTTTACTGAGAAAGAGCGGCCCCGGAAGGCTGCGGGCCGCTCCAACATTGGCCCCCACTCTTGGTTTCAGAGCCTGAAGGCTCTAACGGGGCACTTTTTTTATTGAGCCACGAGGCTCTAGGGGGCATTTCCTGTTGTCTTGAGCCCACGAGGCTCCAACGAAGGGGGCAGAAAGGTTAAAGAGCCTAGAGGGCTCCAACGTCCCCCAGATTGTTTGTTTAGAGCCAAGAAGGTTCCACAGGGGCTTATTGTTTTCAGAGCCCAAAAGGCTCCAGCGACTTGGGGGTATTATTCCTCAGAGCGCCAGTGCGCTCCCACGTGGGTCATATGTGGTTAATGGCACAGTAGTGCCCAAGGTCATCTCCCCAGCTGCCCAGCACTTAGTGGGCAGCTGCAACGTTTAGGTGGTGCCCTGTGAGCGCGGTTTGCGCAGCCTGCGCCGGCGCGCCCTGACTTTGCGGGACACAGGGCGTCCTAGCCCCTACAAGGCCAGTTGGCCTAGGGACTGCCACAGGTGGTGGCTTATGTGAGTTCTTGCGCAATTGTATTTTCCCTTGTGTTTACACCTCTGAATGTGCTTTTATGCGTCATGTGTAATGTGCTTTTACCCCTACAGGTATTGTGATACTTAGGTGGTTTTTCTCCTAGTACAGGTGGTACTAGTGAGGTCCTGGTTCCCTGCGCGATATTTTCCTAAGGTGGTTAGGGTTGCGTAGGTGGTACTTACCTGATACCAGTAGTTACTGGTTGTGTGCTATATATGTTCTATTTTTAGTGCTACAGTGATTGTATGTGCTATGTTCTAAAGTATTATTCCTACATTCTAAGTGCTATTTCTACAAAGTGCTAATTCCTGACAGTGGTCTATGTGGCCCTGTCCCCTGTATATATAATCCCTTGTAAATTCTGCCCGTGCCTGTTGGCACATTGTAAAGTGTGTGTTTTTATCTAATGTGTTTTGATATAATACAAAGGTTATTTTTATATAATACCTTGTGTGGAGTTTCCTTTGTGGTGGGCCTTGGGTGTTGTTGCTGGGTGCGCGCGCAAACGCTTTACACATTGCCTCAGAGATAAGCCTGACTGCTCGTGCCAAGCTACCAAGGGGGTCAGCAGGGGTTATCTTTGGCGTGTACCTTCCTTGCCCTGACTAGAGTGGTGGTTTCTGCCTGGCTTTGGCGCAAGCCCTAGCCAACCAGAAATCCCATTTCTAACATTGGTGATCAGCGGTGGGATTTGGACTTGCGTTTGCGCTGTACCGCAGCGGCAACTGGCCGCACTACAAAACTCTGCATTTAGATAAATCACATGGTATAGGGATTATTGTTCTAAGTTTGTTTTTAATTGTCATTTCTTTGGAAATGTGTTTTTGTGCACTGTGAGTTAGGTGTCCCTAGCTCGGGAGGGTAGATCACCCCCCCAAGTGCATTGTGTTTTCTGGATTCACCAGAGGGTGGGATCCAGTGGTGCAGCGTAATAGTGTCCAGTACATTTGTCCCCCGCCCTGCGCCCAGAGTTGGTACCTGTGTCACGTGGTGGTCAGGTTGAGGAATCAGGGCTGGTAGAAACTGCCTTACCAGTCCGAGGGGAGGGTTGTGTGTGGGTGAATGGTGTGTGGCACTAGGCAAGTGAGTGTGAGTTTTCTGGGATAGAGCGCTTGCTGAATCCTTTGTGAATTGTGTACTCCTGTGTTAAACGCAGACCCCTAGGTTCCCTGTGTGATCTTTTCTCTAGAACGTCTGCCAGAATGGAGCCTGCTTTTGATCCCAGTGATCTAGTTTATTACAGTATGCAGGAGTTGGAAAGGTTCTGTAGAGAGAGAAACATAGGGGTGAGAGAGTCAGACACTGTGTACGAACTGAGGAACCACATGATTGGATGGCAAGCAGGTGAATGGGAACGTGAGCGCAGGGAGGAAGAAAGGGCCCGGGCCTCACACCTGGAGGGTGGTGGGTCTGTGGGGAGCCCTGAAGATTCAGAAGAAAATGACAGTACCTGGACGCCAGTAGAGAGTGAGGACCCCGTAGGTAGGGAGTCCCTTGCTGGGTCCAGCGTAGGAGATAGCACCTCATCCCTTTCCCTGTCCCCTGAGCATAGTGGTAGTTTTCTGGATTCCCCCGTGAGGGTGGAGTCCAGTGGTGGCAGCGATATAAAGTGCAGTACAGAGAATCCCAGTCCCAGTTCCCCGAGTGTGGTACCTTGTTCCCGAGAGGAGGAATGTAGGTTGAAGTTCAGGGGCAGTAAGAAGCTGTCTCACCAGTCTTGGGAGGAGGCTGTGGAGGAATGTCATGATGCACTGGTGGACTGGCTGGTGTTTAACCCGGAGCAGGATTTGGATGGAGTACTCAATATGATTATCAAAGAGCAGATGCTCAGTAGTTGTTATCCCGGGTTGCGCCAACACCTGTTGAGGTATGGCTCTTTTTGTCCATGGGAACTTGCAGAGGAAGCAGAGCGCTGGGAAAGTGCTAGAGGTCCTCTACTAGAGTCATTAGTGAGTGATTCCAACAATAGTGGGTCAGAGATCCTCCAGCCCAGCGTGGTGGAGGAGGCTCAGTGTAGCCCAGCTAGGTCCCAGGATAGCGAGGAGGGTGTAGGGGCTCACTGCCTGGCTCAGTGGAGCAGGAATGAGGGGGTGACCGAGGGTCCCCAGACGCCCGAAACCCTGCCTCAGGACTTGGATGGTTTCATGAGGGAACACCAAGTTGGGGACCTAGGCTGTCCTGTTAGTCCACTTGAGGAAGATCTCTTAGTGAGTAGAGGACCTGGAGCGCCTGTAAACAGGGCTCCTGTGGTTCTGGAGTCTGGCAGTACCGCTCCGGTAGGGAGGGTACAGGAGTCCAGCGTGAGGAGTGATTGGGGGATGAGTTCCCCAGTGGAAGAGCCTGTGGGTCAGGGACAACCCAGTTGGGCTAGGATCCCGTGTAGTGACCAGGGTGGCACCACTTCTGTTCTGGGGGATCTCCGCGCACTGTCAGGTGGACAGGGGACGGGAGATCAGCGCCAGACAGACAGTCGCTCGACATATGTGTCATTTGATAGCCTCAGGGGGATGGAGGGTAAGTCCCCAGAAGTCCTGGAGTGCCAGGCAATTATTCCACCAAAGGTTCTAGGCCGGAGGTTGGAAGGCCAGGTTCGGGATCAGCCTGACCTGAAGGGTGGGATGTCTGTTACCAGCTTCCCGACCGGCTCTTCTTCCAGAGGTACCGCCCCAGTTGGTAGGGAGCAGGGCTCTGGAAGAGGGTGCAGAGGGTGGGAGAGCCCACCTCTGGCCCCGGTACAACCTGAGGGGTTAAACCCTGGGTTGGAATGACGTTCTAGGTGTACCCCTCGCCAGAGGAGGAGGAACCCTAGGAGAAGAGGTAGGGGGAGGAGAGCCTTCCCTGAGACTCCTGGTCCACCTGAGGGTGTAGACCCTAGGCTGGAGAACCAGTGGCAGTCTAGTCCTGTCTTGCAGAAAGGAAGAGTGGAGAATGGCCGCTATGTGCCGGGGGTTACTACCCCCCACTCTGTGGTTAGGCAAGGACCGGTGGCACCTGGGTGGCCTAGGGCCTGGTCTTGGCCGCGGACAGCTTGGGAGTACCAGTGGGGTAGCCCAGTTGGTCCAGACAGTGGTGTTAGAAAGAATTCCATGGGTTCACCGTGACGTAGAACCGGAGGGTGTCCCTGCAGTTGCGGGCCCGCGTCCGTGTTCTATCGCCCCAAGCAGGGAAGTCCATCATTGGTCTGCCCTGCGTTTTGGCTGGAAGGGGGTTGTGTTGGACTTGGCCCTTCTGGCAGGTTCACCCCTGAACTTTTTTGCTTTTATTGGTGACTTGGTGATAGTGGTTTTTGGTTCCTGCGCACTTTCCCTGTGTCCCAGGGTAAAGTGCGTGCGCACCCTGAGTGCATGTGGTGAGATAGGCCTGCCCTCCCATAGGAATGCATGGGGAATGTATGCGTCCCTGGTAGTTCCTGATGCGTGGGGTGTGCATGGTCGAGTCTGGTATGTACAGATTCGTGGGGTTAAATGCTGCGCAATGATGCATGCGGCATGCGTGTAGCTAGTATGGAAGTGCCACTTCTAGAAGTGGGCACTTCGGTGTGCAGTGTAAAATGTGTGCCTTGTCGCGTGATTGGCTGGCTGAGGTCATGTGACGGGCTAGGGATTCCCCAGAGTCAGGAGGAGTCACCCGGTGGTGAATAGGGAGATCAGCAGCTAGATGGGTGGGAGGAGTACACCTGGGTCCTGAATAGGGCAGGGCTTTCCCCACACAATGCTGGCTCCGCCCCCTGTGGTGCGACTGATGACCCTAGCCCTGCCAGTGAATAGAGTGAGGGGCTGAGCACATCAAGGGTGCTCCCCAACCAGCTGCGACTGGTTTTCCCCCTCACCCTGAACCCAGAACAAAGGGTTTTACTGTATAAAAATGGGGCTGTGTCCCCACAGAAACTGTTCTGCTTTTTGGATCCTGACAGGAGGGGGCTGCTGCTGCTGGAGGCTAGGAGGAACCGCCACTTGGGACTGCCTCCCTGCCCTGGAGGGCCCAGTGAGCTGGCCCCTGGCCCAGCCTTGCCCCCTCCCTAAAACTTTGCTGGACCTTCTCTTTTTCTTTTATTCCCCCCAAAGCGCCTGGAAGCGCTTTCATTTTGACTTACAGCGCTAGGAGCGCTTGATCTGGAACTTTGCTGAAGCCTCCAGCGCCTGGGAGCGCTGGACTCTCCTTTAGCGCAGAAAGTGCTTCCACCTTTGCCCTTAGCGCCAGGAGCGCTTTATTTCTGATAGCGGGTGCATACCCCGCATACTGGTGCTGTCGCGGGTGCCCAACCCGCTTATTTGCCGTGGTTTAAAGGCGGGAGCCCACCCCGCGTACTGGTACCATCGCGGGTGCCTACCCCGCGTTATTAAGGAATTAATATCCCCAGCGGGTGCCCACCCCGCCAGGGACCTTCCCGTTCTCGCTGAATCTTGCTAAGCGGGTGCCTACCCCGTTTTATTGTTCCTTGGAGGGAAACGGAAGAAAGATCACCGCCGCGACCCGGGCTTGGCCAGGAAGCCAGGCAGCCGCGGTGAGGACGTGGGCGTGTCAAAACCGGAAGTCCGTGCTGACGGACGCGGGGCTCCCGTTAGGTCAGGGAAGCCCCGCGCCGGGAAGAGGAACGCCACCAAAAGGAGGAGCCAGCGGGAGCGGGCGGGAGCCTACCCCACGCTCCCGCAACCCAGAAGTGCTGCCACTGAAGAGAGCCTCCCCCGACAAGGCCACCGAAGAGAGCCTCCCCCGACGAAGTCCGGTGAGTGGGGCTCTGGCCTGAGGGGGGGTGCACGAAGCAGCCTAGGTGGTTGCTGAGTGCTAGTGGCGCTCCAACATACAGGGGCAGTTGTTTTACTGAGAAAGAGCGGCCCCGGAAGGCAGCGGGCCGCTCCAACATTGGCCCCCACTCTTGGTTTCAGAGCCTGAAGGCTCTAACAGGGCACTTTTTTTATTGAGCCACGAGGCTCTAGGGGGCATTTCCTGTTGTCTTGAGCCCACGAGGCTCCAACGAAGGGGGCAGAAAGGTTAAAGAGCCTAGAGGGCTCCAACGTCCCCCAGATTGTTTGTTTAGAGCCAAGAAGGTTCCACAGGGGCTTATTGTTTTCAGAGCCCAAAAGGCTCCAGCGACTTGGGGGTATTATTCCTCAGAGCGCCAGTGCGCTTCCACGTGGGTCATATCTGGTTAATGGCACAGTAGTGCCCAAGGTCATCTCCCCAGCTGCCCAGCACTTAGTGGGCAGCTGCAACGTTTAGGTGGTGCCCTGTGCGCGCGGGTTTGCGCAGCCTGGGCCGGCGCGCCCTGACTTTGCGGGACACAGGGCGTCCTAGCCCCTACAAGGCCAGTTGGCCTAGGGACTGCCACAGGTGGTGGCTTATGTGAGTTCTTGCGCAATTGTATTTTCCCTTGTGTTTACACCTCTGAATGTGCTTTTATGCGTCATGTGTAATGTGCTTTTACCCCTACAGGTATTGTGATGCTTAGGTGGTTTTTCTCCTAGTACAGGTGGTACTAGTGAGGTCCTGGTTCCCTGCGCGATATTTTCCTAAGGTGGTTAGGGTTGCGTAGGTGGTACTTACCTGATACCAGTAGTTACTGGTTGTGTGCTATATATGTTCTATTTTTAGTGCTACAGTGATTGTATGTGCTATGTTCTAAAGTATTATTCCTACGTTCTAAGTGCTATTTCTACAAAGTGCTAATTCCTGACAGTGGTCCATGTGGCCCTGTCCCCTGTATATATAATCCCTTGTAAATTCTGCCCGTGCCTGTTGGCACATTGTAAAGTGTGTGTTTTTATCTAATGTGTTTTGATATAATACAAAGGTTATTTTTATATAATACCTTGTGTGGAGTTTCCTTTGTGGTGGGCCTTGGGTGTTGTTGCTGGGTGCGCGCGCAAACGCTTTACACATTGCCTCAGAGATAAGCCTGACTGCTCGTGCCAAGCTACCAAGGGGGTCAGCAGGGGTTATCTTTGGCGTGTACCTTCCTTGCCCTGACTAGAGTGGTGGTTTCTGCCTGGCTTTGGCGCAAGCCCTAGCCAACCAGAAATCCCATTTCTAACAGTCATAAAAAGAATATTAGTGAATATAGTGTTCTTGTATAAATCTTCTTTGTCTTATCAACTGTTTGTTTTGTTGATGCGCTTTGTTAAAGTCACAAACCCAAAAGACTTCAATTCTTCCTGTTGAGGCGATATAAGATCCAGGTTTCAGGATTCTTTATTGAGGTAGGTTCGGCCTTTTGGCCATTCGAGGTAGATAATGTGCGGATAGAGTCCTGTCTGAGGTAGATCGTGTGTATAAAGGTAGCGGTAAGACCAAGACTGAGAGACTGGCCGCCTAGCCAGTATTGAGATTTCATACAGTCCTTCATTCCACTCTTAGGTCTGGCGAGGCTCTCCTCTTGCTCGTGCTTGCCTGAGAGAATTCCATTTCTTCCTGTGTGGGACCTTGTAGGTATCTTGTCAGCTCTTGGGGGTCTTCAAAGACGTGTGTTCTGCCTTTATCGGTGATTCTGAACTTTGTAGGGCCTATGAATCAGAAAATGATGTTTCCCTTGCTTAACTTGTCTCGCTGCGCCAGAAATCCTTTCCTTAAGTCCACTGTGGGTTTGGAGTAGTCCTGGGTGAGGATTATTTTTTGGCCATTCCACTGTATATTCTGGTTTTTCCTGGCCACTGCGAAGATGGCTTCCGTGTGTTGTAATCGGAGAGGTTTGCATATAATGGGGCATGGGATCGTTTTATTTGAGGTTTTGAAGGCTGGTACTCTGTAGGCCTTGTCTAGCTCGAAAGGAAGGTCAAACTTAATGTTGGTAATTTTTGGGATCATGTCCTGTATGAAGGCGATGCACAACCCGCTTTTCTCTTCCTCTCCTTCGGCGACTCCTTGTATTCTGATGTTCCCCCTCCTGTTACGATCGTTAATAATTCTGCTGTTTGTCTGCGAAGTACTGCCGCGGTTTTGGATAGCTCTAACAGAGCCTTGTTTGTCTTTTGTTCACCATCCTCTATATCGCTCACCCTCTGCTCTACCTCTGTTAGTCTGTTGTTCGCCGCATGGATGCCGGCTCTGACTGCGGCCAGTTCCAGTTCCAGCTGTATAGCATCCGTCGTTTGTTTAGTCGATTTTGCTAGGTCGTGGACATTCACCAGTTTTTTCAGGATCATGTCCAACGTGGTATTGATGTCATTCTTTTGTTTGATAGGGGAGTCAAGAGAGTCGCTCTTGTTCTTTTTTGGCTGCTGCTTAATTCTTCCTTCCATGCCAGCCATGCCAGCATCTCTTTTGCTGTAGGCTGAGCCTTCCTCTCGTTTTCCGCTCTATGGTTAGTATCTTGCCCCCTCACCTTGATGAAAATTTTGGGCGTCTCTTGTTGCCTCTTGTCCTCCAACCTTAGTATAGAGTCGCTATGCTGATGACGCACGGCTGTTGTTGTTTCCTGACCTTGTAGTCTGCCCCTTGCCCCTTACAACCTCCTTTGTTACTGAGTTGAGCCGCCTGAGCCGCGTGCCATCTCCCTCGTTGTTCAATTATGGGTAAATGGGTATTATTCCTCGCTACTTTGTGTTTGGCACAGTGGTGGCCGTGATTGCTGCAAGCTTATATCTTGTTCGGAAGGGCTGTATGCTTGTATACAGGGGGTTGTATGTTTTGTTAGTGTGGGTGGAGGGGTTTGATTTTGCCCACTTGACTTCTTGTTAGCCTTCGTTTGGCTTTATCACTTGTTTACTTCCACGTTATGCACCCCACTGAGTCATGGATATCATACTCATATCATACTACTGTGCTTAGTCATCCCCTTCTCTTATGCGTTGGAAATTTGGGACCACGTGAGTTGGCAACCACCGATTGCTAGGTCCTCTTCTGTACGTTTCTTTTGATGTATCTTGTGCCTCTGTGCCCTGGGCGAGTGGGGTTTTGCAGTCTTTACTCCCTCCTTATTTTGATTGCCAGCTGCCGGTATACTTCGCTTGCTGTATCTCTATGCCCGGTCAAGCTGTGTCAACGCCTTTATTTCAAACTTTCTATCGGGGAGAAAAGAATACTCGTTTTGGAGTTGTCTTCATTTATCGCATTTATCGCTGTGTTGCGCTGGGGGTGCTTCCTTAATGCTGAATTTGCAGGTTTGCAGGTTGGTTACCGCTGTGCTTCTTACTGGCTGTAATGGTGGCTCGCACTGATCGCTTACTTTCGTTTTTGTGCTTACGGCAATTTTCGGAGCTTGCGTTGTCGATAGCTACCGTAGTACTTCCCTGCACTTGTGAAAAGCTGATCCGGCGTGCCCCCTCTGTCGCGATCTTCCTATTGATTCTCTTTCCACCATCAGCTAGTTCTTTCCACACTGAGTTGTTTAACCGATATTCAAACTTAAAATAGCGGCCCCCATCGGTGGTTTCAGTTTTGTTATAAAATGAGCGAGTATCTACACCCACCAGAGTTCCCTGCTATTGTTACTGATGCCGCAGTGTTCTCCACGGGAGGTCTACAGCACTCACCTTACGTAAGCTCACTGCTGGACCTCCGGTGTTCGATTTTTTGTTTTTTGGGCACAATCAGCAGCAGGTCTGGCAGCGGTGGAGGGTCTCACTTGCAGGCACCTTCTTGGTCTCTACCGCTTGCTCCTGGAGAATCTCTTCTCCGTACTTTTCTCACTTTCGCTGTTGTGGCTGGGATAGCAAGTCCGGGTCACTTTCTTCCTTGGTATCTCCGCTGTCTATCGGTGTGCTCTTTTCCTTAAACTAACCGGCTCTTGTGTGTTCTTTTTGTTGCTCGCTTCCAGGTTTGGCGGAGCGCTGGATTCAGGCGTCTAATCCCATTGCCGTCCAAGCCACGCCCCAATGGGTAACTGCTTTTAACAAAGATCCTTTTGTTACTTGCAGTTAATAGATTGCAGTCCTCCTAATGTAACCATCACTGTCCTATGCAACACATCATATACATTGATTTACACACATATGATTTATTGTCAAGCGCTCTGACACCTTGCATTATAATGAGTAGGGTTATAGCGCTTTAAAAGAAATAAATCCAATAGCAGAATTTAAATTGTTATTTGTGTAAATACTGGGATAAACCAACACATCTAACATTCCTACAGTGTGTTTATATCTCTTTGCTCCAGTGACTGAACTAAGTCAAATGCAGGCCTCTCTTAAGTACCTGTGAATTGACAAGCTGTGTGCATTTGTTTTCCCTCAATTGCTTCTAGGGATGCATCTTCCTCCTCACCTCCCCCACCCTCCCATAGCCTCCAGCCAGGATACTTAACCAAAAGGAGGCCAGATGGACCCTTCATATCGACCTTTGATATGGGCTCAGCTGAAATTTGATAAGCCCTCTCTACCAGTCCTGCACTGGGACAGGCTTGTCTTCTCCTGGCACACAGCAGCAAAGTTTAACATATGTATTGGCATTTTTCCGTTTCTATTTATAAATACGAAAGAAAAATATTTTTCCGTCTGTATTTATATGCGAAAATCAGTTTAAACGGAAAACCGGGAGCCTTACTTATGATACAGAAGGTATATTAAAAGCCTTCATGGACACATACGGTGACCTGTATGCATCTCGAGACACAGCCACATCACAAGAAACATTATCATACTTGAAGGATATCGTATGAGCTGAGCCCCTCTGCAGCCTTCGGAATCTCTTCTCCGGGGTTGTCAGTGGTGCAGCCTGACCATAAACGCTTAAGTGCATTATATCTTAAACGGTTAATGCTAACTTTGGACTGGCTGCACGGAAATATGTTGCGTTTGGTGTCAAACACCTTGGAATCATAACCCCACATCAGTTCTTGATATGAGGATATGATCCCACCCTTCTAGAGGGAGAGACATGGCAGTACTGGTATACCCTGTAGAAATCTAACAGAGCCCTGGCATCACAAAATGGATGCTACAGCCACAGACATGGGTCTGGCCTCCTGCTGCTGACCGAAACTCTGGCAGGGGAGGTCTGGACAATATGTTTCTTGTCACAGGGAGGTGTAACTACCTCTCAGTCAGGCTTATGTGTATTGGGGCTGGGTGGGAGCACTCTCAGAGTGCTTTGAGGTCCTGCATTGGGGGCACATTTGGTGTCCCTGTGCATAGTCCAGCTCAAACCGATTCAGGGGCTTCCAGCCCCTGCTCTGGCGTGATACTGGACAAAGGAAATGGGTGTAGCCACCCCTCATTCCAAACCCTCCCATAGGTGGGTCCCCAGAGCTAGTCCAACCCCTTTCTTAGGTATAAGTAAGGAACCCCTGGCAACAGGACTTTAGATATCCCTGGACGAAACTCTGAAGCTGAATCCTGGAACTTTGATGCTCTACTAAAGACTAGAGGACTGAAGAAATCTCCCTGCCGGTCCGCATCTCCGAAGCTCCCGCCGGACTCCAAAGTATTTTCAGCCCAGGAAAAGGATTTCCAGACATCTCAGAGGCCGACCCGAGTCCCCAGCAAAGCTGAGACCCACAGCCCTCGTGAGTAGCGTGGAACCAGAACTCCTGGTCACCATGCACTTTTGCAAGTGCATTGACTTCTCGATGTCTCTTGAACTCCTGCTTGGGATTACTTGTAGCCCCCACCTCGAGCAGAAGATCCACTGAAGATTGTTGGCATAGTCACACCGAGTGATCCGTGGGCCGCCATTTGTCTTTCCTCTTGAGGTCCCTTCACGATCCCTGGTCCGTCGACTGGTGGGTCCCTGTGAAGGTAATTTTGATTTTCCTTGGGCTTCCCTGATTGCTCCAGATGTGCCCTGACTCCTTACCAAGTGGTGAGTCCCTCAGACCTTGCTGGTCTGCACTGAAGCATTCTGCATGGGTTGCTGTTGCCAAGGCATGTTGTGTCCAATCCAGGCACCGACACTGCAGCACTCGTTATCCTTTGTGGGACAGCTCAAATCCAGCTCCTTGTCATCCTCAATGCCACCTGGTCCTCGTGGCTGAAGAGTCAAGCTTCACCTTCTTCACCTGAAATCCCCCGACATCAGTGGGCATCTGCCTATCGTCCTCCTGGTCACTGGCAAGTGACCCAGACTCTGTCCCCTCTGCTTTCAGGTTCTTCTCAACCTCGATCCAGGCTTGGATCTCTTTGGACACTTGGCATCTTCCCGGTAGCAGCACTTCTTTGCCAGCTCCCATTGAAATCGACAACATGACTTGACACCATTTGACACCTATGCACCCGGCTTCCCTGGGTGAGGTAACTCAAGTACTCTGGTGCTCCCGTGGGTGTTGACCCTAGAACTTCCAAAGTCCCAAAGGGTTTCGTCCTGACTCATTTCTAAGTGTCCCTAATCTTTAAAAGTCTAACTGCGACTTTCCCCATAGAAGCTAATGGGAGCTCGCGGCTGTGTTCTCACACTGCACACGGACCCCGTGGGTCCCCTGTGTCACTACCTTGGGATCCCAGTGATTCTACAGGCTCTAGGCCTTGTGTCTAGTTAAGTCGTGGTTCTTATACCACTATTTTAGTACATGGTCTGGCTCGCCCCTAGTGCCTGACGTGTATTTGTGCTATTTTACTGTCATATTTGAAGTGTAACTTATGTGTTTTGACCTCTAGCCTCATGAAGAGTCTAGGAGGGTGTGTTTAGAAATAAATACATATATTTTATATATATACCTGGTGTGGTTGTCTTTCATTTAGGCATTCAAGAGATTAAGACTGGTAAAACAAGCTGCTTTACATTCCCTCAAGACTTAGCCTGAAGGCTGCTCTCCATAGCTACCACTAGGATAGCTTTTAATAAAGGTTGTCTTTAACCTATCATCAATAAGAGGTTGTTTGGACAGGTACAGGGTGCCCACTATAATTAGTGGACAGCATAAACCAGGCCAACTTCTCACAACGACATGGTGCTATATGTCCGCGACCCAACTAATAATCTTTCCTCCCTATTACGGGAGTATATTAAATTTGTGCGTCACTCCGGTCTCCAAATTAACTGGAGCAAGTCTACAATAATTCCCCTAACAGAGACCACTCAGCCTGACCCCGCTGAGTTCCCGCTTGATTGTCAGACTGTCCCGGTTAAGTAGTTAGGAGTCTGGTACCACTGTGACCCTGACACAGTCATATGCGCAAACTATGGGACAGCCATCAGTAAACTTGAAGAGAAGGTAGAATGATGGATCCAGTTTCCACTTTCCCTAGCAGACAGAATGGTCATACTTCCGAAATTTCTTTATCTCTTTAATAATATCCCCATACCTCCGCTAGCGGCTGTATTCCAAAGGCTTATAGCTAGCGTCACTCATCTTCTATGGGCAGGTAAACAAACACGCATTGAATTACGCACGCTAACGTTACCCTACTCAAAAGGTGGTTTTAAAGTACCAGATTTCCTTCTTTTATTATTTGTGTGCTCAAGCGCAGCATGCGCACTATTGATATCATCCGATCCGTTACCTGCCACACAAGGCGATTTAGGATGGAGATGCACATCCAATCCCACTACATAGTATACTACCACACCCATGCACTTATGTGACTAAGCACAAGATAAACACAATGGGCCCGATTCACAGAACTAACTTAAGACAAAATCCTAAACTTACTACCATTTTGGTAATCACAGAATGCACTTAGTCATTTTGGTATTCACAGAAGGCACTTACTCATTGATGAGTAAGTGCCTTCTGTGAATACCAAGAGTAAGTGCCTTCTGCGAATACCAAAATGGTAGTAAGTTTAGGATTTTGTCTTAAGTTAGTTATGTGAATCGGGCCCACTACGCCCTACAAACATGGCATGGCTGCGAATGGGAAGGCTAGCACATAAATTGCCATTATATGTGCCGGCAATGCCACTGAAACACCATCCAGCTTTATCAGTCACTCAAGTAAGGGTTGTAATGGAGTTACTACAGAGGGTGAGTATTGATAAGATGGAAGATCTATATCAAGATGGCACTTTCATAGAAGCTGATGATCTTACCTATATTAGCACCCAAACACTACTTTTTAAATTTACTTACCATAGACTACGAGGTGCCATAAAAAGTCTGTACCCTACCCTCCCAATTAACCACCTACGCTGAAAGCACTGCAAATGATTATCAATAACACTCATAACGTACATATCGTATCAGGTGGTAACAGATCTACCAGGAGTTCTCATAATCTTCTACTTAAACAACAACGTTTCTCCAAGAAGAAAACATACAATCGTACCTTCTCAGGAATGGCTCCCAGGATTTGGAACGCCTTACCCCCAGAAATGAGACTTAATCCGTCCGCTGCTTTTTTAAAAAAAGAAGTGAAATCGATTCTCATGTCCAAATTCACTTGAACCTTTTCTTATACACTCTTTTAGATATGTGCTAATCTCTAATAGTTACCAGTACTGTATTCACATAATTCTGTGTATTTATATGTATATGCCATTCACCTATATTTGCCCTGTAAAGCGCTCTGATACCCGCAAGGGTCTTTTTCGCGCTATACAAAACCGTCAAAAAAATAATAATAAATAACAAAACTATATATACTACTCCAGGAAGACATTGAGGGAAATACATATAAAGCACTAGAACGGTGGAACAACCTACTAGAAATACGCCTCACTGAAGAAGAATGGTCTAGCTGTTGTACCTTGAGTGCTATGCTCACTCCTAATGGTAAACTGCATCATACATTATAAATATCTACATCAAACATATCACACAACTATTAAGCTGAACAAATGCGGACTCAGACCTGATGCACGCCGCCAGCGATGTGTAATGGATAATGCCGACTTTCTCCACCTAGCGTGGCACTGCCCTCATATTAGGAAGTATTGGGAAGACACTACCAGGACACTGAGCGAGATACTGGGAACCAACAGAGACTGTACAATTCAGATGTGCCTATTAGGTCTGGTAACTATTTTGCGTTCTGTCAGGCGAAAACTTTGTACGATCGCATTATTACTGGCAAAGAGGAGAGTATCCATGTACTGGGGGGGCAAAAAATATCCATGTGGTAAACAGTGGCTTCGTGATGTGGCATATTGTAGAGATAACTTGCAGACGTATGAAGAAGAACTCCCTAGTAGCTCTAGACCCAGAGACTACTGGACAGACTACCTTCAATCTCATCAAAATGTATTGATACCTACCAATGAATAAGTCACTGTAATTTGGTTGGAAATAATGCAAAGGTATTGTGATGTACGGTACTAATTACCAATGGCATTTATATACCTCACTTTCTTGTTCTTTTTGTAGTGAGCACTTTGAAAGCCTGTACTGGTGTTGTAAGGTTTGTAAGAATACAATAAAAATGACTTTAAAAAAAGGAAGGTTTGCTTGAGTGCTTGATATCTTTAGTGCGTTTCCAGATGAAGATTTCTACGTTTGGACTTAGTCACTTTTATGAAGCTTTGATTCCTCCTGCGGGACAAGGCTGTAGGCTGTAGCCGAACAGTGCCCCATGAGTCTGGCTATCTTCTCTGCGACATCCAGCTGAAATTGATTTGCTGGTTAATAAATGTTTAGAGAGTGAGCAACACAAATATTTGTCCCAGCAGAAATACACCTTCATCAAATTGATTGGGCAGATTTGTACTGGTCCTTCTGAGGTCTTTGGAGCCAAAAAGTTTCTAAGTCCCATTGTTGGACTTGGAAATTTTTGCAGGGTCATCCCTTAACTTTTTGCCTTCCTCCGGTATTTTTTCTGACCTGGTGTTGGTGGTTTTAGGACTCTGGGCACTTTATCATTGATGTCCAGTATAAAGTGCATGTGCTCTCTATGGTAAACGTGGTAAGATCGGTCTACACCTGTTTGGCATATTTAATTTACCGATCAGTCCCTTGTAAAGTGGTATCTCATAAACCCAGGGCCAGTAAATGAAATGCTACTGGTGGGCTTGCAGTGCTGCTTGCGCCACCCACCAAAGTAGCCTTTCAAACCTGTCTTAGGCCTCTGCCATTGCAGGGCCTGCGTGCGCAGTTTACTGCCACTGTGACATGGCAAATAAAGTGGGTGCCACATCTGTGACTCCCCTCTTACTACATATCAGTCACCCCTAAGGTAGGCCCTAGCTAGCCCTATGGGCACGGTGCGCTGTATGTAAAAGGTAGTACATGTGCGTTAACTGTGTGGCATTTCCTGGTAGTGACAAACAGCCATTTTGGTTTCTCTCTACGGTGAGGCTGCCCTCTCATAG
Organism: Triturus cristatus; assembly: GCF_964204655.1. Lineage (NCBI taxonomy): Eukaryota > Metazoa > Chordata > Amphibia > Caudata > Salamandridae > Triturus > Triturus cristatus. Next base: position 756,627,378 of record NC_140581.1, read on the forward strand.
AAATGCATTGGGGATTCCCTGATATATGGTTCAGTGGTAATTCCTGATATGAGAGGAGTAGCATGATCAAGTTTGGTATGTTTGGAATAGTGGTAATTAATTCTGCATAATGGTGTTCGCAGATCTATTATCACTATTTTAGAAATGCCACTTTTAGAAGTGGGCGTTTCTGTGTGCAATGTGTCTTTGTGCCTGCCTGTTGTGTATTGCATGTCATGCTCTGGATGCCAGGGGCTGGGGAGGTGCAGTGGCTCCAGAGGGGCTGGGTGAGTCAGCGCTAGGCTGAATAGGCCGATCTGCATTTGGAGTAGTGGGCGGATTAGCACCTGACCCTGAACAGGACTGTACCTGCCTTCCACAATGCTGGCTCCACCCCCCTGTGGTGTGTCTGGGGCCAGAGCCTAGACTGACAATGGGGACTGTTGTGCACTTGTTAAGTGCCCCCCAGAACTGGTTTGGACTAGGTCCAGTGACCTGCCCCAGGGCAGTCCAAAGACCTTAAGGCAAATAAATATTGGGCCTGTGACCCCAGGTAAGGGTGTGCTGCTTGGTGCTTACTTTGGGCCGGCAGGCTGCTGGACTGCCAGGAGGAACCGTCCCTGGGGGACTGACTTGCTGCCCTGCTTGGCAGCTGAAGGAGCTGTTGTCTGCCCAGGAGACCCGGTGTGCTGGCCTGTCTGTGCACCTTCGGGAGGAGAAGCGCAGTCTGCTCCCTGCGGTGTCAGCAGATAAGAGACAGACGGAGTGCTGCTCATTTTTCCTGATTTCCTGGCCCTGTAGAGGAGAGCGTGTTGCTGGATCCCCTCGTGGAGAACACGCAGGGTGGAGGGCTGAAATTAGCCCTGGAGCTGAGGTGCGGGCTCACCAGCTGAGACGCCGTCGGTGGTAGCCTACCCTGCATTGCTGGCACCTGGTTGTGGGCAGGGCTGGCCAGAGGAAGCTGAGAGAAGGCAGGAAGTCAGGTGTGTTGGTGCCTGATGGTTGGAGGGGCTCCCTGTGCTGAGGAGCAGAGTCCTGCGTGCCTGCTGCTGAAGACAGAGCCTCGTGGGCTCACCTGACTCCATGAGAAGAGGACCGGAGCCTCGCAGGCTTCCTCGTTGACCGCATTCATCCTGGTGTCCATTTGCCAACAAGGAGAAGCCCTGGTGAGTGGGGCGTACCCGGCACACTGTTGGTGCTTGCTTGTTTTGGTCTTCCTGCAAAGAGAAGCCCTGGTGAGGGGGGCTCACAAGGCACATGGTTGGTGCCTGCTTGTTCCACAGTTGCGCCACCAGATTGCGGGCAGCTGCAGCTGTAACGTGAGGGGCATTTTGGTGTCTACAACGAGACAAGGGTGAGTTGCACTCTCACCCCTATTTTTGTACCGGTATATTGGGGCCACTACTCTGCTATATTGGCAGCCTGGTGGCTAGTTCAAAGGCTACATGCTAGTAGACCCCTGACTTTAGGACAGAGGGCATTATGGGAAAGACCAAGACGGGCCCCCGAGGAAGGCCAGTCGGCCTGGTGTTCGCCTCATGTTTTGGTGGGGCGTAAGGCCCTGAGGTTATGTGTGCACCTTATGAGTGTTACTGGGGTGCATTGGTGATTTAGGATGTACGCCTAAGATGTTATGCATAATGTGTTTATGCTACTGTGGAAATATGGATTTTTCTGGTCAATTATGTCCCCTATCTTGGACCCCAACGGTTCTATGTGCATGTTACAAGTACATGTATGTTCCCTCCAGTTCCAGTTATGAAGACGCAAATACATGTGTGTCCACCGTTAACATGTCCTCTTTCAGATCCGCCATGAATGGGCCGGATATTCCATTCCTAAGTACGAAAGGCCACCGCCTTTATATGATTCACTTATGCCATTTTACAGTTCAGACGAGTAGGCCCTGATTCTGTCATCAAGCTTTTCTTGCTTTCTGTCTCTGAAGCTCCAGTCCGAGCCTGCATCTGTGACCATGAACTTTGTCTCATTCCCTGCGCGGCTCACGATGCCTGACATCAGCTTGCTGCCTGCCAAGAACTGTATTTCACCTTCGGAAATTATCTGCTCCGCTCCCTGCCCAATGCATTCCTGTCTAGTAGCTTAAGTAAACATTCTGCCAGCTACCGAGCAAAGGCCCGGCTTCTCTGTCTTTATGCAAGTAATTCATAGCCCTGTTACTATGGAAGATTCCTGCCCTCGCATCTAGTGTAGACACTTAGACGCTTGTACACGCACTAACAGTCAGTATAGTCAGTATAGAATAAGATTCTACTCTAAGAGACCTCTCTTTTGGATAACATAGTTCTTTAAACATAGGATGTTAGATATGATTTGGGATTAGGTTGACTTGACCCTCCAGACATCTGTCGCCACATGTAGAGTTAAATGTCAAGTCCCCTTCACCCCCTAGCTGCATGTCAATCACACGTCATGCTGCTGCGCACGCATTTCTGCCAAGTATTTCTGCTGACATTGCGAAATTATTTCATAGGTCCACCCATATGTAACATCACAACCAATGACGTTTCCTTGTTACTCCCAATTACGCCTCCTTCATCTACGCATGTGAAATGTTATCTTTGCTATCAATTGTTACGCCTCTTGCATTTGCTTCGCTGTAATGCCTATTGTATAAAAGTTATTAATTATCAATAATGTATGTACTTCACTTCCTGAGCCTCCGTGGTGATGGAACCTGGAGTCCACGATTTCGAAATCGTTTATTGGAATAAAGCCCGTTCTTAACCTCTAATACCACGGATTCTGCCTCTTATTTATTGAGCTATTTTTATTATGTTCTGTATCAAATTAAGTCCCGGTAATTAAATTATTTACCACATAAATGGCGCCCGAACAGGGACACTTTCTCATCTCACGCGCCGGCGGTGCGTTGCAGGCCCGGTCTCCTGCCACAGCTGGACGGACAACAACGCGTACCAGCAGGATTTCCTGTATCTCCCTCCGGTCAAGCGGGGGCGACTGAGGCTGCGATCAACACCCAGACGAGGCGGTGAGAAGTGCGAAGTATCCCGACCAGAGCCTAGCTGAGAGAGCAAGATCCGAGGTATACAGAGGCCCACCAGTTTCCGAAGTCCCGAGTCGAGTCCAGTGTCTGAAGTTTTCGAGTCGAGTCCAGTCCAGTCCGGTCCAGTTCAGTTCAGTTCCGTTCCGAGGCCTTCCGTTCCGAGCTACCCGGTGAGTACCATTACTGGGGAGGCGTTCTGGCGTGCACATAAGTTGTGCCGGTCCAGACGGGTTTGGGTACACAAATCCGGTCTGCACTGTTTTAGCAGTGTATCTGTACTGTTTAGCAGTATATCTAGTATATCTAGTATATAAATTCAGAAGAATTCAGTTAATGCCGAGTATTATGTTCAGTAATTAAGTTTCCTTAGATCGTCATCTTCATTGTTGCTCATTTAAAAATGTTAAATGTTAAATGTATTAATACGTCCTGCATATTGTGGTGTGAATGACTGTTCATTATCGTGGTTTATTGTATTAAGTTTGTTCAAGACCAAGTATCAGACCAGTTCTCAATATGCCGCTCTTTTCGAAACTAAGACAGATCACAACTAGAAAAGGGGTACTCGAAGAAGCTGTTCCTATTCCTCCTAGGGACACTCCAGGGTACTTCATGTATCATAAACACGGCCTAGACGCTATATTATTTCTTGATTTATGGGTAGACTACACTAAGGAATTACCAGAAAGTCAGAGGTGGCCCGCAGCTGGGACCTGGGATGCAGAGTGCATCGTGAAAGTAGAGGAAGAATTATGGAAAAAGAAAGCTAGACAATCACAGAAAGACGCCATTGAATTATGGCGTAAAGAATCGTATAGACGAACAGAAAAAGCACGTAGACAGGAAGAGAAGAGTAAGGAGAATTCAAATAAAGTCCGAGAAAATCTATTAATTGAAGAAGGTACACGAGTGAAATCAGAACAAGTAGACAGACAAAGAAATGCCCTTATGAAGGGTATGTATCCCCTTCTGGCCGAGGGATTACCTAAGGCTACTCCGGGGATACCAAAAGACTTGCCACCCCCATTATTTCCAATAAAAGTACATTCTAAGGGGCATCCTAGAACCGCAGAAGATGTTTTTCTTTCCTCATATTTAGATGACGCAGCTCCCGAGTATGCTAACTCCGCCCCACATAGACCGTTGTCCGGGGAGGTTCAACGCCAAGATCCTGTATCTATATCCTTACAGCAGACACAAGTTCCGGCAAGCACGTCCGTTTCCACATCTGTTCCTACAGCTACTTCTATAGCTGTGTCCACACCTATAGTTGCTGTATCGCGTTCTACGAATCCTTTCACGCCCCATACTCCAGACGGGGTTACTGGAGGTGCTACCAACATTTTCTCTACGCCACCCAGAGTAAATAAACTTACCTTTCAAGAGTCAGCACATCCGCGTACCTCCAAACTCATAAATGCCCGCACGCTTAAGGAACTTCTTATAGATTGTAGATATGACCCTGTGCCCGGCAAAGAGGACGAAATGATCATGGCATCATTACGTATCAGACGAGCCGCGGTGTATTTAGGGAAGTTACCAGGAATGACTATGCATCTAGATAATATATATCATTATGTCCAAACAGGGCGAGACTCTGAATGTATTAACAGAGCTATGGAATACCAGAAAGTGGAGATACAGGGGGAACTGTTACGTTTCCTCATAAATTGCGTAATCAGAAATCAAGACCGACCGGGGGTAGATCCGGAAATAATGCAAACTCTTACCAGATGGAGCCAGAATATATCAGAAGGGAGACATGATAGGCAAAAATGTATAATAGCTATGTGCAGAAAGATCCGAAAAGAAATAGAACGCCTACACGAAGAGAGATTAGCGGTAGACCAGTTTGAACAAAACGAGGAGGAAGAAGGATCAGGACCGTCCACAGGACAGTCAGAAACGATAGCCTATGTAGGTAGAGGAAGATCTTGTAATAATACTAGATACTTTACTGACCCAATACGTCCGATATGTCCAGATAATAACAGGAATTTCCAAGCACCTATAATAAATATGAGGTCCCCCGAGCATTCGTTCCAAGCCGCTGACAAATTACTGCGAGAACGAAGGGGTTATCATTTACTCGATTCTATAGATGAACAAGAATTAGCCAGGTCAGCCGTTCATTGGGTTGACAGTCCCGGAAAATATGGTGATGATACAGTAGCACACACATTTTTGAACCTCACCCCAGATGAACAGCGTTTAGCTGGGATTTATATGATTCAACAACTTCTTATACTATATAAAAGCCAACATTCAGATCCTGGTCCCTTACCTGATATATTGACTGAATTACTCACGAATAGATGGAGAGGTTCAGGTACTAAGTTAATTAAGGAAATATTAGAATCCAGAAAGCAGTACATTCTTTTTATATGCCCAGAACATGTCTCACTGCCCATTAAGGAAAGAACCATGTATTACATGGACAGACAGAATCCCTTACGAGAAGTACACCCAATAAAGGGCGAGGACAATCAGTTTAAACGTGTATATGTATATACGCCCATATCGAAAATAGAATTGTTAGAAATGAAGAAAGTGGTACCCAGTCATGACAAAGACCCAGCGGGTTTCCACCGAGAAATTAAAGACATGTTACTCATGGGAGAGTATACCTATCCCGACATTATGACAATATTAAAGGTATTAATGCCTGCTGGCATTTATGAAAAACTCAAGGAAAAAGAGTGGGAGGTAGGAGACCAAAAGATAGATTGGACAGCATTAGAAAATGAAGAAAAGGCCGGAGGTCCAGGTTCGGGGCTTGGGGACAAAACTAAAGCATTACCAGGTTTACTAGTACAGGTACTGCCACGTTTATTAACTACGAAAAAGGAAGACTGGGGTGCAATCTCAGCCTGTAAACAAAAGCAAGATGAAGACACTAGTGATTTCTATGCCCGATTCGAAAAATGTTTTGGTATAAATAGTGGTATAAAAGCAAGTAGCGAGTCATACCCACATCTGTTTGTGACAAAATTAGTTGAAAATTCCTTGCCCCAAGTGAAGAATAGAGTATTAAAATTCGAGAGTACCTGGCAAGGTAATACCCCATCACAAATGTTACAAATGTTACAGTATCATTACAATAGAATTAGAGAAGAACAAGAACATGAACAAAGACGCATGAAAGACACAAAAATGAAAATGCTAGTCTCCCAGACAGTTCCAGCTGAAGGTCATAAAAAGGGTACGACACAGTCCGGTGATTCAGCAGGACCTGTAAAAGGGACATGCAACTATTGTAAACAGCCAGGACATTACATACACGATTGCCCAGTCCTGAAGCGTAATATCGCCACAGGTATTACAAAAGAAAGACCACGGCCACCTAGACAGGATCAGAATGAACAAGGAGCACCGCAGCATGCACAGGCCATGCCAGCTCCACAACAGTCTATACAGTTTGTGCCAGCCGCACCAGCGTTGCCTGCTGCTGCCACACAAACCACGACACGACAGCTGTACCAGACCGCACAGTATGACTACCCTGATTATCAACGATACGCATGAACCAGCCTAGAGAGGGAAGTTGACTTACCCCTTATCGAGGTCCCTGTAGACCAAGAAGGACCTTATGTACATAGTGAATTATTAGGTCAAGACAGAAAATTTTTACTCGATACAGGGGCAAGTCGAACAACTATAAAACGTAGTGAAGTTCCAGGGGCACCCCTCTCAGGCTCACAGAATATATCCCTTGGTTTTTCAGGAAAACCTATTGTTAATGAAGTATCACAGCCTCTTCCTCTTACGATAGGACCCTTGACCAGAACTACAGATTTATTGCTTACTAAATCATGTCCAGAAAACTTGTTAGGTATAAAAACACTGAAAGCTCTAGGAGCTATAATATGTTGTTCTCCGGAAGGAGTAAGATTGTTTTTACGTAATTTCAAAGGTCATTATGTGTCTCAAGACATGGATTCCCGACTGCAGACTTTACCCACACATTTATGGGCACAAGGCCCTACAGATGTTGGTTGCATGAACATTACACCATATCGAGTCACACTAAAGGCAGGAGTGGTACTACCACGAATGCGACAATACAAGTTACCCCCAGATGCTGTAATGGCTTTACTGCAAATCATTGACGAGCTTATTGGCCAAGGAGTGGTTGTGGAGACCGACTCCAATATATGTAATTCACCGATAATTCCGATTCTTAAACGAACTGATCCAAAGGCTCCCCCAGTATATCGATTGGTTATTGATCTGCGCGAATTAAATAAATGTATTGTACCACAATACCCTGTAGTTCCAGACATCTCTTCATTACTGACAGCTATTGATTCCGAAGCAACATTCTTTACTGTAATTGATCTCAAGAATGCCTTTTTCAGCGTCCCAATAGATCCGGAAAGCCAATATTTGTTCGGATTTAGTTTAAATGGACGTAGCTTTAAATTCACACGCGCACCTCAAGGATTTACAGAAAGCCCCAGCATCTATAGCCAAGCATTGAAACGAGAACTTGACAGTATCCACATGCCAGTCAACACTGCTCTGCTTCAATATGTCGATGATCTGCTGATCACCGCCCGAAGCGAACCTGAATGTGAAAAAGCATCACTGACGGTTTTACAATTTCTAGCCGAAAAGGGGCACAAGGTGTCCCCTTCTAAGCTGCAATTCTGTGTCCAGCGAGTTATTTACCTTGGTCACTCGCTGTCCAAGGAGGGAAGGCAGCTTACACCAGATCGTATCCAGCTAATTGCAAATATGCCAATACCCAAGACACAAAAGGAGGTGCGGGCTTTCATAGGCCTCACTTCATATTGTAGGCAGTGGATCCCTCAGTATGCGTTTCTAGCAAAACCAGATGAAGATTTCTACGTTTGGACTTAGTCACTTTTATGAAGCTTTGATTCCTCCTGCGGGACAAGGCTGTAGGCTGTAGCCGAACAGTGCCCCATGAGTCTGGCTATCTTCTCTGCGACATCCAGCTGAAATTGATTTGCTGGTTAATAAATGTTTAGAGAGTGAGCAACACAAATATTTGTCCCAGCAGAAATACACCTTCATCAAATTGATTGGGCAGATTTGTACTGGTCCTTCTGAGGTCTTTGGAGCCAAAAAGTTTCTAAGTCCCATTGTTGGACTTGGAAATTTTTGCAGGGTCATCCCTTAACTTTTTGCCTTCCTCCGGTATTTTTTCTGACCTGGTGTTGGTGGTTTTAGGACTCTGGGCACTTTATCATTGATGTCCAGTATAAAGTGCATGTGCTCTCTATGGTAAACGTGGTAAGATCGGTCTACACCTGTTTGGCATATTTAATTTACCAATCAGTCCCTTGTAAAGTGGTATCTCATAAACCCAGGGCCAGTAAATGAAATGCTACTGGTGGGCTTGCAGTGCTGCTTGCGCCACCCACCAAAGTAGCCTTTCAAACCTGTCTTAGGCCTCTGCCATTGCAGGGCCTGCGTGCGCAGTTTACTGCCACTGTGACATGGCAAATAAAGTGGGTGCCACATCTGTGACTCCCCTCTTACTACATATCAGTCACCCCTAAGGTAGGCCCTAGCTAGCCCTATGGGCACGGTGCGCTGTATGTAAAAGGTAGTACATGTGCGTTAACTGTGTGGCATTTCCTGGTAGTGACAAACAGCCATTTTGGTTTCTCTCTACGGTGAGGCTGCCCTCTCATAGAAATGCATTGGGGATTCCCTGATATATGGTTCAGTGGTAATTCCTGATATGAGAGGAGTAGCATGATCAAGTTTGGTATGTTTGAAATAGTGGTAATTAATTCTGCATAATGGTGTTCGCAGATCTATTATCACTATTTTAGAAATGCCACTTTTAGAAGTGGGCGTTTCTGTGTGCAATGTGTCTTTGTGCCTGCCTGTTGTGTATTGCATGTCATGCTCTGGATGCCAGGGGCTGGGGAGGTGCAGTGGCTCCAGAGGGGCTGGGTGAGTCAGCGCTAGGCTGAATAGGCCGATCTGCATTTGGAGTAGTGGGCGGATTAGCACCTGACCCTGAACAGGACTGTACCTGCCTTCCACAATGCTGGCTCCACCCCCCTGTGGTGTGTCTGGGGCCAGAGCCTAGACTGACAATGGGGACTGTTGTGCACTTGTTAAGTGCCCCCCAGAACTGGTTTGGACTAGGTCCAGTGACCTGCCCCAGGGCAGTCCAAAGACCTTAAGGCAAATAAATATTGGGCCTGTGACCCCAGGTAAGGGTGTGCTGCTTGGTGCTTACTTTGGGCCGGCAGGCTGCTGGACTGCCAGGAGGAACCGTCCCTGGGGGACTGACTTGCTGCCCTGCTTGGCAGCTGAAGGAGCTGTTGTCTGCCCAGGAGACCCGGTGTGCTGGCCTGTCTGTGCACCTTCGGGAGGAGAAGCGCAGTCTGCTCCCTGCGGTGTCAGCAGATAAGAGACAGACGGAGTGCTGCTCATTTTTCCTGATTTCCTGGCCCTGTAGAGGAGAGCGTGTTGCTGGATCCCCTCGTGGAGAACACGCAGGGTGGAGGGCTGAAATTAGCCCTGGAGCTGAGGTGCGGGCTCACCAGCTGAGACGCCGTCGGTGGTAGCCTACCCTGCATTGCTGGCACCTGGTTGTGGGCAGGGCTGGCCAGAGGAAGCTGAGAGAAGGCAGGAAGTCAGGTGTGTTGGTGCCTGATGGTTGGAGGGGCTCCCTGTGCTGAGGAGCAGAGTCCTGCGTGCCTGCTGCTGAAGACAGAGCCTCGTGGGCTCACCTGACTCCATGAGAAGAGGACCGGAGCCTCGCAGGCTTCCTCGTTGACCGCATTCATCCTGGTGTCCATTTGCCAACAAGGAGAAGCCCTGGTGAGTGGGGCGTACCCGGCACACTGTTGGTGCTTGCTTGTTTTGGTCTTCCTGCAAAGAGAAGCCCTGGTGAGGGGGGCTCACAAGGCACATGGTTGGTGCCTGCTTGTTCCACAGTTGCGCCACCAGATTGCGGGCAGCTGTAACGTGAGGGGCATTTTGGTGTCTACAACGAGACAAGGGTGAGTTGCACTCTCACCCCTATTTTTGTACCGGTATATTGGGGCCACTACTCTGCTATATTGGCAGCCTGGTGGCTAGTTCAAAGGCTACATGCTAGTAGACCCCTGACTTTAGGACAGAGGGCATTATGGGAAAGACCAAGACGGGCCCCCGAGGAAGGCCAGTCGGCCTGGTGTTCGCCTCATGTTTTGGTGGGGCGTAAGGCCCTGAGGTTATGTGTGCACCTTATGAGTGTTACTGGGGTGCATTGGTGATTTAGGATGTACGCCTAAGATGTTATGCATAATGTGTTTATGCTACATGCAATGTTACCAGTAGTTACTGGTTGTTTTTATTTCTCACTACTTGTGTGTGCTTATGGTTATGACAGTGGCCCGATTGGTCCTGTAATATATGTAATTGCCTGTAGAGTAATACCTAGTGCCAGGTGGTACAGTGTATATATGTGATTATGCTCTGATGTGCTATATGGATAATACATGGGGGGCATTGTGTGGGCAACAGAGGCACTCACCTGACGCCCGGACGCTCCGCTGCGCATTTCTGCATCTCCAGGGGGTCAAAGACGCTGCGGTCTCCCTCGCACTTGCTGGCCGCTTCGAAGGAGGACTACAGCCCCCAGAGTCCCTAGCGGCACCTCCTGCTTCCGCTTTCCTGCGCGCCCGGAGGCGCTTAAAACTGAGAGGCTCCCTCGGTGGAGCGGGGCATTGTGTGGGCAACAGAGGCACTCACCTGACGCCCGGACGCTCCGCTGCGCATTTCTGCATCTCCAGGGGGTCAGAGATGCTGTGGTCTCCCTCGCACTTGCTGGCCGCTTCGAAGGAGGACTACAGCCCCCAGAGTCCCTAGCGGCACCTCCTGCTTCCGCTTTCCTGCGCGCCCGGAGGCGCTTAAAACTGAGAGGCTCCCTCGGTGGAGCGGGGGCATTGTGTGGGCAACAGAGGCACTCACCTGACGCCCGGATGCTCCGCTGCGCATTTCTACATCTCCAGGGGGTCAGAGACGCTGCGGTCTCCCTCGCACTTGCTGGCCGCTTCGAAGGAGGACTACAGCCCCCAGAGTCCCTAGCGGCACCTCCTGCTTCCGCTTTCCTGCGCGCCCGGAGGCGCTTAAAACTGAGAGGCTCCCTCGGTGGAGCGGGGGCATTGTGTGGGCAACAGAGGCACTCACCTGATGCCCGGACGCTCCGCTGCGCATTTCTGCATCTCCAGGGGGTCAGAGACGCTGCGGTCTCCCTCGCACTTGCTGGCCGCTTCGAAGGAGGACTACAGCCCCCAGAGTCCCTAGCGGCACCTCCTGCTTCCGCTTTCCTGCGCGCCCGGAGGCGCTTAAAACTGAGAGGCTCCCTCGGTGGAGCGGGGGCATTGTGTGGGCAACAGAGGCACTCACCTGACGCCCGGACGCTCCGCTGCACATTTCTGCATCTCCAGGGGGTCAGAGACGCTGCGGTCTCCCTCGCACTTGCTGGCAGCTTCGAAGGAGGACTACAGCCCCCAGAGTCCCTAGCGGCACCTCCTGCTTCCGCTTTCCTGCGCGCCCGGAGGCTCTTAAAACTGAGAGGCTCCCTCGGTGGAGCGGGGGCATTGTGTGGGCAACAGAGGCACTCACCTGACGCCCGGACGCTCCGCTGCGCATTTCTGCATCTCCAGGAGGTCAGAGACGCTGCGGTCTCCCTCGCACTTGCTGGCTGCTTCGAAGGAGGACTACAGCCCCCAGAGTCCCTAGCGGCACCTCCTGCTTCCGCTTTCCTGCGCGCCCGGAGGCGCTTAAAACTGAGAGGCTCACTCCGCGTCGCGGGACGCGCGCGGGCGGCGCCAGGCTAAGCCCGGGCAAAGGGCGGGCCCTCTGTGGCCCTCAGCGGACCGATTGAGGCCGGGACGGGCCACGTTACTAACTTGTAAGATTATTATAAGCGAACACTTGGTGTGGGTGACTTGCCTATCCCTTGATTTACAAATTGTGTTGCATTGGTTTTAACTTGTTCATTTTTGGCTAAGTGGCATCATCACATCTGTTGGTGCTACCATATTGTATGATAGTTTAATTTAAGTTTTAGGAACTCCTAGGGGTGTGCTTATCATGGCTAAAGCTTTAATGAGCAGTAAATCCTTGACTGCGTCAACATTAGACAACTACTTAGTCAAAGTAGTCACCAAAATCAATAGTGATAGGCGCAAATCCTTAGGCCAGGGGTCCAATTCAACGACTACCAGCCCTCTCCTAGACGACATAGTTACTATATCCTCTTCTCCATCTCATGGCATGAACAGTCCAAATGAGAATAATGATTCGGCAACCCTGGGCGATCAAGTTCCTGTTGAAAAAGAACCGCCAGAAGTAAATAGGGATTTAGCAATTGATGTAAATGAGGCCTCAGAAGATTCCCCGGACCTGTCTACTCAGAGAGTGCTAAGATCCCGTAAACGTGCTCAATTGAAACAGGGAGGTGCACGCAGCACTCACAAAAAGACGGGTTCTGCATCTTCAAACCGGGTTACTAAGGAATTAGCCACTCCTAATAATCCCACAGCTAAGATAGATTCTTATCAATTAGACTCTTTAGTAGGTCTTTTGGAGGCAAAAATTTTGAAAATAGTTAAACCCCTAGTAACTAAGATCGACGAATTATCCGTAGAGATGGAAGGCCTACGCAATCTCTTGGCACTTAGCAATAATTCCCCTGAGAAACCGCGTAGTGTAGCTGAGGGTTTATCTGTATCTGCCGACCCCCCTAAGTCCTCAAAGGTAATTCCAAACTGTGTAGAACCCCTAGCAGTTGAACCCACGACAAATGTGAACAATATTTTACCCCTAGAAAGCTGTTCAGGGAGTAATAATGTAATGGGAAGTATGCATACAAGAGGAGCAAAACCAGATTTACCCCCTGATTGCGCCCCATTTGTTGTAGTGTTAACAAACGTACCCCCCTTGAAGGATGATGCCCAAAAAATTAACTCAGAAACCCACGAATCTCTTAAAAATAAAACAGTTTCGTGGTTAAATAAGCACTGTGGATTTCCTGTGCATTTAGCCCATCAGATAATAACAACTAGAAGAGTCTCCTGGGTAGGGCGCTCCCGTAAGACCATAAAGGGGGACTGTGTTGTAATAAATTTTAGAAATCCCTTCATAGTGAATAACATCTTATTAAAAGCTACCTTGATCCCTCATATTGTTGAGGGTATTACCCTCCGCTCACTGGGTTATTTCTACAAACAACAGACAAATCTACCCATTAGTGTTCCGTTGGAGGGGAGAGTACGTCATCCTGAAGGTCAGTTTCCTAAAGGTCTTGTCACTTCTAACCGCTTTCAAGCTTTGAGTGACTTAGACTTTAATGACTGACTGCACCATGATTGGGTTACTTCCAGATCTACTAGGGAAAGCATAACTTCTACCCGGGAGGAGGACCAGGGTTCTAGTGGAATAGTGCTAGGCATAAGTGCAGAGGGTATCCCAAATGCCATGACTGTAGTGAGGAATGTCATCGATGAAAGAGTGGATAATATTGTTGTTGCTCCTCGGCCTCCCTTAGGTACAAGTGTCCTTAGCTGGAATATAGCTGGCCTTAACAGCAAAGTACATGATCCCATATGGAGGGACTGTTTATTAGGCCACGAAATCATTGGTTTACAAGAAACTTGGGACACTGATAGTACCTTTTTGTTGGATGGATTTTCTGCTTTTTGGTCACCAGCGGTGGTCTCTTGTAGGGGGAGGGCAAAAGGCGGACTTCTAACTCTCATTTCATTGACAATTGAGGGCAAATACAGTAAAGTGGAGTCAGGTTCGCCTCACTGTCTAGCAGTAGAAATCCAATCCAACTCTAATGGGAATTGGCTTATTGTGAACTTTTATAATTCATTTATTAAGAGTACGCCAAATGAACATTTAGTCAGTCTATATGATTTTTTGCAAATGTATAATGAAACTAGCAAAAACCCTTATTCGGTTATAGTGCTTGGTGATTTTAATGTTCACTGTTGTTTTAACAAATGTTTTATATGGGACAGCTTAGGTCCTTCAAATCAAGGAAACATACATTTCGATCACACACCACAGGGGATGTTTTTAGATGAGCTCCTTGCTGGGAATACCTTGGTCTATCCCGTCAATCATATTAATGACACCCCTACCTACAAAGGAAATGGCTTAGGTTCCACTATTGACTACATTTTGGTTAGCTCTAATTTAGCAGATAATGTAAGTCAGTATAAGGTAAATTGGTCTGTCTATCGCGATCACAATCCCGTCCATTTAATCCTGACTGATGATTTTAAGAAAAGAGAATCTGATAATCCCACTGTCAGAACTCTGGACATAAGGCCAACTGACCAAACACGCCGCCTGAAATGGTGTCAGGTGGTCCCAAAGGATTTTAATGAGAACTTGAGGGGAATGGTTGGGGATGAAATACACTTGTGTCTGCAAGATGGGATCTTTGGTGAAGCAGTCCTGACAGCTTATGATAAAATTTGCCGTCAAGTAAATAGTGATCTTAAAAAAGTATGTAAGGCTAAATCCACCAATGGGGAGAAATGGTTCGATCACAGCTGCTCATCAGCCCAACAGAAGTTAATGAGAGCTCTGAAAGCGCTCCCAACAGATAGAGCAGAAATTGCTATATGTAGGAAGGCCTATAAAATGGCTCAGAATAAGCGTAAAAATGAAATTAGGGATGAAGCATGGAATGAACTCCTGTCCGTTGACGTTATCAAAAATAGTGCTAAATTTTGGTCTATCGTAAACAAGCCTTTTTTTAATGGCAAAAGTAATAATGAGCTTGATTGCGGTATTCAAGAAGATAAGTGGTTTACCCATTTTAAACAGGTGTATGATGGAGATGGCCCGAGGGTGGCGTCCTCACTTAACCTGGAGAGTTATACCCTGTCTTTCACAGAACTAGAGGTCTCAAATGCCATCATGCAAATGACAAGCAATAAGGCACCGGGACCTGACGGAGTCCCGGCAGACCTTATTAAATCAGATATAAAAATCTGGTCCAAAATCTTATTTAATGTTTTTACAAACGCATGTCAACTGGGCCTACCGTCGACGTGGGCAAAATCTGTCATCATTCCCATTTTTAAAAAGGGTGACAGAGGCGACCCGAGCTGCTACCGTCCAATCTCCCTTATAGATTCTTCTGTGAAAGTACTGGGGAGGGTGGTCCTTGCCCAACTGAATGGTTGGCTAGAGGAATCGGGAAAACTCTCTAAGGTCCAGTACGGATTCAGAAAAGGGATGGGTACCATAGACCAATGTCTAAATCTCCAACTATTAATTGGCAAGTACACGGTGGCCAAGAAGGGAACCTTGTTGGTTGCCTTCATGGATTTGTCATCGGCCTTCGACCGTGTAAATAGGTCAAAACTATGGTCCCTGCTCCTATCCCTTGGAGTAGACAAAGACATCGTCTACTTCTTAGCGGATCTACATAGAGAGTTATCGGCAACAGTTCGCTATGACCAAAGGGGTAACTGTACAAAAGATATACCCATATTAAATGGGGTTAGACAGGGGTGCATCTTGGCACCTCTTCTTTTTACACTGTACATAAACGAACTAGACAATACCCTAATCGCCTCTTGTAACGATATCCCCCGTGCAGGGAAATGTTTAATCCCTGCCCTTTTATATGCTGATGACGCCGCCCTAGTTGCAAGAACGGGAGTGGGCCTCCAGTTACTGCTCGATTCATTTGCTGATTTTATGAAGGCTTTGGACTTATCTGTTAATTTTGCTAAATCACATGTCATGGTTATCGGCCCCAAATCCGCCAAATCTAAATCTTTTAAATGCGGGGGTCACCTATTATCCAGGGTATCTTCTTTTCCTTATTTGGGCGTTCTTTTTGACGACCAAGATTCTTGGGTAACCCAAATAACAGCAAAAAAGATTGTCTTTTCAAGAGCAACTGTGGGAGTTCTGGGTTTTGCCAGAAAGCTAGGTGCCAGACCAATGAGGGCCCTTATCCAGGTTTATAAAGCCAAGTGTCTTTCTATAGCTTTATATGGAGCTGAGATTTGGGGCATTAAAAATGCCAAAAGCATTCAGACTGTTGAGGATAGGTTTTTAAAAAACCTCCTTTCAGTCCCGATCTCAACTGCTAACTTTAATGTTCATCAGGAACTTGGAATCGGTTTTCTAGAAGATAGTATTGCCCTGGCCCCGCTACTGAAACGGATTAGCATCTGGCTTAACCCGGATCTACACCTGAATCATACAATTTTGAGAGACTGTATGTTGCTGGATTATGGGTTGCGTATACCCTGGCTGAAATATATTCGGAACCTGGCTATTAAGCTTGGTAGACCTGAATCATTTCAATCCCCAGAGACCCTGGTGAAAGGTGACATTAAATGGTGTAAAAAAACATTTATGTCCATTTCTACCATGGATAGGGAAGGGAATGAGCTGGTCAAGGGCACCGTCAGGGCCCACCAGCTCTGCAAAACAACACCCTCCATGGAACCAAACTTAGAATTTGTCACAAATGCTAAACACCGTTTTCTTCTAACTAGATTTAGATTAAATCAATTACATCTCCTGTTTGGAGATAAGAAAGGTTGGAAAAGGGCCCTGGACCTTGGCCCTTGTTCTTGTGATAATTTTTCCATTCAGGACATGACACACTTTTTCTTCTTTTGTGAGCACTTTATTGATGTTAGGAAACGCTTTTTATTTCCTATATTAAGAAACAAAGGTTTTGTTCAAGTGAGACCTGCTCTTTTATATCTTCAGTTGTTAAATGATGTATGGGAAACTTTTAACATTGCGAATGTTTTAACTGTGGTAATTCGCTCCTTGAAGAAATGAACTGTACCCTTTTTAATGTTTTTAACTGGACACGTTGCCCTGTTAAATCTATTTGTGTCAATGTGTTTTTTAGATGTAGTAACTCTCTATAATTAATTTTGTATTTTTAACTGTATTTATTGTAGTATGCTTTTATGGTTTGCACTTAAACCGAATAAAGACTTTCTGACTGACTGACTGGATAATACAAAGGCTATTTTTATATAGCCTTGTGTGGGGTTTCTTTTGTGGTGTGCCTAGTGTGTCGCTGCTGTGTGAGTGTGTTGCGCAAATGCTTTACACATTGCTTCTGAGATAAGCCTGACTGCTCATGCAAAGCTACCAAGGGTGTGAGCAGGGGTTATCATCAGCGTGTAACTCCCTTGCCCTGACTAGAGTGGTGGTTTCTGCCTGGCTTAGGCGCATGCCCTAGCCAACCAGAAATCCCATTTCTAACACCCATGTTCTCAGGATTTTAGGAGGAGTACTCTTTGACACAGCCAAGAGCTGCAGGACCACAGTAACAACACTTGGGGGTCAGAACTCACTCCAGCAGAAGTCTCCAGAAGCTCCCAAGGCAGGTCGAGTTGGAACTGTCAGATGGACTTTTCAGGAAAAGTGCTTTGTGCTGCTTGTTGCTCTCTGTAACTTAACTGGAGGCCAGCCAACTGAACCTTGGAGCCCACTTCTTAGTTCTGAGTGCAAATGGGAGTAGGTTCAGCCTTTCATGTCTTCTCACAAGTCTCAACAGCAGGTCATGCTTTAGTCTGTCTTCCAAAGGTCCAGTACAATTCTGGCAAGAGTACCCAGAGGTGCCACATGTATGCCTTGCACTAGCATGTGGGTCAGGGTGACTCCTAGGGGTAACCGTACCCACTTTTGCAGGAGGTTCTGTATGACCTACTGCAAACAGTCCGACAGCTCCCCTCTCCACCTAAATCCAACATACCAAGCCTTTCTTCCCTCGTACATGGTTTCCATGCCCAATTCAGAGGTGTGAATAGGGAAACGAGCAACACTTCAACTTTGGTAACTACAGACAAGTTCTGATCGCAGCTCCTGTCTCATTGGAATTGGTGCCTGGATGATTAGGTGAACAAATGAATACCTTGCCCAGGTATCAGCTACCAATTGCCTGTGACAAAGTTGGCCTCTTTAAAGTTAAATAAGTTCCTTGGAACAGCCCATATGGTCCTCCTGCCAGAGGAACAGTACACCTCCCACACGTACAGCCTTTAGCTCAGCTCAATTTGCAAGTGCACATCTCATCGATGGGCCATTCAGCTCCTGGGTGACAATTGGAAGCTCACGCAAAAGGGATTCTAGGGGCTTTAGGCAGTAAAAGTGGACATGAAAAAAAAATCACTTCTAAAATATTTATTACAAATCTGGATTTACCAGTGAATTCAGATTGTAATAAATATCATAAAAGGTCCAATAATTCTATGTATAACTTACTCATGTTTAAATGTAATTGTATTTCAATGCTTCCCTATGGAACAGCTAGTCCTGCTACAGTGAAAATAGCTTTTGGGGCCTTGTCACTGTAAGGACATGTTTAACATTAACATTCTACATATACATGCTCTGTTTCTAAATACCAGGCACCCTGCCTTGTGAGCAGTAAGGCATATTTTGGGGTGACCCTAATACTTAGAAGGAGTGTTACACCTATCAAAATAGGTTATTTTGTCAGGTTGAACTTGCCCAACTGCCCAGACAGGTTACAGTGCCAGACCTGAAGACATGTTTTGCACAGTCACTGCAGTGGGTGACTCGATGCTGCTGCAGTCCACTTTGGACATTTAAGGCCTTGGGTACATTTTGTACCATATACAAGGCAGCACCAGATAAGTTAAGTTTGCCAGTTAGGAGTATTGAAAACTTTGATATGTTTTAGAGGTCAGAGCATGTTCAATGGAGCCCTAGAATCAAAAAACCCGGCAGCTTCAGTCTCAAAAAATTAGGATGATGATGTAAAAAGTTACATTTTCCTACATGCACCCCTCCAGATGAAAGTCGACAAGCAACTCAGCCATTCCGTTGGCACCATTTGCTTTGGCATGGTCAGGTTTGGAGCTGTGTTCCACCATACATCCCATCCCCTAGATGGACCACCCAGTAGTTTGGGGTATTCCCCTTCCATCTGCATGAGCCATCTGTGAGGCTTATTGTCAGTTTGAATCCGAATGTGAGTCTCAAACAGGTAGGGTCTGAGCTTCTTCAGTGACTAGCTATAGCAAAGGCTTTCCTCTCTATGATATTCTAATGCTACTCTCTGGGGAGTAGTAGCCTGCTGATAAACAAACCCTTCCAAAAGGCGACCCCACCACAGGTAGTGGGTTCAGGGGAGCCTTAAGTTGCACTCCTGTCTTGCCACTGGCTTGACAGGTGGTGCAGGTGGTGCAGGAGTTATAGAACTCCATCACCTTCTCAGATATCCGGAACCAGGAAAAGTGGTTGGCCAACCTATCCCAGGGTTTGGCCTGGGGTAAATGCCTACCCAATTGATTATCATGGGCTAAGTTCAAGAGGAATGCCCTGTAATGCCAAGTAACCACCAAGCTATTATGAAAAATGTGGACAAAGCAGACAGATTGTTGTCCCTTAGCTCCGACAGGCCCACATGAGGAATCACATTCACAAATCAAGGACACACAGGACATTCTCCACTCCTCCACACCAAATATCCTCAAATGATAAACCACCTACCAAGCAACAGAGCCATTGACGAAGGTCTTCAATAACATACTCGAATATGGCATTGTCACAGGCATGATGCTCACATTTTTGCTTCATCGTTGATGTTGGTGTCCTACCTTCACATGCTATAGCCCAGATGGATAGCCCACAGAAAAATCAGCACACTAGTGATTATATTAGGTTGATTCTCACCCTTATTGATGCTGCTAAGTGACCCTGTATTCCAGTGGTTCTTCTCTCGCTAGATGCAGAGAAGCCCTTTGAAAGTTAGAACTGGTATACTATATAACTGAGAGGAAAATTCCACGTTCACCTTTATCCTTGTTGTTTTTCAGTAATTTGCTAAGATGATTCTCCTCATCTTGGGGCTAAAAGAGGCCCTCTATTTCATATATATTCAGGCAGTGTAGATCTGCCTAGCTCTTTACTGGGACTGCATTACAGAGAATTAAGGGTGGGCGGTATTTGCGAAATTGCCTTATGCAAAATTTCGCGAAACGGCAAAAAATCTCCACGAACACGCAAAATTTCACATGCTCGCAGAGATATTGGGCTGATTAATGCGTTATTGAATTTGACCTTCAACTCGGGCACCTGCTTTATTTATATCTGTAAGTGCTTCCTGTTGAGGTTTAATTTTTGTGACAGGAGCATCATGCCAGAAGGAATCCTGCCCTGCATATTTATCCAAGAAGATGCCACCGTTTTGTGCAATACCTCTACTCAACTGGAGTGCTTTCTACTGGCTAATCAGTAAGCGCTACCTCGTGGGTAAATGTATAGTGCTTTTCCTACACTACAGCTGCGTAAAGGGCCAGAAGAGTTGTCTCCAGCAACCATGTGTGTCTGTAACTTTTGCCACCGCGCCGATGGGCGCTGGGGTCCATCGAGTGAGCTGTCCATCATAGTGGGGAAAGGGCGGGAAGACGTTGCACACCGCTGGTGTGTGGGCTGGGCCAAACGGGCGGAGCTTCTATGCAGTTCACATGCCTCTTGTTTATAAAAGGTCAGAGACTGACCAGAGCAACAGATGAGGAGGCAGAACCTCCTGGTGTCAGGAACTACACGGGGATTGCGCTCGAGAAACTCATGGATGCACAGACCTCCATCAAGGATTACAGCAAATTGTTGAAGGTAGATATGGGGAGAAAGCACACCTGCCTATCCTCCACCGTGCTCACGAATCGTTTGTGCTGATTAGTGCATTAGTGAATTTGACCTTCAACTCGGGCACCTGCTTTATTTTTATCTGTAAGTGCTTCCTGTTGAGGTTTAATGACAGGAGCATCGTGCCAGAATGAATCCTGCCCTGCATATTTCCGTTCCGGCGCGGATCGCGAAAGTTTCGACATTTTCACGTTCCGCGCGGAACGCAAAAATGTCGACATTTCGCAATTTCCGCGAGCGGAACGGAAATTGTCGCCCACCCTTACAGAGAATGAAATCTGAGTTCAGTTAGCACAACCTTTCTCACAGTTACCTCTACACAAACTAATCTTACTCCAACAATGAGCTGGACTAAAGGCCCCTCCATGCTGAGTACCACACATAATTTACTAGACACTTGGCAACAAATCACACGTAGGGCTGGTTTGATCATGTTTTCATCTCCGTTATCACCTATAGTTGATAACTCTGACTACCCCCGGGCATTCATGGCCCTCACGTCAAGAGCTAGAATGCCAACAACCCACTCTAGGTGAGTTAAAGTTAGGTTTTGAATTAAGGTCCAAGGGAGAGATTTAGGAAGAGTATAATTTGGGAAGGGTGGATGACAATAGACTTACACAACTCCTACACTGGGTAGGCTCTAAAAAGGTCCAAAGACATGACCCTGTTAGAGAATATTTTTAAGGTTAGGGTACGTCGAAATGTTATCATCTGGCTGCAAAAGGCAATATTATATTTAGGGCCCAAGTCCAAACATAATTACATGACCCAGTGAGAGAAGAGATGAGGCCTGGAAGACCATATGGCAGAGGGTCGGAAAGTCCTCCATTTGCAACTCACATAAAGAAAAAATATGCAAATTACTTACCCAACTGTACCTGTCTCTAACACAGCTCCATGTGATGTTTGGTGGCTCTGTTACATGCTGGAAAAATTGTGACAAACTTGGACCTGCCCTTTTAACCAGACATATTGGAAAGAGATCATTGCCCAAATTAGACTGATGCTAGAGGTGTTACTTCCTCTGCAACCCCTGGAAATTCGATTAGTGATGAGGGAGAGCACAATGAATACTTTTTTACCACAAATGGAGGCAAACTAATCACTCATTTCATGGTGCCGGTCAGATTGACACTGGCCCAATTCTGGAAACAGACCATCACTCCCAGCTCAATGTTTGATGGGGAAAACTTGGAACAATTTCGCTCTTGAGAACTTGATAGTGACTTAATGCAACTGACAAAATAAGTCATCTACTTTAAGTCACTGCAAATGAGATATTTATATGACTCTGATATTTAAAGTTTCTTTTCAATAGTTAAGCTTCAATACAATGTTGTCACACAGTGTAATGCTACTGATGCTTTGCATTTTTTTTCTATTTCAGCACACTATAATCACCATACATCTTTTCCTGCCATGAATTGCCCCTCATTGGAGAGTCTCATAATGAAACTTTTTAATAGAAACCAGTTCTAAGTACAAATCCACAACAAGTTTGCAAGAGGTTTCATTCCCTAGCAGGTCCATAATAAATGTACTTCACCGAATCATCTTAAAATGTTTTAATTTCTTTTCTAAGCATCCACCTTACTGTTTTCATTGACGTTCATCATGTATATAGGTTTTTCATGATGAAAGAGTGTATTTTTACATTATGACCTAAATTACTGAAGGATTAATTTAAAAAAAAATGTAAAATACAGAGCTAGTCACACATTGAGTTACTAAAAATGTCTTATAATTATCTTTTCATAAATGTATTTAACATTTCCTATATGAGAAAGATACTGAATATATGTATGGATATGTGAGTGGGTGTGCAAATGCCTGAATGGGTATGTAAGTGGGTCTGTTAAGGTATGGGTGGAAGTGTGGGTGTAAGAGGCTCCCTATGGGTTTGTGAATGGGTGTGACAATGTCTTTATGGGGTTGTGAGTGGGTGTCATGTTGCCTGTAGGGGTTGGTGAATGGGTGCGAGTGTTTGTATGGGTTCTGGATGGGTGTCACATTGTATGTATGGATTTCTGAATGAGTGTATGCATGGGTTTGTGAATGGGTGTGACTGTGTCTGTATGGTGTTGTGAATGAGTGTGACAGTGTTTGTATAAGGTTGTAAATGGGTGTCACAGTATGTATGGATTTCTGAATAGGTGTGACAGTGTCTGTATGGGGTTCTGAATGGGTGGGACAGTGTCTGTATGGGGTTGTGAATGGGTGTCATAGTATCTGTATGGGTATGTGAGTGGGTATGTGAATGTCTGTATGGGTAAGTGTGGGTATGAGAGGCTCAGTACAGGTTTGTGAATGGGTGTCTGACTGGAGTTGTGAACGGGCATCATAGTGTTGTATGGATTTCTGAATGGGTGTCACAGTGTTTGTATGGGGTTCTGAATGGGTGTAATAGTGTCTGTATGTGGTTGTGAATGGGTATGACAGTGTCTAACTCTGTACAGGATTGTAAATGGGTGTGGCAGTGTCTATATGGGTTTGTGAATGGGTGTGACAGGGTCTGTATGGGTATATGAGTGGGTGTAACAGTGTCTGTATTATTTTGTGAATGGGTGTGACAATGTCTCTATGGGGTTGTGAATGGGTGTGACAGTGTCTGTATGGGTTTGTGAATGGGTTTGACAGTGTCTGTATGAGGTTGTGAACTGGTGTGACAGTGTCTACATGAGGTTGTGAATAGATGTCACAGTATGTGTATGGATTTCAAAATGGGTGTGTCAATGTCTATATGGGGTTCTGAATGGGTGTCACAGTGTCTGTCTGTGGTTGTGAATGATTTGATAGTCTCTGTATGAGATTGTGAATGGGTGTGAAAGTGTCTGAGTTTGGAATGTGTATGACAGGGACTGTATGAGTGTATGAGTGGGTGTGACAGAGTCTGTAAGGGGTCATGTATGGGTGTGACAGTGTCAGTATGGGGTTGTGAATGGATGTGACAGTGTCTGTATGGGTTTGTGAATGGGTGTGACAGAGTCTCTATAGGTATATGAGTTTGACAGTGTCGGCATGGGTATGTGAGTGGTTGTGGGAGTATCTGCATGGGAACAAGTGTGGGAACAAGTGTGGGTGTGACAATCTCTGCATGGGTATATATAAATATGTTTTTTTTTTACAGTTGTGCTGGCTCTGTGGATCCACCGCAGAGTTACACAGGAGCCATACTGAGCCCCGCAGAGTGATCTGCAGAACTAACGAGCAGCTTTAAAAAAACAGTGTTCAGTGTTTTGCTGCCCAATATTCATAGTTCACCCACATCAGTATCACCAATATAAGGTCAGAAAACCTATACCCTGACACCTTCATTTATTTTAGATACTACTTTTCAGCCCCAGGGACCAATTACCGGCAAACAAAATGGCAGCTGTACATTTCCAGTGAAGCTGCAGCCAGCCAATCAGAACACACCCTTGGCGTGTGGACCTGCAGAGGCACAGCAGGCAGATCCACGCCCCTGTATATAAAAAGGTATTTTTAACTTAATATCTCTAAAACTACTGAACGCATTTACATCAAATAAGTGAAAGCGTGATCTACAAAACCAAATCTATCCTTCTGACAAATTTGGTGTAAATCCATCCAGCAGTTCAGGCTGTAGTCCTGTTCAAAGGGTCTATTGAAATTAACGTGGGGAAAACACATTTTGGGACCCCTTTTCGTCTTCTTTCCACTTGATGAATCACTTAAAACTTTCCAGACATCAGATGAAATGAGCGTTGTATTAGTTTTGAAAATTTCGTGAAGATTTGTCCTACAATGCTAATGATATTTGCAAGTCAAAAAACGCTTTTCCTATGGAAACTAGGTCCTAACTATAAATACCTGTTGGCTGCCGCCAGCAGAGTATATATATATATATATATATATGTATATATATATATATATATATATATATATATACCATAAAGAGCGCAATAAGCAGGTATTTTCTTTTTCTTTTTTTCTTAAAGTGTTTATTCAGCACACCATAGTGCAAAAACAAAATGTATGGATAGTCTACACGTTTCGGCTCTCTGCCTTCTACTGGTCCATAGAGTCCCACCGTCTAAAGCGTCATTGAAAGTGCTTTTGATCCCTTGTTACTTTCTACTCTCTTACAGTTACTAGACTGCTAACCCTAATTTGTAAACAATGGCAAATTTAACCAGCCATGTTTGGCAAAGTTATCTGTGAAGTAAATTCAGTTTCCTCTGTGCAGGAGCATACATTATTTCATATTTGATAGGGGATACATTCATGATTCCTACAATATAAGTTTATAAAATGTTAGGATTCTCAATCACAATTCGTAAGTGCAAACAACCATTATATGTTAAATGTCATATGTTGTAAAAAAAAGATAACAATAAAAATCTATTGAAATAAAAAACAAAATGTATATCTCTTTCCGTATTTTATGACACAGGACAACCTATGTGTTTGAGTGAGAACGCAAATAATCAATTTCAGTGAAGTACAAATTGATTAATATCTGAATCATATATAACACTCAATTTATTTAAGATATAAAATGATTTATGCATTTCTGAAATTATTTTTCGGGATGTACAATTTATTTCATAAAGGGAAGAAAGATCTAAGTCAAGTTGATTTTTGATCCAAAGCTAGAGCAATAAATATGTATCATTTTATTAATAGAAGTAAAGGAGGGAGAATCCCTATCTCATGACAGTGATTTGGGGGGTCCCAAAACACGTTTTCCCCATGCATTTTTCCATAGGACCTTTAGTCGAAGGTACAGCCCGAATGGCTGAACAGAATTACTTGAAATTTGGCAGAGAGGTAGTCCTCAGGTCAGGGAAGTGCCTTCTGCAGGTCTGGTGTCAATCTGTTCAGTAGTTCCTGAGAAAATCAAAAATAAAATCATATCTATATGTGGGCAGGGCCTAACCACACATCTCATTCTGAGATCTGATTGGCTGTCAGCACTTCATCCAAGAAGTGTTGGCAGCCACCTTGGGACCAATATACATGATAGCACCTCATTAAAAAGCATTGCAGTTAATAGAAGGTTTTAAGACTTTAGTTACATTATAAATCATTTGTTGATGGTACCATACTCATTTTAGGAATTGTGGTATGTTCTAAGGTGTTTTCACCATGTGAAAAAGCCTTCTGCTGGGATATCATGATTGAGAGAAAACTATTTTCTCATGCTTTTCCCACAGAGGTTTGGAAGGTGATCTATAAGCTAAACTGAGAGCTTATTTTCTGTAAATTCACATTATCTTTCTCAGTCATGTGAGAATGAAGTCTGACATTCTCAGTAAAACATGTACATCCAACAAGGGCAGAGACTGTCAGTTGATTCCTTTGTGTTCTACTGCAGCTTCCCAGAGTGTTCCAAAGAACAACTAGAGCACTAACAGTCCTACTTATGATAAACGTATGGCACACCTGAAGCCATCTTGCTTGGATTAAAGTGGTAACTCTTAAAACATTTAATTTAAAAAGGAACAAAATGAGGGGGTTCATTTTTCCATAAAAAGTATGATTAGTGCTGCAGAAAGAAAAATTAGGGCACATTTTGAGTGACTTCTCAAATCCTCTTCTATTTCATTAAAAAATTCTGACATGCAGACTGAAACATGCACTTTCAATACCAGCAGCAGTTTTCCCTGGTGAGCAGTAGCTTTACTACAGTGGTCTAATGAGCAAAAAGAGTGCTAACATTTTGAATTTATGGCAAATGTGTGACACATCTGAATGCCTTCTTGATGGAATCAAAGTAAAAAACTGAAAGTATTTCCTACTGAGGAGACTGCAGTAAATGAGGAAATTAGGAAACTTCATAACAAATAAGTCTCCCATGATGGCCACCAGAGACAAAAGAGCCCAAATGTAGCCCAAATATCACCCAGATGTAGCCCAAGTATAGCCCAATGACAGAATGTCCCAGAGTGTTCTTAAAAACAAATAAAGCGCTTACAGTCTTCATTATGACAAAAGTATGGCACACCTGAAGCCATCTTGATTGGAATAAACTGGTAACACTTAAAACATTTAATTTAAAAAGGAACACAATGAGGGGGTTCATTTTGCCATAGAAATTATGATTAATGCTGAAGAAAGAAAATGAGGGCACATTTTGAGTGACTTCTCAAATCCTCTTCTATTTCATTAAAATATTCTGACATGCAGACTGAAACATGCACTTTTAATACCAGGAGCAGACTTCCATGGTGAACAGTAGTTTGACTACAGTGATCTAATGAGCAACTAGAATGCTAACATTCAGAATTTATGGCAAATGTGTGACATATCTGAATACCTTCATGATGGAATCAAAGTAAAAAACTGAAAGCATTTCCTACTGAGGAGACTGCAATACATGAGGAAATTAGGAAACTTCATAACAAATAAATCTCCCAAGATGGCAACCGGAGACAAAAGAGCCCAAATGTAGCCCAAAATCACCCAGATGTAGCCCACATATAGCCCAGTGACAGAAGTGTGCAAAACACTTATTATTTTGTGTATTTGCAGTGTTATATAGTGCAGACGTGTCAGGTATTGGAGTGCTTTACATGAGCATTGGTTACATCACACAAGAACAAATTCATTTTGGTTGTAGACATGGGGAGACTAAGTGAATTGACCAGAATCACAGAATGTCGAGCTGAAGCAGAAACTCCAACCTGGTTCCCCAGTTGCAAAGTCTGCAGTTCTGGAAGTAACACCACATCCTCTCCCCTAAGTGCAACATTTAATCAAGTGGTCAACTGGATGAAAAAACATAAAAATAACAAATAATTTAAAAGTGCTTTGTCGCTATTTGAAAACTCAGAAAATATGTCCTTATTTTAGTCTTTTAGAGCACTGACCATAATTTTGATGCCAATAAGACCCTCTCATATATTTAATTTCTAAAGGAAATGCTCTAGGTATTACAGTTTTGATTACATCAAGATGACGTCAGGCGTTCCACACTTTTGTAATAAATATAGAATGTTAGCAATCTATTTGTTTATTAGGATACTGTTGAGAGGCAGAGGCCAGGGGCACGGACTCTGAAAATTGAAGGCAGGTAGGAGGGTGCAAAGGCAACAATTTAACCACACTGAGCAGGCAGGAAGGGCCGTGGCAGCACAACAGACTATGGAGGAAAGTGGAAAGGGGGGCAGGGGCAACAAACCAACAACACAGGACTTGCAAGAGAGGCTGTGGCAATGTAATAGACCATTGTGGGCAGAAGGAAGAGGCAATAGTAGTACAACCATACATGCCAACAGACCCGATTCAGCCAGGAAACGTCCAATGTTTTTAAGCTCAAATGGGCTTTATTTGATCTGTCTCCTGTCTACAATCTCCTCTTTTTCAATGTAACTCAAAGGGGAAAATCAATACCCCAGTTTTTTTTCAAAATCTCCCTCTTACCAAGTTCAAAATGTTCGCAAGTATGGTACATTGGATCATGGAAGGAAATGGGGTAGGGACATGGTCTTGGATAACAGAGGACAGGAGGGACATGGAGAGGTGCATCAAACTGACCCTGCAGGGCAGGCATCAGGGTTTGCAGCAGCACAATACACCACACAGGGCATGCGGGACGGGAGTGCAGCACAACAATCCATAGAAAGCAAGAGGGAGGGGACAGGACCATGCACATGGACAACAGAGAACAGAGGGGCAAGAGGCAATGGTAGCTAGCTGACCATAATGGACAGACAGGAGAGAAAGCTGCAGCATAACAGACCATAAAGGGCAGGAGGGACGGATCAGGGGCATTACAATGGAACAGACAAGCCAGGAGGGAGGGAGTAGGGGTCTGCACATGTAAATAGAGGGCTGGGGGCAAGGGGACAGGGCAGGAGCAGCAAGATAGCCATGGAGGTCAGGCAGGAGGGGCACTAGAAGCAAGACACACCATGAAGAGCAACAGTGAGACTGTGATGGCATACACACAGACCATGGAGGGAAGGTGGGAGGGGGTCAGGGGCAGCTAACTGACCACACAGGGAAGGTGGGAGGGGCCATGGCAGCACAGAAGACCATGCATGACAATGGCTATGATGGGCAAGAAGGAGGGTGCAGGGGCATGCACAAAGGACAATGGAGGATAGAAGGGAGGGTCAGGACCTGTGCACAGACAAGAAAGTTCAGGGGAAGGGGCCTCACAACAGACCGCACGGTGCAGGCAGGAGGAGCAGTTGCAGCACAACAGACCAGGGAGGGCAGAAGGGTGTGGCAGTACAATGGACCATGTAGGACAGGAGGAAGAGGATAGGGGCATGGCATGTGGACAGGCAGGGTGGAGGTGGCAGGGACAGGTTACAGTCATCTGACAATGCTAGGCAGGTGGGAGGGGAGTGGCAGCTCAACAGAACACTCAGAGTAGATAGGAGCGGCAGGTCCATGGAACATGGTGGGCAAAAAGGATGGAGCACGGGCATGCACAAAGACATCAGAGGGCAGGGGGAAGGAGAATAGGGGCAGCAAGCTAAGCACAGAGTTTAAGCAGGAGGTCAATGATGGGGCATAGATTTGGGCAATGGAGGGCAGGAGGAGTGGACTGGTACATCATACTAAATTGAGGGCAGTGGCAGCACATCAGACCATGCATGGCAGGAGGGAGGAGGCTAGTCCATGGATTCACACAACAGAGGATAGGAAGGAGGGGGATGGGGCAGCAAGCTAACTATTCAGAGAAGGCGGGTATTAGGAACTTTATTGTTTTTAAAACGTGTGTCTGTGCAAACTACTTAAAATATGAACAAGTATGCAGCATAATCTCACTTTTATTCAGGAAGAAGAGGACGTTTGTGACTGTGACTCCGGGCTCACTTGGCAGAAACACCCCCTGACCCTCCACCCCCTATCGCAAAATGTAATGCCCGTGAAAAGGGTAGGTGAACACAGTGATATACAGAACATAGTCCTGAGAGCACGATTGAAAATGAAAACTAGATATAGTGTATGGTATAAACTATGCACCAAAAAGTGTGATATAAGATGAACCGGGCGTGAAATATAATATGCAATACATTGTGCGCAATGACAGATTCATTGGAGAGCGCGAGATAGCACAGGCACTAGCGCGTGCTATGTGATATGCGCCTTGGAGTGTAATATGCACAGGGCAGTGTTGTGTAACCTAACTAGTCTCTAAAGTTGTAATATAAAATATGTGCTGGGGAGTGTAACGTTGCATATGCACTGTGACAAAGATATGGATCCCAGATTGTAATATGTATGGCATAGCACTGTGCGTTATAACATAGGCATCGAGGAAGGCACGTTAGATGGGACAATATAACCCGTGCGTGTTACAGTGCACATGGGCTAGAGAGTGTCATAGCATATGCACTAGCTAATGGAATACAACACAGAGGTGTGTGGCACTCAGCAGGCAATGGTGGGTGTAACACAGCATTGGGCTCTGCCAGGAGCGCGCTGTGACTCTCAAGTGATGTTCGTCCCCTTTCCAGAGAGTAAAATAAAAAGTATTACACATCCGGCAGTGGATGTGTGTTTTATTAACCGTGAGGGGGGTTTCTTGCATAGGTTTGGTCGAATTTTTGTCGAATCCCCTTTGAATGGCTTGGTGTGCATGTGTATTAAATGTGCCCGTCAATAGCTACCCATGTTTGTATAAATAAACGACAAGGGTGTCTACCGGGATTAGGCACGGTAGGGCATCAGACATGTCAGAGATTCACTAGTGGTGTAAATACATTCCACGTGGATTCATTGTATGCATAGTCGCCTTTTAATGAATATCACGGAAATCGTCATGGTGATAGGTACGTACGGTTTGTCCAGCATGTCCTAGGTGTGTCTATAAATATATATTTTTTTAAAATAATAAAAAACAGTGCCGGCCTTGGGGATTGGGTTAAAAAAAATATAATTAGGAGACAGGCCCTGGGGGATGGGGTAATCAGGGCCAATAAATTAGAATAAGAAGGGGAACCACACAGCCCCCCTTCTTAAAAAATTAAAATAAATAAAAGACTGGCATCGTGCCGGAGGCCACGCCCCCTCCTTGCAGCACTCTGCAAATGCGCCCCCTGGCGAGTTGTAAGTTGGGGAATTAATTCCTCTTCAATACTGAGGGTCCCTGAGGGCCAACTACCCCAACAGGCATCTCCAGTATGCGCCAGGGAGCTGCGCTGCAGACAGGTGTTCTGAGGCCAATCCCCTTTTTACACCTCTCTGCAACGCAGCTCTGTGGTGCTTACTGCAGGTACCTAGTGGTCTAGTTTGACCCTAGGGACCCTTAGGATTCAAGGGGACTTAATCTCTCAACTTAGAACAGCCACAGGGCACGTTTACACAGTGGTGAAGGGAGGGGACGGGGCCTGAGGTGAAGTGTGCAAACACACACTATGGCACGTTTTAAATTGGGGATATAATTTCCTTTCAATACTGAGGGCCCCTGGGGGCTAACTAGCCCACCAAGTGCTTCCAGTAAGCGCCACTGAGCTGCATTGCAGAGAGGTGGTCCAGGCCGTGCCACTTTTTACACCTCTCTGCAAAGCAGCTCTGTGGCACTTACTGGAGGTACCTAGTGGGCTAGTTGGACCCTAGGGACCCTCAGGATTCAAATGAACTTAATCTCCCAACTAAAAATGGACACAGGGCGTGTTTACACAGTGGTGAAGGGAGGGGACGGGGCCTCAGTTAACGTGTGCAAAAACGCCCTGTGGCCTGTTTTTAGAGGTAGTTTTAATCCCCCTGCCCTATTATATACTAGGGGCTTACAGAGGAGGTCATGCTAATCAAAGGGGCACCCCAACGCATAATGTTCCCTAGTGTATGTAGGTGTTTTCACTGTATTCTAAGTGTCTTTTAACATAGCACTGGCTCTAGGACTGGTTAGTCAGACTCAGTTACCACCAGTATCCGTCTAAAAAAGTTGAGGGTACAGGATGATTTTGCAACAAGGCTTCTTTCTGCTCTTCTTTTTGTTCTGAAACCTATGGTTTTTTCAGTGAATATATTCACTGAAAAAACCGTAGGTTTCAGGGTTGTTATAGTTAGCTGGACTTTTCACTTGTACAAAACGATTGAAATTCCCCAGTTAAAGTTAGTTCAGCTAACTATAACTCGCGCGCCCGCAATGCACTGCTGATGACGTCACATATTACATCATTCATGACATGGTCAGTGACATCACTCATGACATCACTGATGACATCTCAAATGACAACACTGGTGACATCACTGATGACATCATCCAGTGAATGTTGTGTTTTTCTGAAAATTAAATATGTTTTATATATGTATATCTCAAGGTCGATGGAAGAATAAATGGGTATATAAGTGTCTAAATGGATGATTTGTTTTTGAAAAATTGATTGTGTAACTGACTGATTAAGTGTATCATAGTGAATACATGGCTTAGTGAGTAATGTTTAAATATGTAAATATCTGTATCAGTCTCTCACTTTGTGTATAAGTGGCTGCATGGGTCGGTGAGTAGCTACATGGGTGTCTATATAGGTTATTAGTTGTTTTTTTGAGTATCAGTCTGAGTGTCTGCATGGTTCGGTGGGGGGTATTACGTAGTGCATAGGTGCATGAATGAGTGACTCACTGTTTGTATGTGTTGAAGACAGCATGTGTGCAGGACTGTATGGGTGTATGAGTGTGTGTATGGGTGTGTTAGTGAGTCAATGACTGTCTCAATAGTGTCTTTATGAGTAACTACATATGTTTTAAACTAGTATATGTGACTATTGGTGTATATAAGTAAGTATATGTGAGAGTGAGAGATTGAAAGAGTTCCTGTATGAATAAGTATGTGTTTCTATAAGTGATTGTCTAAAAGACTAAGTATGTGTAAGTTTCCGTAGAAGTAAGTGTGGTGGTGTGTGTATAACTGTATATGCAAGTAAATGTATGTTTGATTCTTTATTAGCATGAGTGACTATGTGTGTGAGTAACTCTATGGATGAGTGGCATTCTGTAACAGGATGTATAGGTGTATGAGTAAATATGATGAGTGAGTACATGTATGAGTGACTGTATAGGACTGTTGGTGAATGAGTGGATGTGTATGTGGATCTTAGAATTACTGAAGAGGTTGTTGTAACTGGTATTGGTATGTCCATTGTTTTGAATGTGTGTATCAAAGGTTATATTAGGGTGAGAGGAGGTCTGCCACTCTATCACAAGGATGATGTCATCAGTGATGTCATTTGAGATGTCATCAGTGATGTCATGAGTGATGTCACTGACCATGTCATGAGTGATGTAATATGTGACGTCATCAGCAGTGCATTGCGGGCGCGCGAGTTATAGTTAGCTGAACTAACTATAACGGGGGAATTTCAATGGTTTTGTACAAGTGAAAAGTCCAGCTAACTATAACAACCCTGAAACCTATGGTTTTTTCAGTGAATTTCTGAGGTTTTTTAAATGCTAATTCCTAACTATAACGTGCCTGAAACCTATGGTTTTTTCTGTGAATTTCAAAGGTTTTTTAAATGCTAATTTCTAACTATGCCTACAGAGATAAGACATGTGAAGAAAGAAGAAAAAATGCACAGAAAGAAAAAAAAGAAGTGCAGAAAGAAGCAACAGAAGTCCTCAAAGACGAAGAAAAGTGCAGGAAGAAGGATAACGTGCAGAAAGAACAAAAAGAAGAGCAGAAAGAAGCCTTGTTGCAAAATCATCCTGTACCCTCAACTTTTTCAGACGGATACTGGTTGTAACTGAGTCTGACTAACCAGTCCTAGAGCCAGTGCTATGTTAAAAGACACTTAGAATACAGTGAAAACACCTACATACACTAGGGAACATTATGCGTTGGGGTCCCCCTGTGATTAGCATGACCTCCTCTGTAAGCCCCTAGTATATAATAGGGCAGGGGGATTAAAACTACCTCTTAAAACAGGCCACAGGGCGTTTTTGCACACGTTAACTGAGGCCCCGTCCCCTCCCTTCACCACTGTGTAAACACTACCTGTGTCCGTTTTTAGTTGGGAGATTAAGTTCATTTGAATCCTGAGGGTCCCTAGGGTCCAACTAGCCCACTAGGTACCTCCAGTAAGTGCCACAGAGCTGCGTTGCAGAGAGGTGTAAAAAGTGGCTCGGCCTGGACCACCTCTCTGCAATGCAGCTCAGTGGCGCTTACTGGAAGCACTTGGTGGGCTAGTTAGCCCCCAGGGGACCTCAGTATTGAAGGGAAATTAAATCCCCAATTTAAAATGTGCCATAGTGCGTGTTTGCAGACGTCACCTCAGGCCCCGTCCCCTCCCTTCACCACTGTGTAAACGCGCCCTGTGGCTGTTCTAAGTTGAGAGATTAAGTCCCCTTGAATCCTAAGGGTCCCTATGGTCAAACTAGACCACTAGGTACCTCCAGTAAGCACCACAGAGCTGCGTTGCAGAGAGGTGTAAAAAGGGGCTTGGCCTCAGAACACCTGTCTGCAGCGCAGCTCCCTGGCGCATACTGGAGATGCCTGTTGGGCTAGTTGACCCTCAGGGACCCTCAGTATTGAAGAGGAATTAATTCCCCAACTTACAACTCGCCAGGGAGTGCGTTTGCAGAGTGCTGCAAGGAGGGGGCGTGGCCTCCGGCACGATGCCAGTCTTTTATTTATTTTAATTTTTTAAGAAGGGGGGCTGTTTGGTTCCCCTTCTTATTCTAATTTACTGGCCCTGATGACCCCATCCCCCAGGGCCTGTCTCCTAATTATAGTTTTTTTGACCCCAATCCCCAGGGCCGACCACTGTTTTTTAATATTTAAAAAAAATATATATTTATAGACACACCTAGGACATGCTGGACAAACCGTACGTACCTATCGCCATGACGATTTGCGTGATATTCATTAAAAGGCGACAATGCATACAATGAATCCACGTGGAATGTATTTACACCACTAGTGAAGCTCTGACATGTCTGATGCCCTACCGTGCCTAATCCCGGTAGACACCCTTGTCGTTTATTTATACAAACATGGGTAGCTATTGACAGGCACATTTAATACACATGCACACCAAGCCATTCAAAGGGGATTCAACAAAAATTGGACCAAAACTATGCAAGAAACCCCCCTCACGGTTAATAAAACACACATCCACTGCCGGATGTGTAATACTTTTTATTTTACTCTCTGGAAAGGGGACGAACATCACTTGAGAGTCACAGCGCGCTCCTGGCAGAGCCCAATGCTGTGTTACACCCACCATTGCCTGCTGAGTGCCACACACCTCTGTGTTGTATTCCACTAGCTAGTGCATATGCTATGACACTCTCTAGCCCATGTGCACTGTAACACCACCCCGTGAATATGTCATGCCACACTTGTCTTCACACGGGTTATATTGCCCCATCTAACGTGCCTTCCTCGATGCCTATGTTATAACGCACAGTGCTATGCCATACATATCACAATCTGGGATCCATATCTTTGTCACAGTGCATATGCAACGTTACACTCCCCAGCACATATTTTATATTACAACTTTAGAGACTAGTTAGGTTACACAACAGTGCCCTGTGCATATTACACTCCAAGGTGCATATCGCATAGCACGCGCTAGTGCCTGTGCTATCTCGCGCTCTCCAATGAATCTGTGATTGCGCACAATGTATTGCATATTATATTTCACGCCCGGTTCATCTTATATCACACTTTTTGGTGCATAGTTTATACCATACACTATATCTAGTTTTCATTTTCAATCGTGCTCTCAGGACTATGTTCCGTATAACACTGTGTTCACCTACCCTTTTCACGGGCATTACATTTTGCGATAGGGGGTGGAGGGTCAGGGGGTGTTTCTGCCAAGTGAGCCCGGAGTCACAGTCACAAACGTCCTCTTCTTCCTGAATAAAAGTGAGATTATGCTGCATACTTGTTCATATTTTAAGTAGTTCGCACAGACACACGTTTTAAAAACAATAAAGTTCCTAATACCCGCCTTCTCTGAACAGTTAGCTTGCTGCCCCATCCCCCTCCTCCCTATCCTCTGTTGTGTGAATCCATGGACTAGCCTCCTCCCTCCTGCCATGCATGGTCTGATGTGCTGCCACTGCCCTCAATTTAGTATGATGTACCAGACCACTCCTCCTGCCCTCCATTGCCCAATTCTATGCCCCATCATTGACCTCCTCCTTAAATTCTGTGCTTAGCTTGCTGCCCCTATTCTCCTTCCCCCTGCCCTCTGATGTCTTTGTGCATGCCCGTGCTCCATCCTTTTTGCCCACCATGTTCCATGGACCTGCCGCTCCTATCTACTCTGAGTGTTCTGTTGAGCTGCCACTCCCCTCCCACCTGCCTAGCATTGTCAGATGACTGTAACCTGTCCCTGCCACCTCCACCCTGCCTGTCCACATGCCATGCCCCTATCCTCTTCCTCCTGTCCTACATGGTCCATTGTACTGCCACACCCTTCTGCCCTCCCTGGTCTGTTGTGCTGCAACTGCTCCTCCTGCCTGCCCCGTGCGGTCTGTTGTGAGGCCCCTTCCCCTGAACTTTCTTGTCTGTGCACAGGTCCTGACCCTCCCTTCTATCCTCCATTGTCCTTTGTGCATGCCCCTGCACCCTCCTTCTTGCCCATCATAGCCATTGTCATGCATGGTCTTCTGTGCTGCCATGGCCCCTCCCACCTTCCCTGTGTGGTCAGTTAGCTGCCCCTGACCCCCTCCCACCTTCCCTCCATGGTCTGTGTGTATGCCATCACAGTCTCACTGTTGCTCTTCATGGTGTGTCTTGCTTCTAGTGCCCCTCCTGCCTGACCTCCATGGCTATCTTGCTGCTCCTGCCCTGCCCCCTTGCCCCCAGCCCTCTATTTACATGTGCAGACCCCTACTCCCTCCCTCCTGGCTTGTCTGTTCCATTGTAATGCCCCTGATCCGTCCCTCCTGCCCTTTATGGTCTGTTATGCTGCAGCTTTCTCTCCTGTCTGTCCATTATGGTCAGCTAGCTACCATTGCCTCTTGCCCCTCTGTTCTCTGTTGTCCATGTGCATGGTCCTGTCCCCTCCCTCTTGCTTTCTATGGATTGTTGTGCTGCACTCCCGTCCCGCATGCCCTGTGTGGTGTATTGTGCTGCTGCAAACCCTGATGCCTGCCCTGCAGGGTCAGTTTGATGCACCTCTCCATGTCCCTCCTGTCCTCTGTTATCCAAGACCATGTCCCTACCCCATTTCCTTCCATGATCCAATGTACCATACTTGCGAACATTTTGAACTTGGTAAGAGGGAGATTTTGAAAAAAAACTGGGGTATTGATTTTCCCCTTTGAGTTACATTGAAAAAGAGGAGATTGTAGACAGGAGACAGATCAAATAAAGCCCATTTGAGCTTAAAAACATTGGACGTTTCCTGGCTGAATCGGGTCTGTTGGCATGTATGGTTGTACTACTATTGCCTCTTCCTTCTGCCCACAATGGTCTATTACATTGCCACAGCCTCTCTTGCAAGTCCTGTGTTGTTGGTTTGTTGCCCCTGCCCCCCTTTCCACTTTCCTCCATAGTCTGTTGTGCTGCCACGGCCCTTCCTGCCTGCTCAGTGTGGTTAAATTGTTGCCTTTGCACCCTCCTACCTGCCTTCAATTTTCAGAGTCCGTGCCCCTGGCCTCTGCCTCTCAACAGTATCCTAATGAACAACTAGATTTCTAACATTCTATATTTATTACAAAAGTGTGGAACGCCTAACGTCATCTTGATGTAATCAAAACTGTAATACCTAGAGCATTTCCTTTAGAAATTACATATATGAGAGGGTCTTATTGGCATCAAAATTATGGTTAGTCCTCTAAAAGACTAAAATAAGGACATATTTTCAGAGTTTTCAAATAGCGACAACGCACTTTTAAATTATTTGTTATCTTTATGTTTTTTTATCCAGTTGACCACTTGATTAAATGTTGCACTTAGGGGAGAGGATGTGGTGTTACTTCCAGAACTGCAGACTTTGCAACTGGGGAACCAGGTTGGAGTTTCTGCTTCAGCTCGACATTCTGTGATTCTGGTCAAATCACTTAGTCTCCCCATGTCTACAACCAAAATGAATTTGTTCTTGTGTGATGTAACCAATGCTCATGTATAGCACTCCAATACCTGACAAGTCTGCACTATATAACACTGCAAAAACACAAAATAATAAGTGTTTTGCACACTTCTGTCATTGGGCTATATTTGGGCTACATTTGGGTGATTTTGGGCTACATTTGGGCTCTTTTGTCTCCGGTGGCCATCTTGGGAGATTTATTTGATATGAAGTTTCCTAATTTCCTCATGTACTGCAGTCTTCTCAGTAGGAAATGCTTTCAGTTTTTTACTTTGATTCCATCAAGAAGGCATTCAGATGTGTCACACATTTGCCATAAATTCAGAATGTTAGCACTCTTTTTGCTAATTAGATCACTGTAGTAAAGCTACTGCTCACCATGGAAAACTGCTGCTGGTATTGAAAGTGCATGTTTCAGTCTGCATGTCAGAATTTTTTAATGAAATAGAAGAGGATTTGAGAAGTCACTCAAAATGTGCCCTAATTTTTCTTTCTGCAGCACTAATCATACTTTTTATGGAAAAATGAACCCCCTCATTTTGTTTCTTTTTAAATTAAATGTTTTAAGAGTTACCACTTTAATCCAAGCAAGATGGCTTCAGGTGTGCCATACGTTTATCATAAGTAGGACTGTTAGCGCTCTAGTTGTTCTTTGGAACACTCTGGGAAGCTGCAGTAGAACACAAAGGAATCAACTGACAGTCTCTGCCCTTGTTGGATGTACATGTTTTACTGAGAATGTCAGACTTCATTCTCACATGACTGAGAAAGATAATGTGAATTTACAGAAAATAAGCTCTCAGTTTAGCTTATAGATCACCTTCCAAACCTCTGTGGGAAAAGCATGAGAAAATAGTTTTCTCTCAATCATGATATCCCAGCAGAAGGCTTTTTCACATGGTGAAATCAAATTAGAACATACCACAATTCCTAAAATGAGTATGGTACCATCAACAAATGATTTATAATGTAACTAAAGTCTTAAAACCTTCTATTAACTGCAATGCTTTTTAATGAGGTGCTATCATGTATATTGGTCCCAAGATGGCTGCCAACACTTCTTGGATGAAGTGCTGACAGCCAATCAGATATCAGGATGAGATGTGTGGTTAGGCTCCGCCCACATATAAATATGATTTTACTTTTGATTTTCTCAGGAACTACTGAACAGATTGACACCAGACCTGCAAAAGGCACTTCCCTGACCTGAGGACTACCTCTCTGCCAAATTTCAAGTAATTCTGTTCAGCCGTTCGGGCTGTAGCTGTGTCTAAAGGTCCCATGGAAAAATGCATAGGGAAAACGTGTTTTGGGACCCCCCTTTTTTCTCGGCCGCTGCTTGACGAATCACCCCGAGACTTTCAGGGTAGGAGCTGAACGGAGCGCCCCATTAGTTTTGAAAATTTCGCGAGGATTCGTCAACCGGCGCAAAAGTTATTCAAAATAGAATTTTGAGATTTCCTATGGAAACTGGGTTGTAACTATAACTATCTACTGGCGACCGCCAGTAGATATATATATATATATATATATATATATATATATATATATATATATATATATATATATATATATTACCTACTGGCGGTCGCCAGTAGGTAGTTATAGTTAGGACCACGTTTCCATAGGAAATCCGCAACATTCTATTTTGAATAACTTTGGCGCCGGTCGACGAATCCTCGCGAATTTTTCAAAATAGGTGGGGCGCTACGCTCCGCTCCTACCCTGAAAGTCTCGGGGGGATTCGTCAAGCGGGGGCTGAGATAAAAGGGGGGTCCCAAAACGCGTTTCTCCCATGCTTTTTTCCATAGGACCTTTAGACAGGGCTACAGCCCGAACGGCTGAACAGAATTTAATGAAATTTGGCAGAGAGGTAGTCCCCAGGTCAAGGAAGTGCCTTTTGTAGGTTTGGTGTAAATCTGTTCAGTAGATTCTGAGAAAATAGCCTTTAAATCAATATATATATCTGTGGCAGCTTACGGTGCGCTTACGGTGCGCTTACCGTGCGCTTACCGTACGCGTACGGTGGCGTGCGCGAGCGCGATTCTGATTGGCTCTTAGATCTTAGTAAACATTCGAGTCGGTCGAAACCAGGAAGCGGCGGCCGCCATTTTCTCTCTCGCTTCCTGAGTTGGGCAGCAAAAACGTACCCCAAATATATGTAAAGAGGCAGTTTCATGAGATC
This sequence comes from Triturus cristatus, assembly GCF_964204655.1. Lineage (NCBI taxonomy): Eukaryota > Metazoa > Chordata > Amphibia > Caudata > Salamandridae > Triturus > Triturus cristatus. The sequence goes on from NC_140581.1 coordinate 756,667,210, forward strand.
CTAACCACCCAGCATTGATACAGGGGTCCCCAAACCACCCCCAAGCCCAAAAAAAAAAAATATTTTTTTTTCCGGAAAATCGCCGATTACGCTTAACGTACGCGCACGGTAAAAAATTATAAAAAAAAAAAAAACTATCCACATTCTCCCCACACCGTGTGCAAATGGTGCCCGAAGAATACATTTCACAAAGATGCGCAAAATATGCGAAGCGCATCGTGCGTACATGGCCCATCCCGCTTAACGTGGGCACGCGGTGCGCGCAGCGCACCGCATGACCACTGTGCGTGCACGGCACTAACTGCGTAAAGTGGGCGCGCGGTGCGCGAAGCGCACCGCGTGCTCACTCTGCGCGCACGGTGCGCAAAGCGCACCGTGCACGCACGGAACGAACTGCGTTAACTGGGCGCGCACGCCACGAATGGCGTAAAGTAACTTAGCATTTAAAAAACCTTGCAAATTCACTGAAAAAACCATAGGTTTCACACATGTTATAGTTAGCTGGACATTTTACTGATAAAAAACCAATGAAATTCCCCCGTTATAGTTACTGCAGGCAACTATAACTCACGCGACCGCAATCTTCTGCTGATGACATATGTGTCTTTATGAAAAAAAAATATTTGTAATATATGTAAAGCTAAAATTTAATGGAAGAAGACATGGGCAAATAAGTGTCTAAATACAGTATTAGCATCAGCAGAGGATTGCGGTCGCGTGAGTTATAGTTGCCTGCAGTAACCATAACGGGGGAATTTCATTGGTTTTTTATCAGTAAAATGTCCAGCTAACTATAACATGTGTGAAACCTATGGTTTTTTCAGTGAATTTGTATATATATATATATATATATATATATATATATATATATATATGAAAGCTCCCAAAGTTGCACCGGCAGCCGGGTCACTCGCAGGCGGGTGCTATGATGTGGCGGTGCCCCACAAAAATTGCAGCTCCCAAAACTCTCGTTAATCCCACAGAGTTAAGCACTCAAAGGAGGGGTTTGTATCGATTATTCTTTTATTTCGGCAGAAATCAAATTAACAAGACAGACGCGTTTCGAATCGATCTTCATCAGTGTCTCGTGGCAAGACCGCGCGCCCTACATTTAAATACACATTACGTCATGTGTTGCGCGACAGCTTGAAACAGATTCGCCTGACAATCACTGAAACAGAAGATGGCTTAGATCCCATTTTTAACAATACTTTTGGGGCGGCCATCTTGGAATGATACATTCATTCAGTGTGTCCATACAACTCAGGTCTCTTAAATCAGGGAACCATGATACAAACAGTAATTATATGGAACATGATTCATACAATAATACTGCATATTTCAATAAATCAGCAGATCGTCATGAAAAAGAATATTCCATTATCATGCGAGGAACAGTATGACGCCATGTATTGGCCATCGCTCCCTATACATTGAAGGAGATTGGGAATGGACAGAAAAAAGAAGAAAAAGAAAAAGAAACAGGAGAGAAGAGATGGGAAACATGGGAAACATATGCAGGTCAGACAGCGAAAAGAGAGGTGAAAACAATATAACATTAGTAAGCATCACATGTAGGGATTTCGAACTCATTTCACAGTTGGTGTGGGTGTAAGATCAAGATATCTCCAAAGAGTGTACTCATCTGCCCATATATATATATATTCACTGAAAAAACCATAGGTTTCACACACGTTATAGTTAGGAATTATCATTGAAAAAACCTTGCAAATTCACTTAAAAAACCATAGGTTTCACACATGTTATAGTTAGCTGTACATTTCACTCGTAAAAAACCAATGAAATTCCACGTTATAGTTAGATCAGGTAACTATAACTTGCGCGCCCACAATAAACTGCTGATGACGTCACATATTACATCACTCATGACATGGTCAGTGACATCACTCATGACATCAATGATGACATCTGAAATTACACATTGTGGATTGCGGTCGCGCAAGTTATAGTTACCTGATCTAACTATAACGTGGAATTTCATTGGTTTTTTACGAGTGAAATGTACAGCTAACTATAACATGTGTGAAACCTATGGTTTTTTAAGTGAATTTGCAAGGTTTTTTAAATGATAATTCCTAACTATAACGTGTGTGAAACCTATGGTTTTTTCAGTGAATTTGTACGGTTTTTTAAATGCTAAGTTATGTATTTATTTTTCATTTTTTTTTCTGGTTTTTCACTGTGCGCACACCCTGCACGCACGGTGCGCTTAGCGCACCGTGCGCGCGCTGTGGTCGCTCGGTGCGCTTCGCGCCCCGAGCGCCCACATTGCGCAGTCCATGCCGTGCGCGCATCGCCTTTTTTTAGACATTAACATTTGTTTTTTTCTCCCTTGTGGGTCCTTTAATTTATTTAAGAAATGTGATTGTTATTTTTTTTTTTTTTTTGCCGTGCTCGTACGGTAAGCTTACCGTACGCACACTCCGCGATTTTTTTTTTAAATTATTAAATGTATTTTTCGTACTTTTGGGTCCTTCTTGGACCCCCTGACAAACACTAGGGGGTCTGCAACTCTCTTCGTTGCCCCCTTTTCACGTTCCCCACCTTTGTTTCTCAGTGCGAGAGACAGAAAATGGCGGCCGACACTTCCTGATTTCGACCGATTCGAATGTTTACAGTCATGTAACCACCAATCAGAATTGAGCTCGCGCACGGCACCGTACGCGTACGGTAAGCTTACGGTAAGCGCACGGAGCGCGCTTACAGATATATATATTGATTTAAATGCTATTTTCTCAGGACCTACTGAACAGATTTACACCAGACCTACAAAAGGCACATCCTTGACCTGAGGACTACCTCTCTGCCAAATTTCAAGTAATTCTGTTCAGCCGTTCGGGCTGTAGCTCGGACTAAAGGTCCTATGGGAAAATGCATGGGGAAAACGCGTTTTGGGACCCCCCTTTTTTCTCAGCCCCCGCTTGACGAATCCCCCCGAGACTTTCAGGGTAGGAGCGGAGCGTAGCGCCCCATTAGTTTTGAAAATTTCGCGAGGATTCGTCGACCGGTGCGTGCACAGCACTAACTGCGTAAAGTGGGTGCGCGGTGCGCGAAGCGCACCGCGTGCTCACTGTGCGCGCACGGTGCGCGAAGCGCACCGTGCGCGCACGGAACGAACTGCGTTAAGTGGGCGCGCACGCCACGAATGGCGTAAAGTAACTTAGCATTTAAAAAACCCTACAAATTCACTGAAAAAACCATAGGTTTCACACACGTTATAGTTAGGAATTAGCATTTAAAAAACCTTGCAAATTCACTGAAAAAACCATAGGTTTCACACATGTTATAGTTAGCGGAAATTTTACTGATAAAAAACCAATGAAATTCCCCCGTTATAGTTAGTGCAGGCAACTATAACTCACGCGACCGCAATCTTCTGCTGATGACATATGTGTCTTTATGAAAAAAAAATATTTGTAATATATGTATAGCTAAAAATGTATGGAAGAAGACATGGGCAAATAAGTGTCTAAATACAGTATTAGCATCAGCAGAGGATTGCGGTCGCGTGAGTTATAGTTGCCTGCACTAACTATAACGGGGGAATTTCATTGGTTTTTTATCAGTAAAATTTCCGCTAACTATAACATGTGTGAAACCTATGGTTTTTTCAGTGAATATATATATATTTATATATATATATATACAGTCCAATGCTCTCTCCCATGTTGGAAAAAAGCGCGACACAGCTCCGGGGATAAAAATTGCTTTATTGCTCTTTAAGGCGCAAGGAAAATGAAGTCTATGAAACGCTTGGGCAGACGCATTTCAGTCGTCCAATTGGCTTCATCAGTGTCGGTTCCATGGGCTTCCTGATCTTCCAGAGAGTCAAGTGATGTTCTGTTGATAACGGGACCACTCCCAGTCAGGTGGTCTCTCGCTCCTCCTCCACCTAACAAGTTGCAATTGGCTTGCGCTCACCCATCTGGCAAGTGCATGCTGGTTAAGTAAGTCCGTTAAGGAGGCCGTATTCAGTAATATGCATTCCTGACACCATGTGATGCCCCAATTTGCATTGGATACAGTTCCAAAAAAACAGCCACCATTGCCTGGAAATATTTAGCCATTTCTATTATCTCCTTATCAGGCAATCAGTATTGCCTACTCTCTCCCCCTCAGTCCGTAATCCATCAGAACCGAAGGGGGGACGACGCGTTTGCAGTTTCATGCACAGACCAAGTTTTTGCGGGTTCAACGCGTTGCTCCAGATCGAGAGGGTGCGTCGCCTACCAGCGCCTGCTTGCTGGCTAAACATACAGTCCAATGCTCTCTCCCATGTTGGAAAAAAGCGCAACACAGCTCCGGGGATAAAAATGGCTTTATTGCTCTTTAAGGCGCAAGGGAAATGAAGTCTATGAAACGCTTGGGCAGACGTGTTTCAGCCGTCCAATTGGCTTCATCAGTGCCGGTTCCATGGGCTTCCTGATCTTCCAGAGAGTCAAGCGATGTTATGTTGATAACGGGACCACTCCCAGTCAGGTGGTCTCTCGCTCCTCCTCCACCTAACAAGTTGCAATTGGCCTTGCGCTCACCCATCTGGCAGGTGCATGCTGGTTACGGAAGTCCGTTAAGGAGGCTGTATTCAGTAATAGGCATATATATATATATATATATATATATATATATATATATATATATATATATATATATATATATTACCTACTGGCGGTCGCCAGTAGGTAGATATAGTTAGGACCTATTTTCCATAGGAAATCTGCAACATTCTTTTTGGAATACCGTTGGCGCCGATTGACGAAGCTTCGCAAAATTTTTCAAACTTTTGGTCAGCTCCGGTCCGCTCCTATCCTGAAAATTTCACGGTGATTCGTCAAGCGGGGGCTGAGAAAAAAGGGGTGTCCCAAAACACGTTTTCCCCATGCATTTTCCCATAGGACCTGTTGACGCAGCTACAGCCCGAACTGCTAAACGGAATTACACCAAATTTGGCAAAGAGGTAGTCCTCAGTTCAGACTCGTGCCTTTTGCTTAAATGGTGTAAATCTGTTCAGTAGTTCCTGAGAAAATTAGAGTTAAAAAGATAGATATATCTATGGCCTCAGAGGATCCGTGCACCCTAGCCGCACCCAGCGCGCACCCTGCCGTGCATGAGCTGTATTCTAATTGGCTGTCAACACTCCAGATCAGGAAGTGTTGGCAGCCATCTTGTGCCTCGGTAGAACCGAGGCACAAGAAAACCGAAAAAAGGCGCAAAACGCGACAAGGGGGCAGGGTAGAAACATCCTGACCCCCTAGGCCTGCTCAAGGGGTCCCACAAGGACCCCCAAGGCCCCCAAAAAAAAAAATATTTTTTTTTAAATTGCGGTCCGCGCATCCCGCTGACGAAAAAAAACCGAAGCGTGGTCTCCCGCGCTCTGTTTTTATTTAGCCCCTGGGGGGGCCAAGTCCCGGGGGCAATTTGTATATTATAATGGGGGGCCCAGAGGGGCCCAGCCAGCCCCAGGGACCACCACCCCCCGGGGCTTGAGCCCCCCTACATGCCCCGGGGACTGCCACCTCCCCGGGGCACTAATTATTTATCAGAGGGAGTCCGTTACGGACCCCCAAGCCCCGGGGACCACCACCCCCCGGGCTTTAAATTAAGTGGGAGGGGGCCACTTGTGCTAGTTGGCCACCAGGGGACCTCAGGATTCATGGGGACTTAATCTCCCAACTTAAAACGCACCACGGGGCGCGTTTGCACAGTGGTGAAGGTAGGGGGTGGGGCCTGAGGTTATACTGTGCGAAAACGCCCTGTGGCGCGTTTTAAGTTGGGGAATTCATTCCTCTTCAATCCAGAGGTCCCCTAGGGGACAACTAGTCCACCAGGTACCTCCACTAAGTGCCACGGAGCTGCGTTGCAGAGTGTTGTAAAAAGGGGTGTGACCTCTGAACACCTCTCTGCAACTCAGCTCCCTGACACATACTAGAGGTACCTGGTGGGCTAGTTGGCAGCCAGGGGACCTCAGGATTCAAGGGGACTTAATCCCCCAACTTAAATCACCCCACGGGGCGCGTTTGCACAGTGGTGAAGGTAGGGGGCGGGGCCTGAGGTGATATGTGTGCAAACACGCCCCTATGGCGCGTTTTAAGTTGGGGAATTCATTCCTCTTCAATTCAATCCAGAGGTCCCCTAGGGGACAACTAGTCCACCAGGTACCTCCACTAAGCACCACGGAGCTGAGTTTCAGAGTGTTGTAAAAAGGGGCGTGGCCTCTGAACACCTCTCTGCAATGCAGCTCCCTGGTGCATTCTGGAGGTACCTGGTGGGCTAGTTGGCCCCCAGGGGACCTCAGGATTGAAGAGGAATTAATTCCCCAACTTAAAACGCGCCACAGGGCATGTTTGCAAACGTCACCTCAGGCCCCGCTCCCTTCCTTCACCATTGTACAAATATTCCTCTAAAATCAGCCGAACTACGAATTCCGATTTACTCACCTGTTATCAGGAGAGAACCCAGGGCTGCATCTTTTAGACCAGCAGTGACCCTGAAAAGTAATTCTAAGCGTACTTAGCAGTAACTTGTATTTCCTTCCATAGGAATCCATTGTGTGGTTTTCACCAGAAAAGTTGCTAAGTTTCCATTTTTGAAACGTACAAATATTCCTCTAAAATCGGCTGAACTGCGAATTCCGATTTACTCACCTGTTATCAGGAGAGAACCCAGGGCTGCATCTTTTAGCCAAGCACTGACTCTGAAAAGTAATTCTAAGCGTACTTACCAGTAACTTGTATTTCCTTCCATAGGAATCCATTGTGTGGTTTTCACCAGAAAAGTTTCGAAGTGTCCAATTTTGAAACGTACAAATATTCCTCTAAAATCAGCCGAACTACGAATTCCGATTTACTCACCTGTTATCAGGAGAGAACCCAGTGCTGCATCTTTTAGCCCAGCACTGACCCTGAAAAGTAATTCTAAGCGTACTCACCAGTAACTTGTATTTCCTTCCATAGGAATCCATTGTGTGGTTTTCAGCAAAAAAGTTTCTAAGTATCTATTTTCAGAAACTAAAAATATTCCTAAAAAATCGTCTGTATGCCTTAAACACATTCTTTCAAATGTTTACAGGAGGTTGTCCAGTGCTGGACCCAGGATCCACCACTGAGTTAGAAAAAGTAACGATAACACTACTTACCTGCTAAGTGAATTTTCTGCCATAGAATAACATTTGTGATTCTATGTGAAAAATTTCAGTGTCAACTTTTAAAATACAATATTATTCCTTAAAATTAACTACTGTAACCAAAACGCTTTTACTTAAATGTTTACAGGAGATGTCCAACGACTGAATCTAGGATCCAGTCCTGTGGTTAGAAAAGTAATCCATAAAGTAACTAATTGCATTGAACTAGAAATTCACATTGAGGTCAATGTTGCTTTGTGTTTGAAATTGTGTTGGCCATTGCAACTGTAACTACTGTACTTAAAAGTCTGTTGCCTATTTGCCAAGTATTTAAACTAAAGTAATTCATTCTGAGAAAGTATATTTTGTATTGTAATGTATAATGTAATTAAAAAAATATATCTAAAAATAAATGGTTTAAAAAATTTAGTAAATTAGTATCAAAAAAATCAGTATAACAATTAATACATTAAAAATTGTCATTTACAAAACCTTTGAAATTCACTGCAAAAGACATAGGTTTCTTCAGGCCTGATATAGTTAGGAATTAGCATTTATAAAACCTTTGAAATTCACTGAAAAAAACATAGGTTTCAGGCCTGATATAGTTAGGAATTAGCATTTAAAAAACCTTTGAAATTCACTGAAAAACCCATAGGGTTCAGGCCTGATATAGTTAGGAATTAGCATTTAAAAAACCTGAGAAATTCACTGAAAAAACAATAGGTTTTAGGGGTGTTATAGTTAGCTGGACATTTCACTCGAACAAAACCATTGAAATTCCTCTGATATAGTTAGTTGTACTAACTACATCTTACGCGCCCGCAATCCACTGCTGATGATGTCACATATTACATCATTCATTACATGGTCAGTGACATCACTGATGACATCTCAAATGACATCACTGATGGCATCATCCACGTGACAATCAGATACAGTTCATCATACACTAGTATAACCTTTCATCACTCACTGTAAAATACAGAGTACCAGATTTAAAACCATTGACACACCAATACAAGTTTCTAAACACCCACTCAGTGATTCCTAGATCTATATACATATCTAATCACTTACCTAGAGATTCACTCATAAATGCTGTCAATGATCAATAGAACACTATCACTTATATACCTATATCGACATTACACACCAGCACACATCCTAATCACTTATGAAGTCATCCTACTCACTTATGCAAACAATGGATCATACTTACTTTTACTTACCTATACACTTATAAAAACACCACTTCATCTATTCATATAGATAATAAATCATACTTAGTATGCTATAAAAACACCATTACATGTATACAGTTATCCATACAGTCACTCATACAATCACTGAGTCATATATATACTTATTTATATACAACAACTGACACATACACTGGCTTTTACCATTGACATGTACCATTGAGACATGTATTGGCTCATCACCACACCCATAAAGATATTCACTCACCCAAACAACTGTTATAACATGTTGTTTTAACTTCATATACCTACTGAATCAACTATTCACACATCTTTGGGCAGTCACACACCCCCACTGAACCACACACACATTCACTCTCCCATACAAATACTCAGTTAACTAATCAATAAATAATATAGACTTTCACGTAGTAGCTAGTAACCAACTGGTGCAGCAATTTACACAACAACTTACAAAGTGATACAGATATTCACACAGTTCAGTCACTATCCCATATATTTAGTGAGACACTATAAATTAGTCAAGTAAACAGTCAATCACACTGCTACTAAATCCTCCATCCAGATATTTATATTTATATATCCACTTATTCTTCAATGCAAATTGCTATATATATATAATACATATTTAAATAACGAACCAAACCACATTTACTGGATGATGTCATCAGTGATGTCATCAGTGATGTCATTTGAAATGTCATCAGTGATGTCACTGACCATGTCATGAATGATGTAATATGTGACATCATCAGCAGTGGATTGCGGGCACGCGAGATTTAGTTAGTACAACTGACTATATTGGAGGAATTTCAATGGTTTTGTTCGAGTGAAATGTCCAGCTAACTATAACACCCCTAAAACCTATTGTTTTTTCTGTGAATATATATATATATATATATATAAATATATATATATATATATATTTATTTATTTAAGATATCATCAGTGATGTCACTGACCATATCATGAGTGATGTATCAAGTGAGGTCATAAGCAGTGCATTGCAGGGGTGCGAGTTATAGTTAGCTCAGCTAACTATAACTGTAGAATTTCTCCATAATTTATATACAGGCACAGCCCATTTTCTTATGTTTTATTCATGACTACAGTACTCCTGTTTAATAATGTGACTAAAACTACTAAAACTACCAGAATGCAATGTATCTATTCTGCACATAATGCTTAGACATTTTAAACATTGTCGTTGTTAAAGGCTTTGCTCATGGTAATTTTTCAACAGTACTAACATCTTAAACACATACCCTCTGCCAGATACGGTCCATCTGATATTTTTTTTCAAATCACTGTGATACATTTTTTAATTAAAATCCCATATACATCTTCATTTCTAATGTACATTTTTAATATAATTAAAAAGTTATATACTTACAAGTGAATTGAGCTTGTAGAATGTATTGTTCTTTCAGCTCTTTTGGGATAGTTTTGACAATGTTAAGATTTTAAAAACTAAGCACAAGAAGGGTACCACTGGTATAGAAAGCAAGTATGAAATAACAACCTCTTCAACTTTCCAATCTATGATAGGCAGCAAATAAAATCATGTCTTTCATTTTAGAATACTGTGGGGCCGATTCCGATCCTGGAAAAACCGGGTACAAATCGTCTGATGGAGCGTTTTCTCCGTCCGACTCGTACCCGGGAAAACCACCTTACAAACCCGCAAGTACGATTCGTACAGAAACACCATTTCCATACGAATCGTAAAAAACACCGACCGGCTAGAATATACCCACAATTCCGATCCGGGACACCGCGTACGCGATATTTGCACGGAGTCAGGCAGCGTTTTACGGACCAGCAAGTACGATTCGTACCCACAGCACTTCGCACGGCAATATTTTTACGGGACCCAAAAAGTGCCGGAAAAGCTAAGTACGCCACGATGCACGGCGAAAAGGGGGCCCGGTACGCACCGTACCCCCATCCCTACACGTCCACACTGTACCCCCAGCCCCCCCATGTCCGCACCATACCCCAGCACCCCCCTCATGTCCGCGCCGTACCCCCACCCCCGTATGTACGTTGCATACCCCCTCCCCCCGTATGTACGGTGCGTACCCCTCGTATGTACGGTGCGTCCCCCCACTCCCGTATGTACGGTGCATACCCCTCGTATGTACGGTGCGTACCCCCACCCCCCGTATGTACGGTGCATACCCCTCGTATGTACGGTGCGTACCCCTCGTATGTACGGTGCGTACCCCCACCCCGTATGTACGGTGCGTACCCCCCACCCCCGTATGTACGGTGCGTACCCCTCATATGTACGGTGCGTACCCCCACCCCCGTATGTACAGTGCGTACCCCCAGCACTATGCGCTGGGGGTACACACCGTACATACGGGGGGTGGGGGTACGCTCCGTACCTACGGGGTGGGGTGGGGGTACGCTCCGTACCTACATGGGGTGGGGGTACGCTCCGTGCCTATGGGGTGGGGTAGGGGTACAGCTCGTACATGGGGGGGCTGGGGGTATGGCGCGTACTTGGGGGGTGGGCTGGGGGGGTGTTCGGCGCGTATGCTGGCACATGTTTGGACGTCTCCATGGTTGCTATGGGAGTTCGCTCTGTACGGTGTTTTTTCCATACGGTTGTGCATTCGGACGGACGGGACGGATCGTACTTGCGCGCTCGGACTTCAGTTTCCCGATTCGTACGTAAAACTGTCCGGGGACGCGTCGGACACTTTTTCCGACCCGAGGACGTGCCGGGGAATTTTCCCAATGCGATTCGTATGGAGTTTTTAACATACGAATCGTATTTGCCAGTTTGTACGGGACTTGTACGATTCGTACGTAAAAAAATCCGGATACGATTCGTACGGGGAATATTTTTAACGGATCGGAATCGGCACCTGTATGTCCACTTGTCAATGGTTAGCATCTTTTAACCCTTTCCCTCTCTTTCAAAATGAGGTTCCTGTTGGTGTGTTTTTGTGATTTTTTTTCTAGAGAATCATGTAGTAATTGTGGAAAAAACAGGAGTACAAACCTATATCTAGCTTCATTTTTTTAAAATGTAAATATTACACAACTGTTTATTACATAGTCCTGAGTTGGAAATTAAAGCTTGCCATTATTTAAATTGTGTCATCACTACTCAAATTTAAAAAAAATGTTTCTGTCTCTTTAATACCCTTCCCCCATACACTCTTAGCTCAGTGTACCTAGCAACCCAGTGGAACCAGTAGGTCACAAATCCACAGCACATTCTAGAAGGAACATGCTACTTCCAAATGAGATACAGCAGGTGTGATTTACTCCACAGATTCTATTCACTTTCATGCTGACATCATCCAATGAAATACTTAAAAGAAACAAACAAAACAAACACCTCCATTTTAACAACTTTTCCTTTGGAAAACAACCTCGTTCTGCTCCACCCTTTACTTGACTACTATTGCCCCTTCACTTTAAAATGCTTAGAGTATGGATTGTGAGTCACAGCTACATCTATTGGGCTAAAGAGGCTGAAGGCTGAAAAAAAGATAGATATTGACAGGAACTTGGGTTTGTCAAATGTGCAGATTACTTGTTTTGACCAGAGAGGGTTAAAGTTTCATCAGTTGCTGGCTTTGATTAAATCCATTGTGGATCCCCATGCTCCTCACCTCTTGATTGTGCACTGTAGTGGCAATGACTTAGGCATATTGACTGGTGTAGGGCTGGAATTCCTAATGAAAGAATCCTTTGCAAAACTGATCTCGCTTTTCCCTCACACTGTGCTCTAATGCATGCCAAAGACATGGATGTGGTCTAACCAATTCTGTCCAAAGACTGACAAAGCCAGCAAACATGTTAATAAAACTGTCTCTGCATTGCTTAGAGACCATCGCATGGGCTATATCTGTGACAACAATCTGCGTTTTGACTATGCCTGGGCGGTACATTTATAATCAATAGAACCAGAAATATAAATTTTTAAAGCTTTTAGTGAAAATATCACCAAGAAGCACAAAGTGCCGCTCGTGGTTATCTGGTTGCACTAGATCAGGGAAAAGTCACAAGTTCAGTCCAACTATGATGGAGTGTAGATACAGGGATCAGGTTATTCCTGCTGTAGAGTTACCTTCTCAAGTCCAGCGCGAAGAGTTCCATTCCCATTGGAGAAGGTCCCAAAGAGCAAGCTTTCAGCATGAAGAGCAGGTTGAGCATTGCTGATGATTGTTGCTGTAATGCGAACAGGTGTTAGTGAATCTTCAAGGTGGTTGATCATCGTGGATAGTTGCCGTCGTACAAACTGTGGGTCTTGCATTGCTCTCAGCACAAAGAGCAGGTCCTGCTGTAACTTCGCATAGGCAGTCATTGCGGGCGGTCGATTCTTGCTGCGTAACGGTCACTTTGCAGTTGTGATGAGCCCCAATTTTAGGCTCTAACATTTTCATCTGGAGGAACTTTCTCTGATGCCAACCAAGGGTTCTGGACCTGAGGGCCACCTCTTAGGGAGCAGGACTCACTTCAGTTGAGACCAGCAGCAGGTCTCGGGCTGGTCCAGTTGGTGCTGGTCAGCTAGGCAGTTGCACAGGGGCTGGCTTTGGAAGCTTGTTGTGTACCTGTAGCTCACACAGGAGGTCAACCAACTGACTATTTGAATCACTCTGGGCAGCCTGGACTCAACATAGCGGTACAAAAGGAGGTGGTGATGGACGGAGCATCAGAACCAATCAAACACTCACACCCAGTCAACAGATCTGGGTTTGATCCATCACCGTTCTTTAGCCCACTCTGCCACCCCAGTTCAGACATAGCCATATGCAAATCAGTCTGACCCTGTGCCTCATGGGAACAGTCCAGCCCGAACTGCCAAGCCATGCCTTCCCTGGACCGGAAACAAGCTTCCTAGGACCGGTTTCTGGCATTTCAGCCGTCTTCAGCCAGGCTTGCTTGAATCCAGTGGCAAAGTGAGCAAGGGACTCACGTCTGAGCATACCCTGCCAACTTGTGGCGAGCAAAGCGGTACAAAAGGGGGTGGTGATGGACGGAGCATCAGAACCAATCAAACACTCACACCCAGTCAACAGATCTGGGTTTGATCCATCACCGTTCTTTAGCCCACTCTGCCACCCCAGTTCAGACATAGCCATATGCAAATCAGTCTGACCCTGTGCCTCATGGGAACAGTCCAGCCCGAACTGCCAAGCCATGCCTTCCCTGGACCGGAAACAAGCTTCCTAGGACCGGTTTCTGGCATTTCAGCCGTCTTCAGCCAGGCTTGCTTGAATCCAGTGGCAAAGTGAGCAAGGGACTCACGTCTGAGCATACCCTGCCAACTTGTGGCGAGCAAAGCGGTACAAAAGGGGGTGGTGATGGACGGAGCATCAGAACCAATCAAACACTCACACCCAGTCAACAGATCTGGGTTTGATCCATCACCGTTCTTTAGCCCACTCTGCCACCCCAGTTCAGACATAGCCATATGCAAATCAGTCTGACCCTGTGCCTCATGGGAACAGTCCAGCCCGAACTGCCAAGACATGCCTTCCCTGGACCGGAAACAAGCTTCCTAGGACCGGTTTCTGGCATTTCAGCCGTCTTCAGCCAGGCTTGCTTGAATCCAGTGGCAAAGTGAGCAAGGGACTCACGTCTGAGCATACCCTGCCAACTTGTGGCGAGCAAAGCGGTACAAAAGAGGGTGGTGATGGACGGAGCATCAGAACCAATCAAACACTCACACCCAGTCAACAGATCTGGGTTTGATCCATCACCGTTCTTTAGCCCACTCTGCCACCCCAGTTCAGACATAGCCATATGCAAATCAGTCTGACCCTGTGCCTCATGGGAACAGTCCAGCCCGAACTGCCAAGCCATGCCTTCCCTGGACCGGAAACAAGCTTCCTAGGACTGGTTTCTGGCATTTCAGCCGTCTTCAGCCAGGCTTGCTTGAATCCAGTGGCAAAGTGAGCAAGGGACTCACGTCTGAGCATACCCTGCCAACTTGTGGCGAGCAAAGCGGTACAAAAGGGGGTGGTGATGGACGGAGCATCAGAACCAATCAAACACTCACACCCAGTCAACAGATCTGGGTTTGATCCATCACCGTTCTTTAGCCCACTCTGCCACCCCAGTTCAGACATAGCCATATGCAAATCAGTCTGACCCTGTGCCTCATGGGAACAGTCCAGCCCGAACTGCCAAGCCATGCCTTCCCTGGACCGGAAACAAGCTTCCTAGGACCGGTTTCTGGCATTTCAGCCGTCTTCAGCCAGGCTTGCTTGAATCCAGTGGCAAAGTGAGCAAGGGACTCACGTCTGAGCATGTACAATCTTATTTTTTCTGATCACAAGGCAGTCATTCCAGAAGCAGGGAAATCCTTGTTCTGAATCTTTCACAGGTCCAGAATCGTTCTGATGAAATGTAATCAGGGCAGGAAACAGCTCCTCCCCAGCCATCCTGTCAGGAAGAACCACTCTCCTTGCACCTAGTTTTCCTTGTTTCACTGTCAGGAAGAAATATATAACCCACAACAGCAGTCATTCAGTCATGTGACCCAAGACCCTGCCAGGAAGGCGCATTTGGTTTAGGCAGGAAAATGTCAATTTTTTACAAGTGTCATTTTCAGAATAGTAAATTATTAAAATCCTACTTTACAATTGAACAGCATTTTAAATTACAAATCATTAGAGTGAAAATATTATTTTACTATCTGCTCTCAGTTCGAAGATAACATTTATTGAAGGTAATAAGGTTACTCATTGTTACTTTATGGGAGAGAAACAGTGCAAAAGGAGTTCAGGAGTTTTTCACTATAAAACTTCAACACACATGTTCTATTTTTTAAATACCATGACCCTGCCCTGTGATCCTTTTGGTCCTACCTTAGGGGCAATTTATAAGTGTTTAAATGGAAGGTTTAGACCTGACAAGAGGTTTATTTTGCCAGGCCGAAATGGGAGTTTAAAACTGTACTACAGGCTGTGGTGGCAGGCCTGAAACATGTTTTAAAAGGTAACTCTAGTGGGTGACACAATGAGTGCTGCTGTCCACTACTAGTATTTAAAATTGCAGGCTCCAGGTACATGTAGTACTCCTTAGGCACATGTAGTAGTCACTAGGGACTTATCAGTAAATGAAATGTGCCAATTTAGCATAGACCAACTTTACCATATATACAGAAGAGAACACAAGCACTTTGCCACTGGTTAGCATGGAAAAAGTGCAGAGAGTCCTAAAAGCCAACATAAACAGGATCAGTGAAGGAAGGCAAGACATCTGATGAGACCCTGCATAAGGGGCCATTTCCAACAGTGAGGCAGTTGAAATATGTAAGGGAATTCATGCTATGCTACATGCCTTGTCCTGCCCTTTCTGGCTTTTGTTTGAGTATACCCCTTGGCTGCTGAGGCTTCCTACCCCCCATTTCCCTTTCCACACACCCTCTCCACACCAGTGCTGATTACATTTTGATATCTGGGGCAATTCTCATTCAAGCCTTCATAACATTTCCAGAAAGTATCCAGTAGAACTTTGGGGCATATTTACTTTTATTTCAGGCAATACAGTGCAGAAAGGGAACTTACTGTGATGCGTTGCATGAAAGGGAGTGAGTAGAAATGCTCCAGATTTACAAAGATATGGAGCATTTATTCGCTCTCCTTGCTCTGGCGCACCATATCCTACCCAGCGCCAATGCAAGCACTCTTGCACCATAGTGCAAAAGTGCCTGCAGTACGGATATCCTTTTTTTGTGCAGTAAGGGATAAATTCCTGCTCATTAACAATCCATAAAGAGGCATATTCCTGTTTCTATGTTTGATGCTTCTGAGAGGGGTACTGATTTGAAGCAATCCTAGATATGAAAAACTTTTGCTAATCTGGAATTGCATCAAATCCATAGGTGGGTGCACGAAAACACCCACTCTCCATAAAAAGGAATGCCTACCAGTTCCAAATATAACACATTGCAGTGCATACCTCTGCATTGTGTTACATTTCTTTACAAAGTCACCCAAGGTGGCATCAAATCGCCCCCTATGCGGCTTTGGAAATGTGACTGAAGTGTTTGCCTTAAACTTCCCTCTCTCACCTCGACACTAGGACCATGCAAAGGTTTAGTAAATCTGGGCCTTGGCATGCCTTTTCACCACTTATTGGGGATTCAAAAGGTACCCAGGGTTTATGTATTGACCTAGAGGAAACCGAGAAAATAGTCATAAATATAGCAAAATGTGTTTTTGTTTGGAAAATGGCAAGAAAGCATACTTTTCTCAAAAATTGCAAAAAGAAAGGGTGTGCTGGGCTAAGATTACAATCTCCCAGCTTCTAGGAGCAGAGTTGTACTTAAATTACACTAGAATTTGTATTTCTGTTTTCTACCTACTTACAGATTTTGGTGGAAATGTGTGTGAACCCCATGGGTTACCCTGTAAAGCAATACATTTCTGAAAACTAGAAAAAATTCCAAATTCATCAAGGAGTCCTTTATGAAGATCACTTCCAATAGAAACTATTCATTGGAATAGGAAAAAAATGAAATAGGTAGAAAGAAATAGCAATCTACCAATGTTTTCATCTGTAATTTTGCAATTTATACAAGTGATAAACTGTTATGTCTATTACCCTCCTGGTTTCAGGGATATGTAGTGTTTGTAAGCACACCTAAGAATCCAACACCCTCTGACTACTGTTTAAATCCCTTCTTTGTGGTGGGAGTTCACTCCAGCGGGGTATAGACCCATAATACCCCTGTTATGTATCTGTTCAAAGCAGTGTAGGAGTCTTCTTTCCATTTGATAATCCCAAATAAGACAAAAGTCCGATGTCCAGTGAAGGTGGAGAACAGCCAACACGTGCTTCACCCCCTAGGGCAGTTAGGCCTGGGGCTTTCTCAAGGCTTATTTTTTATTCAGATTAATATATTCACTCTCTTTTTCAAAGATAATTCACAGTTCGGCATATGTCTGTGTCCACGAGTTAAATCCCACAACTGACTCATGGTGGGTCTTTACTTAATCAGGCATAGCCCAGGTATCCTGTTCTTAATCTCTTTGCATTGAAACTAATGCTATCCAGGATGATGGCATTATTCCATGTACCCATTTTCAGTATGTGGTGAAATGAATGTCTCAACATGCCAGCATGGTCTTTTGCTATTTTATCCTTTCAAGGTGAAGTGGATAGATGAGTACACGAACTGCCTTTTTGGTGCAAGATGTGCGAAATCGATTTCCTATGCGGAGTGGAAAATCACTGGTTTTAGAGGTTGCTTATATTTGTTGTGTTTTTCAAAGGAAGGTGAAGTTGCAGGCTACACAGGTTTTAAATCCATCACTACTTTGTCGCAGAACCTTTTAGACAGATTGGTATTAACAGTTGGCCATTGATTTAAAGTTAGGAAGAAGGGCGGGCTACTTACAACAACTGGTAAACACTGTTACCCCACATTAAGGAAATTAACGGTGTAGTGAATACCTTTTGCTCTCAATTTTCAACTTGGAAATGAGGTATAACTTGAAGAATTGAAATTTAATACACTGACATACCCATGCTTTTTTGTTTGCCTCTTCCAAGCCTTTTGGCAGATTGTCCACCACAAATGAGTTATATTACACATCATGTCTGCCAAACCGGTGGCTCATCCAATCCGTTAATATTATTGGCTGTAATTTTTTTCCTTGTTCAAAACTTTTAGGAAAAGCCTGGTGATTTTGAACAGAAATAATAATCCCAACAGCCAGGGAGAAAACTCCCACTTTGGGTGTTTATTTTCAGGAATCAAAATGGTCTGAAGGCACAGAAATCTCTGCCAGGCAGGCAAAGATATCTCATTATCGTAGGCCTTCATCTGTCAGAGCAGGAGTAGTAATGACTCCACCACCCTGGGAGGACAGAGAGCCCTCCACTATATCCTAAATAACTCCTTTCATATCTATTATTTTTTCCCAATTTTGCTTCTTCCATCAGAACGGTCCCCCGGCAACTGCATATTCCCTATAAATATCTGAATTCCATGGTTTAGCTGCACTGTTAGCTATGGAGAGAGTCACAGAAAAGAAAGGGGCATTTTGATGCTAAAAACTGCAAATCTCCAATTTTCCAGTGGAACACAGTCACATTTGTTTATTTACAATTATTGCCTTCTTCATTTCCTCTTATCAACGTGTCTCTATTAATTCCAATTCTAACCGCTTCCAAATTTCCTAAGCAATGTTCAAATCCTTATGTCAAATGAACGTCAATATTCTTGCTCATCTCTGAAGCTTATGTTTTTTTAGATTAGGCTAAGCTGTCTTTTAGCTGTCTTGCCAGACCCAACTATCAAAAATATTAGAAAAAAGTACATACATACACAGACATGGGGGACTTTGGGCCAGCCCTCTGCATCCATTTATCTGTTCAGCTGTCATTTACATTTTCCTTCCACCCACAACAGCATACACCATGGTGCAAGGGTTCCATTTCAGCCACTTAACCCTATCAAATGTGTACATCTGCATAAAAATAAGTACAGCAGTCCCTGAGCAAGTGGACCAAAGCTTCATTTTGCCACTGCTTTTTTCATTCCATTCAGTATCCTTTTTGTATTTTTTAGTCATTCGGGTATGTTTAAACTAAGTATTCCGGTTGTAGTAATTCAATGTCTACATAATCTTTCCTTTGTACCAATAAGATTCATATTTTCCAATGCTGTGCATTAAAAATAAATCAGGTTTCATATTAATTCTATGTCGAAAAAAAGCATTTAATATATTGTGTACCCAATAGAAGGAAAGGAAGATGGCGGATTGAGTCTGCTCCAGAGGGCGTCTCCCATTGACCTCTCCTGCTGACATCGCAGTCCCTGGCGCTCCCGCTACCCCATTGTAAATTTCAGCATGAAACTACTCGGTGTAGCGAGGGGGTCTAACCTTGTTACTAACTATGCACCCAGTGCGTGGATAAATCACTGAGTGTCAGCTAACGGGAAACATCCTTAACCACGAAGACTTTTCTACGCGTTACGTTTACAACAGTACATTTACCGCGTAAACGTCTTTACCACGCGTATGCCTTCCACGACCGTCTTTTCCACGTAAGCTGCACTGGAACGTCTTCATCTTTGTCCAGTTCAGTCCTTTTTTAATGTTGGCGAAGACGTGTGTAAAAGGGTAAAATTAGAAAAAGGGGGCTTGGGGGGTCTCCCCCCAAAAATAAAAAATAAAGTGTGAGAAAAAAAAGGAGGCTTGAGGGGTCTCCCCCCCCCAAAAAAAAAGAACCTGTTGAAACATCGGGAAGTGGTGACAATCGGCATCGTTTTAGAGGAAACGGAATGACGCTTCCTCTACGACGTACGACGTCACCAAGCAAGATCGAGGAGAGGACATGAAGAGGTAAGGGGAATAAAAGATTAAAAAATATAAATATATATAGATTGAGGGTAACGGGCAGGGGTAATTATAATAAGGATTGGGGGTCACGTAAGGGTACAGGGGAGGGGGATAACCTTTACCAAGAGTATGCCATTACCATGCAAGTATGCGTGGTAAAGGAATATTCGTGGTAAAGGTTGTCCACGGAAATAGCATTCCGTTGTAACGCATGCGTGGTAAAGGCATGCGTTGTAACGACATACAATCTCAGCTAACAACGGTTACTGCTGTTACTGCTGGTACCTGCAAATCCCGATGTCCTGATGTGCTGGCTTGGTTCAATAGTTGTCTGCAACTTCATCTTCGCAAGCAAAGCTGCACGATGGCTCCAGACTGAGTCCCTCCCTTCTCCCACTCTGAGGTCAACTTTCCAGCTCCTCGGCTGCAGGCGGACCTCGATTACACTCTCCAAAGTAATGGCTCCACAACGACCCGCTGCTTCAAAGGGACGCGAACGTGCCTGAGAGCCGGCAGTGGCAGCGAGAGAGGCAGCAACAAGCCCTGGGTGTGGGAGCTCCGCTCTGGTCAGGGGCAGTATCGAAACCAGTAGCGAGATGGCAAAGGACTCTGCTGAAGCTTCGAACACCGCTTCCTGCTCCCAGCTCGGAAGGCTGATTCTTTGTCTGCTGCGCTCAGGCAGGGCCGGTAGATTGCTCTGGTCCTGGAGCTCAGAGACATCTATCCGGGGCTCTGAGAGGGCCAATGCTTTGATCTCCGCTGTGCAGGAAGGCTGGGGAGAAAAGGGAGACCCCCTGGCATGTGCTGCTACAGGCACAGCATCTTCAGCTCTCAGGCAGCAGGGGAATGGCTCCCCCTCATCATATTTGAACACGTTAGAAGTAGATACAGATATTAGGAGTGAGAGAGAGAGAATCACTTAGAACAAGTGATACTTGTTGGTTCAGAATCAGTCGGCTGTAGCTTTCCTGTACTTTCTGCCAATCAATCTGGTTTGCCTGTGCAATTACAGTCTTAATCACAGTCTTGTACAAGCAGCCTTAGCACGACTTTGCCCGACAATGTGGACCTTAGCCCTCAAACTGTCATCGTTTCGGGATCGAAGTGCCAACTACAATTGAGTATACCACTTAGCAAGCTTGGGCCTGAGGCATCCACAGGTTCCGGGCATATCCATCTGGCTAATCTGCGAGACTGTAGAAATCCCAGAATCTAATACATTAAATGTATGCAATCCAGTGGGGGAGAAATGTCTAAAGGTGAAAGGTCCCAAAAGCTTCAGAGGGGCTAAAGGAGACAAAGGCCGCGGTGGCACTAAACCTCCACTTACTACAGCAGCGGGGCGACTCAAGTACTCTGCCCCGAGTGGCACAAAGGTTGGTCCTGGCTTCAGTCCTCTGCGCAAATTCGTGGTGTCAAAGGGAGAGGTCAAAGCCATCATCTCTCGACTCTCTAACTCTGGCAGCATGGAGGCTGTGGCATCTTCTGCATCTGCGGCAGTTGAGGGGAGAGACTTATTATCATCCACTGTGGCCTTGCTAACGGCTCAACGGGCAGCTCTGAGGGGAACCTGGGCAGAGATCCTGAAGCACTTGGCTCTGCAATCACCCCTCTTACATCAACAGAGCATACTGACTCAATGGAAGGGCCTTCTGCTGGTGACCTACATTCCTTCGAGCATGATGAGCCCTCCCTGTCTACAATCTTGCAGGCACTATCTATCCACAGAACCGAGGCTCAAGACTACTACCTCCAAGCTAAAGCTGATAGCAGGGAGATAAAACAGACCCTCACAGATGTCACTACTAAGGTAACCTCACTGTCCTCAGAAGTTACAGATCTGCAAATGCGGATCGCAGCAGTCGAAGAAGCCAACACTTGCACCTCAAGAGTAGCTAAAACCTCTGAGACTCAGATGGTATTTCTACAGGCAAAAGTTGAGGATATCGAAAATCGCCAACGATTTTATAATCTAAAAGGATCTTCAGTATACCGGAAGGGAGGGAAGGTTCTGATCCTCAAGCGTACATTGTCAGTCTATTCCAGCAAGCCTTCCTAGATCTGGCAGGTTGGGATATGGATCACAAGTCCAACGGGCGCATCGACTACCTCTCACTATCCCACAAGGGAATCAAGCCAAGTCATTACACCCACGCCCAATTCTGGTATTCCTGGGCAATTTTTTCCTACGTCATGCAATTTATGTCAAAGCCCGTCCTTCCACCTCTGTCAAACTAGATATGATCTCTATGTTTGTGCATTCAGACTTGTGTAAATCTACAATAGACAAGCAGTGGAAGCTTCATCAGTTAATGGATCCCTTCAAGGCAGTCTGCTCACAAATAGTTTTGCTGGAACCAGCCCATCTAAAGATCATGAAAAATGGACACTCACCTTTATTTTACACTGAACATTTTACTAGACAAGCGCTTTCAAAATGGCAGTCTGAATCTGCTGGTTAAATGCATAGAGAAGGGCAGGCATGTAAAGGGAGCACACAGTGACTCTCTTCTATTTTTCTCTTTCAGTGCCCTCCACTCTCTCAAATATCTTTCAAATATTTTTATTTTGTTGCTTGACTCACTTTTTTGCTTTTTCACACACTGGTGGGAGACGCGGGGGATGGTGGGGGCTTTGGGTCTCGGGAGCCGGGGAGAATGTTCTCCTCAGGCTGTAAGTCAGCGACAGCAGGGACAGGGATGATTCCTTTCTGCAGGTACTGGCGGGTGGGTTCAGTAAGGGGAGGGTGGGGATGGTATCGTCGGATAGCGGCTGCTCATAAGCCTGTCAGAGGGTTGGGTTCGGGGGGGTCGTGGTTGGAGGGGGTTAAGTAGCCAAACAACAGTTAGAAATGTAGTTGCAGAACAAAAGGTGCACTGAGGACGGAATCTGGTGGGAGGCAGCTGAATTAAAACTATGCAAGGTCTGATTTAAAACTTATGTGCTGGAACGTTGCGGGGCTGAATCAAGCTTGAAAGCAGCGACTGATTGGGGAGGAACTTCGTATATTTAAACCACACTTACTTGGTTTAACCGAGACTCACCTTAAGTATAAGGATAGATCACTGCTGAGACAATTTGGGTTTGACACATTAATATGTACCACACAAACAGTCTCTATCCGTGGGGTTGCTATATTGAAATCTAGCGGTCACAGTTTTGTACACATTAGCCTGGGGGAAGATGGGCGATAGCTCAGCTGTTGATATCGGGGAGTAAGTCTACGATTCGTGTAGTGTATGGCCCTAATACGGACTGCCCTGAGGTTTTCTACAACTTCAGCTCAAAGCTGTCGGGGTGGGCCAGGGAATTGATAATCATTGGGGATTTTAACTGTATCATGGATAATAAAATAGATATTACTAACAGTAAAATACGGGCCAGAATGGTCAGGACCAGGGCGCTATGTTGGAACTACTGCATATACATCAGATCACTATTGGAAAATGCACGTATAGAGGTCTGTCCTAAAACTACCCACTAAGAAGGGGGACCCCTGAAAACTGATACAGGCAGGACTACCAGGGGAATCATCTAAGTTCAAAGGGAAAAGAGAGTACCTGCCACGAATAGATCACATTAAGGCCCTAAAAAAGGTCCAGATACTTAGAGACCACCACCAAACGGCAAACCGAGTCAAGGTAAAGAAAAATGAAAACAGACAAATAAGGTCTAAATACATTTGAATATTTTTAGAAAAAAGTATTTTTTATTTTATTTCATCAATATTATTTACGTAGATGTGAAACTCATTTATTTGATACATATAGTAGAAAATTGAACAGAATGGATCAGGGAGAATAGTGAAACAAAACATCCAAATAATGCAATTTCTATACAGGGAGTTGCTAACAGTCCCAAAAGTGCTCCTTCAAACAGACAAACATTCATACAATCACATATCCAACAACCACATCAGGCAACATATAACATTAATACATCTTCATAAAAATATATAGCAGATTGGAATAATTGTTTAACAGCTGAAATTTAACAGGGATGGACTTAAGACAGTCCAAGCGGCTAAAAGGCACACAAAAGCATGTTTGTAGTAGCCGGAAGTGCGGTAACAGAATGCCAACGCGCGTTTCGGTGAACAAGCCCCAACGGGGGCTGCACCTTCATCAGGGCGAAGGAGGACAAGGATGGTGGGACAGGCACACCTGTAAACAAGCAAAATTTAAACAATAGGCACAAAGAAAGCAACTCAAAATAACATAATATCATGGCATAATTATGTAGCTGCAATTACAAATGTAATAAAGGCTCCAATAATGCATAAGGGATGCGTTTAATAAATTTGATTAGGGTCAATCAAGGATGAAACCCCAACATGCTAAGTACGATCTAAATACGATAGATAAGTTTTCATAAAAACGGTTTGCCAATGGTAGAAGCAACGACATATAAGTTTGCAGAAATAAGATTAAAAAATTGGAATAGAGTGCAACATAGGAGACAAACATCAATTAAATGATATAGGTTTTGAAGGTGAGAATGGGTAGACAAAGTGTATAGATGACTCAGCATATATTGTATGAATGGAAATATGAAGAATGACTCTCTTAATAAACACAAAAAAGATATAAGCTCAACCAACAAAGCATAAAGGATAAATAAGATGTGGACCATGGACGGTATAATCCTATATTTCTTCATAACGATCAGAATGACCAGTGAATATGAAACAGAAAAAACATAAATGTGCTCCGAATAGAAAGATAGCCAATACCTCATGATAAGAAAGTATGAAAATATGTGCACCAACACCAAACCTATTACATATCTAGACGAGGATGACAACCTTATATCCCCTCAGAGCAGAAACAGAAAGGGTCGGGATAGTAGGAAAGGGGAAGGTAAGTAACATCAATACCATTTAGGGCGAGAAGGACCAGACACTGCTTAAAGGTCAAGCGTTCTCCGTATCGAGGACTAAGCCACACACGAGTGGTCAAGCGTTATAAGTAACCGCCACCGGTAGCGGTAATTTTTCAGAAAGATAGCGAGTATCTGCAGGCGGAAGGGTGCCTCACATGATCCAGAATCTAAAAGGTGATAGGGGCAACAGTTAAAGAAGGAATTTCAATGAACATATTTGCACTGATAACCCGCAGGACTGGTGAGAAGGGAATGTTTGATATCACCTACCCGTAGTGAGGTAGTCCAAAAGTAAAAGGGAAGGTTTTCCCTATAACGGGGTATTGGATGGGCGTACCAAGCGTCCCTCGGTCAAGAGAACTGATACGAGTTTTGAGTAGATAGGTGACGAGGGTGGATGCACCTAAAGTGGTGTAAATAAAACGAAATTAGCGTCTCTATCAGAAAGCAAATAGGGCTGAGGAGGTCACCACCTAGAGGGCAACACTTACCGAATTTGACTCGACTGGCAGGCGACCAAGCGGGCTCGGAGCACAGATCTCTACGGAGGCACAGAGAATCGGCGGCTTCCGGGGAAGGAAATGTCACTAGAGGGGACGCCTTCTTTTATGTCAATATGGACGGTCTAGTGGCCAATGACAAGCTGAGGATGGGGTGTATGGCGAACATACTAGATATAGAAGAGGGACAGTGGGGATAATGAACACGGCGGCCATCTTGGACCGGTCAAGAAGTACCTAAGAAAAAAACAAATAATTTTAGAAGAATCGCGAAAGGAATGCAAACGAGAACCTTTTGGGTAGGAATATGGGGGACAACGAAGAAAGGAGATAATAATAATTTTAAAAATCAGGTGGGGTCCAGATAAATGGACCAAAGGAGTTATTTAAAGAGGTCTACTGCAGGTGAATTAGGTGATAGCATTCTCCCAGGGACAGTGCTCATTAAGTCCTTTGTTAACTGAGTTCAGAAGGTAGATCCAAAATACCTCTCTTTTCTTACAGATCTGGGTGGGGTCTTTTCCAGGAGGGGTCAAAATTCTCTCTAGAATCGACCACTTGAGGTCCTGTACAGAGTGGTTCAGGTCCCGCCAATGTTGGACCAGGGGGGCCGACAATTTTCCATTTCGGATGTTCGACTTATGTTCCCCTATCCTTGTTCTGCATTCTCGTCCCGTTTCTCCAACATAGATCATCCGACAAGGACACATAATCAGATATACAATGTTGGAAGTACGGCAGTTATTCATGTTGGATAGTCTGATTTGACGTTCAGGGGTGTCTCTGCTATCTCCTGTGATAGCATTGGGACATGCCTGACAATTACCACAGCGGTGGTTGCCTAGAACAGGTCCGGTGTTGGTGATGCCTGTTTGTTGGAGTGAGGGGGGTCCCTGAAGTCTCCCTTTGACTAGATAATTCTTAAGGTTCCTGTTCCTTTTGAAAGCGAAAATCGGCTTGGGGAAGATGACATCCTCATTGCCCATGTTCAAGAGAAACCAGCACGAATTAATCGTCTGTCTCAACTTATGATTGATGTTGGAGTGTCTAGTCACACAGACCAGTTTGTCGGCCAAGGGCTTTTCTTTGGGGAGAAACATTGACTCTCGGTTGAAGTATTTGACCCTTTTGAGGGGGTCCTTAATGAGTTTAGGTGGATAACCTCGATGAATAAGTTTACTCTTCAGTACATTAGCTTGATCGACAAAATCATTGATGTTGGAGCAGTTTCTTCGAATTCGAAGAAACTGGCTGAATGGGATACTGTCCCTTTGGCAGCGGGGATGATAGCTGCCATACTGTAGAAGCGTGTTTCTGGCAGTGGGTTTGATGAAGAGGGATACATAGATTTTATTATCCCTGTGTTTAATCCACACATCAAGAAACTCCAATTGGAGATTGTCGAAGTGGGCCGTGAACTTCAAATTAGTATCAGCCGCATTTATCCAAAGTAGGAAGATGTCAAGGGAGGTTTGATCGCCCTCCCATACAAAAAAAATATCATCTATGAAACGGACCCATGAGCGAACATTTTCGTAAAATGGGGCCAACTCATTGAAGATATTTTGATGTTCAAAATGTCCCATGTATAAACAAGCAATGCTGGGGGCACACGAAGCCCCCATGCTGACTCCCTGGATCTGATGGAAGAAGCAGTGGTTAAATTCAAAATAATTCTCATAGAGAACTATTTTGAGGCATTGCATGATGAAGGGCGCATTGGTAATTTCAGGCTCAGAGGCTAGAATCTCTTGTACAACCAACAAGGCTCCCTCCTGCGGGATGTTGGTGTACAATGACTCAAGGTCTAAAGTCACCAACAATTCACTGTCCGCAGAGAATCGAGTTCCCTCAATCCTGGAGATGAAGTGGCCCGTGTCTTTAACAAAGGACTCCAATTTATTGACCAAAGGTTGGAGGAAACGGCCAATATATTTAGAGAGGGGTTCTGTTGCTGATCCGACAGTAGATACTATCGGTCTCAGAGGGGGGTCTGAGATGTTCTTATGAGTTTTAGGAACCCCATAGATGATGGGCATGCGGGTATAACTAGGTGTCAAAAATTCCGCTTCCTTGGAGCATATATGTCCCTTGTCAATGGCTTCCTCCACCAGGGTGAGGATTCGTCTTTTCAAAGTGGCTTCAGGGTTTTTAGTGATTTGTTTATAGTGCCTATCATTAGCCAAGAGGGTATTCATCTTTGCGATATACGTGGGGGTGTCAAAGATCACTATACCCCCACCCTTATCGCAGGGTTTGATGGTAAGTTTTTGGTTTGATTTAAGAGCTAGCAGGGTGTTAGTTTCCTGATTGGAAAGGTTGCTAGGGGGTTTTGGCACATATTTGATGATTTTACAGATCTTTTTGGTGACAGCTTTCTCAAAAATACCTACTTCTGGTCCAACTACCTCCAAGGAGGGAGTAAAGTTAGACGGGGGCTTCAGGCCAGAGAGATTCTCCTCAGCATCAAGAGGGGGTCTATTGAGGAAATATTTCTTTAGCCTGACTTTCCGGAAAAATGCATTAAGGTCTTTCAGAAGTTCAAATTTACTGAAGTTGTTTGCAGGAACAAAGGAAAGACCTCTAGATAATAAGGTCAGGGCATCAGGGCCAACGCAAGTGTTGGACAGGTTGAACACGGGGATGTTTTTCACGTTTTCCAGTATTGTTGTTGACGAGTCTGGATGTACATTTGTGGCTGGGGTTGATCCTGACGGTAGTTCCTTTGGTATGTGTTCCGCGTTCTGGGGCGGAAGCTGCTAATTGCAGCTACATAATTATGCCATGATATTATGTTATTTTGAGTTGCTTTCTTTGTGCCTATTGTTTATATTTTGCTTGTTTACAGGTGTGCCTGTCCCACCATCCTTGTCCTCCTTTGCCCTGATGAAGGTGCAGCCCCCGTTGGGGCTTGTTCACCGAAACGCGCGTTGGCATTCTGTTACCGCACTTCCGGCTACTACAAGCGTGCTTTTGTGTGCCTTTTAGCCGCTTGGACTGTCTTAAGTCCATCCCTGTTAAATTTCAGCTGTTAAACAATTATTCCAATCTGCTATATGTTTTTATGAAGATGTATTAATGTTATATGTTGCCTGATGTGGTTGTTGGATATGTGATTGTATGAATGTTTGTCTGTTTGAAGGAGCACTTTTGGGACTGTTAGCAACTCCCTGTATAGAAATTGCATTATTTGGATGTTTTGTTTCACTATTCTCCCTGATCCATTCTGTTCAATTTTCTACTATATGTATCAAATAAATGAGTTTCACATCTACGTAAATAATAATGATGAAATAAAATAAAAAATACTTTTTTCTAAAAATATTCAAATGTATTTAGACCTTATTTGTCTGTTTTCATTTTTCTTTACCTTGACTCGGTTTGCCGTTTGGTGGTGGTCTCTAAGTATCTGGACCTTTTTTAGGGCCTTAATGTGATCTATTCGTGGCAGGTACTCTCTTTTCCCTTTGAACTGTCCTAAAACTACATCTGACCACAACCCAGTAATACTAACCTTGCAAAAACAGCTTGGGGTCAGAGAGGATCCTCTGGTTTTTTAATTTCCTAGACACTTATTTAGAAATTGTGAGTATAAGGCACACATTAGAAGAGCATTGAGGGAGTACGTAGGTAATAATCTGGGCACTGCTTCGATTTCAACGGTATAGGATTGTATGAAAGCTTTTGTCAGAGGGGCTACTCTTCAGTTTATTTTAGTACAAAATCGGCGGGAAACCGAGGAGGCAGAACAGGATCGTCTTGACTACTAAGACTTAGAACGCCAGCACGCAAGGACAATTGTACCAAGGTATCCAACGGAGCATTTAATATACCTTCGGCTCCAAAAAGTTCGATCTAAGCTTAACCGAGGGCTAACAGACAAAGTTGCTACCAATTATCACAAGCATAAAACCTTGTAGTATGAATACGGAGAGAGGATAGGTCACCTGTTGGCTATTCAGATCGCCCACCAGAAGGCTAGATCGAACATTAAACTGATTAAAGGCGAAGGTGGTCTTATACTCAGCCACAGGACATAGTCGAACAGTTTAGACTATTTTATGCTAACCTATATTTTGAGTCGGCTTCATTTAACAAACATACATTCTCGAGTACTTGCAGGAGAGCCATTTGCCTCAACTCGACCCTTTGGATTCTTTAGGATACAGAAAGAGATAGAGCTAGTTGAGATTGAGTATGCAATTAAGTCTCTACCCTCAGGAAAGGCAGTTGGCGAGTATACCATCCCGCTCTAATTTTTATAAAACCTTCAGGGATATTTTAGCACCTGTCTTTATTCAGCTGAGTATTGGTATTACTAATGGGGGCGATGCCCCTGTTTCATGGAGTGCCACTAATATCGTGGTATTCCCTAAGAAGGGGAAACCAATTGATAACAGAGGTTTTTATCGTCCAATATCCCTAATTAATGCTGACGCCACATGTTTTCTAAAATCCTGGCCTCACACCTGGCTCCTCTTATCCATCAGCTAGTTTCTGAGCAACAGCATGGCTTCATCCCTGGCAGAGACACGACGGCTCATATCAACACAGCTGTTGCCGCATTCGATGTCTCAGGCAAACTCAACAAACAGATAGGGATGGTTATGCTTGATGCGCAAAAGGCGTTTGACAGAGTTGCTTGGGAAGCACTCTGGCTTACTATGTCAACACTTGGCCTCGGCTCTAGGTTCATTTCCTCTGTGCAGAAACTGTATAAAAACCTGGTAGCAACAGTTAGGTTGAATGGCATGACATCCGCCCTCTTCACTGTTCAAAGGGGTACACGGCAGGGTTGCCCACTCTCCCCTCTATTGTTTTCCCTTTACATCGAGCCTTTTATAAGGCATTTGTTGCAGAACGGAGGGATCTCCCCAGTGTGATTCAATTGTATGGAACTTAAGGTAACTGCGTACGCAGATGATATCGCCATTTTCTTTACCAATCCAGGAGATGCTATAGCCGATATCACGTGAGAGGCCGAGCTCTTTGGCTCTTTTCCCGGCTACAAGCTAAATTTAGCTATGACTCAGACAATTCTAAATTTCCAACATGAAACTCTGCCTGCCACATTAGGGATTATGAAAACAGCTACTTATTTAGGCTCATGTCTTAGCAGTCAAGTCGATGACATTGTATCTTTGAACTAAGAACCAATTCTTAAAATAGTCTCGGGTAAATTGCGCAGCTCTCATTGGCTCCCTCTCAGTATATATGTGAGGTGGGACATAATAAGAATGAATATCCTTCCTAAATATTTATATTTATATCGTTCAATACCTCTCCGGGTTCCATGGTCTTTTTTTAAGCGCTTAGACAGTATTATAGGCAGCTACATTTGGGAGTACAGACGTGTCAGGAGGGCTCTTAGGTTTATTAAATTACCTTATACACAAGGGGGTTTTAAGATCCCAGGTTTCTGGCTTTAGTAATGGGCTGCCTTTGTTGGTTGGATCCGGGGCCTGCTTAATGGGCTGGATGCCGGCCTGGCTTTGTTGTCTTATCAGCTAGCCTGCGGACCGTCTGTTGGGTTAATGCTATACAAGACTTCAGATCCCACCTATTTTAAGCGTCTCAGGTTTAAGGTAGTCAAAGACATTGCTAGGATCTGGCAAGATATTCGTAAGGAATACTTTCTGCCCTTGCTGCATCAATATACGGTGCTATGGGGCTACCCCGTGTTGCCCGATTTATTTCAGGATCATATCGAAAGAGGCTGGCAACGTAAGGGAATTAACCGAGCAGGTCAACTATATGATGGACGGGGGTTTCGATCCTTCACTGCATTAAAAGATGAGTATGGGCTTCTGCAAAGTACCTTTTTTAAATATTTACAAATAAGGGACTTTTTTAATGTGGTCAAAGGCTATTAGTAATGCCAAACCCGTCGGAAATATATGTCTGGAATATATATGAGCTCTGGCTGAGGTAGTATTGGTGCAGTTTACCAGAAATTTCTTGCTGCAGCTAGTGATGACAGTTTACAGATAGCTACTAAACTAAGTTGGGTTCTTAAAGCCGACATACCAGTTGAGGAATACAGGAGTCAATGGGCACATTAGACCGAGTAGTAACCTCTGTCAATTTGAAATTACAACATAATCAGACAGTCTTTATGCTGTACTACACGCTGGAGATTATCTCCAAGTGGGGTACATCTCGATTTTCTAGCAAGGCATTCTTCCGAAAATGTCAACTGTTTGAGCAGGCTTAAGGCACATGTTTATTGACTGTCCTATTCTTAACAGATTCTAGAGTGAGGTCTCCTCTATTGTCATGCGACACCTCGGTCGTAACTCTCATTTTAATGAAAAGGAAATATTCCTGGGGATTAATTGTGAAGTAGCTAGTTATGAGAGTCTGATAGCTACTATCATTATATCATGTGCCCGTTTATGTATTGCCAGAGCCTGGATCAATAATATCAGCCCAAATGTCAATGAAGCCTGGGCTTTACTTAGACGACAGGTGTATAAGATGGAACTTGCTTTGGCTAAGACCAGAGGGCCCCGCTCTTGGCTTAAATTCAAAAGGATTTGGTCTAGTCTTCAATGGGATTAATGTTGCACTGTCACTTTCATTTTAATTCAAACTTCAATCTGAAAACTGCTGCAGTTTCCCGCATGTATGTTCTATTTGTTTTCCTTTTCTCTTTTTTTCTTCATCTACCGCTTCTCTGGCTACAATGGAGAAACTTACTGATTCGAAATCATGTGATGTTAACATTTCTAACGTTAGTATAAAACTTATGTCTTACCTACTTTTTGCTTCTTTTTTTGATTTGTACTTTATTGTGTCATATTAATGACTAAATAAAAATTTAAAAACAATTAAAGAAAAAAAAAACATATATATATATATATATATATATATATATATATATATATATATATATATATATATTGCGTACCGATAGGTAGTACCCTTAGGTGGCAGCATGTTTTCTTCTTTCATTAATTTTAGCAATAAAAATTAAAAAAAAGACCCTTTGCTCCTGCTTGGAAGGACTCACCTATTGGTTTTGCCACCGCTTGTTAGGGTATTATATTCCTTTCCAGAATACAATATTCTTTAAAAATATATATCGAGCTGAAAGGGTAGGACATTTCTATGAAACTTAAACATTGCACAACGAGCCTTACAAGTGATTTAAATATTAAAATAGTTTGTGTCTGCCACAGTCAAACGAAGAAAAAATAAGTACAACATCAAGGATAATCTGCCTGTTAAATTGCAGGACATAATACGGTTAACTAGTGCTTAGAAGACACACTATTATTACAATGTAATGGTCTGCTGAAATAACAGCAGTGGAGTAATTAAAATGCACAGCATCCAGTGTTTGTCGCATTACATGTCTGATTTCCTGTTTCTTTGAAGAGTTTGACCTTGTAGTCTTCTGCTGTATTGCAATCATAATTGGAGAACACGTGAGACGCTCAATAGAAGCGATGATGTGTTTGTTATCTTAACATTAGTAAGTCCACTGAACTGTAACTCCATAGTTAATTACTGGAATAGATGGTGCAATGATGAAGTCTCCAGGGTGTTGTAGGGAAGACGGAGCTCGCTTGAAGTAATGACTCTTCCTGCGGCTTAGCAAGTCACAACGATAAAGGCAAGGGGCACCAAAACACTAAACATTCAAAGCAATGATTTGCAAGGTCATTTTTAAAATGAAAAGATTTTTTAGTGCTCCCATATTTGCTTAAATAATGAGCTTCTCATTAGTAGAATGACACTGCTAACAAGGTGTAAACTGTTTAAACGAACGTGTTCTGCATCAATTTAGCTAACTGTTAATTATACAGTAACATTCATTTAAAGGTGTTGGTTAGTTGCTTCGTCCTAGGAGACTTGGTATGTTGCGAATTTAAAACTAAAATGCATTCATTTTCCGAAGGGTCTCCTGTTTTATTCAACCACAATTTTACGTGAGATGCTATGGTCACAAAATGTTTATTGCTGTTATTTTGACCTTTAGAAAATGGGAATTCTATTCTATGCGACATCTGAACAGGATTTTAATGACCCCAGGGGTCATGTACCTGGTTAATGCCCTTGCTCATGTCATTTTAACAATCTGGTGCAATTAGTATTAGGAATAGCGATGATTTGAGGAAACTGCTTTTTGTTGGAATACGATTGGCAACAATAAACCAGAACTGGAAAAGGCCAATATGTATGGCTATTTTAAAGACACAATGGTATTTACATTTGCATACCCTTCGAAATCTGCGATTTCCACTTTCCTAATGAAGGCCTTAGGATATTATAACAGGCGACCCAATAGGTCTGGCTTAAAAGTGAAAGTTCTTCTTCATTGATTGGTAGGGTTCTGTGGGTTGCATTGTAGATAGAAAAGTAGGCAAATTCAAGGATACATCTCATGGTGGATGGATTGATGCTTCTATTCGTGCACTCATTCATCAACCCATCCAGGCATTTGCTCATCATTCATGGGCTCCACCAATGCACCCATACATCCATTTATCTGTCCATTGAAATGCTTCTAATGAAATGAAATACCAGCATTTGTAAAGCGCACAGCTACCTCTGGAGAGGTGTCCGGGCGCTGGAGGCCATCGGGAAGATTAAGTGAGCTATTGCCCAGAGTCACATGGTGCTGGGCTCACCTGCCAACGGCGATCGAACCATGAACCCCATGGTACGGAGTCAGGTACCCTGGCCACTGGGCCACACCTCTTCCACTTCTACCGCTTCTACATCAGCCCCCACCAATCTTCCCACCCATCTGTGATGTCAACCTACGGCAAGACATGCTAATGTCCTAAATTCCCACCAGACATGGCGAGAAACACGTGGGGATTTTAAGATAAAAACAGCCTACCAAGGGTTGAGGGAGGCTTTTCTGGAAAGGGCAGAGTTTCTCATTTCCAACAATGCCTCCCTGAAATAGTTTCCTACTCGTGGATCATGGACACGCCATGATCCACATGCTGTACCCACTGGATCATCAGGGATTCACTGATTATAGGGGCCTAGGCGCTCTGGTATACGGGCCAATGCCCCATGGGGCCACATTGGTTTTTTGAAATGGGTATTTTGCCCTGGGCAGAAGAAGGGCTCTATCCTGCCACCCAGATAAAAACAAATGGCGGCCACCTTAGTTAGGGGTCCAATCGAGCATACAGGCTGGCTCCATTGTGGACATTTTTTTTATGGAAAAGTTGTTTTCTACGAGGGCGTGATCGCTCCCCTAAGGAAGGCATGATCTCTCCCACACAGGAGAAAATGTAGCCCAAATCCACTGGACCAGGGCGTGTTTCAATGGGCATGTTGAGCCCATATTATGAGCATGATTTCCTTGTTGATTTCCCAGATATTAGCAAGCTCAAATGTTGCCTGCAGCAAGCACAAATACATACCATGCAAGCATCTACATAGTGTGTCTTTTTAAGTGAAAAACTGCCCCAGTGTTAAAATGTGGGCTACTTGTTAGTCTGGTATTAGTCATGACCTTTAGATATTTTACTGATGTGGGTTTGTAGACAGCCGCTTCATGCATTGGTCTGTTGTATCATTCACATTATTCTTCCACCTACTACAGCATGGGCCAATGGTTCAGGCCACTTCAGCTGCTAGTTAGCTTCAATGTTAGTGATGGTATTCTGAATTTTCACAAGGAGCATATCTGCACACAAAGTAGGGTTCTACAGTTGCAGGGGCTACTGTGTGAATGTGTGGTTCTTGAGATCAAAGCCAGATTTTTGCTTTCCGGAATTCGTTTTTATGCTGGAAGTGACCTGTCACCTCCCCCAACAATAATGATTTGCAAAAGCCATGACAAAAAAGCATTGAGAAAGCTAAAAGACTGGCAGCAAATTTCGGACCTATTGGCTATCTGGTTTGTTAATGGAGGAAACGTTTATTGTGGTACCTGGGCCTTGCTTTTGGCTCTGTTTGACACTGATGTGGCTGTGTTTTAGTTGTATTCCATGCCAAATAGTCTCAGTTGCATGTGAGTCCCATATTAAATTAACAGTGGCTGGGCACACCCCTTGTACTATGAAATATGTTGTGGTACTGGGTATGTGGCAAGGTGAAATAATACTTTGTTCTTTGTGTCTTTGGAGAAATTCTTTGGAAGTGTACTTCAAATCCGTTCATGTCGCAGGCATAGGCCCAGCCAACAAGCATTTTGTATCGAGACAAGAGCGATAATGCTGGGTGGGATCCATGCCAGGCACACCACCCTGGAGTCACCTAGGTGTCTAGTTTTCAAAAATGTCTGTGGTTGGTATATTTTCATGGGTGCCAGCCAAGCCAGGCCCAAAATACCGTAGCTCCCCCCCACTGGTGATCTCTCCACATAGCGATTTTGGGGTTTTGTGTTGGGGTCTCTTGGCTCACCCACACAAGTGAGGTACAGTTGTTATAGGAAGATGTGTGGGAGTGCTGGTCAGTGGAAAACTGTGGATCCCAACCATTATAGAACTTTCCTGCACAGGAATGTGAGGAAAATGTGCATTTTTTTCCAACGTTTGAGGTTTGCAAGAGCTTCTGGGTAAGAAAACCTTGTGAGAGCCATGTAAGCCACACCAACCTGAACTCCTCTGATTGTCTAGTTTTCGAAAATTTGTGGGGTTGGTAGGTTTGACAGGGTGGTGGTTTGTCCATGTTGCATTTTGGACCCTTTCCTTTCGCAGGAGGTGGACCCACCTATTAAACCGAGGTACCATTGTTATCAAGAGACAATGGGAAACGCTGAGAAATGTGAGGAAAATGTGTGTTTTTAGATAAAGTTTGAGGTTTGCAAGTGCTTGTAGGTAAAAAAAAACCTGGTGGAAGCCACACAGGCCATGCCATACTGGACTTCTCCAAGTTTCTCTGGTTGTGAGTGAAGCTAGGTTCCAAAAAATGTCTCTGTGTGTTGGGTTTTGGACACTTTCTATTTCAGGTGTTAGGCCTATCCACACAAGCGAGGTACAGTATTTACTGCTAGATGGTAGGAAATGTATAGCTCCCTCTGAATCCACAATAATGCATCTCACAAATGTGAGGAAAATGTGTGTTTTTTGGCTAAGTTTGAGGTTTGCCAGGACTGCTGGGTAAGGAAACCTAGTTCGAACCATACAAGCCACACCACCCTGGCCACCCCCAGTTGTCTAGTTTTCAGAAATGCAGAGGTTTGGTAGGTTTCCCTATGTGCCAGCTGAGCTTGGACCACAAATACGCAGCTACCCACGTACTAAAACAAGTATGGATTCTGCTGGGTAAAATACGATGTCTCCAAGTCAAGTTTTGGGTTGTATTGTGTTACGGGCTCTAAGCCCAACCACACAAGTGGAGTACCATTTTAATCAGGTGACCTATGGTTTTACCAATCTGATTTCTTTGTGTTTGTGCCCTACAAATATAAGCGACATTATAAGAAAACAGACATTTTGGAAAAACCCCACGCCAAATCACATACTAGTAGTACATTCAAAGACATACAAATAACCACTGCTTCTAAACTCAGTATCCAGTGTACATTTCCGAAATACATCGGTTTCCTTCATACCTATTTTTAACTCTTTATGAATTGCCCCATACACATACATTTACTCCCCCAACATATCCTTTTGAGGTGTTGCAAATTGATTATATTCACACGGAATGATGCAACAATCTCAAATATGTTTTGGTGGTGGTGGGTGCCTTCTCCAGATGGATAGAGGCCTACCCCCTGAAAGACAACACTGCTTTGTCAGCTGCCAAAGTTCTTCTGAAAGAATTCTTCCCTAGGTTTGGTTTGCCGCGCATTGTCTGGAGTGACAATGAAAGTGAATTTGTGGGCCAAATTATGAAAAAGGTGTGTGCCGGCCTTGGGATCGTCCAGAAATTCCATCCGGCGAACCATCCCCAATCAGCGGGTTTGGTAGAGTGCTATAACGGCACTCTCAAACTTAAGCTTGCAAAGGTACAGGCTAGCACGGGACTTGCCTGGCCCGATGCTTTACCTTTGGCTCTCCTATCCACTAGAACAGCTGTACATTCTCGTTTGGGACTCAGCCCATACGAGGTTGTTTTTGGGCGCCCGGCTAATGTTTGGGGAGTCCCTCGCCCTAAAAAGTATTCTGACATACAGTATCCAATGCTGATTGATTATTTGCATGACCTCACCACTAAATTACGTGTTCTCCACCAACAGGTTCGAGACGCTTTACCAGAGGCCTCCAGAGACCCAGGTCATTCTATCCAACCGGGAGACTGGGTCTGTGTGAAAAATTTTCAGAGGACAAGGAATTTGGAGCCTCGTTGGAGGGCACCTCGACAGGTCCTTCTAGTCACGCGTACAGCAGTGAAGGTCGAAGGGAAAAAGAACTGGATCCATGGCGTGCTCTGCAAAAAGGTGCCTTTTGACCAGTGGGTCCGTAAGGGTGTAGGTGATTTTGAAGGCGAAAGGGTCCCTCGGTTTGTACCTTTCAGTAGTGCACACCTAGATGGAGCTCGGTCTGAAAAAGAAGATGACGATGTTTTACAAGAAGCAGTACTGCCACATCTTCGATTGAACACTACAGATCCACAGACACTATTTCAGGACCAAACTGTACTGAAGAGAACTCGATATAATTTTAGGCCTAGACTGGTCAAGGACACCTGAAATTTTCATCTCTTTCATGACATGTATCATCTGTCCAGGTTGCAGGGTCACGGTAGGAGTCTTAGTTTGTGACCTGTATAGTGGCTAGGCCCCCAGGACTTGCAGTGTCATAGGACGGCTAATAATCACAGCCAAGTGAGTAAGGAAGATTGCAGTGAGCAACAATTTTAGAGGATGGATGTCAAATTGCAGAAGAATAACAAGAAGGAAGAGATGAAAAAGAAATATTGTAAATTAGTGTACAGTCAATGTGGCATAACATTGTGTGTTCTTATGTTTTTTAGTATCTTATTGGCTTGTATAGGTTGGATTGTTCATGTTATGCAGCACAAATCTGTTCCTACTTCTATTTCCTTGCCTTTTCATTCTACTATCTCCCCACATCAATTATATACGCCTCCCCAACATGAACTAATCAGGAGAACAGAATATTCTTTTGTCCAGTTATTGCACCACCACCAATTGGTAGTCAACACAACCGACTGTTGGGTGTGTGGACTCATGCCTCATACCACAGAAAAAGGGATGCCATATTTAGCCCTTCCATTTTCCTATGAAGGTTCCGCTTGGGCCTATTTTGTAATGTTTTCAAATGCATATCAGAACCGGTTTAGACGTCCAGCTGGTTCATGTGGTAGTGGACAAGATTTTAGTCATAGTTCTCTGATAAAAGGAATAGTGGCTATGGCTAGAATAGTGGAGAATGGTAAGATTCCCGTTGATGAGAAACGAGCATACGATGCTTGGAACGTGACTCGTTACGCCACTAGCCTTACAGATAGGAGTAGACAGGGAAAATCTCCACCAATTTGGACTGTGCCTCATCGAGGTAAGTTTTGTCTACAAATGAATGGCCAGACTACTGACACTGGACAAGGAAAGAGTGTTTGTTCCCATACGTACATTCACACATCTCAGAATTCACCACCGTTAGTGCCATCCCAGGACACGTATTTTGTCTGCCACGATAGAGCCTACACGTGGCCACCAGCGGATTTTTCAGGAACATGCTATATAGCCTTTCTTCTCCCCCCTACATATACTGCTCCTTCGGGACATCACAGAAACAGATATGGCAGAGGGATTATTGATTCTAAAGACACGGCAGGACAAGAGGGAGGTGATTTCCTTAAAGGATTTCTTCCTTTTTGGGGCCCAATGGCCAACAGTAGAAACATGAGACAATTGGTTCGTGTTGTTGAGACTACCATAGATGTCACTGTAGGAGCCTTGAGCAATCTCACAGCTGAACTTCAGGCGGATCGTCTCATGACATTGCAGAACCGGATTGCTTTGGATGTTATTCTTGCAGATCGTGGTGGAGTTTGTAAATTGATCGGATCTAGCTGTTGCATTTATATACCTGACGACGCCCCTACGGTATACCAAGCCATCTCCAAATTACATGTGATCTCCGAATCAATTCATCAGGATGAAGGAGATTGGTCTTTATTGGAATGGTTTGGGGGATTACTGTCCAAATGGGGATGGAAGGTATTAACATTCCTTGGAGTGATTTTGGCCATCATTTTTTCCTGTTGTCTCTGTATGCAGTGTGGCCCCGCCATCTGTGGTCTTTGCGCCACTATGTGTGACCCAAGGCCTGTGCCACAGAAGACGGAGAGCATTAGAATGATGTTGCAGCAACAGCTTGATGACCTCATGGCCATTGACGTCGACTCAGATTAAAATGAGTCTGTGTGTCTTGCCTGAGTAATGGCAAAAGGAGGGTCTGAGGTAATTCAGTTTCCGATCTCGTTCGTATTTAGCCACCATTTTGTGTCTTTCTCACTCAGGCGGCACGTTGAACGAAGAGTTGTTTTTCCTCATCCTACTGCAACGTGTCAAATAACCTCCTGCCTCTGTTTATACCTGGTGTCAGGGTCCGGCCGACTCCACTAATCCCCGTCTGGTCTGACTGATCCCTGTTTCAACTATCAGTTGGTTCGCACCATTCTTTCCTGACTTTATCTTATCCACTGGCCTTCGCTATTCTTTACTCATATTCTCTCATTTCACAACTGTCCTCTAGGCCATTCAAATGTGTCCTGCCACCTGCAAGTCGACTTATAAACACTACCACTGATTAACTTGTGGGGAAGGGTGACAAACACTGTTGGGAGAGGGGCTTATTTGAGTTACTCAATATCTTGTTTTCACATTCTTCTCATTGGTTGACCCTGTATGCATTGGGAGTGTTCTTTGTGAATATGTATGTTACAAAAGATTGTGCACCACGAAGTAAAGTGGCAGTCTCCTAAGAACATACCGAGTGTACTTCTGGGACAACTGTACTTAGCTGCAGCTAATAAACCTTATCTTCTACACCTAACGGAGTGTCCCGTGTCTCTGTTCGACAAAGCAGGTGAACTCAGGAGATTAAGGCGTACCCTGCGCCGCCAGGCCCCTAAGGTCTTGGTTCTTCAACACCAGGGCAGTTGTCGGTAGTGTTCGATCACCTCTGTAACGATGATCATATTCCCTCCGGACTGCAATGCGTCATCCTCTTATGCCTCGCCTTGTGTGCGATGATATGTAGCCTGTCTTTGAAGAATCGATGTTCAGTTCCAATTCTGTGACCTACTCTTGCGCAGCGTTGGTCCAGGGTAGTAGTCCACGTAGGCCCACAGACACATGTGGTTGTAATGCTATGCACCGACTTGGTGGCACCACATCGAAGGGAGTATAGTGACATGAACTCTACCTTAAATAATGTTCACTGCCATGGTGTAATCAAGACTCAGTTCCAAATGTGTGACCTACTTGACCGTTGTGTGTGCCGGAGGCGGCAGTAGAGTATGTCAACAAGAAAGGACTAAAGCGGGACTGTGTCGTAGAGGCTGTGATGGTCTGAGAGACTGCCAAGGTCGCGGGCCTCAGGCTTGGAACTTGGAGCTTGAAGCTTGCGCAGGCACGTGGTGGGCACTCCTTGACACACTCCGGTGTCGGAAGGTGATCAGTGTGGCCTGGCTGCGCAGGGGCGGGTCTGACGGGTTCGGGGTCCAGTAGGCCATAGTACGGCTGGTGCACAGGATCGCAGGCAACTCTGCTTACGAGGACGGTGTCGGCCTCGTGGCGTGGTGAGAGGCGCCGCCCTGGCAGAGACATTGGGCTACGTCCTTTTTATTCACACCCCTATGCTGGCCTGGCATACGCCGGACCATCCCACTCCGCTCACTCTTACGGGGGGGGCGTAACAGGCAACATTTCCGCAAACTCCCCCGCTGGCTGGGGTGACAAGGTTGTGTCCACTGTCCACTACACTCCATGCACCAGCGGTGTATGTCACCATGGATATGGGTGTGTTCGGCATACTGTGGTCTGTCCAGCACATCTCCGCCACTCTTGGCATTGTGTACTTTCCCAATCATGGTTCTCCTGCTTCCTTCACACATGCCTGGTTGCCACCTCTCCCCACATTGGGTCAGTGTGTGGCTGAGGTGCCATGCCGTTGATGGCTCATGTTCACGGCTTGCCCAAGTTACCATTGTGAGTTGTTCTATCGTGTCTGGTGTGTGTGCATGTTGTTTTGCATGTTGGTTGTGATTTTGTGACGTGTGCATTGCCAGAGTGAGTTGCATGGTTGTGGAGTTGAGGTGAGTGGGGTGTTCATTTGGAACTTGCCAAGGGGCTGTGTATTTCCCTTGGTGCCATCCTGGGAAAGCTGGTTGCTGATGGACTGTTGGAGGATGTAGGGACCATGTACACTGGCTGGGTATTTGGAGGCGAGATTGGTGGAGGTTCCACGGTGTTCAGTTGTTGCCTGCACATTGATGTGAGACGTGTGCTTTCTGTTGTGGTGATTGTGTGCTGTGTCGGCAGGGGGTACATGTATGACATGTGTGCTGTGGATTGCCCCCAACACGTGCGTGCATCCAGCTATGGCATATGGTCCTTGCTTGGTGTCCAGCGGATCCTGCGCATTGTGTTCGACGTATAGGGACTGGGGTACCAGGCTGATGGTGATGTCCAGGACAGGTGTGAGGGACTTGGATGTGGCTGGCTGTGTGACTCCTCCGACTCTGGCGGGTGTTGGTTGGTGGTACCAGGGGCCAACAGGTGCAGAACAGCCAGCAGCTTTGTGTGGGGTAGAATGTTGGTTGCCTGCTGTGTTAGTTCAGTCTGCCTGTTGGGCGTTGTTGGTCCGGATGTGTAGGATGGTTGTCCTTTTGAGCCTGTAATGGGCAATTACATTGTCAGGTGTTGGGTCTGTGTGGCTGGTGCGTTTCCTGGGGGTCCAATGTCTTTCCTGTGCTGCCTCTGTGGTGGTCCGGAGGGGCTGTTCTGGGTGGGGTTTGGCGTCCTGGGGTGGTGGCAGTGGGTGTTGTGGTCCTCTTGGGTGTCCGGGCCGCATGACCAATGGCTCCATGGCATCTGTTGCCCTTCCGATGTGGCTGTGGGCTGTGCTCCGTTTTGTGGTGCAGGCTGTGGTCCGACTTTGCACCAGGTCAGAGCAGGTGTTATTTTCCTGCTGCTAACGCGCCTTATTGCCTGTTTTGTGTTCTTATCGCAGTTCTGGCTGGTCGTGGTGAATGTTGTGGAGTGGTGTTGTCACGGCTTTTGGCATGGGAACGCCTACTCTCCATCTCATTAGCAATAGTTGCGGGGGTCTTCTGTGGCGATGTTTTTTGCAGCTGCTATCGTGGGTAAACTGGTGCTGTGGGCTGTTAACACCAGCTTGTGAATGTGGCGATAAATGTATCACAACTTTGGCTGCGATAATGTGCCGTTAACTCGGCGATAGATCCTTGTGAATATCCCCCTAGGTCTAGATAACGCCTCTATGACAGGAGATGATGTCTCAGAAAGGAGGCTTTGGTAAAGTGAGGGGTGGGTAAAGAAGGAGGGAATACACATTTTTATTTATCTATTTATCTGCGAACATTATCCAAAGGTGCCCGAGCGTTGTATAGTAGAAATATGGCATTACATGGATGGTTACAGACAGTTTCATAAGCACTACAACTGCAATCCCCGAAATTAGATGACTCTCGGTTTGCAGACAGTTTTCCAGGGTATGGGTGTTGCAATACTTAACACAGACGTATATTCTGACAACACAGAAATTGGCCAGACCGGCATCAGACAGACAACCACCACCCCTTCTCCATTAATTAAACCATATTGTGCCCCATTACTTCAGCTCAACCAGGCTCATGGCCTCTTCACCTAACGAGGGATTAGAGCCAGGGTCCTCCTTACAAAGACATTGATGAATGTTATGTAGGTGCAAGCTGTACAGGTTTCCATTGAGTCTGCTGGAAGAGGAGCAGTGCCCGGCTTCAGAGTGCCAGAATGGCCCTACAGGTAACAGTGTCGCAGGGCTCTGCAAAAAAAGGAATGACACAGCTGAAAGCTATCCCCTAGCAACTTTGAGAGGGAGCAGAGGAGAGGGCATGAACTAGTCTGCAAGAGTGACGGTGCCTGATGAAGAGCAGTTGGTGTCTTTCAGTGCCAAGAAGTGAGTGAGACCGTGATACAGCAGATCAGGTCTAGATAAAGTGACAATCTATCTGGTACTCAAAAGGTAGTCAGTGTCAGTGTGACACTTACTGTAGCACTGCAGCACTGTTACCGTACAGGCCATCCTGCCCCACTAATGTCACCCTGCAGCAGGGGCTGCAGTTCAGACCTTGAGTCGAGGACTGGCGCTTGCGCAGTATTTTGGTCATGGCCTCAGTGCTGCTGGACTCACTGCGGTACTGCAGGCTTCAGTGCCTATTGAGGCACCATCGCTTTGGTGGCGGACTGGTCACGGTGATAGCATTGTCACATTATGGCACAGGCAGTCGTTCAGGGCACACAAGTTCAGCATACAATTCCTGATAATATTGATTGAATAGCAAATATATTTCTGCCTGCAAACTGACTATATCTCTGCGGGTGATCGTATGGCACATAACAATTTTCATTCTGCACTACTTTTAAGCAACTAATCCAATATTCACCCATATTTACCTCCTTCTCAGTGACTGCTGAAGATGCAAACAAAAGCATATACTCTCAGTCACATCCCATATGGTCTCTTGACCAGCTCACTTACTCAGACACCCCTCATTCCATACTTACTGCCCCCACATTTGACCTCACTCCTGTTTAAATGTATCCACTATGCATACTACTAGAACCACAGTTGTCCAATATTTAAATTATGTTATGAGCCAGCATGCAGGTCACTTAAGGGCCTCCTTCGAGGAGAATTGCAAGATCTTCTTCATCTGTGTCTGCCCTGCCCAGTACAGAGCTAGCAGCCGGTCTCATCTCATAGAACTGATTTATAGAGCAGGAACATTTAGATTAAAATAAGTGTCCTAATTTGAGCAGTATATTAACCCGTTCCGTGCTTGCGTCGGCCAACGGCCGACGCAAGCACTACCTTCCAGGTGCTGCGCACGACCGTTGGCCAACGCAGTCCCGCTCACCCTTTAGAACGCCCGCACTCCGCCGCGGTAAACGGGTTAACATGAGAATGCTTAAAGTATGAAATAAAAGAAAACATGCCTTTTGTTAAACGTGCAAATTAACATGGACCATGTTTTTGTTTTCTTTTGGAGTAAGCACTCCTTTCTATCGTAATTACGCAGATTAGGCCACATTTCTTTCTCTAACTCTTTCATTTAACCCTTTACTAATCCTTTCCTTCAACTTTCTTCTTAAATAAATAAAATGCTTTTAGCAGATGCTGAACTGTGCTGTGTTAAATAAATAATTCACATTTGACTTCATTAGACATGTCTTCTTTGTAGAATGTGCTGACTTTAAAAATGTATTTTCTTTCCTACCTAAGCTACATGTTCTCATCATATTTAGTTAGATTTTTGCTGCCATATATTTCACATAATGAATGCCATGCAATTTATTAAAACAATAGTTCCTACATGAAAACGTTGATCTCATGACTTCATTCAGTAAAGTTATGACTAGAATGTTTCTACTTTAGAATAGTTTAATGTTATGCAGTAGAGTTTGAATATCAAATAGTATAGACTGCAGGGTTGTCATGGGAACGCAGAGTGAATCTGACACACATGAATGTTAGCAACTGAGTACATGGGACTGGAGA
Organism: Triturus cristatus; assembly: GCF_964204655.1. Lineage (NCBI taxonomy): Eukaryota > Metazoa > Chordata > Amphibia > Caudata > Salamandridae > Triturus > Triturus cristatus. The sequence continues at coordinate 756,711,952 of NC_140581.1, forward strand.
AAGAAGCAGCTGACCATCAGACAATCCTTTTCCATTAATTCACGATGACCTTACACCGGCATGAATGGAAACGTGTTTTTGTGTTTAATATACTTGTTGCTAGTTAGATTTACAAAACTTCTTCTTCTTCCTTAGAGCATGCTCTGAGTGCTTTATGCTGCCCAGATTGGTCCTGGCTATTTGTTCTGCCACCATCCTTTTCCTAAGCCTTTTGCCCTAATTGTTGTGAGCTACTGCTGACGGTGATTGATGTCACCTGCTACTGTATGTGTCTCTAATTTCTTTAATGGTTATAGCTACTGCTGTGACTACTTCCCTTGTTTAACTTTGAACAGTTGTTACTGCCACTGTTTGCTGAGGCTGTGTGAGAGAGGAGATTCGGATGAGTTTCCAGAACTGCTCTTCATAAAGAGTTCAACTATAATCTGTTCTATTTCACTGCTCCATTAAATCTCGCTCTTTTCTGAAAGGACTCTTTATTGGTTCTGATAGGTTAGGATATGCAAGAGTAGAATAGGGACATAGCTAATATTTCCTTTACGGAACACGCTATAATTTTCTTGATTGCCTCTAACTATAATGTTCTTGATATTTTTGTAAAATAATTTATCTAATTGCTAATTTGAATAAAGATACTAAAAAGCAAAATACTAAACTCTTAATGATGAATAAAGGTTTTCAAACTAAATTTAACTTGCATTATTGACTGAACATAATACATAGTGTTTATTGTGATGTGGTTGGCTTATGTTCCATTCTAAAATAGTGGCAAAGATCCAGTCGACTTGAAGAATACAGGGCGGAGTTGGGGGCCATCTTTGTAATTCAGGGGTTCAAATGTAAAAGTATTTCCGCGCCAGCAATTGATCATACTGTTTCAGATCTGTCACCACTTTCGTACATTCATCTTCTGCCTGTCGTCTAGACTTTGTTCGGGGCTGCCCAATAATCTGCTTCACTCGCTGGTGGTGCAGCCCAATCTACTTTTAGGGCATCAGTTTATGATGGGCAAACACAGTTCCCTAAAAGAGCAAGCAGAGTTCCATTAAAGAAGGATTTCAGTAGTCCTTATTGTTTTAGAAACCTGGTGGGTCCAGAGAGCTCTCCAAGAACTTGTCTGCGGACATTGCCATCAAGCAACGTCCCCACCAAACAAAGTAGACATATTTATGACGTGAAATTAATTTCATAGCTCACCATTTTTTTGTACCGTGTAATTAATGGTGTAGCTCCCAAAGTGCTTTTGAGTGCTCATTAACCTACCTCTCTGTTATAATATTTTTGTCCTCTAAACAATTGTGGCACTTTTAAATCACTGTGCCAATAATTTAAGCCTATTTTCTGTCTTTATATTAGGAAAGTTTTGGAATGGGTTGGGCTTGGCTTGCACATTAAAACACGTTTGTAGAAGTGCCTGCATAAGCCCTTTGTGTCTAAAGCAGGATTCGTGTACATCAAAGCTTTAGCATTATTTCTCTATGGTGCAAATATGTGGGTATTGTAACTAAATGTAGTGATTTGGAACTAAACCGTCAGAGACAACTACAATGGAATACTACAAGTCCCAGAATACAAAGTGTTCTTGGCTAATGAACAGGAATGTCTGAATGTGTCTGTCGCTCAGAGAGTGATGGTCTCTCGGCAGGTATCTTATGGGCTACACCTCTTATTTGAATCTCCCTTTCTCCCCCCACACATTGCATTGCATAATAAACAAAGATTCCAATAAAAACTGTTTCTCATACTCACATTGAAATATGATAACTCTATTAATGTAGATTGTTTTTGACAAATATTTGGGCCTGCATTCAACAATGTATTGAACTGTTAAAATAATGCTGAAGCATGATCTGAGCACCAGTCAGGAGAGTTATGACACACTGTCTAAGGAGCATAGAGTTGATACACTTAGCTGTTGCTTTCATCATAATACAGGATTCTGATTTGCTTCCCTGTCACAGCTACCAATAGCAGCAGCCCCATAATCAAGTACCTTCATACCTTTAGTCAGTAATTAAGTGTATGTTGCAATGTGGGACTTGTAATTTTCTTTTGTTATAGGGCCTGTTTGCAAACCAAGAGCTAAAGGTGTGTCCCACATCTCGTGGTTTGTAAGTATGTTCTTGAACCATTATAATGACGAACAGAAGTGGTCAAATTGTGAAGGGACAATAACAGGCCCTGAGCATTGAAGATGTCATCTGCTGTGGTGAGCAGTAATTTAAAGGGCAACTGCCATCTTTTCCTGCCATAACAAAAAGGGGACATTAGCAAATTAACATTGCACATATTCATACATGTTTGGACCTATCTGTAGCTCAGCCTTGATCCAAGACCCGAGGGTGAAATGTGTGCTGTCATTTCATGTTTGATGGTGTTTTGAACAAATGATCACAAATAAGTGTAATGGGATAATATTGGCGTATTATGTTTTTGCATGATCACACAGACTCTTTGTTTCCTTCTTGTAGGTAGCAGCAAAGCGCATTTTAATCACAGATAGAATGGGGCCAATTCACAAAGACTTTACTTTAAGTTACGACCAGATCTAGAATTGGCAGATACAGATGGGTATCAAAAAACAGTTGTTCGGCTGTCTGTTGCCATGGAGATCTGTTCATCCTATTTAGAGTATTGTGGTTTGATGGACGAAAGTCCATCATACATCCACCGACTCAGTTCCATTTTCCTTACTCCATAGATGATAGTATACCCTAAACACGGCGGAGACACTGACAGATAGTCAATACTCTTTCCATCATATTTAGAGTGCTATTTCAATAGACAGAGGCATGGCAGTTTACCTTCACACCTGTGTTTAAGGAAAATTAGTATCAATAACCAAACCTAGCCCACAGTACACACACAACATACTCAGTCAATTTGTCCCTGATGCTACCAGTCCTCGGACTCTGTCTGGTAGTAGTTGGGTAGCAACAACACAATGTACAAAAATTAGAAGGTATGTCCAAAATTCACAGTGTTTTTATTATACACTGTGTTTACTACCAATGTCACCTAAATGTATTCATCATTGTCCTAAACATTTCAATCAACAATATCTCCTGCCTACCTGTCTATTAACATGCCTCATACTAACCATTCATAAAAAATTGTCTAATACCACACAATCCCTAATCTGTAAAATACTGCACAATTGTTTGTAACAGATATTTGCAGCATACCATATATATCACAAACAAACTATAACTAACCACCTTATAATTAAGTGACTAAAAGAAAAACATTTTTAAACATTTAAAATATACTCTGTGATTTGACTGGTTACCTACCTATGCAGTATTTTGACACTACTCAATCATACAAAATAACCATGCACCCCCAAAAGTATTTTCACCCATATGCAATCTGTGTGACATTGACATAATGTTTCAGTCCTCCCCTCACACCAAACCTGTGTCAGTGTGTGTGTGTGTGTGTGTGCATGTGTATGTGTATGTGTGTGTGAAGCCTAGACCATGGCTGCTTTGTGTAAAGAGATTTGTCATGCACTTCCACAGTGCATGCTTTGCCACTAAAAGCGTCCCCCTCAAGTATTGGGCAATGAATTGTTCCTGTCCCAGAGTTATCTGATTCAAGCATGCCATTTTTGTTTGGCATGTGACAGTAATCAAAATATTACCAAGAACCACAGCAAAGTCAATCTACAGAGGCACTGTATTTTATTTCAGCTGTGGCTGATGGTTTCACAAAATAATTCCTAAATCAAGGGGAAATGTATGCTTGTGTGTGGAATTTGATGTAGGGATAGCTGAATGTATGTTGCTATGAGCAAAATAGACTGCAACATGATTGTGATTTATTTTTTGGATAGCGTTGCATGACCATATGCATAAGAAGAAGGTGGATTTACACACACACACACTGCAAGAAAATTGGTAGCAATTATGATGCTGGAAGGAGGCAATCTGGACACTGATCTGGAGATAAAGCAGATGAATTCCACCTGATACAAAATGCCACCACCCTGGGCATCAATTTGAGTTGAGCAGATGGGCTAACTAGTTAAAATATGTTTATTATTCCTGCTGTGATTACTAGGAAAACTGCTTTATGTTTTTGTATATTCTTATACAGATATGTCTGAAGCATTTATCCTATTGTTGTTTTTGGGTTTATAATGTTGAAGTTGCACTAACTAACTCAAAGCATAACATATGGGGAAAAGGAAATCGAAAGAGCCACCTCAGGGTATGAGCAAATTAACTGAGGGCACTAAACATGCAGCAGAAAATTGCATCCTTAAGGACATATATGTACTAATAGAGGAGGTGGAAACCATACTTAAGAAAGAAAAGAATCTGACTAAAAAGAAAAAATCCTTCTTGGCAAAAATGACACAGTTTTATAATAAAGTCCAAGCCAAGCACGTATTTAACGGCTCTGTGTTGATTCTAGATGTTGCTGCGTCATCTCCGTTACATACATGTTCGCACAGAAGAAGTTTGCGAGTCTCCACTCAGGGCAATGTACCACACCTTAGTGGATCTGTCGCATCGAATATAAAAACTCCGAAATTTGTTGTTTTCATACAGAGATAGATACATTTATTCAAAGCCCTCTGTTACTTGCAGCAATAGATTTTCAATGAAAATTAGAGGAGAAAGAATCACATGTCATATTTTCGAGGGTCTTATAAACCTTGTCCAGAAGACCCTCATTCACAATTAACTCTGGGTGCGGTAATACGGTATATGCCGCTCTGTTGGTTAAGTGAATAGCACCATCATTGGAACTTATGTCACTTGTGTGCCTTTCTCCAAGTAATCTGCATTCCTCCGCCTGGTGAGAGACCAACTGGTTTTCAGACAGGTGTGATTAAAGTGAGGATAAAATTACCTCCAATCCTTTGTCCAATCTTTTATTTGACATGGAATGGGCAAAGTTGAAAACAATAGCGGGTGGTGCTCTGGTGGATATGTTACTGGTCCACTGCACCTGGTGTGATGTCGTGGTAGGTTGCCATGTTTCAGCCCTAGTTTGCCCTGGCGGGGCAATGGACTTTCTTCAGGACCATATTGAAGCAACTTACTCATCTTGATGTGCGAACTTGATCGCTCGATATCTCAATATCTCCGATGTATTTGTGTCGTAATCCGTGCCCCGGAAATGAAGTTCATTTCCGGGGCACGGAGGACAATGCAAATACATCGGAGGTATCTTAAAGGAAGTACCTTCCCTCTCACCCCCAAAGGAGCTACCAATTTCTCCTGCTAAAGCAGAGGTCTTCAAACAGTAGGGCGCGACCCCCAGGGGGATCGTGGAGTCCTAGGAAGGGGGTCACAGATTCCCCAGCTTCACTTGTCCCTGTAAAAAGACAGCCGCCCTGGGATGGCTAATTGAGATCGTTATCAGCTACTTGCCTGAATGAAAGGCAAATGCTCTGGTAATATGCAAGTGTAAAGGATGCTTAGGAGCAGTTCTGGCTCTTTGTGAAGACAAAGATATGTTTTTTTTTAGTTGAAGTGCAAAGACTTAACTACTGGGCTGGGAAGTTATTACTTTTAATTTTAACTGCATTTACACAGCCCATAGTGCCCCAAAAGAGGTGTTGAAGGGACAGTTATGTAAAAAACTGAAAACTGCATTACATACGCTCTGGTATTATTAAAACCTACATTTTGAAAGCACCATTTTATTGTAAAACTATTCACACATTTTGCAACATTGTATCTTACCCTGTGTGTAATGCAAGTATAAAAAATGTACTTACATATTCACTGTGCTTTCCGTCACAGGTTGTGATTTCGTAGCACCAAAAATACACATCACTATTCTCCACTGCACCAACCAAGATTTAATTCTGTGGTTCTCTGGTTACACACATACCGCTGCAGTGCATTAACTAATAGATGTTTCATAATGTACTACAGTCTATTTCCCACTGAGCAATAACTTATTTTATTTATTTTTCATTTACACTGCCCATTATTTTATATGTAGATACCTGAAGGTGACAGACCTAAAAAACGTGCAGAATATTTTGGGCTTATTTATGAGAAGCTTGCATTGCCAGAGCATCACTTTTTTTGATGCTATGGTGGCGCAACCATCTCAACCATACCTATGAGGCAGTGCAAAGACACCCTGAATGGCTTTGCATTGCCTCATAGATATGGAGTAATCAGTAAAACATAGCAGTGCAAGTCACTGTGTTGCCTTACTCTGCGTCAAGGAGGTGTTCCATGGGCTTTGCGTGGGGATCCCACGCAAAGCCCATGGATTTTGATGCTGCCCCATATTTACAAAATCACGTAAACCTGGGGCAGCTCCAAAAACTGACGCCTCTCCAGTGGAGGCGTAACGAGGAGAAATGTTTTAATTTCTCCTCGTTTTTTCCTCTTTTTCCATGTGTGCTGCATTCTGCAGCTCTCATAGAAATAGGAAAACACCCCTCAGGATTGTTTTGGTGAAGGAAGGTGCCTCTCCCGTACAAAAACAATTCTGCCTACGTTGGTGCTAGGCAGCAATTTGGGAAGGGAAAAGGACTGGAATGCACCGTATTTCATAATTATAGTGAATTCCTGCCCTTTCACATTGCCATTGGGCAGCGCCGCAAGAAGACTAAGCCAATTCCTCATAAATAAGGCTCTTTGTTTTTAGCTACACCTTTAGCTACACCCCTACACTCAATGACCTTTAGTTTGCTAAACACTGTTTAATACAATTTCCCCACCGTAAAAATATTTGCTGTGATAATTGGGAGCTGTTAGAAATTGGGGTCTCTAGTTGGCAATGGTTTGCACCTTTGTCCAAGTAGGGACCCCTCTTAGGGTAAGAGGGATACACTACTGAAATAACACCTGCTCACTCTCTTGGTAGCTTGGCATGAGCAGTCAGGCTTATTTCAGGGGCAGTGTGTAAAGGATTTGCACATAACCAACAGCAATACACTGAAAATACTACAAAAGGACACCACACCAGTTTAGAAAAATATCCAATACTTTATAGATTCAAAACAAGACTAAAACGATAAAAATCCAACATGCAGTACTTAAAAATATGCACTTTGCGGGGAGCTGGCGTCGGTGGTTGGTCCAGACTGCGGTTTGGGACGGGGTAGTGTGTCGCAAGACTAACGAGCAGTGCCACCAAGCCACAGTGCGGTCACAGTTGTCGAAGTCAGTGACGGCGTCGGTGAGACCAGGGCGGCGAAATGAAGCGAGGCTGTGTGGAGTGCAGTGCCCACAGGTCACGGTGCAAGCACCAGCTCGGCGATCGTCATCAGTGAGACCAGGGTTGCGGTGCAAGATGCAGCGGTGCCCTCGGCAGTGCCTTCAGGGCATGGAGCCAGCGGCAGAGTCAGTGACGGAGTCGGTTGCTTCCCCCCCCCCTCTGTGGCAACTGAAACCACGGTTCGAGTGGCTGTACCCAGAGGTCAGGGAAGACTTTGCGGTCCCTGAGACTTCAGAACAGGAGGCAACAAGTAAAGAAAATTCAGACCAGTCCTTTCACTGCCCAAGGCAGAAGCAGCAACTGCATGCCAAACAAACAAAGCAACAACACAGCAAAGTTGCAGTACTCCTCTTGGCAGTTCTTCCAGCTCTTCTTGGCAGGTTCCTTGATTCCAGCGAGTGCCACAGTTCTAGGGTCTGGACCCCAATATTTATACTCAGTTTCTCTTTGTGCTTTTGGGCAGAGAGTGACTCTGCCCAGCCCAAACCAGTTCCATCCTCTCTGGCCCAGCTTCCTGGCAGGAGGTGGAGACAGCATTGTCCAAGGCAGACCAGGCCCAATCTGATGCAAGATAATCTCCTCCCACTACTATAAATACAGCCCAGGTCTATTCAGCTCAGCCCTGACTCATCCAGGAAAGGAAGGACACACCTTGACCTCCCCAGTAGCTGTCTGATGAGAATGCACATCCCCAGCCCCTGTCACTCAAAAGCCAGACAGTCAATCCACAAACCCAGCAGAGGCACACAGGATGGCTAAGCAAGAAAATGCCTACTTTACTAAAAGATGCATTTTTATATTCTGAGTTCAGGCAAGCAAAACCCCATTTCCCTATCTTGTCCCAATGGGAAGATATGCTCATAAAATGTTATAAGTAAACTCCCATTATCCTATGAGACAAATAGCCTTTCCATAGTGAAATATGAAACACACTGTAATTCACTACCAAGACAAGTCACACACACACCAGTACATGCCATACCCTTAATATACATGGCACCCTGCCCACAGGGGTACCATAGGCCTACCTTAGGGGTGACTTACATGTTAGAAAAGTGAAGATTAGGGCTTGGCAAGTGGGTGCACTTGCCAGGTCAACATGGCAGTTACAAACCGCGCAGACTCTGCAATTGCAGGTCTGATAACCCTTTTCAGGGCTGCATGGGTGAGTGGCACAATCAGTACTGCAGGCCCACCAGCAGCATTTGATTTACAGGCCCCAGCACCCTCAATGCACTTTATTAGGGATATACTAGTAAGTCAAACATGCCAATCATGGAAACACCAATCCATAATACAATTTACAATAGGAGCACTTGCACTTTAACACTGAACAACTGTGAGAAAGTGCGCAGAGACACTGAACCAGCAAAAACAGAGTCAAAATTAGGTCAGAAAGGAAAAAACAGGGGAAACATGCCAAAAGATGGCAGGTATAACAGGGGCATTTATAGTTATCGATAGATAATGATGATGAGGAGAACCAGTTTCTAGAAAATATTGTCCGAAGGGTCCTTACACCTAAGAAGGTTTGACAAGGGGTCTCGACATCAAAAAGTTTGAAGACCACTGTGCTAAAGCTATAGGCAAAGTGTGCAACTATAGCAAACAATGGAACTCATCCTGTGAAGGGCACACTGGGTAAGGGAACAGGGAACTGTCAAAAATGCACTTACGGGGATTCTATAAGACCACAACAGACATTGCTTACACCATGGAGAACCTAGGAATGAGGGGAATGCTCAAAGATTACATTAGGGGGGATCTTTTTTATTACTATTGCACTGAAACTCAGGAAGAAAAGCAAGAATGGCTCAGACTCTCAAAAGGTTATATATTAGATTAGGAATCTTTCTATCATTTGCCTAAATATAGTATTTCTTCAGCTCTGGTTTGATGACATTAAGTTGTTCTTGTCTAATGAGTATCATGTAGATGCTTTGTTGTTAATTGATGCTCACACAATTTGCCCCTTGGTATCTAATATTTACTTTAAAGTAAACCCTTATATCCCTGCACTGACCCCACCTGCCACCTAGATACCCTCCAAGGCTCATAGTGGAACACCTCTGGGAGACATAGCCCCAACGCTAAAACCCTAATCAATGTTGATCCACTCAACAAGTTTTCCACTTATTGGAGTAGGTAGCCGTAAGCGCCCCAGAAGTCACTGCATTGCTAAAACGATCACCATGTTTTTTGCCATGTGCTCAGGATTCCTTAATTGGACCCAGTCAATTTAAGTAAGTAATACTGCCATGGAGGCAGGTGGCAAACCTACTGGGTATAACTGTACCCACGATTGGTATTGAAAAAATACAACTTCTGTCATGGAATGTAGCAGGGCTACACAGTAAACTGGTGGATCCAGCTTGGGCTGTTTTGATTACTTTCATCCATATGTGCATTTTATTTGAGACTTGGACGACTGAGCGTATTAGTATTTAGGGTTTATAACAGTTTTTAACAAGGTTCATCCTTCAAATGTGTGCCATGCCTCCAGGAAGCCTTCTCAAATATTTCACTTTATTGACTAATAAAGGAACTTCACCTTAATTCCTCAGATATTCTTGGGTTGAATATTCAGGCGAAAGAATGCAATCTCAATAAACTTGTATACTATTTAGAATTGATACTCAACCAGAAATAAGGAGTCTCTTACTCTCTACACTCTGTAATAACACCTTTCTAATTCATTTAAAGGCCTGGGTCTATCTTGTCCTAGCGGGTAATTTCAATGCCACTTACAAGACAATAAATGGTATTAGTTCTGTTATCGAACAAGAGGATGAGGCTTTGGCCATCTCAGCTTAGATGCTGTACCTTTAAAATTGTAGTCGGTAGCAGCTATGCAATTAGCCTCACTGAAAATGTTATATAGGGTACATGCCTGTAATGGACGTCCAGTCTGTGACAAAGAATGGGCACATGTCTTCTCAAGAGCACGTTTCAGAAGGAGAATAGATCATGTTCGGCTAGATAGGAGACGGTGGGACAGAGTTGTGGATTTTAAAATACTGCCAAGAATGAATAGCAACCATATGCTCTTCATTTAACGCTTTCTCCAAGATGATACCGGCCAAAATATAACATTGAAGCTATGATTGGGAATACAATACAAAGAGGTCCATTAAGTTGCCCAAAGTAAAAGCAAACACTACAAGTCTCACAAAAATATATGACCTTTGCAGCCCTATGTGTCCCGTTCATGAAATCTATAACCACTTGTTAGTTTAAAATATTTAAATTCCTGGAATACAAGCAAATGCTAGAAGGCTAACTCACAGTTGATTTCAATGATACAAATATTTTATCTGATATCTCTTCATGCTGCAAGGGGGTGATATGGGTGTATCTTATTGTCTAGTAAAACTAAATGGAATATTGGCAATTGGAAAGACCTTTTAAAGGCCTTTCATGGAAGGGATATTATTTTTTTTATCACAACATCACAAATGGCAGTTTGGATGGATGAACACAAACTGTTCAAACCACAGTCAGGGAAAGGGAAGCAATGTGATAGCTTGTGACACCGAAGATCAATTAATCAGTTCTTTCACACATAGCAAAGGCTTTGTATTCTCCATTACTGATACAGTGAAGGCTATGGAGTCTCCACATACTGGCAGAGCACCTGCCCTGAAAGGTGTTCAGGGACCTCCACCGTTCAGAGATTGGGGTATGAGCCCCGGACATTGATTTACTGTCAAATGCCATTGTGGCAGGTGATCCCATGACCGACTCTAGGAGAGGGGCAGTAATCATCCCCATTGATAGGAACAAATGAGCAACCCTTCTAATTATAGCCCGATTAGTCTACTGGACAGCCTGTTGATGGTATTCTGCAGGCAGGGTTTGGGAGCGCTCGAGCAATGATTGAGTGAGTCTAGGGTCTTATCGCCCTTCTGCATGCTTTTCTTGCCATATATTAATGATACAGTTACCCATCAATGTGACTGAATTCATGATTCCCCCATACTCGATAGCACACATATTCCATGCCTAGTTAGCGTGCAAGACACTCTGCTTATTCCAAGAACACCCGTGGGACTGCAAAGTCTGCTGAATAGGTTCCAAGTTTTCTGTGATTCAAGTGGCTTTGAGATTAACATCCGAAAGATATGAAGTTTATGGCAACTAGAGCACATAAGTTCTTCCGCAACCTGAGAGTCAGGGAAATCGTTCTTGAAGAAGTCAAGTCTAGAGCTGGAAAGAATGTGGTCTGACCCTTCTTACGCCAAGGAAGCAACAAGGGACATCTTATAAAAGACCTACTGGCTCCATGTGGTGGAAAAATGGCAAACACATATATAATATAGTGTCCTCCCAAGGCTAACACGTTATATATTATAAAGGTGAGATTTGGAACAGTACTTCTTAACAGTTTTACTTGCAGGTAGGGAAGTGAAACAGCTAGCAATGGGTCGTGCAAGGCAAATATTGAACTTGTATTGTTCTTTTACCCTATTTAGGCAACAGCAAGAAGGAAATGAATAGGGGTGGGCGGAATTTGCGAAATTAACTTTCGCAAATTATCGCGAAAATGTTTAAAATTATCGCAAACAAGCGGAAATATCACGAAGATGCGGAAGTTTTTTTCCGGCATGTTCGCGAGATTTTCTGCATGGTTGCGGGTCGCCAACTTACCCATGTGGTTGCTTGCGAGCGCAGCCATCTTGTTTTGAGTTGTCTCGCGGTGCATGATCGCGAGAAGAAAGACGTGATCACGCGACGCATGACGTCACTGCGGGCGCGAACTGTCGCGAGACAGCGCAAATGGCTAAAAACAATACAACATCTCATGGAGAACGCGACCGGATCAAGAAAAGTTGTCGGCGAACGCAGGGATTCAGGTAAGGCGATCGCGCGCGCGCGAGAATGTATTATTTTACAGCGCGAGCAAGAAACAAATTATCGCCAAGCTGCGGAAACCGGAATTTTTGACATTTTCGCGCTCTCCGCGGAACGCGAAAATGTCAAATTATCGCAATTTCCGCGAACGGAACTAAATTTTCGCCCAGGCCTAGAAATGAGTACACCCCTTATGTTGCAATCTATGGTTTCAACATTATAAACTAGCTCTTCAAGTGCTACGGTCAGATACAGGTAGGTACAGTAATTGTGACTGGTGTACATGCTATTTTATTCTCCGGAAGGACGCATCAGAAATGATTGGGAATGCCTTTAAATTGACATGCTGCACTTTTAAGCAAACCTTCTGTTATATTTTGCACACCATATATAATTGACATATATGAAATGGATGTGTCTTTATGATTTGTGTTTATATATGTTCTATGGGGTGTTACCCCGAAATAAAAATGTTCAAACACTCAGCTCATTAACCTTACATATATTTCCACTAATCCTTCCAGGAGAGCATTCTACTCCAAATATATGCAAATATTCGAAATAAACCACCATTTAAAATGATTTAGTTATTCTTTTCATTTATGTCAACATACTGCATTGTCAAAGAAATGGTAGCTAGGGATTAAACACTATATAATACATTACAAAACACTAAGCATACATTTCAAAGAAATCTTTCAAGCTGTTATCAAATTTGTGTATCTGGAATTTGGACCATAGCAGCTAATTTCATCATTCTCTATATTTAACAATTTATATCAGTCTAATTTTACTTTTCCACTTTTGGGAAATGATTCTTTTCCTTGTCATCAATGAATTTCCCAAGCCATGTTGCCTTGATGTAAGTCTTCCACTACTTGGATGTCGGTAAAGAAAAATGTCCTTTTATTAATGTCAAACTCAAACTACAAACCAAATTTATTCTCTCAGTGGTATTATCCCACAGCCATGTTGGCACTGGGCAGGGCATTACAAGATACAGTATTCCTGATTTAGCTCCACTACATCCTCAGCAGGTGTCCACCTCCATCAGCTATAACTTCATAGGTGTCCAACACAATCTCCAGAGGGTTTCCTGTTGGGTTAGACTTGATTTGAGATCAAGATCTATGCCCTGCATTTGGGAAATTAATCATGTGATACCCAGTCCTGGTGAAGTACCAGTTTTTCATGCATTGTTTTTGCATTGACCAGATTTTCCTCTTTGCATAACCATTTGTAGAACCAGGTTTTTAGTACATCTTTTCCAATGTAAGGGTGCTTTTCTTTTAAAATAGTGCTTTGTTTGGATTTTTTTCAAAAATCTTATTCAGAAAAGAAAAACACTCTCATTAATCTTCAAAGGGGATCATTGCCTGACCACTTAATAGTTGTTGAATATTTTAAATTCTGGCGATTTCCATTTTCTTACATTGTAGCATTTCAATAGTATAGTTATATATTGGTCACCCCAAAGAGGAGCCAACATACAGATTTCAAGTTTCATTTCAATTTTCCAGGTTCTTTATAAGGCATCTAGTTACATATGAAGGATTATTCACTTTCCCATGTTCCACTTTACATTTTGAAATCTTGCCTGTTTGTGTGTTATATTTCTATAAATACACCCAGTGAGGCCTTTCTAACAACTACATAATTAATGTCAATTAAACTGTTGAAATATGTAAGCTTGGTGGTATTTTTTCCCTATACAGGAACTGAAATCCTTCACTACACATAGGAATTTAGAGTTTTTAAGTGAAATTCTCCCCCTATGATCTTTGCTCTAAGGAAATGTCAAAACACATTCTTATGTCTGCTTTTATAAAGAGGGTTGCCAGGTAATAACTAAATTACACATATAAACACTGTCATTTTAAGTGTATTGACTCTCCTCACAGTCCTAGATTCAGCTCTTCCCATTTATAGAAATCTGTTCTTGTTTATTTGACCACTTGGTCTAAATTTAGTTCAGGTATTTTGTTGTAGCCATCAGGATCCAAATACATCATTATTTACTGCTACTTCCACAAGAATACACATCTTTCCACATGAACTTTAAAAGTGTTTCTTAACAGTGCAGAAGAGCTAGATTTTTTATCAGTTAACTTATATCCTAAATGTATACGAAAGCTATTGATGACATGCATGAAACATAAGATAAGATAAACTTCTTATCTAATTCAGAGTAGGAACAGCATGCCAGCAGCATAGAGCAATGCCTTTATCTTTGCATTTCCGATGCCTATCCCTTTTCTTTTTTATCAATACAAATATCTATTGCTAGTGGCTCACTAACCATTGCAAATATTAATGGTGGAAAGGTGCATCCGAGGTGTGCTCTTTTTAATAGTATGACCTTTTTAGAAAGGGTGCAATTTGTAAAACATTAATCTGTGTTGTTTCGATATAGAGAAGACACTGCATTTCTGAAGCAACCGAGATGAGCAGCAGCTGCCTGGGGCTCAACTCAGAGAAAACTGAAGTCCTTATCCTTGGATCCACCCCCTCCGTGTGGGACAACACCTGGTTGCACCCTGCCTCAGCACCCCCACACTCCCACGGACCACGCCCGCAACCTTGGCATCATACTCGACTCCTCCATCACCATGAACCAACAGATCAATGCCGAATTCTCCACATGCTTCCACACCTTCTGCATACTCCACAAGACCTTCCATTGGATCACTTTGAATCCAGGAAGACCGTCACCCACATACTCATCACCAGCAGGCAGGACTTTGGGAAGAGCCATCTATGCCAGAATCAACAAATCTCTACTCCACAAACTCCAGAACGCCACAGCCAGACTCGTCCTCAGCATCCCACGACAAGACCACATCACCCAGCACCTACTAGACCTCCACTGCTCCCCGTCAAAAAAAGAGTGATTCCAAGCTGCTCACTCACACCTACAAAACTCTGCACAACACCGGAAACCAATACCTCAATGAAAAAATCTCCTTCTACGCTCCCAAGAGAAACCTCCACTCCACTGATCAGGCATTGGCCAAAATCCCCCGCATCCAGAGAACCAGAACAGGAGGCAGATCCTTCTCCTACATCGCTGCTAAGACCTGGAACAAACTCCCCCTGATCAGACAAAGCCCCACACTACAAGCATTCGGAAGAGACTCAAGAGCTGAATTTTTGGATGACTGGAGCTACCCGAGTCCCTCCCAGCACCTTGAGACCATCCCGGGTGACTAGTGCACTCTATAAGTCCCTGACTGATTGATTTATTGATTTGAAGTTGCCTCAGTTGGTAACATATACTTTTTTTTTGTCTTCATTCACCATCAATCTCACTTCAAACCACACTCTAGGTGTCTGTACTCTCTCTCAAGAACTGAGGAATGTAGGCTGTTAGAAATAGCGCCCCGCCTACTGGTACCATAGACACTTTGAGGATCAATTAAGAAAATCACTGAGATACCTCTTCTGCCAAGCTCTAGGAGCAAGATAACTTTCGCTGATAAACCACCATGATATCTGGCAATACACGACTTAGTCCAAAGAGTTTAATGGCATAATCATGGGACCCAGGGAAAAAAAAATCTTTTTCTCTTTTGTTTCCTTCTCCCTTCTTCTCTCTTCCAAAATGCCCTCTTCTTGTCACTTCCTTGTCTGGCCAGATCCAATTTAGAGACTGCCAAGGCTGAAGACTGCCAATCCGCAAAGGTGGAAGGGCTTGGTTCCGTCCATTTTATACAAATTTGTCTCCTAGCTAGTAGAATAGAGTAGAATAGCAGCATTCCAGTGAGGCCAGTAACTTTTTCTACAAGGCCAAATAGGGGTAGGTCTATGTTGATAGTACAGCCCAAAACACTTGTCAGGAAATCACCGACCTCCCCCCAGATGGTGGCAAGAGAAGGTATATCTGAGGCAGAAACCTGGCCACATTTTTTACAACTAACCGGTGGCCCATTGGAAATCTTTGTCAATTTGTGAGGAGTGAAGTAGGCCCTATGGATTGTAAACAGGTGGTTTCTTTTTAACCATGCTGGTTTCACAACTTCATATAAAATCTTACATGATTTCTGCAATAGTTTGTCACAATCCTGTGTAGGTAAAGGGCCCCCCCACAGTTCTTCGGATAGCTTGAATTCACCATCTACTTCTTCCAACAGGGTTTGATAAAACGCTACCACTGCCCACAACATTTTTTCGTGGGTGAGATTGAACCCAACTTGCCAGTTGATAATGTTTAAACCGGGAGTATCCTCCCCCAACCCTATCCTGGAGATGTTCCCAGGGAATAAGGGTGCCTCCAAGGAGGAGGTCTTCCCAAACCACCAACCCCACATCCCTCAGGTTTTGCCAGTCTATCCTTTAGGCACTCTGGGGTACCAGGGGAATCCCAAAGAGGAGCCAAGCTGGAAAAATAATCGAGCCCCACTATCCCTCTCACTTTGGCCCAAGTTTTGGCTACCCCCTGGAGAACCTTCAGCTTGACTTTTATTTAAAACTTCGGATCCACAAATTTATACAAAAAGCCCTCCTCTGACATCTAAGCATGGCCAAGAACATCCCTCCAGCACCAGTATTCACGGGCATTCTCAATAACATACGTGAGTGTGAGAGTTGGAAAGCCCAGGCATGCAACTGAAGGTCCGGTAGAGCCAGGCCCCGCTTTTCTCTTCTCCAACTCAGCTTTTTCCATGCAATCCTAGATGATTTAGATGGCCAGACAAATGAATTAATTTCACTCTGAAGCTTATCAATCATGGATTTCTCAAAATAAAGGGGGATACAATTAAAAAGAAATGTCATCTTTGAGAGTATCGTCATCTTGATCAGATTAATTCTTCCCAAGATTGACAAAGGAAGTATGGCCCAAGCTTTCATTAGCCTTTTACATTCCTTTACCACTATATCTAAGTTGATCTCAGCAATTCTTGTGATATCCTGAACCACATGAACTCCCAAAAATCTCATTTTGGAGCTAGGCTGCTGACACTGCTGTGTCTCTGTCAGATTCCAGGTCATAATTTCCGTTTTTGCGGCATTAATCTCATATTCAGAGATGGAGCCAAACTCCTGGGCTAAGCTGATGACTACTGGGAGGGCTGACTGTAAATCAGCGTAAAAGACCAGGATATCGTCGGTATACAGGGCAACCCTTATCTCCCACTCCCCATACTTAAATGGCTGGATGTTGAAATCTGCCCTAAGCCGTTGAGCAAATGGCTCGATGTAAAGATCGAATAGAAGCGGGGAGAGTGGGCAGCCTTGTCTAGTCCCTCTTGTAATTCTGAAAGAATTTGTGATATTCCCATTAACCAATTGCCTAGCCGCGGGGTTCTGATAAATCAACTGGACCATATGACAGAATCTTTCCCCCAGGTTGAACTTCCTCAAGGCCTCCGACAGGTAGATCCAATTTAGTCTGTCGAAGGCCTTGGTAGCATCCAATGTCATGGCTGCCAATGGGAGGGCATATGTAGAGGCGAGGTCAATGGCGCCAATGAGATCATACGTGAGATCTGAAAGCTGCCAGTTCCTCACACAGCCCTTCTGATATAAGTGGAGAACATCTCCCACCATAAGACCCAATCTCGCTGCCAAAATGGAGGTAAAACTTTTATAATCTACATTTAAAAGCAAGATGGGTCTATATAACCCACATCTTTATGGAGATTTCCCGGGTTTCAATATCAGAATTATTAAAGCATCATTCCATGAAGCTGGGAGCCCTAAACTAGTCTCCAACACATAATTAAACAACTGCGTTAGAGTGGGGATGATCTTCTCTCCCAGCATCTTATAGATCTCCGCTGGGAGGCCGTCGGGGCCTGCCACTTTCCCAGTCTTGCAGCGTTGAATGGCTTCTCCTACCTCAGCTTGGGTAAAAGCTTGGTCCAAATATTGTTGTTGGTCCGGCCCAAAGGAGGGAATGGGAATATCCCCCAGCCAATTCTGAACACTTGCAATATCTAGCCTTTTGTCCTCACAATAGATCTCCTGAAAGTAGGTCTGAAAGGCCTGACTGATTTCCCCATCTGAGCAGAAGGTTTCATTTCTGCTGATGATCTCATTAATATGATTTCTTATCCAATCAGATTTTGCTTTCCAGGCAAGAAGCTTTCCTGCACCCTCCCCATATTCAAAATGGGCGATTTTGCTAGCCTCCCATCTACGGATAAGCCTGGAGTGGAGCATATTCTCCAACTGCCCTTTTAAACTATCCCATTTGGCTTACCGTTCTTGCTGGATTTCAGGGGAGGCTAGAAAGGATAATTCAGCCTCTACATCTTTCAACTTTCCCTCAATGGAAGATATCTCCTCCTTCAATCAATCAATCAGGGTACTTGTAAAGCGCGCTACTTACCCGTGAGGGTCTTAAGGCGCTGAGGGGGGGGGGGGGAGTGGGGGTGCCGCTACTGCTCGAAGAGCCAGGTCTTGAGGAGTCTTCTGAAGGCGAGTAGGTCTTGGGTTTGTCGTAGGTGGGTTGGGAGGGTGTTCCAGGTCTTGGTCCTTATATGTTTTATTTCTAAAGCTCGCCCTGCTGGTAATTTGGTCACGCTATCACTGTCTAGTCTTGGAAGTCCATGATGTGTTTCTTGTATCTTGAACCAATCATGAGGTTAAAAAGTTCCAGAAAATAATTTATTTTCATATCCTTTAGTGATCAATCCAGATTGGTCTTCATTAATAATATTTTTTATTAATCCACCAGGTGTCTATGCCCATATCTTAGTTGAAATTGACTGATCAACATTACTGAGTAAGATAATCTTGTAACTCTTGCTGTATAGTAAGGAAATCATTCAGTGTTTGGTGGATTACCTGCTAACCCACCAGGGATGTGGCGGATATATAACTTCTGAAATGATGGTGGATAGCCATCCACCATATTTCGAGATCTCTGCTTGCCTGGTGGGGATCTCTGTGCCTCTAGAGGAGCATCCAACACAGCAGCTCCTCTGAATTCCTGACTTGCCACAATATTTCATGCGGCTGCTCAGCACATTTTTTTGCTATTCAAAACAAACTCTCAAATCAGAAGATTGTTTTTGAAAAACAGCATACTAATGGCCCGGATGTCCTGTGAGTTTTCTCCCAGGGTGTTGAGGTCATTTTTATTTTTTCATGAATGGTATGACTAAGCTTTTCTTACCGCTATCAAACAGGGAAAAAAGTATTTCAGAACACCAACCCTAAATAAGGAGGATGGTCTGAGTTACTTGGAGTTATGGACTGATGCACATGGGGCTGTTAGTCTAAAGTTTCCTCTGCCAGAGTGAGCCCAGGGACTTAACTAGTGAAAGAAATGGTGGTTCTCCTGACTCTAAACAGAGCGGGTAAACCATCAGGTTGTAGTGGAATACACTGTCTGCAAAATTTGAAATGACCCCTTAAGTCTCTACCAAGTTTGTAAATATTTACAACAGTAAAGATTCTAAAGCTGTCTGGAAAACCCTTGGAAGCAATATACGTGTTATACATTTCCATAAGTCCTGGGGTGAGGTTTGATTGGAAGGTTTTGTAGAATAGGTTGGTGAAAAAATCTTGTCCAGGTGATTTGCTTTCTTTCACTGAAAACATGGCCTGATTCATATTTTGAGCAGAGATTGAAGCATCCATAGATATTGTAGTATCTTCTGAGGCCTGAGATATTTGAAGTGAATTTAAAAATGTTTTTATTTTTATACAATCACTTTGGGTATCTCTATTCAGACTTGATACAGACAATTTATTCAACTCCCCCCTCCTACATAACTGTACTATTGGTGGGTGGTGAGTGCCTGGAACAAATTAAACAGGAAAAGGACTTTGTGAGGGTACTGCTTGCCACCTTGGGGCAGAAGAAGGAGGGGGCTCAACCTGCACCTTTCTCAGAAGCCACATTAGTAAAAGGGAGCTGCCCCACTTAACCCGCAACTATTAATATTATTCCAGCTAATGATAATAAGAATAAAAATAGCAATAATAATAAGTATTATTATTGGTAGTAGCAGTAGCATTAGACATATTAGCACTTTCATTGTAATCATTATTTGTAATATTATTGTAACAACAAACAAAACAGTGATAATAATAATAATAATAATGATGCTAACAACAACAACAGTGATAATAATACAATTGCTCGTTAACACATTTTCTTTTTATCAAAGTTGGCATCAGAGATTTCATCCCCAATATTTTCCATGGTTTATTTTTAGGTCTGGCCTAGAGACAGCTTTAGATATGTTGCCAGCCTCATAGAATCAAAACAATTAATAATTGAAAAATAAATATGTGTTTTCATACTTTAGGTCTGCCCCGTACATTTATTGGTCTGCTTAACTGTTATTTACATGTTGCTTCTTTTTTTCAGCACGCTGTGGGAGTTTATTTATTTACTCCCTTCAACTTTTCCTCTACTTGCTTTATTTTTTTACTTTATGTTTTTTGAAAGCGCCCTGCCCCCGTACATTTGCTACTTGGCCAAATGTGCTACTCAAGCAATCCCCACCTTCCATCCTCCGTGACATGCTGCCTGTACTTTTTTTGTGGCATATACTTGCAATTAAAAAAATTGCAACTGAAACGGCAACTGCATGTAAAGGATGGACTTATTGACTTTGTTTGTCCTTGTTTTCTTAAACGTCAGCAAACCTAATTTTTCAATATTTGTTTGCGTCTCTTTGAACACTTAGGATTAGAAAATAGTTATTTTGAAAAGTGAGTTGGCCACCAGGGTAAGGTACAACAGTTATTTGGGGTGAAATCAGCAACATGTGCATATGGCTGTTTTCAGAATATCATTCTTCTGAACATTTACTTCTTCACCTTCTTCAGTATTTTAATATCCGTGCATGAACGGTTCAGTACTGCTCCAACCTAGTCTATTCATTGTTAGTGCCCTTAATTAGTTCTTTTTCAGACTCACACTGCTTAAATAGTTACCTTTCACTAACAAATAGGCAGCACCTGCCATGATGCCTCACAACACCTTGTCCTTAGCTTTACATGCTTGGTTTGAAACAGAGCCGTGTGACCCTCTTCCGTTCTGGGTCACTCTACAATTAAAAAAGCTGTCGGAAAAGCTTGACACCTATCTACCTAGGCAATTACATTGCACTCCAAAAACACGTGGCTGTCCTGACATCTAAAAGGGTTACAATAGTCAAGCCTCTTCATGGATCACTGAGTTAGAAATCACATCATTACAGCTGAGTGAAATACTCTGCCTGACATATTATAAGGCTGCCACTGCCAGACTTGCCTTCTTGCCTCTGCACTTGGATTGACTGGTAATTAGAAAGATCCAGAACACAGTCTTTCATTAGTTCTTGTTATATTTGAGTGAACAGTTACAGCTACATTGACGTGTTAAATCATGTTATTGTTAAGAGATAATTCTGCACTTTTTTCAATGCAATTAAGGATATTTGCATTTATTTTATCTTTGAGCATGCAGCAATAATGACTTTTTTTATTGCAACGTTCTTATTTATTTATCATTTTGCGAATTTTTAACCCTGCACATCAGAAGACATGATATCTGTGAGAAAGTGGCATCTTTTTTGCATGGTATGCCCCCACTTTTTGCTGAACTGCTGAATGTAAGACTTAAGGAAAGAATGCTTTATTTGGGTATAAAAATGTCCTTAAAAGAACACCTCAAAATTACAGCAGCAATACATGGGACAATAATTATTAAAATCTTCAAATTACTTTAAAAACTTCACTGATGAGTGAATGATAAAAAAGCAGAATGTGCAAACAACAATGACAGTGACATATAAAATGCATTCGATTTCGGGTCTTAACAATCAGCCATAAATGCAATCCAATGTTTCGTAAAGCAACAGCAGAATATACAGTGTAGTCAAATAGGATCAATTTTAGCAGCATAAAAAGAGTTGCAGTGTGGTGCGGAATAGCTCCTAAAAGATAGCGTAATGGCGAGCCATTCCCGTTGCTACCTGAAGGTGGGGTATGCATGTCGTATAAAGATTGTAAAAGCAATCTTTAGAGCTGTGTTATCTGGCATTAATGCTGCAATAATTGCTTGTCTACACGTCCGGATTCCCAGCCTGTTCCACTCAGATTTCAATTTGCGTCTACGTTGTGACATAAAAGTGGGACAGAGGCATACTCTGTGGACCAGGGTTTCAGGAGTCGTGCCGCACCCTCTGCACATTACTTCCGCTGACAGACGGCGCCAGGCGGGCATGTCGTTTAAAAATTGCCATTCGCCCAGTCTGACAGCCATAAAACTGAGTTTTAGGTGCAAGGGATAGGTGCAGGATAGATAGGAGGCGGGGGATAGGCGACCATACGAACTCATTGTAGCCCACGCGTGTCTGCGTTTGGCAAAGTGAGCTTTGTCAATAAGTAGGGACCTTGTTCGAATACATTTCTTAATGCTAGTTTTAAATGCTGACCTACTGGGGTTAAGGTCCCATAGGGCACCCGCATACAGTTCTTGAATCGAATCCTTAAAAAGACGGCTATAAGAGCCGCATGGGTTTTTCTGGGAAATGTCCAACCAAATTAAAGACTCCAATGAGCCTGTGTTAGCTTGTCTCAGTTTTTGGCACAGATTTAAATACAATCCTGAGTCAGAAATTTCATAATTTAATAAGCCTAGTTCAAGTCGAATCTGGGCAGCTGAGGCAGTTTTGAGCAGATGAAGAGTTTTTTTATAGATTTTGATCACAGATTGGTTAAAAGTGGAGTTTAGTTTCCCCCTAAAAATCTCAACACCGTATGTCAGTACCGGCCCAATTTTTGCTCTCATAACTTCCAGTAATAGGGATAGACTTGGGCCGGCCGGAAAGCTTGCAGAAATTCACCTGAAGGGTCATAGCTTTAACTGAGATGTCCCTACGCTGTTTGTTAAAGTTGCCCCTGGAGTCGAAATTGACCCCTAGATATTTATATGCATTGCCTATTGTGAGACTCATATTGTTATACAGCCATCCTCCACCACGGTAACGTTTTCTACCAAAGATAACCACTTGGGTTTTCTTTAAATTGACCTCTAGACTATTCATGGTGGTATATATGTCAAGTTTATTTAGTAGCCTTTGCAGCCCTACCCGTGTCAGGCTGAAAAGGACCAGGTCATCGGCATATAAAAGATTACTTATTGATACACCTCCCATCTTGGGAGAGTGGCTATTTGTTTCATCAAGGGAGGGCGGTAGGTCCGCTATGAACAGATTGAAAAGGAGGGGGGCGAGCACACATCCCTGTTTAACTCCTCTGGATGTCAAAATTTTCCGAGAGAGATGTGTGCCAGTCCCCAACTTCACTTGGACCCATGTGCCCGAGTGCAGTTGTTAAATGGTAGCGGCAGTTTCAGTCGGTATCCTTTCAAGTATTTGCCCGGCGGTAATCGCCTCTCATACCACTCGATAATTTACCAATAAAAGAGGCAGGCGCCGGAGACTGGAAGGCAGGAAACAAGGTTTTATTCCGTCGGAGCAGAACACATCAGATCAGACAGCAAGGTATCGTCACGAGGTGCTCTAACTGCATCTCTGAGACCTGGTCTCTTATACACTGGTTTATTGCTTTATTATACATAGTACATTCTTGAGATTCCCTTGATGTGCGGGGAAATATCCCCTGAAGCCCCGGTTCAGATCCGTTCCCACACATAGATACAGTAGAAGTTCCCACCCCATCCACAGTAGGAGATGGCTATCGCGCAGCAGGGAATTCCGCTAATTCCCGGGGGTGTGTGCAACCGGCCGGGTCTCAGGGGGTAGGGGCTTTGATCTACTGTAATCCCTTTGAAGTGGGGTGTTTCCCTTACAGTAGGGGCAATAAACTGCATCCGCAGGGCTAGGTGATGGCCTGGGACCAGTTCAGACAATGGGGCGCAGAGGAAGGGGGTTATCAAAGGAGAGGCATGACCATGTATGGGTTGTCGGTCGGAAGTGGTTCCGTGGCAGGGTCGCGCAGAAGGAGAGGGTTTATGGCCTGTATGAGAGAGCGGGGGTGGCCGGCGCGCGGGGGATGCTCGCAGCGCCGGGGGAAAGCGCTGGCGATCGAGAGTGAGCGGGGAGAGAGAGTGGGGTGCCGAAAATGGCGACCGTACATTTGCTATGCGTGGCGCTGGGGAGAGGCAAGATGGCGCAGATAATGTTCAGTTTGCAAGCTAAATTTCCACAGTCCTCCCTTTTAACATATCTCGCCAGCTTGTCCGGCCAATATTCACCTTTGTTAGCTTTTCAGTTACAGTATCGTCAATGTTCGTCATACATTTAAAGATACAGAGTCTTAAGGGTAGGCAGGAGTAATCTGACACATTTGTACATTGTCTCATACAGTTTGATAAAGTAGGCGAGGAGGAAGTACATTCAAAGTTGCAGTATAGTCGTGTACATGGCTGGTGTTGTATGAATGTTACTATACAAAGTTACATTTTCTTAACTTCTCAGTGTACAGTCGGAAGTGATTGATGCAACATCATGAAGAAGATAGTTAATATAATAAGGTGGTTGGGAGAGGATTTTCAACTTTGACATGGGTCCTTCTTTCCAGTGTCCTTGTTTTATAAAGAGCTATCACTGGTAAGCTCTCATTGTTGTCCTTCTTTCGTTGGCACTGTTGAGCACCGGCGGTGGAGCTAAGGTCCAGCTCAAATCCGATTTCTCACGTGGCAGGGTGTGACCACTCACTGTTCTTTGATCACAGTCCTGTTCCTTAACACAGTTCACCACAGGCACGTTGAGACAGGGTGCCGGCCTTTTGTTCCTCGGTAGTAGGTCAAAGTCATAGTCCAAATGAAAGAGAATGGGGTGGCGTGGGATCGGATCAAAAATGCGGACCAAGGAGAGCAGAATCTTTCAGCACTGGGCCCATCAATCGGGCCCGACGGGTTGAGACTTCAGGCACGCTGGTCAGTGAGCAGGGGCCTCGATGTAGCCCTTCGCGCTTATCGTTCTGATAATGGTGTCTCGTCTCACACCCTTTTTGCTTCGTCGCTTCCCCCTTGGTCGATGTCATAGATGCTTTATGATCCGCAGCCAGACTGTGCGTCACGTCCGACCCCTCTCTTCCGATGGCTGCGGGTTATCCTTGAATAGGTTATAAGAAACGAAAGTCTTAGGGATTTTGGCAGGGAAGACATTTACATACTTCATTCTCTCTCCCAACCACTGAGTAGTTGCGGAAATGCTCTTATCTGTTACTATATGATTGGTGTCTATTAACTCTGATGTTAAGGTGCGTGTTACTAATCTATTAATTACTGCTGTGGTGCAGGGTTCTGTGGGTGTCCCTGTCCATCGTCTGGCCTTCTAGGTGTCAGTTTCTGCGCCCTATAATACAAGGTTTGGTAATACCCGTAAGTGCGAGGTGCTACGGTCATGCGTTCACGAGTATCTTTTTCATACAGTAGGTGACCCTTTATCAGTTTAAAACAGGGCCATCAGCTGTTTCGTTCGGGATACTCTGAGACGGCTAGTATAGGGCTGGAGTTATCTTTGGGAGAACAGGGTGCTTTAGACATTCTATTTCGGGCTAATTGGTCAGGGGTAATTCTGGGCGGTGGAGATGGTGTCCCTTAAGAACAAAAACCACTGACATATAGTCCCCGTGTTGAGGGTCAGATTGGGAGACATCAGTCGTCTTACCTGTCCTTTCCTTCTCAGCCGATTAGGCTTAACGTTTGTAAAAAGGAGAGGTAGTAACGTGGTAAAGTATGGTCGTTTTTGTTTCTGTCAATTTGTTCGAACACCACTGTGTTCAGGCCAATTATACACTTACCAAAGAGGTGTATGTCGTTAATTTATTCAAGAAGAAAAGAGGGCAAGAAAGAGCCTTTTGCGAGGGAGGGGGAGAGAGTGTGAGAGAGAGAGAGAGAGAGAGAGAGAGAGGGAGAGAGAGAGAGAGAGAGAGAGAGAGAGAGAGAGAGAGAGAGAGAGAGAGACGTGTGCATCAAGTAGGCTATTTTGGCATACATACGACACAAAACGAGAGAGAGAGAGATGGGTAAGATAATAGGCCACTTGGTGCACACACAACATGGAGTAGCATGGGTCTGTTCCATGTAAGAAAACACAAGCGGGGAAAAGACATAAATTCGGTGACCACGTACACACAAATGCCGGATAGGGTGTGACAGTACATGCATCAAGACGGAGACTCAGGGCTGCGTCGAGCACGGGGACCTCTCCTTTCCTGTCCTCTATTCCTATGCATGCTGCGTACCTTTAGCATTTTGTAGTTTATCTTATGGGTTGTCTGACCCTTTATTCTCCTCCCTTTGATCGGTGGACGAGCACCTCAATCATACGATGACGCTCTCTTCAAGTGACCCGAACATGAAATGCATACACATTCATATCGTATAATCGTAGTACACACGCACAATCATATCATACAGTTTTTCATGTTCCCAATGGTGGTCTGTAATTTTACGCACTATCTCACAACGTTTGTCTATGTTTTCCCTGATATTGAACTTGGTGCGGTCCATGTCCACTCCACTCTTCAGTCGGAACTTCGTCGTGACCTATAGAGGGGAAAATAAGAGGGGAGGGGAGGTGCAGTATTTCAAAATACCCCAGCGCGCGCAGACACGAAAAGTTCTACCTACCATGTACCAAGCTAGCCGCAGGGGTGGGTAATACCACGGACCTATTATTCTTTAGTTCGAGGCAAAGATGCTCTAGTTCATTCATCTCTTAAATTCGGGTTCCCTGGTCGTGCATGTATTTCTCAATTGGTCGTGTATTATGGTGCAGGATACCATACCTTGCGTGCGACATATACCTTAAGTTATAGTTCATTATTGATTTGACAATTCTTGGAAAAAGGGGGGCAGGCGTGATGGGTACAAATTCCGTTAAACAAAAATATTTTAGGCAAATTGAGTCCGTATTATCTGTATGCTTTCGCTTAGGAGTGACAATCTTTTATTTAAAAGAGAAACCTTCAACAACCCAGATGATTAGTCATGACACTGATTCCGTAATTCCTTTTTAAGAAGCCCTTTATTTAAAACAATGTCAGTGTAGAAATACGGGCCTACAGCCGCTATAGGCCGGCCACGGTGCGAGAGGCGTCGAGCAACATGAGCAACACTAGATTAACATAAAAATCGGTTCCCCCCCCCCCCTCTCCCCCACCATCATGTGTGAAAGCATCGCATACATATATTTATATATCTCTTTTTAACACAAATGTCACGTGGCTGGAACGCCACAAGGAGTTGTAGGCCACTCCTACATCAGCGCCATCTTGGGGCGGGGTCGGGCCAGTGCACAGTCTAAGTCTTTCCATGAATTAGCTGTTGAACCAGAATTCCTTTCGGTAGTTCGAGAACTTTCGTTAGCGTCAACTTTGCGTCAGCATGGCGTCACTGCAACCTTGTAGCAATGCCACGGTTTGTTCTTAGGGCGGGGCAGCAGGCGGGTTCTTCCGCCGACGCTTTACTGTCTCACTGCACCAAGCGGAGGCAAGGTGGCTGCCGCCCGGGGGCAAAAAGAGCAATGGTGGTGGTTTTGTCCTTATCGGAAGTCCGCAGGAGTCGAATGTCAAATGACTCCAACCAATTCTGCAAGGCTGAGGGGAGCGTTCTGTCAAGGGTGGGGCCCATGCCCTAGCAAACAAGCTTTCGAGTCCAGAATAGTCTCACGGTGGGACAGACCTGGAACCGGAGGGGTCAACCGCCGGAGTTCAAGGGCAGCAGTAGCAGCAGCTCTTCGGTACAGTCACCGGAGAGGAGCCAGCAGCAGTAACAGCGGCAGTCCGGATGGTACTGCCACCGGGGTGATTTCAGTAGCAGTGACGACAGCAGTTTGGATGGTATCACCACCGGGGTGGGTCCCCGATTACCTTGCTGCGGGGGCCCACTCCTCACGTCGGGTGCTAGCGGCAGTCCTGGTGAACCCGGTGCTTGGGTGGTTGCCTGGCGGCCGCGTGCAGGGGTGCCGGCTCAGCCGAACGGCGAATGAAGTGGCAGGGCGCAACTCAGCTGGCTGACGTGTGAAAGATGCGGTTTGGGGTGCCCTCATCTGCTGGCGAGCCTCCACCTGGGGAGGTGGGGGAGGCCCGTCCGCGTCGCCTCCCCCCGCCAGGGCACCCTCCGTTATTGAAGGAAGAAGTGACTGGGAAGATCCGCACAGCGTGCCAGGGTGAAATTCAGCAGGCCGATGAAAAAGATGGCTGGGTGCAGCTTAGCTGGTCGGCGAGTTAAAGACGGTTGGGGTGCCCGGCGAGCCTCCACCTGGGGAGGTGGGGGAGGCCCGTCCGCGTCGCCTCCCCCCGCCAGGGCACCAGCCCTCATTAAAGAAAGAAGAAGAGAAAGTGGAAAGGCCCGCACAGCGTGGCGGGCTCCGCCTTGGTGTTGCCAGAACTTCGGCGCTTCGTATAGCCTCCGGCCTATTCGCACAATCGCCCGCCACTGATGTCAAGGGATTTTTGCATGGCTTTTATAGCCCAAAGTCAACTAAGAGGGACCGCCCAAAACAGGCCAATGTTGCGATTTCGAGGAAGGAGAGGCGAGGACGGTGTCACGTGGACGTTAAGGCTTTGGGATGGAGGTTGCAGCAGACTGTCATGTAAATAGTTGTTTTAAAACGTGTTTTAACCTGTTTACCCTGTTGGTGTGTTTGTTATATCCTATAAGTTATTAAAATGTTATAACTACATTACTTCGTTGGAGTGTTTGTACATATTTGCAGTCTGATGACGAGCACAAGGAGGTTTCTGTGCAATCGGAAAAATAACATAGCCCAATTGTGCGCGATCTAGCCCTAGTTTGGTGACGTCGATGGTGGGTGTCAGCAGGCTTCCGTTTGTGCGGGATTTTGTCATGCTTATTGGGCGGGGTGGGCAGTAGGGCAGACATGTTTAGGTAGCGAGAGTAATGGAGTCGGGCTACCTCGCGGTCGTCTCGACCGTGAGCTTGACTCCTTCCCTTGGTTTCATATGTCCCACAAAGGGCTAACTCCTAGCGTTATTTTAGTTTTTGTAAGGTCAAAAAGGATCCTACCAGTGCCTTTACTATCTTGTCAATTCCTGCTCGTTCATCCTTAGTTAGTCGATTCATTCTGGTGGACTCTTTCTTTCCTATCTCATGGTCGACTGGCGTTGTGATCGACGTTGGGTTCGGCACAAGAGGCTCAGCCGGCGCGGAGGCCGTGAGGGCCGAGGCCCCTGTACTGCTTTCGCTCGTGTTCGGGGGTTGTGGGTGTTGCACTATTGATTGGGAGGGTGCATACGGAGGGGGCATGTAAATGATCGGGGGACCTAACAGTAACTCGTCATTCGTTCGCTGCTTGGAGGACAACTCAGGGTAGAGCAAAGAAGGGGTCCTAACAGCGTACTGGCCTGAGGTTTCGGGCTCCTGTCTTAGTTTAGTTTCCCTTCTCTCCTTTATGTCTTCTTCTAACTTTCTAGCGGCAAGGTGAGCTGCCTTTCGTAATTCCTTTTCTGCTTTTACTTCTTCCCTCTTTTTCCGTTTCGTCGCTTCTTTGCGCCACATGCCGATACTGTCAAGCATAGTAGGCGTCGTCTTATTGCTACGCAGAGCTATTTCTAGCGCTTCTATCTTATGGTCGTCGAAGGATCCCATCAGTGGCCACTGACTCTCGGGGTCCTTCTTTGTATATTTATGCCATAGCTTGGTATAAGCTACGGCGACTAGTCCATATTTAGTGAACATGTCCTTATTAGGGGTGCCCTCCAGTGGAGCCGGATGGTTCACCTCTAATAAGCGGTCCGGGCAAAACCAACTACCAATCAGTGGGGAGAAGATAGGCATGACGGGTTTCAACGGGGACAAAAGTCAGCACTACCTATCTTTTCACTGCTTGCAAAGACTAGACAGAATATCTCTATTCTTCGTTATTTGCAAGCAGAGAATACCTCCAAAGAACCAATATCGAACAACTAGTGTTCGGACAATCAATCAATCAATCAATCAATGGGAGATAAAAATAGGCATGACGGGTTTCAACGGGGACAAAAGTCAGCATTACCTACCCTTCACTATTTGCAAAGACTAGACAGAATATTCCTATTCTACGTTATTTGCAAACAGAGAATATCTCAAAAAGCACTATTCTCCAAAACAATCAATGTTCGGACAATCAATCAATGGGGAGATAAAGATAGGCACGACGGGTTTCAACGGGGACAAAAGTCTGCGTTACCTACCCTTCACTATCTACAAAGGGAGAGAGAGAGAGTATTTCTACTCCTCCCCGTTTGTAGACAGCGAATATCTCAAAGAGAACAATCAATGAGCACAATCAATGAGCAATACTAGTATTTCAAAAAGCGTCAAACAATCAATCAATTATTTCTCAATTTGTCGTGTATCACGACCTTACCCGGACCGCGTGGACAGTTTCTCGTCTTCCGCCTCCAGCGCCCGATCGTCCTCTACTCTCCGTATTTGCCGCGGCACTCCTGATGGTTCCCAGTCAGGACCGTAGATCACTCGAGAGAGGTCTGCTCGGAACCAGTGAAGTTCGGATGATCGGCTGCCAGACGAGGGTCTATTGGGCAGGAGCTCTCCCGATCGTTGCAGTCGTTCACTCTGTCGTCGGGACCTCTCCCACTGGATCCACGTGTCGCTGATGGGCCCCACGTTGGGCGCCAATTGTTAAATGGTAGCGGCAGTTTCAGTCGGTATCCTTTCAAGTATTTGCCCGGCGGTAATCGCCTCTCATACCACTCGATAATTTACCAATAAAAGAGGCAGGCGCCGGAGACTGGAAGGCAGGAAACAAGGTTTTATTCCGTCGGAGCAGAACACATCAGATCAGACAGCAAGGTATCGTCACGAGGTGCTCTAACTGCATCTCTGAGACCTGGTCTCTTATACACTGGTTTATTGCTTTATTATACATAGTACATTCTTGAGATTCCCTTGATGTGCGGGGAAATATCCCCTGAAGCCCCGGTTCAGATCCGTTCCCACACATAGATACAGTAGAAGTTCCCACCCCATCCACAGTAGGAGATGGCTATCGGGCATCAGGGAATTCCGCTAATTCCCGGGGGTGTGTGCAACCGGCCGGGTCTCAGGGGGTAGGGGCTTTGATCTACTGTAATCCCTTTGAAGTGGGGTGTTTCCCTTACAGTAGGGGCAATAAACTGCATCCGCAGGGCTAGGTGATGGCCTGGGACCAGTTCAGACAATGGGGCGCAGAGGAAGGGGGTTATCAAAGGAGAGGCATGACCATGTATGGGTTGTCGGTCGGAAGTGGTTCCGTGGCAGGGTCGCGCAGAAGGAGAGGGTTTATGGCCTGTATGAGAGAGCGGGGGTGGCCGGCGCGCGGGGGATGCACGCAGCGCCGGGGGAAAGCGCTGGCGATCGAGAGTGAGCGGGGAGAGAGAGTGGGGTGCCTAAAATGGCGACCGTACATTTGCTATGCGTGGCGCTGGGGAGAGGCAAGATGGCGCAGATAATGTTCAGTTTGCAAGCTAAATTTCCACACAGTTGGATGATCGCATCCAAGAGTTTAGCTGGAATCCCCAATTTTTAAAATGTACCCATAGGGCAGCCCTTGGTACCCGATCAAATGCAGCTTTAAAATCTACAAAGAAGCAAAAGACCACCCTAGAAGTAACTAATACTTTGTCAACAATTATGGATAGTGTCAATAAGTTGGTCACAGTGCCGGAGTTGGCGGTAAAGCCGGTTTGGTTCATTGTGATCAAGTTGTTCTGCTCGGCCCAGGATCTCAGCTCCTCCAGATGGATTCCAGCATAAAACTTGGCCTCAATGTCTAATAGTGCAATTAATCTGTAGTTATTTGGCGAAGCATGAGAGCCTGACTTGTAGATCGGGTGAATTATTGCACCTCGCCATGAGCCCGGTATAGTTGAGCTTCTCCAAACAAAGTTGAAGAGATAAGTTAAGTATCTTGACCATTGGTCAATATTTGATTTAAACAAGGCTTGTGGGAGGCCATTTGGACCCGGAGCCCCGTCAGTTCTTGCTTTTGATAGAACTTTGGTAACCGTTTCTTGACTGACCTGTAGATGTTCACTGCGAGGGTCTAAACAGATCGTGGACCTACTCCAGTTCAGATGTAAGTTTGTTAACGTTGGGTTAGAGGCACGTGAAACTGTAGACTCTGAGACCTTAGAGGCCCTGAAGTGGTCTGATAAATAAGCGAACCAGTCAGCTTCAGCAATGTTTGCTCACCCCAGTCTGGAAGAGCTGGATTTTTTGGCGGTTAATAAATGCCCAGAATTTTCTAGAGTTGGAATTTTTGCTCTCCCATAAAAGTTTACACCAAAATTGGTCTAAGTGGCCTCGTTTGTCAGTTTGTATAGCCTCCCTGAATAGTTTTTGTTTGGTTTTATACCCATTCAAGTACTCATTGTTACCTGGGGATGACTTGAGGGACCGCAGAGCGTTGTATCTCGATTTCTTCAATACCCTGGTTTGGCTGGAGATTGAAAACTGCCGGCTGAAAGGAGTCTCGTGAGCATGTTGTTTGGATGGAAAAAGACTTATCAATTGGGAACAGAAGGACGGCCACGCACCAGGGGGGAAACCACTGCATCCGTACTTTCTGTTATAAAGACCGAACATGCTTTCATAATGTTTGAACTGATATCGTCATTCCATCTTAACCGCTTTAGGTTTTCTGTGAAGACTCCTGGGCATGTTGTTGAAGCCAATTTGTGGTAGTCAGGGTGAGTGTTAAGGGACACCACTTGTGGACGGTGATCGCTTTCTGATCGAGGTAGAATGCTATAATTACCCAGGTGGTGAAACAGCGCTGAGTTACAGATGGTATAATCTAAATATGAGCATTTACGCCCGTTTGTCCAGGACCAGTTAGGTGGAGTATCGTTTGTGGATCTGCCATTCATTACCAGAAAACCTATGCTGTAAAATTGCAGCACACAAAGCTCGCCAAGGCCACAGTGCACTTGGTTTGTGGGTTTGGACTGTGTCATGTCTTCAGTAGGTATGGATGACAAAAGCCCTTCGTAATCAATGGTATTACCCTGAAAAAGATTAGTATTAAAGTCTCCGGTGATAATGTAATCTGAATGGGGGTGTTCCACCACCAGGTCACACACGATTTTCAATAAGCGTGTTAAATGGGCCTTTTTTTAGCGGGTGCTCGGATTAATGTACACATTCAAGAATAGAAGGGATCGCTGTTTATTCCATGCACTTATTTTGACTCCGAGTAACCAGTCTTCATCAAAGTTCAATGGCTCAATCGGACCTTTTAGGTTATTTGAGACATAGATCGACAGACCGCCTTTGGGGTGGCCGTAGAGACTGGATCTATTTGCCGGTTTCCAGAATTCAATGAACCCTATAACTGGACTGATTTGAGAAGCCCAGATTTCCTGGAGGGCTATTAGATCATGACCAAAAATAAAGGAGTGCATCTCCAGGTTGGTGGTTTTCTGAGAGAGACCACTGATATTCCATGAACATAGAGTAAACAGTGACTGTGAATGGGGGGTGGGGGGAATTATAGGAGGGGATGAATAGCATCTTAAATGGCCATGAGCCTTGCGAGATTGAACTGCACAGTGATCGTCGCATGGTCAATCTAATGTATTACGAGACAGGCCGGCTGATAGCCAACCCCAGTCAGAGTTTTTAACGGAGTTCGAGTGATTAGACGGTCCATCTGCAGTTGATTGTATTGATCCTAAGGCGTTTTTTAAGATAGAGTATGGCCTATTGTTCTCTCCAGACCTAAATATATCAGATCTTAGCGAGGTGGGGGACTGCTGTGGGGTAGCCTGGACTGGAGTGGGGGTAAATTTTAATGCCCCATTCCCGGAATGTGTCCTTTTGATCTAAGAAAACTCGTGCCCAAGTGGTAGACTTGAAAGTCACCAGGGTTACCTCTGAGGGTTGGTTGCCCCTGGGAGGGAGAAATTCAATAGAATGTACTTTGAATGAGTGTGCCCTGGACTCCTGCCAATCAGGTGCCCAGGGATCTATGTTCCTTCCCTAAAACACACAAAACCCAAATTGGCAAACCCTGGCCACATGTCAGCCCTTGGTAAATGGTACCATAGGTACCCATGGCTTTGTGACCAGGGAAGGCCTCTAAGGGCTGCAGCACTCATTGTGCCACCCTTAGAGGCCCTGTACCCTTACACACACACACTGCCTTTGCAGGCAGGGTGTCTGGGTGCAAGACAAAATAAAGAGTCGACATGGCACACATCCCTGTGTGCCATGCCCATCACCTACACTGCCATGGCATATATCAGCCACCCCTCTAGCTGGGTGCCTTATGCCAATGGTGTGGGCACAGGAGCCCTGTGCCCCTACAGTACCCAGGTCCATTCCTGGGCACTGTAAGTGCAGTGCTGCCATTTAAGAGTACATGGTGCTGAGAGCTCGTCAAACACGAACTCCACAGCACCATAATGGCAACACTGAAGACTGAGAAGTTTGGTATCAAACTTCTCAGCACATTAAACCCACAATGATGCCAGTGTGGGATTTAATTTACCAAGCACCCCAGAGGGCATCTTAGAGATGCCCCCTTAAACCTAACCTAAAATCCACGTCTACTCTGAGGCTGCCTAGGCTGCCACACAGCAGACATGTTGCTGGACCCCTGGGTGGGAGAGCCCATGCTCTCCTGGGCCTGCAACAATGCACATCCTGGGCGAGGTGCTAAATCTCCTCCCCAGGATGGGCAGGCGGAAGCTTCAAAGGCATGCCACCTCTGTGAGCTTCCCCAGGCCACTGCAACCCCCCACTCTGGCGAAAAGCTTGGCCGGAAACCCCAAATAAGGACAGGGGATGTGCCAGCCTGCCAACCCCACCCCTCAGGTGGGGGAGGCGAGGTGAAGCACATCTCTGGGCTCTCGCCATCTTGAAGATGGGAAGCCCTACCCTATCAGGACTAGGCTACTGCCCCCCTTCCAAAGGAGAGAGGCAGGATAGTGGGTGTACCCACCCCAGGACAGGGCCCGATTGGTCCCTGCCCTTCACCTACCTGTAACGCCCCTAAATCTAGTATTTAGGGGCACCCTGAACCTTCCTTCCGCAGATTCCAGATTCCGACATACAAAGAAGAGCAAGAAGAAAGAAGACCTGCCCTGCAGCTGCTAAGAAGAGGAAGACACCAACTGCTTTGGCCCCAGCCCTACTGGCCTGTCGACCCTCGAACCTGCTCCTGCTCCAACCCGGCATCTCTTGTGGCCAGCAACCTCACAATCCCAGGAGGTCCTGGCTATCTTTTGGCTCTAAGCCCCTGGCACTCGCATGAGTAGAGGCTCTACTCAAAACCTACTTCTAATCCCTGGCAGCAGCCCGGAACCGCGAACCCAGCACACTCTGCACCCGCCAATCCTGGCCAGTGCAGGAGTGAACAAAGACCACGAGGACGACCCCACGGGGACTGTGACCCCGAGTCCAGCACCCAAGGACCTCCCTCGACACTCCTGAAGAAGCCTGCAGCCTCAGAACAAGGTGCCCCCCCACCGCGATCAACAGAGGGTAAGATTTCCTGACACCAAAAGGCACCCCTGCACGCGGTGCCCCGCGACCCCCTGTGCCCAATCCCGGGGTACCTACCTATCCTCCAACTACCCAACTTACCTCTCAAAGTGGTGGTGGCACCTGAATAATCCTCGTCCCCTAGCTTGCAGTCTTTTTCTAAACCGGAGATTTCCCATTGAAATCAATTGAGCGCCCGAAGGCTCAAAAGCACCCTGCACCCAGCCGCCCGAGTGGCCCTGGCAGGGCAACCTCTACACCTACCTACTTCCCCACTTGCCGTGAGTAAGTGACCAGGAGCCCAGCTCCCACAGCCGCGTGGCTTGCTAGTCAGCAGCCACCAACCAACGCCCCCCTATCCCTCATAGGATAACATTGGGCCTAACTCTCTCTGCACCCGGCCACCCTAGAGTTGCTGAGGGTGAACCAACTGTACCTACCTGACCCTGTGGGACCCCTGAGTCTATGCCCAGAACCTCAACTCTGCCAGTCAAGTACTTACCTTTAAATCGATAACTCTATTTTCTTCATAGGGTAACATTGACTGGCTTTTTCCTGAAATTTCTTCTAAGTGTGGACTTTTCAAATCTTAAAATATTCACCAAAAATCAGCCGAGTAGCGAAAACGAAAATACTCACCTGCTCTTAGCTAAGCTCCCAGTGCTGGATCTTGGTGCCCAGCACTGACTCTGAACAATACTTACAACTGTACTTACCAGTAACCCAATTTTCTCCCATAGGAAATCATTGACTGTTTTTCTGTGAAATTTCTTCTGTGTCAATTTCTGCAATCTTTAAATATTCTTTAAAAATTGTATAATATCTGAACACGTAATTACTTACCTGTTTTGGATAAAGGTCCCAGTACTGAGTCTAGGTACCCAGTACTGGATCACAAAAGTAACAACATCATACTGTACCTGCAAGTTGAATTTTCTTCCATAGGGAATCATTGACTGTTTTCTCTGAAATATTTTCTAAGTGTCAACTTTTAAAATAGCAAAATATTGTTTAAAAATCATTACAGTAATTAAGTCGACTTTCATCACTTGATTCTAAGTACTGACCCAGGACTGAATCTAGGATCCAGTCCTGGAATTCCAAAAGTAATCCTACAAGTAATCTGTTGCAAATAACTTGAAATTTCCATTGAGCTCAATACATTGTTGTGTTTAAAATAGTGTTGCCTATTGCAACCACTTGTAACTGTTTACAAAAGTCAATTGCATATTGCAAAAGTATTTATATAAAGCATCTCATTCTGAGAAAGTATATTTTACTGCCAAGTGTTGGTTCTAAAATAAAACAAGCATATATTTTTTTATATATAAACCATTGGCCTAGAGTTCAGTTATTGAGTGTGTGAGACCATTTGCTGACTGAGTGTGTACAACAAATGCTTTACACTGTCCTCTGATACTGCCTTACTGCTTGACCAAGCTACCACTTTAGAGAGTAAGGTTATATCTAACTTTAGCTTCTGTCAAACCCTTGGGGACTGTGGACTCTGTACACCCTGAACCTATTAGGGAACAGTATATACAGAGCCACTTTCTCACAATATCCTTGTAAATTCCAAAATTGGATGGAATATAAAATATTGCAACCTGTAATACCAATCATCTCATGATGAAATGAGTTTGAGGGAGTGCTTCAACTTTACAATTCAAACACAGACATAGGAAGTTACGTTTAACCAATTAATAATTAAAAGTACCACATAATTTGAATAGTTATAATTGCAATTGGATATGAGGAATATGAGCTTGACCTAAAAGACAAATAGTGTATTGAAATTATATACTTAACTGCAGGGGTGTAGGAGGCACCTAATTTCGTGGGGGGTGGGGTATAGGGACAACTTTGTGGATTTTCCAGTGATCCAATTCAAATCACCAGTTGTGTGAGACTGTATGCCCATTAAACTAATACAATTGTATAGTTTTGAAGTGAAATATTGAGAAAGGCAGGATCTAGTCACAGTTTGCAACTATGCTTTATTGTTATTTACCTTCCTAAAGTAATTAAACCAAATATGAAAAAACATGTAGTCTTGCATCTTTATGAACCAAGCAAACAAAGGTGGAATGAAAAAAAGGAAGAATAAACTAAATGCTCTTTGCGACATTCCTACATCTCAAAATGCAATTGGAGTAATTGAATTAGAAATAGATTTTCTTTCTGCAGGAATCTATAATAAAATCTTTCATTTGAAAAGCCAAATACTTTCTTGCGCAGTTCAGTGCAGAGGACATATTCTTTCGTTATTGTCTGTAGGTCAACCAAGTCCATCATCTCTTTATGTATGTTGCATATGGCAGCATGATTCAGTCTTCTCTGGGACATAATTGATCTCAGTCAAGTGTTCTGACAGCAGAGACCACTGAAGCTTCTCTTAGCCTCACAAGCAGAAACTGGAATAACCAAAATAATCTTTAGTAGCTTCTCAACCTGTGAAAAGAAATCTCCCCCCCTTGGAAGCATTTTTCAGAGTATGTCTGACAGTTCCAGGACTGAAGAGTACTTGAACATACTTGATAATATACTTAATTGAGCTGAGAGCAGCAAAGGGTCAGTTTCTTTGTACTGAGCAAGAGAGTCAATGCCATTGGCTGCTAAAAGCACACTGTTCAAGTTTTTCATATTTGTGAATGCCTTCCTGTTCAAAACTCTGAGTGAGATGAAGACAAACACTGAGGGCGATAGTAGTCGCTGATGGTTTCAGGTTGAAAAGTTTCTGCTGCTCCATCATCTATCCATTTAGGGAACTGGTGCTGTCATGGCATTTTATTGGCATTAAGATGGTACTTAGCAGTCATGTAGTTATTGGCATTGAGCAGGCTGTCAAACAACTCATCACTACGAAGGTTTAGTATTGTACTTTCTGCTACATTCACAGCAGCTAGTAGCCCTGATATAGTTGCTGGTGTCCTTGCATGGCAATATTTAAACATTCCATAAACTGTAGTACCTGGAGAGCAATCTGAAAACCTAGGACAGTTGTTCCTCTCTGAAAGTGTGCCAGAAAAGCATGAGTATGTGCATACACATCACTACCGGACTTGGCTGTTGATAATTGTTATAGAGTTTTCAGAAAAGGTTCATAATTATCCATTACTTTTTGTGCAGCATTTACATTGACCGTCTACAGTGTTAGACACATTGGCTTTATTTTTAACGCATTTGCAGGGCCGTCTAAACTGTGCTGGATGAGGTCTGTGAATATTGTACAGCATGTCATAGATTGCCCAAACAGATTACCAAGTTCTTGGACATAAAGAAGGGTATCGTCCATTATAGAACATTTAAGTGCCGCAGCCCTCATAACCAGATTTGTACAATGTGCTCCACAATGGACGAAAAGAGCAAGTAGTTGTTCTGGGCGTATTAATGCCTTGTGCACCATGGTGCATGATTTGCTGCA
This sequence comes from Triturus cristatus, assembly GCF_964204655.1. Lineage (NCBI taxonomy): Eukaryota > Metazoa > Chordata > Amphibia > Caudata > Salamandridae > Triturus > Triturus cristatus. The sequence goes on from NC_140581.1 coordinate 756,750,834, forward strand.
CCATCATGCATTTGTGCTCTCAGCTTTGACAGAGAAAGACCATTGTGGCATGAAACATTTTTTTCACTTGTAGAAATTGCAGTACCAGTGGTATTATCAGCCTGATAAAATCCTCATGAGGGTACATATCTTCGCTAGTGTAACAAATACAAAAGCTTTCTTGCTCCTGACCAGATATATTCTGTGTGCCATCAACAACTCCTGTGTATGGATTGTCACCGATATTTTTATGATTTTGATGCAAAATTACTGAAGAACTTAATTGGGAATGTCAGGGCTGAGATATTCTGCTACATTTGCTGCGATCCACTGTTTCAAAGAAGGTACATCCTCTGATCATTCACTAATAAATTGATGGAAATTCCCATCTCTGTCATCCTGACCTCGAAGTGCAAGGTTTTGTTTTGCCATAAGAGCTATTGTATGAATGACACCTAGGACACCGAGCATCTCCCACCGAACAGAGAAGTCTGGTGGTGTCCCCTGGAGTCTGTCGTGGGACAGATAGACGACCCAGTGTTGTTGAGCGGGCATGCCCTAATCGCGGATCGGCTGGTCCCGGCAGGTGCGGCGGACAGAGTTGGAGAGGCCTGACTGGCGGTGAGCGGAGCTCCTGCGCAGCCTGTGGTTGCTGGTCTCCATGGGGCGGGCCGGGCACCAGCAGCTCAGGGTGGTGATCCTGGCAGAACGGAAGGCCTTCACTGCGACGGGCCCGCCGCGCTCAGCACGGCCTCATCGGAACCCACCAGCCAACCTGCGGTAAGAGAGCAGGGGATGCCCGACCCCTCCCCCACCACGAAGACGTGCAGTTTTTGCCCCATACATTAAGCAGGCGGCAATCCCCCATCCTCCTCCCGAGGCCTACGGCATTGACAAGAACAGGCTCGCTAGCCTCAAAGCGGGTCAGTGGAGGTAGGCTGATTGGGCAGCTGGAAGCTGCAGGAATGCCTGTGGCCCTACCAACCCTCAAGACACAGCACAAACCCAAACAGCGGGACTGACTCCTGGATGGGGGGGAGCCCACATAGATAGCACAGTCTTGGTCCTTCAGCAAAGATGGTTGGTGAAAGCGGGCTGATCGGACAGCTGGAAGCTGCGGGAGTGTCTGGGGCCCTACCCATCCACAAGACATAGTACAAACCCAAACATCGGTACTGGCTCCTGGAGGGGGAGAGCCCAAATAGTCAGCAAAGACTTGGTCTATCAGCGGACTCCTGGACCTGCCCCTGGGCACGGTGGGTCTGAAGGTGTAGCATTTTGGAGACTGGGGGTCACAACAGCACGAGATCAGAGGTCACTGTCTCCACCCGGCCAGGACTACAAACGCCGCCAACGCACCTACCCATTTGGCTGTGCTAGATAGGAGCTACCAAGATGGCCAGGGCCTCACTGTGGTTGCTTGAGCCAGGCACGAGTTCTAACTTCGTGGCACAGTTCCGCTGCCCTTGGGGGCCCTCCTCTATCCACAAGGTGGAGCCCAGCATGACTTCAAGATCAGCCCGGGGAACCAGAATGCTGCTTCTCCCACCACCATCTGGCCTTCTACTCCTATGGACATCCCCAACTCAGGGATCCCTACAGACCCAAGACCACCACCCTTGAGTGCAATACCATCTGAACACCTGGCTGAAAGATGGCAAGAATTTTCTGCTCTGTAAATATGTAATATATAATTGTCCAAGCCTAATCACTGTTAAAATGTAATCCTGAGTGAATTTGCTATTTGTGTGTGCATGCATATATATATATATATATATATATCCAACAAAAGTTGCCTGCAATGAAAGAGCCCACACAGGACGGTGAGTATAGCCTTCTCATTTATTGCTGAAAGCGGTGGGAGAAACAACAGGCTGCTGCACAAGCATTTCAGTCCAGCCCGACGCGTTTCGTGCGGAATGCACTTCTTCATGGGCTAAGGGCTTCTCACAGAATGTAGACATCGGCAGTTTCAAACGAGCACTATTTCAAAAATTCTTGCAACACGCCCAGGTGGGCGTGGCCACCCCGTGGCCTGCTGGTTGCTGTAGTGCTGTGAGTTTTCCTCTAATAAGGCGCCGTGCTGCATTCTCAATACAAAAAATAATTAAATCCAAGTGGGTAGCGTCTCACAGTTCCGTTGTACACCCACACTCGTTAATATTCAGCAATGGCAAGTCCTGGCCTCGCGCTGCAGCGTCGGTTGGCACTGTAGCAGGACTGCACACAGGTGCTGCTGGGCTCATTCCGCGGCTCAGGCGGTGCCGCTAAACATCCAACAAAAGTTGCCTGCAATGAAAGAGCCCACACAGGACGGTGAGTATAGCCTTCTCATTTATTGCTGAAAGCGGTGGGAGAAACAACAGGCTGCTGCACAAGCATTTCAGTCCAGCCCGACGCGTTTCGTGCGGAATGCACTTCTTCATGGGCTAAGGGCTTCTCACAGAATGTAGACATCGGCAGTTTCAAACGAGCACTATTTCAAATATTCTTGCAACACGCCCAGGTGGGCGTGGCCACCCCGTGGCCTGCTGGTTGCTGTAGTGCTGTGAGTTTTCCTCTAATAAGGCGCCGTGCTGCATTCTCAATACAAAAAATAATTAAATCCAAGTGGGTAGCGTCTCACAGTTCCGTTGTACACCCACACTCGTTAATATTCAGCAATGGCAAGTCCTGGCCTCGCGCTGCAGCGTCGGTTGGCACTGTAGCAGGACTGCACACAGGTGCTGCTGGGCTCATTCCGCGGCTCAGGCGGTGCCGCTAAACATCCAACAAAAGTTGCCTGCAATGAAAGAGCCCACACAGGACGGTGAGTATAGCCTTCTCATTTATTGCTGAAAGCGGTGGGAGAAACAACAGGCTGCTGCACAAGCATTTCAGTCCAGCCCGACGCGTTTCGTGCGGAATGCACTTCTTCATGGGCTAAGGGCTTCTCACAGAATGTAGACATCGGCAGTTTCAAACGAGCACTATTTCAAATATTCTTGCAACACGCCCAGGTGGGCGTGGCCACCCCGTGGCCTGCTGGTTGCTGTAGTGCTGTGAGTTTTCCTCTAATAAGGCGCCGTGCTGCATTCTCAATACAAAAAATAATTAAATCCAAGTGGGTAGCGTCTCACAGTTCCGTTGTACACCCACACTCGTTAATATTCAGCAATGGCAAGTCCTGGCCTCGCGCTGCAGCGTCGTTTGGCACTGTAGCAGGACTGCACACAGGTGCTGCTGGGCTCATTCCGCGGCTCAGGCGGTGCCGCTAAACATCCAACAAAAGTTGCCTGCAATGAAAGAGCCCACACAGGACGGTGAGTATAGCCTTCTCATTTATTGCTGAAAGCGGTGGGAGAAACAACAGGCTGCTGCACAAGCATTTCAGTCCAGCCCGACGCGTTTCGTGCGGAATGCACTTCTTCATGGGCTAAGGGCTTCTCACAGAATGTAGACATCGGCAGTTTCAAACGAGCACTATTTCAAATATTCTTGCAACACGCCCAGGTGGGCGTGGCCACCCCGTGGCCTGCTGGTTGCTGTAGTGCTGTGAGTTTTCCTCTAATAAGGCGCCGTGCTGCATTCTCAATACAAAAAATAATTAAATCCAAGTGGGTAGCGTCTCACAGTTCCGTTGTACACCCACACTCGTTAATATTCAGCAATGGCAAGTCCTGGCCTCGCGCTGCAGCGTCGGTTGGCACTGTAGCAGGACTGCACACAGGTGCTGCTGGGCTCATTCCGCGGCTCAGGCGGTGCCGCTAAACATCCAACAAAAGTTGCCTGCAATGAAAGAGCCCACACAGGACGGTGAGTATAGCCTTCTCATTTATTGCTGAAAGCGGTGGGAGAAACAACAGGCTGCTGCACAAGCATTTCAGTCCAGCCCGACGCGTTTCGTGCGGAATGCACTTCTTCATGGGCTAAGGGCTTCTCACAGAATGTAGACATCGGCAGTTTCAAACGAGCACTATTTCAAATATTCTTGCAACACGCCCAGGTGGGCGTGGCCACCCCGTGGCCTGCTGGTTGCTGTAGTGCTGTGAGTTTTCCTCTAATAAGGCGCCGTGCTGCATTCTCAATACAAAAAATAATTAAATCCAAGTGGGTAGCGTCTCACAGTTCCGTTGTACACCCACACTCGTTAATATTCAGCAATGGCAAGTCCTGGCCTCGCGCTGCAGCGTCGGTTGGCACTGTAGCAGGACTGCACACAGGTGCTGCTGGGCTCATTCCGCGGCTCAGGCGGTGCCGCTAAACATCCAACAAAAGTTGCCTGCAATGAAAGAGCCCACACAGGACGGTGAGTATAGCCTTCTCATTTATTGCTGAAAGCGGTGGGAGAAACAACAGGCTGCTGCACAAGCATTTCAGTCCAGCCCGACGCGTTTCGTGCGGAATGCACTTCTTCATGGGCTAAGGGCTTCTCACAGAATGTAGACATCGGCAGTTTCAAACGAGCACTATTTCAAATATTCTTGCAACACGCCCAGGTGGGCGTGGCCACCCCGTGGCCTGCTGGTTGCTGTAGTGCTGTGAGTTTTCCTCTAATAAGGCGCCGTGCTGCATTCTCAATACAAAAAATAATTAAATCCAAGTGGGTAGCGTCTCACAGTTCCGTTGTACACCCACACTCGTTAATATTCAGCAATAGCAAGTCCTGGCCTCGCGCTGCAGCGTCGGTTGGCACTGTAGCAGGACTGCACACAGGTGCTGCTGGGCTCATTCCGCTGCTCAGGCGGTGCCGCTAAACATCCAACAAAAGTTGCCTGCAATGAAAGAGCCCACACAGGACGGTGAGTATAGCCTTCTCATTTATTGCTGAAAGCGGTGGGAGAAACAACAGGCTGCTGCACAAGCATTTCAGTCCAGCCCGACGCGTTTCGTGCGGAATGCACTTCTTCATGGGCTAAGGGCTTCTCACAGAATGTAGACATCGGCAGTTTCAAACGAGCACTATTTCAAATATTCTTGCAACACGCCCAGGTGGGCGTGGCCACCCCGTGGCCTGCTGGTTGCTGTAGTGCTGTGAGTTTTCCTCTAATAAGGCGCCGTGCTGCATTCTCAATACAAAAAATAATTAAATCCAAGTGGGTAGCGTCTCACAGTTCCGTTGTACACCCACACTCGTTAATATTCAGCAATGGCAAGTCCTGGCCTCGCGCTGCAGCGTCGGTTGGCACTGTAGCAGGACTGCACACAGGTGCTGCTGGGCTCATTCCGCGGCTCAGGCGGTGCCGCTAAACATCCAACAAAAGTTGCCTGCAATGAAAGAGCCCACACAGGACGGTGAGTATAGCCTTCTCATTTATTGCTGAAAGCGGTGGGAGAAACAACAGGCTGCTGCACAAGCATTTCAGTCCAGCCCGACGCGTTTCGTGCGGAATGCACTTCTTCATGGGCTAAGGGCTTCTCACAGAATGTAGACATCGGCAGTTTCAAACGAGCACTATTTCAAATATTCTTGCAACACGCCCAGGTGGGCGTGGCCACCCCGTGGCCTGCTGGTTGCTGTAGTGCTGTGAGTTTTCCTCTAATAAGGCGCCGTGCTGCATTCTCAATACAAAAAATAATTAAATCCAAGTGGGTAGCGTCTCACAGTTCCGTTGTACACCCACACTCGTTAATATTCAGCAATGGCAAGTCCTGGCCTCGCGCTGCAGCGTCGGTTGGCACTGTAGCAGGACTGCACACAGGTGCTGCTGGGCTCATTCCGCGGCTCAGGCGGTGCCGCTAAACATCCAACAAAAGTTGCCTGCAATGAAAGAGCCCACACAGGACGGTGAGTATAGCCTTCTCATTTATTGCTGAAAGCGGTGGGAGAAACAACAGGCTGCTGCACAAGCATTTCAGTCCAGCCCGACGCGTTTCGTGCGGAATGCACTTCTTCATGGGCTAAGGGCTTCTCACAGAATGTAGACATCGGCAGTTTCAAACGAGCACTATTTCAAATATTCTTGCAACACGCCCAGGTGGGCGTGGCCACCCCGTGGCCTGCTGGTTGCTGTAGTGCTGTGAGTTTTCCTCTAATAAGGCGCCGTGCTGCATTCTCAATACAAAAAATAATTAAATCCAAGTGGGTAGCGTCTCACAGTTCCGTTGTACACCCACACTCGTTAATATTCAGCAATGGCAAGTCCTGGCCTCGCGCTGCAGCGTCGGTTGGCACTGTAGCAGGACTGCACACAGGTGCTGCTGGGCTCATTCCGCGGCTCAGGCGGTGCCGCTAAACATCCAACAAAAGTTGCCTGCAATGAAAGAGCCCACACAGGACGGTGAGTATAGCCTTCTCATTTATTGCTGAAAGCGGTGGGAGAAACAACAGGCTGCTGCACAAGCATTTCAGTCCAGCCCGACGCGTTTCGTGCGGAATGCACTTCTTCATGGGCTAAGGGCTTCTCACAGAATGTAGACACCGGCAGTTTCAAACGAGCACTATTTCAAATATTCTTGCAACACGCCCTCGTGCAGTCCGGTAGCCGCGCCAATCGACGTAGGCAGCGTGGAGACAAGAATCAGCCCATGGCGTGAGATAACAAATGGGGGTTTGCAGCAGAACTGTACGACGCAAACCCACTTGGTTTTATTTTAATACATTCAGTGAAACACGGCGACTCATTAGAGGAGAAACGACGGCACTACATCTACCAGAGGCCACAGGGGTGGCCACGCCCACCTGGGCGGAAGATAAGAAATTGAATCAGTGCCTGGTTGAACTGTCGATGCTTGCACTGAGCAAAAGCCCTGAACCCATGATTAAGTGCGCTCTGGCACGAAACGCGTTGGGGAGGACTGAATGAATCTGCGTGGCAATCTGCTGTTTTCCCTCTACTCGCTCCATTAAAGAATTGGCTTACACCTACCTTCTTGTTTGGTCACTCCTGTCACAGGCAACTTTCTGATGGATGTGTAACGGCCCCGCCTGAGCCGTAGGAGAAGACCAGCTGCCCTCGTGCAGTCCGGTAGCCGCGCCAATCGACGTAGGCAGCGTGGAGACAAGAATCAGCCCATGGCGTGAGATAACAAATGGGGGTTTGCAGCAGAACTGTACGACGCAAACCCACTTGGTTTTATTTTAATACATTCAGTGAAACACGGCGACTCATTAGAGGAGAAACGACGGCACTACATCTACCAGAGGCCACAGGGGGGGCCACGCCCACCTGGGCGGAAGATAAGAAATTGAATCAGTGCCTGGTTGAACTGTCGATGCTTGCACTGAGCAAAAGCCCTGAACCCATGATTAAGTGCGCTCTGGCACGAAACGCGTTGGGGAGGACTGAATGAATCTGCGTGGCAATCTGCTGTTTTCCCTCTACTCGCTCCATTAAAGAATTGGCTTACACCTACCTTCTTGTTTGGTCACTCCTGTCACAGGCAACTTTCTGATGGATGTGTAACGGCCCCGCCTGAGCCGTAGGAGAAGACCAGCTGCCCTCGTGCAGTCCGGTAGCCGCGCCAATCGACGTAGGCAGCGTGGAGACAAGAATCAGCCCATGGCGTGAGATAACAAATGGGGGTTTGCAGCAGAACTGTACGACGCAAACCCACTTGGTTTTATTTTAATACATTCAGTGAAACACGGCGACTCATTAGAGGAGAAACGACGGCACTACATCTACCAGAGGCCACAGGGGTGGCCACGCCCACCTGGGCGGAAGATAAGAAATTGAATCAGTGCCTGGTTGAACTGTCGATGCTTGCACTGAGCAAAAGCCCTGAACCCATGATTAAGTGCGCTCTGGCACGAAACGCGTTGGGGAGGACTGAATGAATCTGCGTGGCAATCTGCTGTTTTCCCTCTACTCGCTCCATTAAAGAATTGGCTTACACCTACCTTCTTGTTTGGTCACTCCTGTCACAGGCAACTTTCTGATGGATGTGTAACGGCCCCGCCTGAGCCGTAGGAGAAGACTAGCTGCCCTCGTGCAGTCCGGTAGCCGCGCCAATCGACGTAGGCAGCGTGGAGACAAGAATCAGCCCATGGCGTGAGATAACAAATGGGGGTTTGCAGCAGAACTGTACGACGCAAACCCACTTGGTTTTATTTTAATACATTCAGTGAAACACGGCGACTCATTAGAGGAGAAACGACGGCACTACATCTACCAGAGGCCACAGGGGTGGCCACGCCCACCTGGGCGGAAGATAAGAAATTGAATCAGTGCCTGGTTGAACTGTCGATGCTTGCACTGAGCAAAAGCCCTGAACCCATGATTAAGTGCGCTCTGGCACGAAACGCGTTGGGGAGGACTGAATGAATCTGCGTGGCAATCTGCTGTTTTCCCTCTACTCGCTCCATTAAAGAATTGGCTTACACCTACCTTCTTATTTGGTCACTCCTGTCACAGGCAACTTTCTGATGGATGTGTAACGGCCCCGCCTGAGCCGTAGGAGAAGACCAGCTGCCCTCGTGCAGTCCGGTAGCCGCGCCAATCGACGTAGGCAGCGTGGAGACAAGAATCAGCCCATGGCGTGAGATAACAAATGGGGGTTTGCAGCAGAACTGTACGACGCAAACCCACTTGGTTTTATTTTAATACATTCAGTGAAACACGGCGACTCATTAGAGGAGAAACGACGGCACTACATCTACCAGAGGCCACAGGGGTGGCCACGCCCACCTGGGCGGAAGATAAGAAATTGAATCAGTGCCTGGTTGAACTGTCGATGCTTGCACTGAGCAAAAGCCCTGAACCCATGATTAAGTGCGCTCTGGCACGAAACGCGTTGGGGAGGACTGAATGAATCTGCGTGGCAATCTGCTGTTTTCCCTCTACTCGCTCCATTAAAGAATTGGCTTACAGCTACCTTCTTGTTTGGTCACTCCTGTCACAGGCAACTTTCTGATGGATGTGTAACGGCCCCGCCTGAGCCGTAGGAGAAGACCAGCTGCCCTCGTGCAGTCCGGTAGCCGCGCCAATCGACGTAGGCAGCGTGGAGACAAGAATCAGCCCATGGCGTGAGATAACAAATGGGGGTTTGCAGCAGAACTGTACGACGCAAACCCACTTGGTTTTATTTTAATACATTCAGTGAAACACGGCGACTCATTAGAGGAGAAACGACGGCACTACATCTACCAGAGGCCACAGGGGTGGCCACGCCCACCTGGGCGGAAGATAAGAAATTGAATCAGTGCCTGGTTGAACTGTCGATGCTTGCACTGAGCAAAAGCCCTGAACCCATGATTAAGTGCGCTCTGGCACGAAACGCGTTGGGGAGGACTGAATGAATCTGCGTGGCAATCTGCTGTTTTCCCTCTACTCGCTCCATTAAAGAATTGGCTTACACCTACCTTCTTGTTTGGTCACTCCTGTCACAGGCAACTTTCTGATGGATGTGTAACGGCCCCGCCTGAGCCGTAGGAGAAGACCAGCTGCCCTCGTGCAGTCCAGTAGCCGCGCCAATCGACGTAGGCAGCGTGGAGACAAGAATCAGCCCATGGCGTGAGATAACAAATGGGGGTTTGCAGCAGAACTGTACGACGCAAACCCACTTGGTTTTATTTTAATACATTCAGTGAAACACGGCGACTCATTAGAGGAGAAACGACGGCACTACATCTACCAGAGGCCACAGGGGTGGCCACGCCCACCTGGGCGGAAGATAAGAAATTGAATCAGTGCCTGGTTGAACTGTCGATGCTTGCACTGAGCAAAAGCCCTGAACCCATGATTAAGTGCGCTCTGGCACGAAACGCGTTGGGGAGGACTGAATGAATCTGCGTGGCAATCTGCTGTTTTCCCTCTACTCGCTCCATTAAAGAATTGGCTTACACCTACCTTCTTGTTTGGTCACTCCTGTCACAGGCAACTTTCTGATGGATGTGTAACGGCCCCGCCTGAGCCGTAGGAGAAGACTAGCTGCCCTCGTGCAGTCCGGTAGCCGCGCCAATCGACGTAGGCAGCGTGGAGACAAGAATCAGCCCATGGCGTGAGATAACAAATGGGGGTTTGCAGCAGAACTGTACGACGCAAACCCACTTGGTTTTATTTTAATACATTCAGTGAAACACGGCGACTCATTAGAGGAGAAACGACGGCACTACATCTACCAGAGGCCACAGGGGTGGCCACGCCCACCTGGGCGGAAGATAAGAAATTGAATCAGTGCCTGGTTGAACTGTCGATGCTTGCACTGAGCAAAAGCCCTGAACCCATGATTAAGTGCGCTCTGGCACGAAACGCGTTGGGGAGGACTGAATGAATCTGCGTGGCAATCTGCTGTTTTCCCTCTACTCGCTCCATTAAAGAATTGGCTTACACCTACCTTCTTATTTGGTCACTCCTGTCACAGGCAACTTTCTGATGGATGTGTAACGGCCCCGCCTGAGCCGTAGGAGAAGACCAGCTGCCCTCGTGCAGTCCGGTAGCCGCGCCAATCGACGTAGGCAGCGTGGAGACAAGAATCAGCCCATGGCGTGAGATAACAAATGGGGGTTTGCAGCAGAACTGTACGACGCAAACCCACTTGGTTTTATTTTAATACATTCAGTGAAACACGGCGACTCATTAGAGGAGAAACGACGGCACTACATCTACCAGAGGCCACAGGGGTGGCCACGCCCACCTGGGCGGAAGATAAGAAATTGAATCAGTGCCTGGTTGAACTGTCGATGCTTGCACTGAGCAAAAGCCCTGAACCCATGATTAAGTGCGCTCTGGCACGAAACGCGTTGGGGAGGACTGAATGAATCTGCGTGGCAATCTGCTGTTTTCCCTCTACTCGCTCCATTAAAGAATTGGCTTACACCTACCTTCTTGTTTGGTCACTCCTGTCACAGGCAACTTTCTGATGGATGTGTAACGGCCCCGCCTGAGCCGTAGGAGAAGACCAGCTGCCCTCGTGCAGTCCGGTAGCCGCGCCAATCGACGTAGGCAGCGTGGAGACAAGAATCAGCCCATGGCGTGAGATAACAAATGGGGGTTTGCAGCAGAACTGTACGACGCAAACCCACTTGGTTTTATTTTAATACATTCAGTGAAACACGGCGACTCATTAGAGGAGAAACGACGGCACTACATCTACCAGAGGCCACAGGGGTGGCCACGCCCACCTGGGCGGAAGATAAGAAATTGAATCAGTGCCTGGTTGAACTGTCGATGCTTGCACTGAGCAAAAGCCCTGAACCCATGATTAAGTGCGCTCTGGCACGAAACGCGTTGGGGAGGACTGAATGAATCTGCGTGGCAATCTGCTGTTTTCCCTCTACTCGCTCCATTAAAGAATTGGCTTACACCTACCTTCTTGTTTGGTCACTCCTGTCACAGGCAACTTTCTGATGGATGTGTAACGGCCCCGCCTGAGCCGTAGGAGAAGACCAGCTGCCCTCGTGCAGTCCGGTAGCCGCGCCAATCGACGTAGGCAGCGTGGAGACAAGAATCAGCCCATGGCGTGAGATAACAAATGGGGGTTTGCAGCAGAACTGTACGACGCAAACCCACTTGGTTTTATTTTAATACATTCAGTGAAACACGGCGACTCATTAGAGGAGAAACGACGGCACTACATCTACCAGAGGCCACAGGGGTGGCCACGCCCACCTGGGCGGAAGATAAGAAATTGAATCAGTGCCTGGTTGAACTGTCGATGCTTGCACTGAGCAAAAGCCCTGAACCCATGATTAAGTGCGCTCTGGCACGAAACGCGTTGGGGAGGACTGAATGAATCTGCGTGGCAATCTGCTGTTTTCCCTCTACTCGCTCCATTAAAGAATTGGCTTACACCTACCTTCTTGTTTGGTCACTCCTGTCACAGGCAACTTTCTGATGGATATATATATATATATATATATATATATATATATATATATATATATATATATATATATTCACTGAAAAAACCATAGGTTTCAGACATGTTATAGTTAGCGGAAATTTTACTGATAAAAAACCAATGAAATTCCCCCGTTATAGTTAGTGCAGGCAACTATAACTCACGCGACCGCAATCCTCTGCTGATGCTAATACTGTATTTAGACACTTATTTGCCCATGTCTTCTTCCATAAATTTTTAGCTATACATATATTACAAATATTTTTTTTTCATAAAGACACATATGTCATCAGCAGAAGATTGCGGTCGCGTGAGTTATAGTTGCCTGCACTAACTATAACGGGGGAATTTCATTGGTTTTTTATCAGTAAAATTTCCGCTAACTATAACATGTCTGAAACCTATGGTTTTTTCAGTGAATTTGCAAGGTTTTTTAAATGCTAATTCCTAACTATAACGTGTGTGAAACCTATGGTTTTTTCAGTGAATTTGTACGGTTTTTTAAATGCTAAGTTACTTTACGCCATTCGTGGCGTGCACGCCCACTTAACGCAGTTCGTTCCGTGCGCGCACGGTGCGCTTCGCGCACCGTACGCGCACAGTGAGCACGCGGTGCGCTTCGCGCACCGCGCGCCCACTTTACGCAGTTAGTGCCGTACACGCAAGGTGGGCACGCAGTGCGCTACGCGCACCGCGTGCCCACGTTACGCACCGTGCGCACATGGAGGACATATTATGCGCTTCCTTGTGATAGGTAATCTGTTAAATTTAATTTGTAAGTGATGACAATAATATGCCATGCACAGAGAGTGTTTTTTTTTTTTTTTATTAAAATTTGTAGCGTAAGCGCACCGTACGCGTACGGTAAGCGTAATCGGCGAAATTTTCAAAAAATAAAAATTTACCGTTTTTGGCCTTGGGGGATCTTTGAGGACTCAACTAACATGGCTATGTGCATGGGCGCTGTCTAAACAGCCCCTTTATATGTTTTTTGCCTTTGTTTACAGCCCCCCCCTCAGAGTGCGAGAGAGAAAATGGCGGCCGCCGCTTCCTGGTTTCGACCGATTCGAATGTTTACTTAGATGTAACAGCCAATCAGAATCGCGCTCGCGCACGCCACCGTACGCGTACGGTAAGCTTACGGTAAGCGTACCGTAAGCTGGCTCAGATATGTATATTGATTTAAAGGCTATTTTCTCAGAATCTACTGAACAGATTTACACCAAACCTACAAAAGGCACTTCCTTGACCTAGGGACTACCTCTCTGCCAAATTTCTAGAAATTCTGTTCAGCCGTTCGGGCTGTAGCCCTGTCTAAAGGTCCTATGGAAAAATGCATGGGAAAAACGCGTTTTGGGACCCCCCTTTTATCTCAACCCCCGCTTGACGAATCCCCCCGAGACTTTCAGGGTAGGAGCGGAGCGTAGCGCCCCACCTATTTTGAGAAATTCGCGAGGCAAAATCAATATTTTTTGCTGTTTCCTGATGACGCGTTTCGGGCACCACTTGCCCTTGTTCACATAGCCAGCAAGTAAGAAACGCCATTTTTTTATATGCAATGTTTACACCACGTGATAACACACCATCCATGAACATAGAAAAAATACTGTCTATGCAAGTGCATATATGTGTACACACCAGTTTATCTTTTTGTTTCTTTTGTCTTTTTTCCATTTTTTCTCTCATTTCATATTTATCATTTTTATCTCCTCTTTTTTCCTCTTCCACATGTTTATTTCTTATTCCATATTAATTGTGGTCTGCTTTTTAAATGCATTGTGATCCTCCAAAGAAATATCATAGTCCATAGAGAGGTGATAGGTCCCAGATCTGTTGATATATATATATATATATATATATATATATATACATATATATATATTATCTAATGGCGGTAGATAGTTATAGTTAGGACCGTGTTTCCATAGGAAAACTCAAAATTCTATTCTATTTTGAATAACTTTGGCGCTGGTTGACGAATCTTCGCGAAATTTTTAAAACTAATGGGGCGCTCGGCTCAGCTCCTACCCTGAAAGTCTCGGGGGGATTCGTCAAGCGGGGGCCGAGAAAAAAGGGGGGTCCCAAAACACGTTTTCCCCATGCATTTTCCCGTACGACCTTTAGTCGAAGGTACAGCCCGAACGGCTGAACAGAATTACTTGAAATTTGGCAAAGAGGTAGTCCTCAGGTCAGGGATGTGCCTTTTGCATATATGGAGTCAATCTGTTCATTAGTTCCTTAGAAAATTGCATTTAAAAGCACATACATATCTATAGCCTAACGTGCGCGAGCGTAATTCTGATTGGTTGTTACATGTCAGTCAACGTTCGAATCGGTCGAAATCAGGAAGTGTCGGCCGCCATTTTGTTTGTTTTCAGTGCGAGAGTGGAAAAGGAAGGTGGCGAACGTGAAAAGGGGGCAGGTAGAGAGTTCCTGACCCCCTAGCCTTTGTCAGGGGGTCCCTGAAGGACCCCGAAGGCAGAAAAAAACATTAAAAAAATTTTTTTTAAATTGCGGGGGTGCGCACACCGTGCGCGCATGGTGAAAAACCATACAAGAAAAAAAATAATAAAATTCGTACGTAGTTTATTGAAAAATAAATATATAAAAAAATAATAATACATAAATAACTTAGCATTTAAAAAACCATACAAATTCACTGAAAAAACCATAGGTTTCACACACGTTATAGTTAGGAATTAGCATTTAAAAAACCTTGCAAATTCACTTAAAAACCATAGGTTTCACACATGTTATAGTTAGGTGGATATTTCACTCGTAAAAAACCAATGAAATTCCCCCGTTATAGTAACTTCAGATAACTATAACTCGCGCGACCGCCACTCTATCACAAGGATGATGTCATCAGTGATGTCAAGAGTGATGCCAATGACCATGTCATGAGTGATGTAATATGTGACGTCATGAGCAGAGGATTGCGGGCGAGCGAGTTATATTTATCTGAAGTAACTATAACGGGTGAATTTCATTGTTTTTTTACGAGTGAAATATCCACCTAACTATAACATGTGTGAAACCTATGGTTTTTTAAGTGAATATATATATATATATATATATATAAAACTCTAACCACTAGTATATGTAGTAGACCTTTGTACTTACTACCATTCCTATGCGATTTTAGAGTTCATCTGTTTGTATCTCTTCCTTGAGTGACTTTACAACTTGTACATTTGCAAGTTTTCCCTCCTTTCACTCCACTTGTATATATAACTTTAACCACTTTTATATATAGTCAACCTTTGTACTTACTACCACTCCTATGTGATTTTAGAGTTGATCTGTTTGTATCTCTTCCTTGAGTGACTTTACAACTTGTACATTTGCAATTTTTCACTCCTTTCACTCCACCTGTACATTTGATTTTTTTTTCTGTTTGTATCTCTTATGTAACTCATGTACTTCAAAGTCCTTATGTAACGCAACTGGTTCTTTTGTAAAGCGCTCTGACACCTTCGGGTAATGTTCGCGCTATATAAAATCGCATTAAATATAAATATAAATAAATAAAATATAAAAACATTATTTGGCAAAGACAAATCCAGGCTTCTTTCTGTTGTTGTTGGACTTGCTTTGAGAACTATTGACTGATTGATTGTCCTCCTCTACACTGTACTAGTTGACTGAGTGCATATGAATGAGCATACTTTTCTGATGCTTTTTGATCCTTCTATTGCATTCTTCCAGTTGGTATAGCCGGTGCTGCAAAATGCTCCCTCATGAGTTCTTGGAAAGCTCAGTTAATTTCAGTGACTTAGCCTTTGCACAGTAAAAGCATAGCACTCCTCCCACTCTGTTGCTATAATTAAGCCAGGGGAAATCCTGGAACCATCTTCCTTGAAAATGCAGAATGCGCTTTTTCTTTGTTTGTAACTGTGTTATAAAGATTTGAATGGGCATTGTGCTCTCATGCGGTTGGTTTGGTGTCACTCCACTTCCAAGTATTTCCTCATTATCCTGAAGACTGGTTGTTGGTCCAGAAGAACTGGCGCTTGATTCGTCTAAGGCAATGACAACTCTACAAAATGTTCCTGGGACCGGTGTGTAATCACTTGATATATCTAAATCTGTAGCCCCAACTCCATATTGAATTGCAGACTGTAGCTCAAGCATATCATTGCAATGAATCGGATTAGTTTCTGAGTTGTCTGAATATAGGTTCACTTTATTTGGCTGTTTCTTTGCAAATAATTTCCGGATGTCCACTCTAAGACAAAAGGAACAAATAAGTTTGAATCAGTTGCAATTTGGGAACATGCAAAAAAATTAACTACAGTTTAAAAGATGCAAACAGTCTTCTGTGTGCACCCTCACATGTAATCAAAACAGGGAGTGTTAGAGGCAAAACCTGCCTAAAGTGTAAGGATCCTCTTCCAATGTAGTGCAACAGTGAGGGAAAGTGATGCATCTGCTAAGGCTTCCTAGAACGTCTAGCCAGCTGCTTTACAACACCTTTAGGTTTCCACAGCAAGAAGAGAATTCCAGTCATCATCTTACCTGACTAAAGATTTTCACCAATACATAAGACACTGCAGCATATATTTTACAGTGCAGAGGAACCTACCTGGAAAATCTCCTTTAGCTGAAGATGAAAGGCAATGTGGTCAAGCAGATTTCCAAAAGCGAAGTATTTTTGTACTTGTGGCAAAAAGGAATCTGTTGGAAAACATCATGTCACATTGTAAGGCTTTTGATTTTGGTCAGAGTAATACAAGTACTGTGCTACAGAATTGTTCAGTAGACAGCATAGAAAGAGAAAATGTACAAATTATGTCATGCTCAGATAGGGAGTGCATTATCACAATTCAACAAAAAGTATCCAAACAGATTGGCCAAGAAATTATTCATTTTTTACTCTAGACACAACACTATAGTACACTTACGTATTAGCAGTAGTAGTAGCAGCAGCACTCTTTTGCCATAATCTTGATCCACCCATTGGCTGTAAGTTGCGGGTCTAGCTGAATACTGGATTCTGGTGGTGCTGTGTTTCCTTCGGCTCAGGGACTCTGGAGACCTACCACCAGGTAAAAGTTCAAGTGAGCCGCAGCTCAGTCTGTGGACTTGGACTTGGAAAATGAGCTGGTTACTCAAGAGAGGGAATAAGATGGTCCTGCTCAGTTAATAAATGGTTGCACAAGTACAAAGAAATGAAACTGAGGGGCTTGAGACCTAATCTTCAATAGCAGTATCCTGGCCCAAGCTACCATCAGGCTTTAAACTCCACTCAATTTCAAGGCCAATTGAGAATGGTCACAGAGCTGTGAACCATCTTCCCAAGTACCTGTTTAGTGCGAGTGTGTGTGTACGGTGAGCATGTGACACATGTATGGTATAAGTTTCTGTGTGTGTGTTCGACTATTGAAGTCAGTCAGATCCCTTGTGGAAGCCCGTGGTTTAGCAGGGTACAAGCTGCATTATAGATACAATCAAATGACTTCTCAGTTGTCGCTGTGGTACATTATGTCTTTTCTATTTAACCACCTCTTTCTACAACTATGTGCTGCACTTAGGCTGGTGATTTGTATTGTGTACACTGAATAATGTGAATCAAGTTTACTATGAGTAACTATCACATAAATGTAAACATGTTACTTTTGGGAAGTGTGAAGACGGAGATCCGGCAGCAGGAGTAGAGAGAATTGTATTTGCCTTTTGACCAGCATTTCAGTGAAGAAAATTTTTTTTGTAGTGACAAACACACAAAGAGGAAGTAAAGCTGGCACATGCTGACCAGAGAAAAATAAGGAAATGAAAGTGACAATGAAGTCAGCCAATGGGCGGGCTCTCAGGCCCCTAGGTAAATAAAATCTCTCACAAGCAACAGTGCCTGTGCTGTCTCAAGCAGGACCAAAAGTATAGGGTTTGGATGGAGGGACGGGGGAAACTGTCTGGGAGGTGAAAGTTCCTGCCAAATATACTGAAGGACATAAAACAATTGACAAAGCATCCAGAACATTTGTAACCCACCTGAGGGGAATTAGCCTTTACTTCACAGCCTTTACCACACAGTCCTTGCCACAAAGGTAAGTTTTTTTCTTTAAATACTATACTTTTCATGTTATTAAAAAATAATGGAATTTAGGGTTTAGAGATGGGGAGAGTTAATGTGAACTAAGGATGACCTGATTGGGTCAGAGAGTAGATAGAGGTACAGGAAGGTAAGTGGTGACTAGAGGTAAAGGGAGGTGAGGGTGACTTGAGGGTTCAGAGGTGGGTATAGATAGGCAAAGGGAGTTGAGGTTGACTTTGGTGTTCAGGGATGGGTAAAGGTAAAGCAAGTGACTCAAGTCTTCTGAAAATAACTTGGCTGGAGATTGAATTTATTGATTGTGATTTCTATTCACACTATATTTGAGTTCTAATGCCTTTAGCACTTCCTGGAATAAGCCTTGCTGCTTGCTATTGGAAATTTTGGGCAAAACGTTTAGAAATGGGCTCTAATATGCAAATGGATTAAATTTGTTAAGCTTTGAAACACCATTACTATACATACATAAGTATCTACCTTGCATTTCGATTCCATGTAAAATCTTCTAGACAACGTATGATTACATAATAGGCTGAATATTACCTGGGAGAGAAGTGCCCTGTTGCATGGTATATTAACCTAAATGCAATACAGTGATAAATATGTAACCAGAGCTACTGGAATTATGCAAATGTGGGAAATGGTGTTTTTCATATATCTTTATGGATTTGCTGCATTTTGCCACACAAACCATCATCTACAGATTTTAACCCAAAACAAATTGTTTCTAGCTCAAATGGTTCAAAAGTTACTAAAAACACAGCTTCACATGTTGCTGTGCACTGAAAGGCCCTTTTTCTATATTTGGATGTTAAACTTGTGCAAATCAGGGACCCCTATGCCCAGACAGTGTTAACATGTGTAAAATGGGGGCGTGGCTTGAACGCCGAAGCGAAATGGCGGATCCCGTTTGAGCTCCGCTTCGTCGCGGGACTCGGAGCCATCAATCCTGCTTCATTTCTGCAGTTCATCTACCAGAGGGGGCTGTTCTTGTGTGCGATGTCGCGGTGAGTCCGCTTGCCGCTTTTGCCAGCCGAAGTCCGTTTCTTTCAACGGTTTTTTCACTGTAACGGCGTCCTCCTCACCTCAGGGCTACGAGCGGCCGCCATTTTGATGAGTTTCTTTACGGCGCTCGCAGCTCACTCTCACATTTCTGTCACCTAGGACTGGCTTTTTGCTTCCTTGCCTCTAATATGACTGTCTACTTTACTTGACCTCCAAATGAGGAACATTTATAACAAAATGTCTACGTTTCCTGGTACAGCAATACTTTATCATGGCATCTGGTGCGGTTCATCATCTCCTGCACTGTATGGCTTGACCTGCCTCTTTCACCTCTGATTTCTTCTACTTCTGTGAGGTGATTTCTGCATACCGCTCCTGAGCCACTTCCTGCTACGATGGGGTACTATTGATTATTATGCCTATGTTCATCCTGGGATAGCTTTTTTACCTTACAGAAATTTCGGATTACATTTTTACTTAACTGCCTTCTATTGTTTTGACGCAATACCCTTGTTGGTCTGATACGGATCCTTTGCTACAGTACTGTGTCGTCAAGTTTTCATTCCTTTGGCGATTTTCTATATCCTTGGCGAGTGTTTGGTGTCTGCCTTTCTGTTTCTAAAAAATGGCCAGTGATCCCCATGCGTCCAGGCCATCAGTTTCTGGTACAAAACAGAAAAGGCACAAAAATTATCCACCGTCACCAATCCTCTCCTCACAGAATCCTGTTCTGGACTCCATTCTGGATGAGGTTCGTGGCCTCCAGCCTTTTATGTCTGCTACCAACGACAAGCTCAAACAAATTGAGGAACGATGGATGGTCATGGAAAGTAAGGTATTAGACCTTGAGCAACGGGTTAGTGACATTCAAGATGTTTCTGTTAAGATTCCTATCCTTGAGCAAGAAATTCTTAAACTAAAACTCCATACAGAGGATCTTGAAAATCGAAATCGTCGCAATAACCTACGCCTTTTTGGCCTGCCGGAAAATGTTGAAGGGGCTGACCTCGTCTCATTCCTACAAAAATTCCTGCCTGAGCTTCTTGACCTTCAGTCTACTTCTACTCCCCTCAACATTCAAAGAGCGCACCGGTTGGGTCGGCTTCAGTCATCGTCTAACAAGCCTCGTGGTATTATAATGCTGTTCCTGGAATTCACTGAGCTTATGCAGGTTTTGAAGGCTGTGAGAATCAAGCGTCGTCTTATCTGGTCTGGCCATAACATTTTTATCTCCCAAGATGTTTCTACTGCTACAAACGCCAGACGCAAGGAATTCCTCGCTCTTCGACCTCAGTTGTGTCAGCTTAACATTCAGTATGGTATTCTTCATCCCTGCCTTTGCAAGATCACTCATGAGGGACGCACACGTTCCTTTGAGGATCCGGATAAGCTCAAACTCTTTCTTCATAATTTCTCCTCACATGGCATGGATACTGGTTCTTAATTTCTGTCATAATGTTGAGGTTGTTTCTTCTTTAATTATTCTGGTTGATTTACCTGTTTCAACCTATTGAATTTCTGTTCTTCTATATTCTTATTGGGCTCATAGCCTTTTTATTATTTCTCTGCATTTGTTCTCTTTGTTTCCGTGTCCTTCGGTGTCGTTACGTCCTCTGCCCTCAGTTTTTCCTTCTCTTTACAGATCTGGATGTTTTCCCTTGATCTGTTTACTTCTCTCTATCTCTTCCTTTTTCTTTTCTTTCCTACTTCTTTCTCTCTTCCTCTCTTTTCTTTTCCTTCTCCTCACTCCATCTCAGTTTCACCCTTATTTTCTTGTACAGATTTGTTTCTTAAGATTTGGTCATTTCTCTTACCCAATGTAATATGTCCCTCCTATTCTTACTTTATCCATCCTGCAGTTTTGTGGCCCTATTCCTGTATGTCCCCCTGCGTCCAGGAGTATGGTTAATGTCATCTCGTGGAATGTCCGTGGTCTGGGTCACCCCGTCAAGCGTCAGAAGGTACTGTCTCACCTTGCTAAACTTAATACTCAGGTTGCTTTTTTACAGGAAACCCACTGCAATGACAAAGAATCACTTAAGCTTAAACGACAGTGGGTGAATCAGATTGTCTTTTCTCCTGCTATCGACCGTCATGGTGGTGTCGCTATTTTATTCCACAGGTCTATTAATGCACAAATTATATCCTCTGAATGTGACCCAAATGGTCGTTGGGTATTGGTTGAGGCTCTCATAAATAAACGACAAGTGACTTTCTTCAATATTTATGGGCCTGTTAAGCCAGACACTGAATTTTGGCATTCTATAAAATTGAAACTACTGTCAATTTCCACTTCTGATATTGTGGTTAGGGGTGATTTTAATAATTGATTAGACCCGTTCTCTGACAGGCAATCCAAGTGCAAATTCAAACCTGACAAAACCCACAAATCATTCCAAACAGCCATTTCTTCTCGCCCACTTTTTGATTCCTGGAAAACATGTAACCCTGATTCCTCCGAATTTACTTTTTTCTCACCAGTACATCATACTAGGTCCCGTATTGATTATATTCTTGTATCCAAACCATTGTTACCATGTCTACAATCCTCTGACATTCGGTCCATTTTTATCTCTGATCATGCCCCTGTCTCTACCCACATTGACTTATCCCTCACTACCTGCAAACAGGGCCGTTGGCGGTTCAATAATTTCCTTTTATCAGATCCTACCTTTATTTCAGAAGCGACCTCCTTTATTAAGGAATTTTTTTCTTTCAATGCTGCTTCAGATACTTCCTTACACAACAACTGGGATGCTTTTAAAGCATCTTTTAGAGCCTTCACCATTGCCTATTCCTCCAAGAAGAAGAAGTTGCTACACATTAAATATAAAAACACCTTAGCTCATATAAAATCATTAGAACACACGTATTATTCCTCCAAATCTCCCTCTTCACTTCAAGACTTAATCATTGCTAAATCCACCCTGAATAAAATTGTTACTAACGATGCTTGCAATGTTCTCCTCAAGATTAAGTCAAAATATCATGGGGGCCAAAACAAAGCTGGGAAATTGCTAGCAAATTATCTAAAAATTAAGACGGAGCGTAAAGCCATTGGCCCCATTCACTCAGAATTGGATGATTCTCTCCTCTCATCTGACTCTGATATTGCTGCCACTTTTCAATCATATTACAAGCTCTTATACACTGATACTACCAAACCCTCTGAAGATGATTCCACCTCTTTTTTCCGTGATATCCCTAAACCCAGTATCTCCCAGGATCATTTCCAATCCCTTGAAGAGGATATTTCCTTAGTAGAATTAACTGATGCTCTCAAAGCTTTGAAGAAAGCAAAAACTCCTGGCCCAGATGGTTTTTCAATTGAATTGCTTTCTGCTTTCTCCTCAATTTTTGCGCCAAAATTATTGGAACTTTTCAATTCTTTTATATCCAGGTCCCAAGCTGATGGTTCTTTTTTGGAAGCCCTGATCATTGTGATCCCCAAACCTGATAAAGATCCCTCCTATTGTAAAAATTTCCGTCCCATTTCCCTTATTAATTATGATTGTAAAATGTATGCAAAAATATTGGCCTCTCGTTTAGAGAAAATTGTTCCTCTGCTCATTAATCCAGACCAAGTTGGTTTTGTCAAAGGCCGCCTGGCCTCAGATAATGCCAGGATGTTTTCCAATGTTCTTGCTCTTAGTAAAAATTATCCCTCCCCACTCGCTGCTTTATCCCTGGACGCTGAAAAAGCCTTTGACCGTGTTAACTGGGAGTTTTTGATTCATACTTTGAAATGGTTTGGTTTTGGGTCGAAATTTATCTCATATGTTAAATTATTATACACCAATCCTAAAGCATGTATCTTTGTCAATGGTCTTTTTTCCCCCTATTTCTCCCTTCAAAGAGGCACTCGTCAGGGCTGCCCTCTCTCACCATTACTCTTTCTGTTTTGTTTGGAACCATTTCTGGAACGTATCAGAAATAATCCTCTCATTAATGGTTTTCATCTTAAATCTCACCAAATTAAGTTGTCTGCGTATGCTGATGATGTCCTTATTTATATGTCTAACCCTGTATCTTCCCTACCCCCATTTTTGCAGGAAATCGCCTCTTATGCTAAGGTTTCAGGTTACAAATTAAACTTCTCTAAAACGGAGATTCTACCCTTAAATCCTGCATGTTATCAATATATGTTTGAATCGTCTAATTTCTCATGGTGCCCTCAAAAAATTAAGTATCTTGGCATTTGGTTTTCCCCTATTATTCGTGACACACTAGCTCATAATTTCTCTGCCTTAAAACTTAAAATTACTACCTTGTTAAATCTATGGTCTCCCTTGTTTCTCTCTTGGTGGGGTAGACTTGATACAATTAAAATGATGATTGTCCCTCAGATACTGTTTATTTTATCTATGCTACCTTTCAAAATCCCTAAATATTACTTTTCTCAGATTAATTCCTTATGCTCCAAATGTATATGGAATAACAAACATGCTCGTATTTCTTTGCCTAAACTGATTCGACCTAAGAATGAAGGGGGGGTACGTTTTCCTGATTTTATTTTATACCATAATGCATTTTTGATTCGTCAATTTTTTGCCTTGTCCAAAGATTATAGGGACTTACCTCCACCTCCGTGGGTTAAAGTTGAATGCTCATTGTTAAATGACTTTTCAATACGAGATGTTGTTCACATGTCTAACTGTACTTTTATTTCCAAATATCCTATTTTGAAAAATTCTCAAGTTTTGCTCAACACATTGTTTTGTAAGGAATTGAATTCCTACCAATCCTTTTTAGCGTCTTCAATTTGGTTTAATAAGTACATTAAATTTCGCCACAAATCTTTCTACTACAAACAATGGAAGGAAAAGGGCCTTATTTATGTACATCAATTGCTTGTTAATAATGTGCTTCTTTCTTTCCATCAATTGCAAGTATCCTTTCATCTTCCTGATTCATGCCTCCAGCAATATGATACCTTAGTTCCAATACTACAGGGGTGCCTACAGAAATTTCTCCTTACTGCACATCCGTCTACCCCTCCCCCTGTTCCTTCATTATTTCAAGTTCCCCCTGATATTATTCCTAGTGCTTCCTTTATCTATAAGTCTATATCCTCTCCTAACTGTGCACGGGTTAAATCTAAAGTGGAAATGGATTGGGAACATGACCTCTCTTTATCCTTACCGATATCTCACTGGGACATGTTTTGGCAGAATTTATTTAAGACCTCTAAAGCTGCTCATATCACACAATCTTTATTTTTTATTTATAATAGAGTTGTCATTACTCCCCTTATGTTACATAAATTCAACCACTCTGTTACATCAACTTGTTGGTCTTGTTCTAATGCTGAAGGTTCTCTAGTTCATTTATTATTCTACTGTCCTAAGGTTTTTACTTTTTGGAATGATATATGGTCAAAATGTTCATTGATTTTTTCTTATAATGTACACCTTAATATTCAAAACGTATTTTTAGGTACTGTATCGCCGGATTTTGGTTTAATTCCTCCTGTTTCTCCTTTATTGAATTTGTTTATTGCTGCCGCTTTTAAAGTTATACTCTCTTGTTGGAAGGATAATTCTAAATTATCCTTTTTTCATTGGTGGAACTACATTTGTGATGAACATAGAATTGCTTCCATTCCTCAATCCTCCATTCATTTACAAATTAAATCTGACCTTCTCTGGCTACCATTTACTTCTTTTCTATCATCTTCATCATAATTGTTCTCTACTTCTTTTATCCTATTCTTTTTCTTCCCTTTTACTACTATTCTTTCCTCCCTTTCCCTCTCTTCTCTATTTTTTCCTCCCTTTTTTTTTTCCTCCTCTCTCTTATATGAAAATTACTCGCCTATTTAAATATTATATTTGTTTTTTATTTTTCGCCTAGAATATTTGTATTTCATTGATGCACATTTGCCTTGTTTTTGTATCCTGTTCTACTTTTCTTTTTGTTTAGGCATTATTTTTCCTTCTTGGCCAAATACTTACTTTGTAATTCTATTCATTTCTGTCTTCAATAAAAATTATTTAACTAAAAAAAAACGTGTAAAATGAGAAAATAAGTAATTCTATTACAAAATGTGCTGCACTATGCCACCCACTTTGCCTTTTCTTGCTGCATTATTTAGTTGCCCTGTATGGCCTTTGCACCAAGTAGCAGTTTGCTGCAGTCCTGAATTTTTTAATTTAACCAACTGTTTGATCCTGGGAAAATGATATTTTTCCTTTGTCTTGCCTGCCTAGTTGACAATGAGACAGCACTTTGAAACAGCCTTAATGGAAGAAATAAAAACCAGGGCCATACTTTCAGAACAGGTCTTGAACATTGGTCTCATTCAGTCACTCAAGGCTGTTTGCAGCCCCATAGCTAAAGGTTTTCCTGAAACTGCGTTTTGAAGGATCCCTCCTGTGCTGCAGGAACTTCCTTTTAGCCTACATGCATCTCTGTTACAGCTCATCAAGGCTGAAAGAGAGTTGCTTGTCCTTTGTAAGGGTTAAAAGTGTGGGCCTGTGGGTATCCTGCAGTGCCTCTGCATGGGAAGTGCTGGACTGGATCCCCAATTATAGGCCAAACCTGCCCAAATCCAAAGACTGGCCACTCTACCCAGGGCCCCTAGCCTAGGCCTCACGCATCACACCATCAGTGCATAGACCGGGCGTAGGCCCTTTCCTACCCTGAACATCGCACCTATGGTGTAGCACTGCGAGGTCCAGCTGATGGGGAGCCCCTTCCTTGTGGAGTCTCTTCTCTGAACCTCACAGTCGTGTCCAGTGTGGTGAGACCCTATTCTTTGCAGGCTACCCAATTGCGAAGTCCTAGGCATCACAGCACCACACCATGGCTGCAAGGCCCAATGCATGGTATCTCACAGACATAGGGCCACATGTTGGTTGTCTGGGCACGTCACCCTGGGCAGCTACCTATGCCTAATGTCCGCCTTGGCACCCTGCACACAGTAGAGCCATACATAGAGTAGAACTGGTTATTAACAAAGAGGAATCTCTGAGGAACCAGTTTACTTCTGCTCAGCCTCGAGAGCAGGAAATAGTACTACATTCTGCAGATGTAGAATATCAGATAGAAATCATGGGCCCCTATCAAAATGAGCGCCCACGTTAAGAAGCACAAAGAAGCCATATTTATTATAGAAGGTGCTCTACGAATGTTGATGCCATAAAAAAGTTTAACAAATTGCTTTTTAATACAGTGCTCCATAACACCGTCTCCAGTTTCCAAGCCCTGTAAATACCAGGCCTGAACATTACCATTTTGAAGAGTACTCCGTGTGCTCACCTTATTTTGGAGTCTCAGTTCGGAATGCTTGGATGTGAGCTTGAAACTTCCAGATAAGCGCACATGTTAGCAGAAAACGTTTAGCTCACTGAGCCACCTTACCAACTTGATTCAGGGTGTCGCTGTCATGCAAGTAGATAAAATGCTGACTTCAGAAGTAATTTTTACTGATTTTTATACAATTTGCTGGTCTGAAAACATTAGCATTTGTGTGCTACAGGAGCAAAATTCATCTGGAGAGAATGACGTCCTGAGAAATGTGTCATTAAGCATTTATTTCTGCACACTGCCAATATTTGTGTGCAGGTGCGTGTGTCTGTGTGTGAGTCTGCTGTGTCTATGCGTGTATCTGTGTCTTCTGGAAGTGTGTGTGTTTTGAGAGGTGATCAGTGCACACTAAAGCTATGCTTACTGGATTCTCATTCAGAGCAGGACTGTTTATAAGGACATGGCCATTGCTGAAAGTCACGTTTAAATGACATGTGCCACATTGGCTTCCCATTTTGCTGATCAGTTTATGGTACTCAGAACAAGAACTATCGCCTTTGAGCACAGGGCATTCTCAGTGGTGGCAGAAATGGTGGAACCTTGATACCCTCTCCTAGGGAGTGGAGACAAGCCTTATCTGGTCTCGGAAAGGTGTTAAAATATAGCTGTTTTAAACTACAAGCCCCTTTTTCCCACTCTCTACGTTTAAAATTTGAACCTTGGTGTTTTTGCAGATGTTGGTGAATAGTTATGTGTTTTCACAACACTGTCAAGAAGCTTTTCAGACATTGCACTAAATAAATTCACTTAATGTGACATAAAGAGACAATAGCGAAAACCTGGTAAGAAGCAACTTTGTTTGCAGTTTCTACAGCAAAAGTCTTACCAATCAAGTTTTGAAAACAAGTACATTTCACTGTATTTTTCTCTCCTCAAATTTCTTATAAGTAAGTTTGCGCTACTTCGCACTACGCGAATTGCACGTAGCACAGTGCAAACACACGTAGCGTAGTGCAGCGGTCATTAGGTCTCGCCTGACCCAGCGCATGCGCTGGTCTGGCAAGACTTATTGAGAGGGCTCCAAAAAGTGCTACCAGGCCAGCCTAGAGCTACAGTGCATGTGCGCGGGCACGCACGTGGCGCTTTACCGCGATTACTTCCACTTTCGCGGCCGCTTTGATCGCGATCACTTTCACTTTCGCGGCCACTTGTTTCTTAATTTTTCAGGTTCTTTTGTTGCCCCAAATCTTTTCTTGATACTTCCATCGTGGTTTTTCTTTTGCGCTCAGTTTCCCTTTATGCTCAATATTTATTCCTTTGACTTTAATGCAGCTTTCTGTGAGATCCTGTCCACTCTTGATATCGTTACCATGGTCCCTATGTTACTGCCAACCCATGGTGGTTGTCTCCTTTCTCTTCTTCCCCTCTTTCTAGCCCTGCTACCCCTCACATGCATTGCTCACCGCCCCTTCTCTCTGATTCTCGCCTTGTTTCCCTTATATTTGTCACTTGCTGTTTCTCCCCTAGTCCCTGCCTATCCCTCTATCCTGGCGCACCCACACCTTCTTTCTCATGCACTACCTGTGAATCATCTCTCTCTCTTTATCCCTCCCGGGCCTTTATCTCTGTCCCTCTCAGACCAGCACCGGTTCCTGTCCTGACAGAACATGCCCCGCCTATTTTGTCACTGATTCCTCTTTCCCTCACGAGCGCTACATTTTTTCACTCCCTCCCCCTTGCTCACTCTCCAATATGCCGTGGCTTCTTGTTCTCTGTTCGCAAGGTGGAAAAAGGCCACGCCTGGAGATATTCAGTTTGCGGCACGTACGTTAAGTGCAAGCAGCAACACGCACGGAGGCCGCACAAAATCGTGTGCTTCCCAGTTCCAAGGTCTTCAGCTTGCGGCCGCCTCTGTGCTGCCATTCTTGCCATCTGTACTGTTGCATGTCTGTCAGACCACAGGCATGTTCATGCCCTCTGAGCAAGGGCTGCGTCTGTTGCTTCTCTGCCTGGCAGCTGTCCATACTGTCTCCTAATGTGTTATGCTTTCTGAGCAATAATCCCCTGGCCTAGGCGTGGCCCTTTTCCGAACGCCTGCACTTTTTCT
Source organism: Triturus cristatus (assembly GCF_964204655.1). Lineage (NCBI taxonomy): Eukaryota > Metazoa > Chordata > Amphibia > Caudata > Salamandridae > Triturus > Triturus cristatus. The sequence goes on from NC_140581.1 coordinate 756,778,988, forward strand.
AATGCGAGCACACACAAATCCATGTCTAATTTATAAGCATTGAAACGATTTTCACATCCTATTTTCGTGTTTTCGTTAAGCGCCCCCTTGCCAAATTTAACGTTATAACACCGTACAAGATGGAGCAGTGCTTAATTTGTAAAATATGAATTGCCAGGGCTCTGACCAGGAGGCCACTACAGCTTGCACCACCCATCGCCCATGTCACCGCTGCCAAAACAACTACAGACCATCTCTCTCGCATGTGAATGCGACAGTTCAGATTATTCCAGGCCCCCAAAGCTAAAGGAATGGCTGGGGAGGCAGGTATTAGTAATTTTTTAATGTATATTGTTTTCCTAAACACTGTTATACTGATAATCTCTCAATTACATGAGCAGCGCCACCTTGTGGCAGACTGCCCTAAATGTAGACTTGACAATTATTATTATTATTATTGTTCAGTCAGTGAGACTGGTGCATGTAAGGGTGTTCCTATAAGTGACGCTCTGCTCTGTGTAGTGTTTTACAACAATGAGGCTCTGCTGTACTTCGGTGTTTTCTCTGCAGCTGGGGCCCATGTATGCTGTTATGTCAGTGAGACTCTGATGCGTGTTCTTCCTGCCAGTGATGCACTGTCTGCTTTGTAGTGTCTTCTGACAGTGAGGCTCTGCTTTCGGTGCAGTGTTTTGTAACAGTGATGCTCTGCTCTATGCTCAGTGGTCCAAGCAGGCACTGCTGACGCGCCTTTTCTTAGTGCCCTTCTGCTTTCAGTGCTTTCTGTCAGTGTCCCTCTTTTGTACGCATCATTTTTCATACAGTTCGTTGATCTATGTGGCTGTTCTCAGTGAGGCTGCAGGGTTGTTCTTGTAGTGAGGTTCTTTTATACCCCCGCACAGAGTTCTATCTCTGTGAGGGTTTGTGGTATGCAGTTTCTTGTGGTATTGAGACTGATGGATGTCGAGTAGCCTTATCAGTGGGGCTCTGTGTACAGACAGATGCTTCTCGTTTATTGAGGATTTGTTGTGTGTGTGTGTGTGTGCATGGGGGTCTTCTCTGGCAGTGAGTTCCAGTAGTTGGTCTGTTCTTGCTCGGCATCATTCAGATAGAGGTCTGTAGCCACTCCTGCGAGATTTGCTGATGCGATTCCCCGCTTTTCCCGCTCCAAGATATCAGTGAGCTACACAACGCCCTGATTAGTCTCTTACAACATTATGCAGGGTGAAAAGATTGTAACCACCTGTACATGCTCTGGGGGACAACCGCGAGATCCAGGTCAGGTGGCAGGGCGCTCCCCTCTGCAGACTTCGGTCAGCTCTCCACCCCTGCTAAGCCCTGTGCTCCACCTCAACAGCAGCGTTGAAAGGAGAGGTGCGGACTGCCCCACAGCGTGCCCAGATAACCTTCAAGGAGCTATAGTGGAGAACGAGCGATAATTTGGCATGTGTGTGTGTGTGTGTGTGTTTTAAGTGTGGGGTTTGACAACACAGCTGGAACCCATTGCTTGCTTAGAGTGAGATTTGAGTTTGTCCCTTTCAACCATTGGCTCTCTTTGACCAGCCTTTTTCAGGCATTAGTTTAGACTACTTTGTCATTTATGTCTTGGCTCAGACTAGTGTAGAAACAATTTCTCACCTAATTCCATTGGCTGTCTGAGTGTATCCTTTACACCTCCACTCAGTTGATCCTTTACACTTCCACTCAAGCACTTGTATTAAACTGCATGGTGACTATTTTACATTTATCGCATCTTCTTATAAGTTTTTAGCCATGCAACAGTTGATGTTATTGAACCAAGGATTTTGTGCTGCATAACTAAATACTTATAAGGTCCCAAAAGCGAGACCTATTGGCTATGCCAATGCTTGTTTTTTGCTTGCTCGCGGTCCTCAACGTCAAGTTGGCGACCATGAGCAAACAAAATGACATCCCGGCGAGACTTTTTCCTCGTTCGCGATCAGCAACATCAAGTTGCCGATCGCGAGCTTGGAAAATAAACCTCCTGGCGAGATTCTGAACGCGGGGAGGTCAGGTTTCTCATTGCGAGTGGTCGTGTATGCTCGCGACCACTCGCAATGAAAAACTACCAGTCCGCATTGAGAAAGCTGCCGCCCGAGTAGAAATCTACTTGAGTGGCAGAAAACAACCGCTTTCACCTTGCAAGATGCAGTTTGCACTGATTGCACAGTGCGGACAAGCATCCGGCACTGTGCAATCAGTGCGAACAGCATTTTGCACAGTGTACTACGCAGTTCGCGTAGTTACGCGTAGCTCGCGTAGTGTGAAGTGCACTTCGCGTAGCTACACGTAGCGCTACTTCGCAAACTACGCCCAGGGTTAGTGTCTCATCTTCATATATATACATTATGGATCTTTCTAAAAAATCAAGCTGGATTCTACTGGCTTGGGTAAATGGAGATCTGTGGGTTGGAGATTAAACATGAGGTGGGAGAGAAAATACCCTGAAAGGCATGTGAGGATAACATGTCAGAGTTTGAGTTTGGTTCCATAAGCACCCGAATGCATTTGGGCATCTTGGCTCTGCATCTACAGCGAGGAAAAATGCAAAGCTGATTGCAGCAAGGCCCTAACGTAATTGGATTAATTACTGAAAAGCCATGTTTCAAGAGCTTTTCTAAAGGACATAAGATTCTAATCATGGGTAAGGAATTCCACAATTTGGCAGTTCCCATGACAAAAACTTCTTCCCGCCCAAGAGGCTCATTTAAACTTGGGTATCATCAAAACGTAGCTGAGGATGATCTAAGTTTTCTCGGAGGAGAGTAACAGATAAATCTGGCCTGCAAGTAGGTCAGGCCAATGTTATATAAGGCTTTGAAAGCTATGCATAAAGCTCCAATGCAGTTTGGTCAGATCCTGAGAAACAGATTAGTATTCAGGATTTTTTAACACCACCCAAGCGACTGAATCCTGCAGCATTCGTAATCTGTATAGAAGTATTTTCTGAATGTTCAGAAACAGAGCATTACCATAATCTAGTTTTGACAAGACTAAGGTGGTGACAACAGTTTTCTGAAGTTCAGGAGGAATGAAAGGAAACATTTTCCTAATAGTTCTGAAGATAAAAATACAGAGGAGAATAGGGCATTAACCTGACATGTCAAATTGATGTAAAAAACCATGCCTATAATTCTAACCTTACCTACTGGAGAAGGTAAAGAGCCCATTACCTGAGACCTCGAAGTAGGGGACCAAAAAGAAGTATCTCTACCCAGTAGTAAAACTTCAGTTTTTTATAATTCAATGTTAAACAGTTAGCCCTCATCCAGTCATCTATTTGTTTCATACAAGAGTTAAATCGAATAGCTATTTCCTCTTGATTACTGGACAAGGGCAGGCTAGGTGCAATGACTTTCGATCTTCAGTCTAACGCACCGCATCACCTACTGTTTCTGTTTGCCTCCCCGGGGCGCCCGCTGACATTCTGCGAGGCTGCGCAGCGCTGGAGCGGTCTGGATATCCGCTGCGGGGCCTCGAAGGTGCTGGGAACTGGAGCTGCGGGACGCGCGGCCCCTGTGATCACGCGAGGACCCGGCGCCGCTTTGCAAGGTAGACCGCGGTGTGTGCGTGGTCGGCGGCGGCGCCTGACCGGATGTGCCCCGGTGCTGCCTGAAGGCTCCAAGGATCCAATCTACATTGTGGGGAGATTAGTGCTGCGCCCTTGAATCCACGAGGGCCTGTCGGCTGCGTGGTGGCTGGGGGGCGCCCTGATGCGACCTGCTGGGCTTTCTGCTACGCTAATACGACCCCCTAAATCGTGGGAGCTTTGATCGGGGGTGCTTCCCTTTGCTGGAGCGAACGTCTGGAGTCATTGGGGCAAATCTTCTGCGCTGGGGACGGACGGACGGGCTTGAGGCCACAGTGAGTTGAGCTGTCCCTCAGGTTTGGCGAAGCCTAGTCCAGCGCCTCATACTTCTGATTGCATCTCCTCGTAGGCACTGGCTACATCGCTGGATGGTGGACGACACAGCATAGACAGTGCAGCACGTTAGCGCCTTGCCTTTGACTCCGGGTGATCGCATCTCTGGCCACAGAATCCCTGACCCTGCAACAGCCCCGCTGAGGCACAGGAGACTCTCCACCACACGCTCCAGTGTCGGCCGGGCTTGGCGGCTCCTCTCCCTGAATGGGTCCGGGACCACAAGGACCAGTAGCCCTGCAGCCCCGCAGCAACGCCCCCGCCAGCGACTTCACAGCGCGCCAGGAGGCGCTATAAAACAACGACTGGTCCCTCCTCCCGCGAGGACAAGGGCAGGACCGTCTGAGGCCGCCGTGGGCCGGCGTGGGTGGGGCTGGACTCTCGCCACTCTGTTCCTGTGCGGAGCCACGATCAAAGCCACTTCACGTACTGCTCATTCAGACCACCCAGGCAGCACCTTCGTGAGTACCCTTGGCCTTTTGTCTTGCTTGTATCAATAGGTCTGGTTACTACATTCCATTAGTAAAATCTTGACATTGATTCATACTCGCGCAAAAACTATGGAGAAGCGTATCTGCTCCGCGGGGACTTTGGATGCATACCTTCTGCGGGCTGACTCAATTATAAGTAACGAAATCAACCTCATAGAACGTAGACTGTCCATCGAACCGTCACACCCACTCCCGCCTAGCCACTCCTCTCACAGTACAGTTTCTTCCCCTCCTAAAATACCTCACTCTAGTACCCCATCCATACCTTTCTCCCCAACCACCCAAATCCCATCAGCCAATAACGATACTAACTCTCACCCCAGTACTCCCTCCTCTAAGGGCCCACAAACGCGAGGAAAATCGAAACATCTCCAAGTCGCATTAATAGGGAAAACCCAGAAAAAGCCTAGGGCAATTAAACAACGTACCAACTCCATTAAACCAAAAACGCTAACTCAGGGTACTCAAACTGATCCAGGGGAATCCTCCGACATTGTTCAGTCCTACTGCAAAGAAACTCTACCTGTCCCAAACCCACTACCAACAGTCCATATTCAACTTGAAGACTTGGGAAACATCCTCGCTCAAAAATTGGACGATATGGCCTCCAGTCTCTTTGCTAAATTGAAGGAATTACTCAGTTCCTTTGAGATCAAGCTGACTCAATTCCTAGTCTCTAAAGAACCACACAGTCAACAACCCCCACCTTCTCACCCTCCTTCAATTTCCCCCACTGATGCTACAACTAAGGTCACTCATCAAAAAGATTCATTTTGCCAACCCGGGAAAAACAACCCGCTTAATGGCATCCCGCATCCACCTCTTAGTTTAGCAACTAGCAGGAGTCTGGCAGATAATAACCTACCCACAATACACCTTCCACAAAAAAATCCTTGCACACCTACTTACCCCAATAATCCCATCAATAGGTCTTATTCAAATCTAGCTCATCCAAACTTGCCGCCCGCCACTTGTCCATACATAGTGGTTTTAACTGGAGTCCCCCCCCTAGACCCAGGAGTGACAGAATCCTGGCCTTCCCTGAGAAATAAAGTGGTGGATTGGCTTGTTAAACATAGACATTACAAAGTCCATAACACAAATCAAATTATCATGGCACGAAGAACAGATTGGATTGGCCCCTCAGAAAAAACGATTCAGGGAGACTGCATCATCGTGAACTTTAGATCTCCCAGACTCGCCCGTTCCATTTTAGTGCAAAAAGAGGATCCCTTCCTCAATTTAACTTCAATCTCTTCCCTTCCTCTTGTTTTTTTCTACCGCCCATCCATTTATCTACCTAATCCTTCGAATGGCTCAATATTAACGGAAAACAGATTTAATTCTCTATCGCAAATTGAGGAAGTTGATTGACTACTCCTGGCTACAAAGTCCCCTCACACTCTTAAATCTGTCCAACCCCCCAGCAAAAAACCCCCTCAACCAAACTCTTATTCAGATGTAGTACTCCCCCCAACGAGTAACTCATCATCTCTATTTCCTTCTCACTTTTTAATACTTCCCACTTTCCCCCAACCACCCCTACCCGCTCTCTTAACTTCTACAGACATTCAAGTTAACCTACAAAGTACTTCTTACATAGACCCCAATCTAATCCCAACCCTCGAGGTCCCTCTTGCTACTCAAATAACTCCACAACCCACCTCATTAAATATCCCCGCAAAACTTTTTTCACTTAGCCTAATTTTTTGGAACATTGCAGGCCTTCTCTCTATAATTCATAACGAGGGCTGGCTAGATTTCGTTAGGCGCCACGACATTATCTGCATGCAGGAAACCTGGGCTCTTTTTTCTACTCACTTAAATGGTTATAAAACCTTTTTTTCCCCTGCGCTTCCCTCGCCCTCAGGGCGGGCAAAGGGAGGCTTAGTGATCTACATCTCTAATCTCATTCCAGGTCAATTCACCAATGTACTAAAATCTGAATCCAACTACCAGATTATATCCATCATAATAAATAAACACACCCACGTTCTGATTGTTAACTTTTATAATAACCTGCAAGACCCAAAATTGACAGGTTTGCTGCAAGAAATTCGATCTTTTCTCATGGAATACCTTCAACAGCCCCAAGTTAACAATCCCTTCTTGATTTGGGGGGGAGATTTCAATTTACCACTATGCGAGAAAAACAAGATCACCTGTGGTTTTATGGATTCCAACGAATCCCCTGCTACTCATTTTTCCCACTCCACCAAAGGCTCATTGATGAATCAAATTATGTCCTCTTTGCAAATTACTTTCTCCAATGAACTATCAACTCCACCCATTAAGCTGACCCCAACATATCACGGTAGAGGCGCTATGACTTGCATAGATTTTATACTTCTGTCTTTCAGTGCAGTCAACTTGATTACAAATTTTACCACTCATGATTGCATTTACAGCGATCACTTCCCTATCTCCATCACTCTGAACCTACCTGGTTCTTCCACTCATACAATAAACTCACTACATCAGAATAACCTCACAATGAACCGACCAAATGGCTACGCCCTAAAATGGTCCTGTATCAACCCTGAAACAATTCTGAAAGAGCTCATCACAGGGAACAGAGCAGCCTTTACATCTTGCCTGGCGGACTCCTCCTCTCCCCTTGAGGTATTAACAAATTTCCAGATCATTGTAATAGAGATCAATAAGGCCCTAACCATTCCCCCCAAACCTAAAAAGAACTCCATATTTAGCTGGTTCAATTCCACCTGCTCTAAGGCTCACAAAGCACTCAAACTGGCGTTAAAGAAAGTCCCGAGAATCAAATCCGAGGTCGCCCAAGCCAGAAAATTCTACCGCGAGTCCTTAAAGAAACGTAAAACAGAATTGAAAGAAGAACTTTGGTCTGCCCTTCACAAAAGCTCTAAAGTGAAGGATTCTTCAGCTTTTTGGGAGGTAATTAACTCATCCTTCCTTTCAGGCCCAAAAAATCGCAACTCCCTAGAGGTGGCCATACCGGAGCAAGAATGGATCAATCACTTTTCCCATATATTCAGCTTAACTCACCCCTTTCCATCATCTCCAAATTTCTCCGCGCAGGATATCCCAGCCTCTACTTATGAGTCGCACCCCACCCCCCTTGAATTCACCCTGGATGACATCACTTTAGCCCTGAAAGCCAGCAAGGGGGGAAAGGCTCCAGGGCCGGATGGGGTTCCCGTAGACTTATATAAGTCCAACATTGATCTGTGGGTTCCCCTTTTATCTAGAGTACTGAATGCATCCAGCGAGACAGGTCCAATGGACTCATGGTCCGAGTCCATACTGGTTCCAATATTTAAAAAGGGGGACCGCAACAGCCCGACTTGTTACCGTCCTATCTCGTTGCTTGATTCCCTCGGTAAAGTGGTGGGTCGTGTTCTACTTGACCACCTACAATGCTGGACAGACCACAATAGTATCATCTCCGATCTACAATACGGCTTCAGAGAGGGTTTGGGAACAATCGACCAGGTCCTGAACTTAGTAATGCTAAGAGGAAAGTATGTGAACGCAAAGGGAGGCAATTTCCATATGGCCTATGTCGACCTTTCCGCAGCGTTCGACTGCGTTTCACACGCAAAACTATGGTCAATTATGTTGGACATAGGGGTGGATAAGACCATAGTCAATTACATCCGTGAACTCTACTCTGGCGCCACCGCCAAAGTGAGGTTCGGTACAGGGGGCCAACTCTCTTCATCTTTCAAGGTAGAACGGGGAGTAAGACAGGGCTGCGTCCTGGCCCCCTTCCTTTTCACCATCTATACAAACGGCTTGGAGGCAGCCATGCTGGAAGGGAGCCAGGACCTACCCCTGATCAAAAACCGCCCAATCCCGGCATTATTATATGCCGATGACGCGGTAATTCTCGCCCGCACACCGCTAGAACTCCAACGCTCCCTGACCCGTTATTACAACTTCATGTCCACTCTTGACCTAAAAATCAATCCACATAAAACTTTCATCATGTCCTCTGGCAAAACATCACTAAAGGGCCTAGGCATCTTTATCACCACCACCAAGATAGAAAACACAACAACTTATCCCTATTTAGGAGTGGTAATAGACAACAGGGAGACCTGGAAAAGGGCAATTGAGTCGAGAAACCATCAGTTTTTAAAGGCCACAATGGCTCTAGTGTCCTTTACCCAGAGACTCGGAAAGAGATCCCCGAAAGAAATCCTGGAAATTTACCGCCCAAAATGTATTACAACTGCTATCTATGGTGCGGGTATCTGGGGTCATGCCCGAGTAGATTCTATCCAAAAAACAGAAAAATCCTTTATAAGATATTTACTATCACTCCCTCATACCTCACCTACCTACGCCTGCCACCAAGAACTTGGAATGCCATTCATCACCGACCTCATCCGACTACAACCAATTCTCCTGTGGCACCGCATCTGGACCTCAGACAAGACGTCCTTAACCAAAGAAATCATTACTGATTGTCAACAGTTGGACCATTCTGAAAAAATTCCCTGGCTAAATTACGTCCGTAACTTCCTCAATGACTTGGGTTACCCTAATTTCTATTCAGCACCACATGACATGCTAAGACTTTCCCGCAAATCACTCAAGGCGGAATGTCTAAAACATCTTGACAATCTCCGGTTAACAACAGAAGCAAATAAATCTTCTGTCCAGCATTCCATATTAATCCAAACTTCTTTCAAAATTGAGCCTTATTTGTCTTCTTGTTTTCCAATTCACGATGTTTTCCTACTCACCAGATTCAGATTTAACAATTTCCACCGACTAATTACCTTTCCCAACCCAAATGACTGGTCAAGGGTTCTTCCCACGTGTCCCTGTGATGACCTTTCTCTACAGTCCCTTTTGCACGTTACTTTTTTTTGTAAATATTTTACTGAACCTAGAAAACGGTGGCTGAAACCTGTTTTGAATCAATTGTCAATACGTGAATGCCGTCCAGCATTATTGGCCCTTCAAATGCTGGAGTCTCCTGCAATTTGTTTTAATATTGCTATGTTCTTAAAACTTTGTATAAGGCACAGATCAAATCTTTAAGCACTAAACATCCAGTCGTTCCCACTTCTAGTTATATGTCAACAAATCTTATAAAACACACAAATCAATCTTTCATAATTACCGTTCATATTTTATCTACAATTTTTGCTGATAATCAAGTTCCTACTGACCTCTGACCTGTTCAGCTTTCTCTGTGATCAATTATATTTATTCCGAAAGGGACTGGTTCGTTAGATTTTTGTACGCAATGTCATTACATGAATTTTATAAACTTGCTGTATTTGTTTTATTTGTACCTTGCTTTTATGGATGTGCCTTGCTTCCGAATAAAGCTTTTATTGATTGATTGATTACTGGACAATGACATCACAATCTGGGTGTCGTCTGCGTATGAAACAGCAGAAAAGCCAAAAGGTTTAATGAGCCTTGCCAGTGGGGTGATGGACAGATTAAAAAGGGTAGGGCTCAATGACGACCCCTGCAGCACCCCACTTGGCGATCTGAACACCTCAAAAGTAAAATCCCCTAAAGGGAGATGCTGTTCACTTTCTGAGAGGAACGATATCAACAGACTAAGAGACTGATTTGCATATGGCTGGGTTCAAACTGGAACGGCATAGTGAGCATAAAAACGATGGATTTAGGCCCAGATCTCTGTACTGGGGTGAATGTATGACATTGTTCTGCATTCTGTCCATCTACTGTTGTTTTTGCAATTGTTGCCCCGAGTGGGAAGGGTATGCCCAGACATGGGTCGCGTGCTCTCCATGCCACTGGAATCAAGCTATCCTGGCTGAAGAGGGGTGAAACTCCGAAACCGGTCCTAGGATGCTTGTTTCCAGTCCAGGGAGGACCTGGCATGGCAGTTCGGGCTGGACTGTACCCATGAGGCACAGGGTCAAGACTGATTTGCATATGGCTGGGTTCAAACTGGAACGGCATGGTGAGCAAAAAAGCGATGGATTTAGGCCCAGATCTCTGTACTGGGGTGAATGTATGACATTGTTCTGCATTCTGTCTATCAACTGTTGTTTCTACATCCTTATAACCATCTCTTCTTTTGCAACATGAGTACCATCATTTACTTCATAACAACAACCACTTAAATTAACAGCATGCACAACTGTATTCTCTTGGAAATAGCTTTGCTCATTGGAATAAGGTTCTTTACTAGATGGATGCTTCAATTCACCTTTACAAAATTTGCAAAAATGTGTTCTATTAATAAGCCTTTTTCTAGCACTTCTTTTCTTCATACAGAACACTGTTTTCTGTAGTGTACTTATTTTGTTCACTATTAATATGAATACTTTCTTCTTCAAAGCAAATGCTTTCTCTAGAGGACTCTTAATATATTGCTTATGCTTAAATGCACCACTTCTCCTCTTATATTTCTTCATTCTTTACTGCAACTTCCGTATTACCCTATCGAGAAATATTTTCACTCTTAACTCCTTAAAATGTTTCTTTCTTCATGACAAACTCAATGATTTCTTAGTACATTTCCTACTTTGTGACACACATTCTCTTTTTTTTTTTCACTTGATGTGCAAATTCCTTTTTTAGATAAGTCTGTACTCTCAATCTGCATTTTATGCACATTGTTCTCAGAAACTGTTTAGTATTCTTACCAGCTTCTCTTTTTTTCCTCTGCACATTTTCCACCTTACTTTGTTTGTCTGTGTCATTTTGAAGTTGATAATACTGAAGCCTCTGTTTCTTTCCTCTTCGCACTTTGTCAGGCATTGTAGATTTTCTTGTTTTTCAAAACTGTATATCTGGAAAAGTAATAAACAATAAAGTCAAGATTAAATCATGTAATTATTATTACACTAAGTAACTAGTTTATTTCTGAAACAATAGAACATATTAATAGAGAGTGTAAGAGTCTGTATGGGTATGTAAATGGGTATAGGAGTATCTGCATAGATATGTGGGAGGGTGAAAGAGTATCTATATGTATATGAATGGTTGTGACTGTGTCTGTATAGGTATGTGAAAGGTGTTGACAGTCTATGAATGGATATATGAGAGGAAGTGAGAGCCTGTGAATGGGTATCTAAATACATGTAATGGTGTCTACATGGGTATATGACAGTGTGTGTGAGGCTCTCTATGGGTGTATGAAAGATTATCACACTATCTGTATGGGCATCCAAAAGGGTATGACGGTCTATGTATGGGTATCTGACAGAGTGTGAGAGGCTCTCTATGGGTATATGGCAGGATGTCTGTATAAGTATGTGAAATGGTAATAAAATAATTCTCAATGGTTATTTGTGAGACTGTGAGAGACTCTGTATGGGTATTCATGTGTAAGAGGGTCTGACAGGGTATAGGAGTATGTGTGAGGGTGTGAAGGTGTGACAGTCTCTGTATAGGTATGTAAATAGACATACAGGTGTATACATGTCCCTTACTTACAATCCCTGCTCAAATATATATTTTAGGACACACATTACAACGAATTTCATTCGTTGTGCTGTGGTTTTGATGATTAAGCTTTTTCTTAACTCTTTTGTGTAAGAAGGGCATCTGACCTAGACATGTCTCCCCCTTGTCCCCCTTGTCGTGATGCATGTCTCCTACTAAACATTCAGCAAAGATAATGAACACTATATTATTACACTTGGTTTAGCCACATTTGTAAAATGTACATGCTACATATGTGTACTGGTATGTCTAGGTTTGTACGTGGTAGTTCTAACATTTTTATTTATTTGGGTGTAGCAAACAAAGCAATGAAGTAATCAAATAAAAGATGTCAGTGGTGCACCGTGAATGCTTTAGATGCTGAGGCACATCATCTAATTCAGAAATGATACTGTTAGTTTACTGCACCCCCAGGGGGCATCAAATGTGACTTTAATGATGTAATTAATATGCCTGGATTTATCATCTGATGTTCTGAGGCAACACTTTTGTTGCATATGTGATATGTTTGTGCTTTGAAGATATTTCAGAAAGGTGGTTAAGGACTCCTAAGCAGTTAAAGAAGAGATAAATATAGAAAAAAACATGACATCTGGCCAACTAATAAAATATACCAATATTTAAGCGGCAATCGAAAATGATATTGACTTTAATTCGGTTTGGAATGCAGTACTGTTCTTACAATGTTTATTATCGTTCATTTCTGATTCTAGGTTTATGTAAATGACGGTTCAGCTCCTAACACAGATTTCATGAATATTGTAATCAGTTATGCACTTAATGGGATTCGGTGCTTGAATAATGCATGCTGTACACCAGGGCATCTAACAAACAGTTTCTATGAGGAAGTTGACTTTGTATTCTGGGACTGAAAACAGCGCTTTTTCCGAAGAATAAGCCAGCCCAGCAGGGATTTTCAGCATGCCCAAACGCTAACATTCAATATGCAATACTGTTTTTTATGCTATGAAGCAGTTGCCGTATGCCATTTCAGGGTAAATGTTGGTTTCGTTGCCCAAATGCAACTATTGCTGGTACAATAAAATCAGCCACACATGCTGCTGTATTTTTTGTTCTTCCTGCGTAACCAGAAGGGCACCAAGATGACCTCTACATATACTAAGGCAACCTCAAATGCAATTTGGGCATTAGGAAGCTAAAACTGAACTTTGGGTCTGATTGGCCAAAGGCACTCAGAATGTACTGACAAACAGCATGTCAGCAATATAGAACAAACCTGGAAGCCGTTCGCATATTAAAAGTCCGGCTTCTGAGGTTAGAAAAACAAACACATATTTCCCTCAGCCAGACTGTCAAGGACATCTAGTCTCCAATCACAGATTTTTTATATCAAAACGTATATTTATGGGTGTAATCGATGTGTTATTTTTAAAATACGACCCCCTGTTCCTGGAGTATATCCTGAATGTTTTCTACTGCCTCAATGCACCTGGGAGCGGTAGGCATTCAGCCTTCAACCCAATGATCACTGCTACAAGAAACCACTGCTACTAATCCTCATGAGGTATGAGCAGAACAGGTAGTTGGACTGGCTGCACTGTAGGGTATTGCATTTACTGCACAGCAGAATGTTGCGCCTGATCTTTAGTCGTACTCACTGTCATACTCACTGTCTTTACCATCTCCTTGTCCAAGAACAAGAAGGGAAACACCGCCATCTACTCCATGACCTGCCCTTCATCTTAAGGTTACATAGAGTGCATCACCAGACCCCCCAGGAGGAACAAGGCACTGGGAAGATTTTAGTAAGCATAGTAGACAGTGAGGAGGGTGAACCAGTCATTGTTTGTGTCAAGAGCAGCTTTGAGGAAGTGAATATCACCTATATTCAGCCTCCTTCGGTACCCCCAACACCTGTACCTGCCTCCATCTTTTCAAAAAACCAAAACATTCACATTCACCAGGCTGGGCCTAGTCCATCCTAAGCAAAAGTAAACCAAGCTCAGTTCTACCAATAGTTCTGGGTTTAGCTACAGTATGAAACCCTCGTCCCCAAATTTGAGATTTCCAGTGAGGCTGAATGAGGAGCACTTTGGAGACTACATAATGTGCCACAAATGTGTCATGGAAAGCAAGGCTGACATGAGGGGACTGGGGACCCACTGACACAATTGGAACAAAATGTGCACTCATATGGGCACGATTTCTAGTGGTGCTAATGCGACAGAAAACCTGAACTGATAGATTATGATGATGAAGTATAGGCAGTTGTTAGGACAAGCAGCCCTGCTGCTCTGTGTGCCTTCAGCAGCCAAAGGAAAAGGGGATAAAATGGACACGCTAAAGCAACCAAGCAGCATACCTCCCCGGAAGTCTCTCCATGTGGAATCATCACTAGAAAATATTATCAAGACTAAGTTCAGCAACGACATTCCGTACCACCAAACCCCTATCTGATCCATTGATCCAATAGGAAACTGGATAAACGTTTGGTGCATGCCTTCCTTTCATTTTCTTTGGTGGAAGAAGAGGGGTTTCTTTGATTTGTTGAGGCTCTTTGATGAAACAGAAGGTTCCAAGCCAGACCTACTTCTCAATTGCCACTTTGGATGAGCCGCACTATCAAGTTTAGGATTTGTTTCTGATGTATTGAAGAAGAGCACTGTGCAGTAGATCCATCTCAATACGTATACATGGACCAGTTGTAATTCTGCATATTCGATGTGCATTATTGCACACTGACACTGGATCTCCCAGAAGAAAAAGCAACAATCAGCGCCTTCAGTACTGATGCTTTTAAGACACTGTTGAGCATTGAACCATGAAGAAAGTACACTCAGCTGTCAAAACCATGGAAGAATTCAATGACATCCATGAATGTCTTGAACCCATAGGGTCTCAGGATTTGATTGATTGCCACTGGCAATGGCAGTAGCCATGGCAAATGAAGGACATTTCTGAGTGCTCTGTTCAGCCCATTGCATCATCCTGATTGTGTGGGGCTTTCCCAAAAAGCAAGAAGTACTTTAAAATATATTGTTCACAGTAGCCGGTTTTACAATAATTTAAGCCATTTCTTTACTGCCCAGACCAGCTTGTAGGTCATTTATCCTGTTATTAGAGTCCCCGTAAAAACTCTCATATCGAGTTTGTAACCCCTTGGAACGCCACATTATGCATGATGCAACATCTTCTTGACCACTACAAATCTATTTAAGGAGAGGAGATGCAGCTGGCAAAGCAATGTCAATGGAGGTTTAATATTGGGGATTATTAGGGAGACCATGATCAAAATACGTTCACCCTTTAAAACTTTGAAATAGGAAGGCTGCAAGATAGATTGTACCATGAGCCAAGTCATTCCATTGGTGCACTTGCTGTAGACCCATTTGCATAAGGGGGAACAAACATTTACCAGGGTTAATGGTGAAGCTGCTGGAAGGGTCAACACCTTAATTATTAGTCTGGAGAGAAAGACTAGGTGGAAATTAGTGACCGTATTTTCTGAAAGGTGCACTTGTCCCACTGTACTACATCTGTGTTACAAACATGGGCTGTATAATTATGTTCGCTATGCAGCCCTGCATGTCTCTATTCATACAATTTGGATCAGCAAGCAAGTGCCTGAACTTGAAAGTGAAAGACTGCAAGTGCTAAGGCTAAGGGAATCTTGAAAGCTGTCTTACCCTATCTTTGGAGATCACAGTGGATTCGTCATCACAATATCTCAACAACAGCAGCCACAACTGGGAAAAAAGAACACCTTTCTGAGTCGTGTCATCTGGTAAAAACACCAGCAGCACCACTAGAAACATTCTCTATGTTTGGTTGCCTTTTAGAAGTTCCAGATCTTACATCAAGTTTGTAGATTCAGAAAACCCAGAGAAGACAAAATGTTAATGACAGCAATAATGTAGCTATTACAGTACTACTTGGTTGACCAAAGAAGACTCCCCAAAAATCAAGAGAAATGTATTTGTTTGCTTGAGAAAAAAATAAACAGTGGTCAGAACCTAGTAGACTTACTATAACACATCTATCATGCTCTGGACCCAGTGTAGCTTCTGAGCAGGTTTCTGTGTGGCTTGGTCAGTTGCCTTAGTCAGAAGGAACTGTTTGTCTTCTCAAAATCAGGAGAGAATTTTGATGATCAAAATGAATAATCATGTCATCCCAAACAATGATAGAAGACACAACTTTGAAAATGGAGAAGTAGAATGATTCCTCATCCTTTAGATTCAGCCACTGAATATGTAGGTGAACTTACAGGACTGATCACAATAATAAACCACTACTTCAACTGCACAGAACTAGTCTGCTCAGTGTGCAGGACACAGACAGGCACTCAAGTACAGTTATTTAGCCTGGTGACAAAGAAAAATAATTCAAACTACAAGTTCTCCAAAGCTTTCCCAATGAACAATGGCCTCTGGAATGGATGCTGCTCTTTCCTGAGAAAATCAGATGCCACTCTTGTCTAACCTTTAGTTCCCATGCACAGTTGTCATTGAAGATTCAGCTTTCTGCATTGCTATTCTGTGTGTGACTTGCATGGAAAAAAGATCCCCATAGATACTATACTGATTGGAAACATTAAACTTGTACTAATTATTTAATGCAAAATTATTAATGTGCTGCATATGAGGGATTAACCAACACTTACATGTTTAAATGTGTAAGTGATTCCGAGCACATACATCTACATGTTTCTGGAAGTGGTACTTGACTGTCCTCTAGTTTGATTAAATACCATTGAATTTTCCTGTAATCTCTTATCTGTTCTGAGACCTCTCATTTTAGTCTATCAGTCTTAATTGCTCTTATCTCATTCAACAAGTCTGATTCTTATTGGCGGAGAGGAAAGCTGCACGTGAAAAGCACAAAGAAATCAGAGGAGGACCCATTTCTGGCTACATACGTCCTTGGGAAAAGAGATGTAGAGACACACACCTCTGGTTTAGAAAAAGGTGATTTATTTGAAGTGTTGATTGCTAGTGCCTCAATTGACAAATGCAAAGTAATTAATGTGGTGTATATGAGGGGCATAACTAAACTAACTTTTACATTTGTTAGATGATCACTCATTCAGGTTATTTGCTGCTACCTGTCTGGGGGTTGTATTATGTGTGACTTTAGTTAACAATATTTAATGACAGTGTGTGAGAAATTGAGTTGTTAGTTAATGGAAGTCTGAGCCCTGGCCAAGCAACAGCCACATTCCCTTGCAGAGTGAACCAAAAAAAGTCACTAATTTAACCTGCGCCTATCCCTGGGTAGCTTGGCACAAAAAGCAGTCAGGGGGTAACTTAGAGGCAATGTGGAAAATATTTATGCAGCACACAAGCAGTAACAAAGTTAAAACACAAGCAAGAAAAATCTCAAACCAATTCCGAAAAATAAAAGACATGTTATTAAATTATTTCACACTAAAATGGCAAACATCCAAACAGTAGAACTGGACTTATGAATTTAAAAAATTTTTGTGTGAAAATTAGCGCCTAAAAGTTCAAAGCGACAACCGCGGACATCTAGTCATGAGAGACCAGGTAAAAATCAAAGAAATATGGCTGACTGTGGTAGAGCACGGCTCGGATAAAAGAAGTGAATTGGGCCTAGTCAGTGTTTACCTTTGGATTTAGGAGAAATTCTGAGAAGGTGAAGTTCATAGGGGCCAGGCTGCAGGAGGTGTCCAAGGAAGGGAGAGTTGTTTGGAGCAAAGCCGTGATAAAAATTTCTACATTCGAACTTAGTTGCTGAAATGGAAGTCGAAAATCTCCAGTGAAACGAGGCAGAGGTCTGCAGACCAAGACAGTTCCATAAGGTTTGAAACCCCTTTGGCAAACGAACACTGAATAGGATTTTCTGGTGCGGCGAAGAATGTAATGGGAGAATTCACAAAGTCAATCCGACCAGTGAGGCACCTCAGGCTGATAGACAATCAGGTTTGTCCCAGTCTCCTACTGGTTTTCAGAACATTTTAGCTTTTTGCCCATCTGGGCACCTTTAGCACCACAAGTAAGGACCCAGGACTGGTGAGAAACCTCTTGGGGGTTCAGGACTCACTCAGGCTTTGTCCAGGTGTGGCTTCAAGATGGTGGGAGCCTTTTATGTGCCTTTGACTCTGAACAGGAGGCCAGCAAACTAGCCCTTGCAGTCACTCTGGTAGTCCTGGATGCAGGTGAAGATGTAGGGCTCAACAGCAGGGCTGGCCGCTGAGGATTAAAGGCAGACTCCAGGCAGCAAAGCAGTCCTTCCAGGTACAGTAGCAGTCTGACAGAGTGCACAGCCTGTCATAGCAGCAGGCGGTCCTTTGAGGGTCCTTCCGCAAGTCCAGTAGTGAACCGAAGAGTGGGTCTGAAGGTCCTATTTTTATGCCCTGGTGCCCTTCGTCAGGAAGGTGGGAGAATCATCTGGAAATGTTCTTTGAAGTTCATGGAATTTCCTGACTCCCCTGCCCTGGCTCCAATCTGGTGGCAGTGACAATACAGGGTTGTTAGGCCCTTTATGTGAAGGCTGAGCACAAGCTAATCAGTTGTAAGTGAGGCAAGCCTAATCCCTCGATTGTGTGACTGTCTGGGAGGAATTCACAAAGTCTAACTGTCAGCTACACCCACACATGTAACCGGTTGCAGATACAAAAGCTAAGGGAATCTAAATGCCAACTTTCTAAAAGTGGCATTTTCAAAAGTGTAATTAAAAATCTGACTTTAACATTAAAGAGGGTTGATCATTACAAGTCCATGTTAACAAACATGAAATAACTACCTACTCCCAATTAGGAATTACAGCATATTAAATGTAACAAGGAATCTCCAATGTTATCCTATGAGAGTGGTAGGCCTTAAAGTAGTGAAAAAACAAATGTATGAGTTTTTTATTATCATGACATGTAAAACTTATAAGTATATGTCCAACTCAAACATTTTAACACACCACCCTGCCATATGGGCTACCTAGCACCTACCTTAGTGGTGACTTATAAGTAATAATACAGGAGTTTGAGACTTGGCAAGGGAGTTTAAACACCAAGTTGAAATTACAGTTTAAAGTGCATTCAGACTGCAATGGTAGGCCTGAGACATGTTTTCTCTATAGTATTTATATTGCCAAATGCGATACAGTGCGCGCAACAAAATTAATTGTATTTATTTATTTAGCTACTTAACTCTGTTTGGCCATATGCTGTAGTTTACTCCCCCCACCCTGCCCCTCCCCCACCTCCCCCACCCCGCCCACTACCCCGCAGCAGTCCCTCCATGAGCCGCTACTGTACTCCACTACTAATGTATTCCAGCATTTGACGACTTCTGTACTTTCAGGGCTGGACAAAGCAGTGCTGTTCCAGGACGACATCTTGGTTTTCAGAGAGGATGCGCAGGAGCACAATCGAGTGTTGGATCAAGTTTTGTCTCGCAATGATAAAGCAGGCCTAACCTTGCTTAAGGTGAAATGCAAAT
The DNA here is from genome assembly GCF_964204655.1 of Triturus cristatus. NCBI lineage: Eukaryota > Metazoa > Chordata > Amphibia > Caudata > Salamandridae > Triturus > Triturus cristatus. The sequence goes on from NC_140581.1 coordinate 756,798,238, forward strand.
TTATGGTACATGAGGTAGACTATTTGGGGCATTTAGTGACAAGGGAAGGTGTGCAGCCAAAAGCAAACTTAGTCAGTACCATTGTGAATGCTCAAGTGCCTCATGATAGAGAGACCCTAAGATCCTTTATGGGCCTTGTTGAGTATTATTTAAAATTTGTACACAATTTTGCACAAAAGACCTAACCATTGAGGGAATTGTTGAGGAAAGGGAAGAGATTCAGATGGAGCAAACAACAACAGTCAGCCTTTTCCATGGGTAAGGATAACATTGCACATGCTGGGGTGTTGGCTCCATTTCACAATGGGGCTAAAACGATTGTTACAGTGAATGCAAGTGCAGTAGGAATTGGTGCGTTTTTACACAGACACATGGCAAGGAGGAGAAGACGGTTGCATTTGCCTCACGTTCGATGACTGAAGCGGAGCGTAATTACTCTGTGATTGAGCGTGAGGCACTTGCAGCTGCATGGGCCACTAATCATTTCAGAGTGCTCCTGTGGGGTAGTGAATTCCACTTACATACTGACCATTAACTACTACTTACGATATTGGGGCCGGGTGGTACCAAGAACTTTTCAGGGAGGTTGGCAAGACTTGCAGTAAGGTTACAGGAGTTTGACTGCAGAGTCGAGTACGTTCCAGGGTTAAGGAATCGTGTTGCAGATTGCGTGTCAAGATTGCCTGACAAAGTGGACGTTGTAAGTGAGTTGCCCACTCAGGAAGTGGTGGCGAATGTTGATGATGCCAGAGAGGGATTTGCTTGTGCTATTACTAGGGAGGAGAGGATCAAGGCGATGAAAGGTGAAACCACCTTGAAAGGGGTTGTACACTTGGTGAGAGGGAGCGTTGTGTTTATGAGGGATGTCACAACCACTTCCACCAATGGGGTGTTGAGTGCTATATTTAAGAGGGAAGGGGTTCCTTCTGTGTTACTGACAATGGCACTCAATTGACCTCACAATAGATGAATATGTCTTTGTATACCCTGGGTGTCAAACACACACGGTGTTCTTTGTACAACCCGCAAGGTAACGGTTTAGTTGAGAGGATCAACAAAATGGTGAAGGGCACTATGCAGTTGGCACATAGTGCGTGGTTGTCTGTAAAAAGCGCTGTAAGTGAAATGTTGTAGGCTTACCACACCACTAACAATAGCACCTCTGGATAAAGCCTATTTGATTGATGCGTGGTAGGTCTCCAGGGACTAAACTGATACCATCATGGATGCAGGAGAGTTGTAGATGCTTTATTGATATAGGTCAAGGTAAAGCCTGGGGGGTGTAGTAAGGTTTTGAGCAACTTCAGGGGGCCTTACAAGAGTCAAAGCTGTTGGAGGTAATTGGGTGAAGTTAGAAAATGGCCAGACGTGGAATCTGAGGTGTGTCGCCCTTTATCAGAGACAGGATGATGTTCATGAGAGGTCTTTGGAGCAAGGTGAGTTGCAGGATTTAAGTTCAACTGGGTTGATGATGGGTGATGGGGAGTTTTCGAGTGCGCACACAAATGGAAGTTCAAGGGAAGCTGAAGGTGTTGGGCCAAATGTTGGGAATGTGGTGGTAAGAGGAGGAGATGAGTCCGTGTGTACATCCTTGGTCAGGAGGGAGGTAAGGGAAAGAAGAGTTCCAGTCTATCTGTGGGACTATGTATGTTAATGCCTCTCGTGTTTGACACATCTGCGGCTCCCTTGAACCACTGTATCACTCAGAGTTCTCATCGTTTTCTTGGTTCTAGGGTTTTGGGCTGTTGTGTGTGTTTCGTTGTAGGTAGGTCACTGTAGTCTTGTTTTCTCTGTGGGTAATAATGCTTGTCTTGTCGGCATCTGTCTTTGTTGTTGTATAAGATGGGGAGATGGGTCGTAATCTGCTTAGGCACAGCTAGCTAGGCTGGGGCAGCAACCCTTTGTAATGTCTTTATGTTCTTACATGAGGTCACAGGGTTCTGGGGGACCGTTGGCCAGTTGATGTACCAGCTGGGCCTGGTGAAGCTGTGGTGTGGGGTTTACCTCTTTTTCAATAAACTTCTCTGGAAAGTAAACCAAGTCCTGTGGTGTGTTGGATCATAACACTAAGTCATCCCATCAGTACGCTGGACTTGTGAAAGAATACCAGGAGAACTGAATCACTACACTTCGAATTTGTTACCTGTGACAAGGACCTGAGGAGGTTGCCCCCTCTTCCACTTGAATTCCAAAGACAGAAAGATCTTCAAGGATTGGGCTGATTCCCGGATTCCGTGAGTGGCTTCAGGAATATAAAAAACTGAAAGGAACATTCCTGTGAAGACTCTCAGCTGACCAGTGGTGACTGGGCCTGTACTTGAAATATATTTGTCCTATGGCTGACACCCTGAAAGTCTCTACATGCTCCCCAGAGGTCCTGGTGGCCTTGGACATCTACTCTTGTGGTTGTTTGGGCACCAGAAGAACTTTGAGAACGTTTCAAAATATTTTGTTCCAGAGCTCCAAAGGTTCAAAGGCACAGACTGGGAAAAGTATCCAACTAGCTGTTTTTCCTGGATCTAATACAAGCTTCGTTCAACAAATATCTGGCTCTTGTCTTCTAACTGCGGAAATATACAATATTATGAAGGATGAAGCTACTCTATGTTGATTGTTATTGGGAGTGCTTTGGTACAGAGAAGTCATTTAACTTGGGTAGACATTGCTAATCCGGGATGAATTTTTCTGGATGATATTTTTAAAAATGGCGGCTGTGTTGCAGTGATGATGTAATATTTTAGGAACCATGAGACCTATATACTTCATTTTGGTGTCAAAACATAGGTTTTAGGGGTCAAGTAGTCGTAGAGAGACTGAAAATAACTTCTCAGAGCAACCCTTCTGCCCTTTTCCAAAATGACGCCTCTATAATGACATGTTTTAGCCATCATATTGGTAATTTACTTTAATATTGTTCAGGTTTTCCGTTAATTCAAATTTGTAAACATGAGTGAAGCTGGTGGTAGCAAAGAATCTTTACCTCCTGACAGAGTGTTGCTGACTACAAACTCTGAGGCCTCCTTCAACATAGAAAAATATGTCATATGCCAAACTAATCCAAAAGAAAAGCTAACATCAACTGCGGTTGGACAGAAGAGAGTTCGAGATGTAGCAGAAATACGGCTAGACAAAATTCACAAAAGATTGAAACTGATGGGTGAAGAGGATCAAATATTTTATCATTGTAACAAGAAGTCCTACAAATTGCATAACATAGAAAAAAGCCTGGAAAAGTTGCCAAAAAATAGCAGAAACCAGTGAATCACAACAAGAATCTGATTCTTCTAAAAGAGACGACAACCAAACCCAATGACCATCCACTTAGAAGATCAGTGGCTCCCCTCATCCTCCTCCAACAAATGATCAGACAGCAGAGGATGTTCAATGTGTTATATGTGGTTTAGACAGAACAAGGGAAAACAGGACTGATGAGAGAACAGAGTATATTGTAATTGAGTCTCAAAGGCCAAACATGTTTTATCTGCAGCTAGTTTCTTCCAGTTGAGTAGCTGATCTAAACAATGAGGTGAATGTATTTGTAGTGGATTTGTATACCCACCCGAACTGCATGAGTGCATACATTCGAAAATATGAATGTACAATGAGTTGCTAACAGCAACTTAAGAGCCAACCTTCAGTAAAGTTTGCACTCTCTGAAAAAGCTAATTAAGTTTTAAAGCCACTTTTGAGAGCTGAATACTGGTTCACACTCAGTGAGATGAGAAGAATATAAGTCAGTATTGAGAAAACTGTATTTATCCATAATAATGAAATTAAGATTATTCTGGTGAGAATGTACTATGCATCATTAGTTTTTGTCATTCTAACAAACAGAATGAGCCACTTATAGTGTTCTCAGCTCATTTTATTCCTGACGTTCTTGCTGCCTAAATAAGATCACAGGTTGCAGCAAAATCAACAGCAACCATTTTAAGAAATGTCCTGAAAGGTTTAGATTTTGCACTTAATGACAAGTTTTGTGATGCCCTAGAGCTCCACAGATCATAAGAGTAAACAAGAATGCCTGATGTTGTCTTTACATCGTTATTTAATATTAGCAAAGCAAGACTGTTACAAACTAAGGTTCTTGATTTCGGAAGAGAAGCAGACAACATTGATGATGGCTTTAAAGATATAAGCGAAGAAGTGGAAGACAATGCCATGAATTGACAGGCTTATGCTGTGCAAAAGTACTGTCTTTTCCAAATCATATTTTATGAATTACGTCATAACAAAATGAAAACTCTGCTACACATAAAGACTGCCCAAGCAATCTAGGACAAGTGCAAAAGTAGAGAGCTAATCACTTCAATGAATAGGATTGGTCTATCAACAAGTTATAATGACAAAGTACAGAGGAGGAACTTGATAGCAGCTCATGCTGTAAAATCTTGTGAATCCGACAACACACCACTTCCAATTCACTTTGCCAGGGAAGGAGTTACAATTGCTGCTCTTGATAATCTAAATTTTGAAAACAGCTCTTCTTTTTCCGGACCATCCAAAACACATGATCCTGTCATAGTGCTTTTTCAAGACTGCCAATGAATTAGCTGCTGGAAAACAAGCTGTGTCCGCTGTAGGCATAAACAAATGAAGATGCAAACTTATAACCCAACTGCCTTGCTAACGTGTACAAAATCACTACAAGCCAACAATACGACCCAGTCTATCAAAAAGTTTCAAAGTGGATGAGGACATGGATCTTCTTCTACTTGATGCTGTGGTCCACAAAGTTGATTTAACTGAATTTATAATATCGCTTGTTCAATGTGGACTGAAGGGTGAAGAAAGGCTAGTTCCTTCGTGGGCTGGAAAAAATTCTCTGATCCCCCAGAATACTGTGCCTCTGACGAAGGTTGGGTTTTTACCAGTAATACCATCTACAGTTACAAACAATGCACTAGTTTACACAGCTCTAAAGCATTTCCAAAATGTGCATGCTCAGCTTGAAGATCAGCCTATCCTGTTAATTTTCTGCGATGAAGGTGTTTACCGGATTGTAGCATGTCATTGTTATGAGCAATCCAGTAGAATTTGATGATCTTTATCCAATAATGGGCATTTTCCACATGACAAACGTTGTGGTGTGCATGAAGTTCTTAATGGATGTGGCATAGATAATGCATTTATTGAGGCAGGAATCATTGAAAGCAAAACTGCCCAATCAGTATTGAGTGAAACCCATTATGTTTGTTTGTTACATGATATGCTCATCATATCTGAGATTATAGAAACATTGCATTGTATTGCTTTCTGGAACTAGAATAACAAATTGGGTTATGCATAACTTATGTCAGATGTGAACAAGGAACAGGATGCCTCTTATTTGAAATACAAAATGCAAAGCCAGGCTATGTTCAATACAATAATTTCAAAATCAGATAACATGAAAATTTTGTAGAGTTTGTCAAAGAATGTTAAGCAAAATCAGATCTTTGCAAGTCCTGGGGACATGTTTTATACATGAAAGCTCTGGTGAAAAACTTGCTACATGCTGATTGGGAAGATGATTGGGAGCTGCACGTGAAGACTGTAGAGTCACTGATTACTGGGTTTTACGAATTCGATTGCATAACCTACCAGAGATATAGGTCCTGGTATCTGGAAAGAGTGAAGAAGTGTAAAAACCATACCTCTACAGAAAATTCCTCCAAAGACAGTTTGTGGTGAAAGACACAGAGGGAAGGTTCAATGCTGTGGCTCCAGATATGAAACTGGAACAGAAAAAGCTTCAAGGAAATTTTTGGTCAGGCACATAAAAGTCAATATGTTGCTCAATGGCAGCTAGTTTACCATGAAGTCCTTTCTATTTGTAATGTTTTCAGAGAGATGACAAAATCAAAAATGAATGGAACTTCGTGAAACAGTTCCTCAAAACGAACTTGTGGGAAAGAGAGGGGAATGTTTTAATAAACATGTTAATAGCCGTCTTCATTTCATGCAGCAGCAAAGAAACTCCTTTGAAATTACTGAGCCTGTGCGACTTCACAGCTTCGTGACCAAACAATATGTGGATAATGACATAAATACATATCTAATAGATGTCCTGGAAAATGGATTGAAAGCATACGCAGATATGAAGCAGGAGAGATTTGTATTGAAAGAGAAATAGCTGTTTGAACATAATCACTAAAGCTAAACCTACCCGCTTTAATTGCCATAGTAGGAGTTTCGTCCAACCAGTCACTACAAAACCTGTTACAAAGGAACTATTTTTGAAAGCACATAGAGAGATGAATGTTGCAAAAAAGGGGTGAATTTATCAAGGACATTTTGTTGCATGAGCTTCTTCCAACAAACACATTATTTGATGGAGACCCTGCAACCAACCCAGTGAAGCACAGACTCATACAAGAGCTCAAAAAAACCTTTCACCTGAAGAATTGCAATTTGAAAAGGTGTCCTGATTGAAGACTGCTCTTGTGGACTATATGTCACAATTGCGAATGGTCAAGATTTCATCCATGCAAAACTTGGAGGTTGTTCAGACTGTTGTACAAATAATAGTCAGTGTGCACCTTGCAAGAACTGCATATTGTCTTTGACAGTTATCTTGAACTATCTGTCAAAGAATGTGAGAGAATCAGACGAATGTCTACAAGTGACTGAACACTGCCTTGTGAATAAAGCGACCCTTTCACGCTATGCTTAGCGTGAAAGGTGTGGGCAATGGGTGTTGCTGTGTGTGTTCGGTCACAACACCTATAGGGTAGTGTAAATCTGGAGCAGTACCAAAATTAAGACCAGGGAAAATCTGATCTTAAGCAGGGGAAACAAGGAAAAATGCTTTATTTATCATTGCTTTTTCTTTTTCTTTGTGTGATGCATTGTGCAGCACACATAGAAACAGCAAAACACCATGTATGATTGTTTATGTTATTTCCCTTCCTGCACATAAACACTCATTTCAAAAATGACGAGTTGAAACTTCTATGTGTGCTGCACAAGCAGCACACCTAGAAGTTGCAAATTGCTAATTATGATTGTTTATGTGCAGGAAGGGACACCATCCTGCAAATAATAAATTATTTCCCACAATGCAGGCACCCTTGCACTATTGTTCATTGGCACTAGGCAGTTAAATTTAGCGCAAGCGCAGGGAGAAAAGAAGGGCTGCACATTATTATTGTGATTACGGTGCAGCCCCTGCATTTCTAAACTGCTTAACACTGTGCTCTGCCAGATTAGTTGTAAATATGCCCAAGAATTTTCAATTATTGCAAGTGGAATGGGGGTCAATGAGGAGTTGGCGCCTGCAGAGTTATACTCAAAAGGTAAGGGCCATATTGTTCAAGACCTTAACAGCAAATTGGAGGAAGCTGACCTTCGTGTTGTGCCACATGTTGAGTGGGCAGTTTGTGTTCCTATCAAGACACATATTTTTGTGGGTGATGACACTATGAGCAAAATTAGAACAAAGCTTGGAGCTTTAACTGTTGAACCTGTGAAGAGTCTAAAAAGATTTTCTGAGACAGAAGAAGCATGTGACTTTAAAGAGGTAGAATAATAACTTGTGCATGTGTGGAAAATGAAGTCTGACTCACACAGTTGACAATCTTTGGTACAGTGAGTTCAAGAGATCAGTTCCACTAAATGACCTTCCATTGATGTCACATTCTGTGTGTGGACACATTAAAAGAGTGTTCCACTTGATCAGAAAATGAGTAAAGATTTTTGATCATGCATAAGTAGAGAAAGATCAATGTGAATTTGGTTGGGAAGATATCAATGGGGTGCTAAAACCTACGAAATGTCTCAAGCCTCTACCCGCAGAACTTACACATACATGTACTTATGAAGCCTGTGCTACAAAAAGATGCCCCTGTCGATATGCTCTTCTCAAATGTTCAACATTCTATAAATGTACCACGAGCGATAGCTGAAACAAATAAATAAAGTGAACTAAGAAAATGTGTCTAAAACGGGCGTGATAAACATAATTTTTTTCATATTCAGATCGTACATTTTTTGGGGTGTATACAGAAAAAGGAATAAAAAGAATTGTTTATTTCATTTCTATATATGTCTCTTTTTCCTCTATTATAGCCGCCATTTTGAAAAATGGCAGAATGGTTGCACTTAGGAGGTATTTTCTGTCTCATATAAGACTACTTGACCCCCCAAACCTGTGTTTTGACACCAAAATGAAATATATAGGTCACATGTTCCTGAAATACTACATCATCACTGCAACAGAAGTAATCCTAAAATGAAGTAATACACTGCAACACATCTGCCATTTTTTAAAATGTCGTCCAGAAAATTTCAGTCTGGATCGGCAATGTCTACCCAAGCAAAATTTCTTCTCTAATGATCCAAAATCAAAAAACAAAAAGGAAAATCACTGGGCAACAATTATTTTATGGATGTATATCTAGGGACCAGGAGTAAAAAGATCTTTTTAATTTGTTATAGCTACTTCCAAGAGCATCAGTTTTCTAATGCCCCTAGAGTTCTGACTCATAAAAAGTCACTAACTCCTTATGCTCTATAGATTTCTATTGCATGTAGCACTAAATAAACCGTTGTGCACTTCACAAATCTAAGTGTGGCTGAAGCCCGGTGGTTCAACAGAATAGTGAGTTTAGATGTTTCAGAAGACCATATCTGAGAGTCGGGAAATGGTCTTAACAACATAGGCTTAGCCGGGCACGCCGTTTACCCGCGAGCCGAACCAAGCTTACCTTGACCATGCATATGTGTGGTGATGGCAGTGTATGGTCTAGATGCTGGAATGGGTGGGCGGGAAGATTCAGGAAGGGAGAGAATTTGGTCTGGTAAGTGGGGCTGGGGCTGACTTCTGGAGGGGCTGGGGTAGTTTTTCCATGTGGGGGTCGTTTTTAGGGCTCAGGGAGGTCGAGGTTGTTCATAGGGCAGGGGCCCGGTTTAAGGGCTCATGGCACAGGAGGTCAGGGGAGTTTTCAGGGGCAGGGGTCAGTTTTTAGGGGGTCAGGGAGGGGCGCTCGGTTCAGGGTTGATTTTAGGGCATGGGGCCAGATTTTGGAATTTAGGGTGGGGAAGGGACAGTTTTCAGGGCTGGGGGCAGGGGTGTGATCTTCACCACTCATGTACCTTCACCAGTCATGTCTTTACCACGAAATTGCATGGTAAGTGTTGTAAAGGCATGCGTGGAAAAGTCGCAGTAATCAAATTTGGACACTCAAGACAAGACTCTCTCAACACTCAGTGTTAGTTCTTATGGGGGTTGACAGACATAAATGTAGTCTTTCCATTATTAACCTCCAACTCATGGGTAGCACAAATGAGGAAATCCTGGTTGCAGACCTCTTGGTGATTTTGATACGAAACGCATATGGTCTGCAAACTAAAGGGCAGGTATTTTTGTGCCAGACAAAACAGGTGAATAATTCACATAATTGTTCAAATATTCAACACAACCATTTATATAAAGAAGAAATAAAGAGACACAGCCTTGATGAACTCCTTTGAAAACTGGTATGTTGTCAGTGAGATACACATATGGTCCCCAGAGTACCTTAGCAAACCTATTTGTGTGTAGGCATGTAATTATGTCCAATAGGTCAAGTGCAACCCCCATCTCCCTTAGTATCTTCCAGTGCTTCCTTCTGGGGACCATATTGAAGCCGGCCTTCAAATCCATGAGTGCCACATAAAGGCTGCCCGACCTATATCCACTCTATTCCATCTAATCTAAGTAAGAAGAAAACCTGGTCTACCTTCTGCATCCGTTCTATGAACCCCGAAGGGAGATGACTAAGAACATTATTCTCAAATATCCAATCTATGAGTTTATTAAAGATCTTTTGAATATTATTAAATAAATGAATAGGGAGTTAGGTGCCAGGAATATCACAACAGCACTTATTGTGGATTGTAAATATTGCTACTGCTTTCCATGAATTAGGAACTGGGACTTTAGCAGCTATGTCTTTTGACATTGCGTTGATATATGGTGCCCATGTTGTCAGCTCTGAGCAATACGGATCTGCCAGAATGTTGTCTGGTACAGGGGCCTTCCCTGGTCTCTGAGCAAATAGAGCCAGATGTATATCAACCATAGAAAATAGAGGGGCACAAAAGCAGTTACAACTGAGGTCATATGGGCTTTCGCTGTGAGTGGCATGAAAAGGACACTGGGTTTCTTTTTGGGACCCTCCAAGATAATTCCCTCTGGAGTTTCTGAATACAGCTCCTTGAATGATGTGGCTGAATGTGCATCTATATTTTCATGTAATCGTTATGTCACCCCCCCATTGGCTATTATATACCAGAATGATTAAGTGTCCTTAATTCTAACTGCTTCTAGTAGGTCCTCCCAGAATACCGTCTCCCAGACTATCTTGGACTCAATGATCTTCATTTTATACACAAATCCCATGTACTGTACAGAACTTTTTTCCTCTGTTTAAATGTGTTAATACATTCTGTTTCTACTGCACAACAGTCTTTATCAAACCAATCATGTGTTCCTGGAAGATTTTTATTGCCCTTTGCCACATCCTTAAAAGTAATCCTTATACTTTAAGAAATAATTTGGCGTAAGCTTGTTATATAAGTTGGCTCTGTCCATTTTTCCCACGTTACAGTAGAACTGTGATTATACCTGTATATATAATTTCTAGAGTATGTGGATGTTGTAGTATATGCCCCCATTTGAATTTTCTACTGTTGTTAGTGTTAACTAGATTATCTTCTATTTTAATAGTGGTGGGTCAGCGAGATCACTAATCAAAGCGCCATTCAAGTAGAGAACCAAAGGATCTTGGTCACTCTTGTGTCTTGAAATTACAGACCTATGAATAATTTTGCCTAACAGTCACAAACCCAAAAATACATATTCAATATTACTGATGTATTTGCCTCCCCTAAATCTGGGAGTCACGTTAATATCTGACATGGATGGCCGTTCCAGGCTAATTTGCTTGATTCCTGTCCAGGGAAGACATGGCTTGGCAGTTCGGGCTGGACTGTTTTGCTAATGTGCAACATTCCGTCCATCATCTTGTGTGTTTTGCTGTTCGCCCTATGTGGGAAGGGTATTCCCAGACGTGGGTCCCGTGCCCACTACGCCACTGGAGTCATGCTATCCTGGCTGAAGAGGGGTGAAACCCCAAAACTGGTCCTAGGATGCTTGATTCCGGTCCAGGGAAGACATGGCTTGGCAGTTCGGGCTGGACTGTTCCCATGAGGCACAGGGTCAAGACTGATTTTCATATGGCCATGTCTGAACTGGGGTGGCGTGGTGAGCAAAATAACAATGGATTAAACCCAGATCTGTGACTGGGGTGAATGTTCTACCAATGTGCAACATTCCGTCCATCATCCTGTGTGTTTTGCTGTTCGCCCTATGTGGGAAGGGTATGCCCAGACATGGGTCCTGTGCTCACTACGCCACTGGAGTCAAGCTATCCTGGCTGAAGAGGGGTGAAACCCCGAAACCGGTCCTAGGATGCTTGATTCCGGTCCAGGGAAGGCTGTTCGGGCTGGACTGTTCCCATGAGGCACAGGGTCAAGACTGATTTGCACATGGCCAGGTCTGAACTGGGGTGGCGTGGTGAGCAAAATAACGATGGATTAAACCCAGATCTGTGACTGGGGTGAATGTTTCGCCAATGTGCAACATTCCGTCCATCATCTTGTGTGTTTTGCTGTAATTTGCTACGTGTAAATAAAATTGTTATGAATTGGAGTGAGGACCTAGAAATAAACTTCTTAAATGAGCCAATACATTGCCTTCGAGGAAATCATTTGATATTCAAATTATAGGTTAGGATTTAGATTTTAAAGGTTGTCATGTATATATTTTAAACATGACACACCGCATATTCGATGTAAAATGTATATAGACAATAGAATCTTCTATGACTCTCTACAATCTACAGATGATTCGATAATTTCTCTCTGGTCTCTATGACACTTTATGATGTTGTTTTACTTTTTGTAACACTATGAAGTTTATATATAATTCTACAACACTTGTCTGTTTTCTGGTTTTCATGATAATTTAAATATCTTTTTTTATAATGGAAGGATAATATTTTGGATCATTTACACAATACTAGTCTCTCATGACAGGGATTGTTACAGTAATATTTGAGGTACGGTTAAAGAAAAAATAATTCTCATACTCAGTGACTGAAAATACATTTCAGGACTAAGTGGAATTTGAGCAGCTCTACATGCTGCTAGGAATTTAAATTGCTTTGCTGTTATCAGAATTACTGATTCATTGTCCAGAGCTACTTTGACAATCATAAAAGTACGTTTTTAACTATGTCAAGTATTGGAGTGGTCGCCATGTCCTCACATATGTGGATGACTGAGAAAAAGAATATCTGGAATCATATCTGTAAAATGAAATTGTGATTAAGTGTGTACATAGAAATATTGTATGTATTTCATTTAATGCACATGTTATTCTTATGGTCTCTTGTTTTGGGATTCACTTTTTTTAAAAACTATGCAGATTTTCTAATTTGTTTGTACATATTGTACATATCTGTTTGTGTTTTGTATACACTTTTGTAGCCCTGAAGAAGTCCAAGTAGGACGAAATGTGTTGGCTAGTTTGATCACTGTTCAATGGGTGTGCTATTGAGAAGAAAATGAATAAAGAATAAATGAATACAGACGTCTCTTCATATACTAATTTTGTGCTATGTTTTGATGATAATTACTGTCACAGGTGAAATGAGATCTCTGCAGAACTCACATGAGATAGACTCAATTTAATCATCATCATCATCAAGATCTTTATTTCGGCCACAAAGGCCATAAAAGTACAAATAAACTATAACAACATACAATTCATCATTATACAATAAATAAGTTAAATAAATAAAAAAAAAACAACATAATAAAATCCAAATTGTACATAAGATACAATAAAGGAATGTGAAACACATTTAGACTTGTTGCTTAATTACAGAAAATTCTGCATTTGATCCACATACCATTTAAAAAACGGGAGACTGCAAAAACAATCGGAGGGTGGGTATCATATTTCAGTACTCTTAAAGCATTTTCACAGTCTCTAAATCCCGGATTTTTACAAATGGGTTTTACCCAACGATTACGTAACTGATGGTACGCTGGACAAAAGAAAAAAACATGTTTTTCGTTTTCCATTCGAAAACCACAGGCAGGGCAATCAGTATTTTTATTTGGCTCCCATTTGGTGGTAAAAGACCTAAGCGGTAGACTGCCTATTCTCAGCTGGAAGTACAACTTCCTAGCAACAGCATGAAAAATCAGATCAAGAAATTCCTCCCTCTTATAGTCAACTTTAATTTGGAGAAACTGGGCAGTCAATCCGCCAACACCAGAATTTACGTGAAGGCTCATAAGATTATAGTGGTCTACCAGATTTGCCCTTGAAATTGCCAAACATGAAACCTCCGGGGAGCCCCATAATTCTGGGAGACCAATCTTGTCACAAGTATCCCTAATATGGACTAACCAGGGGATTTTCTTATTTTTAATTTGGGACCAGACCCCCTTAAATTCTTCCCGAAAAGAACCCAGCTCCGGAGAGGACGAGAGTCTCTTCCAATATGTCACTGGTCGTAGCGCCACCTCATCATCCACAGGTACCAACCCTAAGTCGAGCCTAATGGGAACCAACAGGGTGCTTAGGGGCAAGCCCAGCAGATTTCTCATAAAGGAATGTTCGATCCTGGTTAGGCTTGGAGGCTTACAATATCCCCATAATTCTGCTCCATAAATGGACGCTGCTCTAGCTTGTGTCTTATAAATTTCTACCACTGGCGCAACAGGCTTAAAGACCGAACCTCTAAAAAGCTTAGACATTCCTCCTACAATTTGGGTCAGTTTTAGTGTTGAATTTGCAACTTGAACCTCCCACCCGAGATGTTCTTGGAGAGTGATCCCAAGGTATCCAAACGTCTTAACTCGCTCAAGCGGAATACCGTTCAAAACTGGATAGGGGCGTGAGTGCTTGGGGGATTAAGAATCATAAACTTAGTTTTAGCTAAGTTGATCTCCAAACCTCTTTCCACACAAAAGTCCACAAAGCCGTCTAAAATACGCTGAATGGCGGTAGATGTTCGGGACAACAACAAGGTGTCGTCGGCGAACATCAATGCCGGTACCCTACCAGTGGCGAGTCTTGGGACATCAGTGTCCTTAATGCCTTCAAGATGGTTGATAAGCCCATTAATATACAAACAGAACAGGGTAGGTGCCAGCACGCATCCCTGGCGAACTCTTCTGTTCACCTGGAAACGTGCAGACAGCTCTCCATATTTCCCACATCTAACCTGGGCAAAATGTTCTATATGGAGCCTTCTCAGAACATCCAGAAGATACGGAGGGATGTTAAGTTCCTGGAGAACTCTCCACAGATTTTCTCGTGGCACCAGGTCAAATGCAGACCTCAGGTCAACGAAAATGAGGTAGAGGCTGCCACCCTCCACACTCACGGTTTTCCAATAGAGGATCTGGAGTCGAAATAACTGATCGATAGTTGAAGTGCCCTTTCTAAAACCCGCCTGCAGGATACTCAGTATGTCATTATCCTCCTCCCAAGTCTAAATTCTATCCAGAACTATATGTCCAAGCAACTTCTGGGTAATATCGATCAGACTTATTGGCCTATAATTCGAGGGTTGTAGTGGACATCCTTTTTTATAAATCGGCACAATCTCTGCTCCACGCCAGGTCTCTGGCGGTTCCGCCCCTAGTAGTATAGAGTTAAACAAGACACAGAGATAGGGAGCCCATACTTTAGGTTCTGACCGATAAAGATCGCCTGGGACCCTATCTAGACCTGGCGCTTTATTGGGTAAAAGTTTATGAATGGCGGTTTCTACCTCCATTATCGTGATTACCGGAACGTCCTCTGCACGGTACTCAAAAAGGGGATGTTGAGCAGTTGAAGCTGCTTGATTTGGGCCTGTACATGAGTGCAAGTTCCCAAAATGATCTTCCCAGGCAGCTGGGGCTATGTTAGAAAGTGTTATCATCTCATTTTCTTTCCTGCCATTGCTAACAATGGTCCAAAAGGATTTAAAATCCTTGAACTGCAGGGCTAATCTTAACTCCTCCCACTTATCATCCTCCCAAGTCTTTCTTGCCCTTTCAATCTTCTGTCTGTACTGCGCGCGGAGTGTTTTGATCCTTTCTTTATCCTTGACCTGGATTACTTGGATCAGTTCACTTTCCAACTTCCGACACTCAGCATTATACCAAGGATTGGATTTGACCAACTTATCCTTAGAACTCCCAACTGGAAAAAACACCTCTAGTAGTTTAGAGGCCAACTGGCTGTGAATTTCGACCGTCCTTGTGCCCCACCCGGAGATTGTACAATTCAGCCTTTCTCCGGCCATTTCACTTCGGTAGGGCATAACCTGACTATATATCTCTGCCATCTTGTTCGTACAGGTACCTGGCCATTTAACTCTGCGTCTGTTATTGTGGAGAATGAGAGCTTGTGGTTCCACATTGGGCTCAGTTTCATAGCTGGTCAAACCCCAACTTCCTGGTTTTAGGGTCAAGACCAGGGCATTGTGATTGCTATCATCTCGATCAACAATCCTAAAATCAAAAACCTTGTCCCAGGATCTTGTTTCGATCATGATATAATCTACGATGGAAGTTTGCCCCACTCTGTTGAAGGTGACATGACCTGGTCTATCAGAATTGAATCTACCATTGCATGACCTCAAGGACAAAGAAAGAGTGAGAGCAGTAATCTGCAAAACCAATGGAGTCCAAGCTTTAGCCAGAGGAATCATAGGCTCAGGGATATTCCAATGTGTGTTTTCCACAATCAGATCATCTAAGTCCAGCATACTAAGTGGTTCGTACTGGCAGTTGAAATCGCCGCCTATTATCACAGAGTACTCTTGGTCTAAGGTCAGAATATAATCATTCAACTGAGTGATAACCTTAGACTCCAGCCCACTCGGAGAAGGTCTAGAATAAACATTCAATAAAATTAAATGTTTGTTCCCTGGCAGGTCAAGTAGAACACATTGGATGTCATGTGAGTTAGTTGGGAGCTGTTTAGCTATAACGCCCAAGTGCAGGGCCACCCAAATACTTAGGCCCCCTGAGGGTCTTCCCCTGCCACTAGTTGTGTGTATATTGTAAGACACAAAACCACTCCGCTGGAAATTATCCATAGCCCAAGCCTCTTGCATTAGACAAATATCAAATGTGTCTATAAACTTGCCCCATTCATCGCTGATCAATTTATTTTTTAATCCTGCCACATTCCAGGAAAGTATATTGATATTTACATTAGGTTCTCCTGTGGTAGTAGTCAAATTACTAGCATACCTATTTACATCAGATGGAATAATTACCTTGCTAGTGTTTCCCCGCACACACTCCTTCTCCAACCCACCCAACGCTGGTATTATTTGTGGCTCAATAGCCCTACTCCTTGGGCTTTTCCAGGGTGGACACACTATGTCATTCATGTTTGGCAATACTTCTAAGGGCCCCTGATTGGAAGAATTAAATATCGACTCCTTGAAACCTTCCTTAGTGTTCTGTAAGCCAATATGGTCCCTAACCATAGAGGATAGATTGTTAGGCTCTGGGCGTCAATCAACTAGGTCCAGAACACTGAATCTATTATTATGATGGAAAATTTCAAGTGGGGGCGGACAATATTGATTCCTAATTTGATTATTATTTCCAGGGTAAAGGATACGACCCTCAAGATCATTTCCTGGTCGATCCACCCAACCCCTCAAAGAAGCATCATATCCATATCTGGAGACACCCAAGTAGAAGTAGGTGAGTGGAAAGGCTTTTATTACTGTTTCAGGGCTGCCTAGCTCCATTGTACAGATATGCCTCACTGTTCTAGGATCCCTGAAATTAATTACAACACAGTCTCCCTGTATATCTTTGGCTCTTAAACCCACCCAGTCTACACGTCTTGCAAATAGAATTTCACTTCTACTCTGATTTGGGAGAGGTTTATTGTAATTCAACCAATGGATACACTTATTTTTGAGCTCACCAAATGCCTCCCTTGTTCCATGTTTCGAAATAGGAACCCCCACAAGAACCACTACATAGGGAATAGACTCTGGGGGCAGATCCAAGCATGGCAGCACAGGCTTCGACACAACCACCACCTTCGGTTGGTTTGTCTTATAAAGAATCGAATCAAGACTTCCAGCCTCAAGTGGTGTGTTGGCTACAGCATGGTCCGCCTTTCCCCTTAGATTCCCCAGAGTAAGTAGTGGAGTTGGCACGTTATGTGTCACTAGATCAACAGTGCCGACTCTGTTTCCCTGTGAAGTGGGTTGGGCTGTCAAATCTATCACTTTATTTGCTGTTTTGGGGTCAAGGCATTGAAGGCCATCTAATTCTTTAGCCAAAGAACCTATGCTCTCAATTGGGCCCTCCCCAACCTCTATTACCTTCCCCCCAGTCAGTGTAGCATACATTAGTTCCAATTTAGAAAGTCTTCATTCAATAGAATCAAGTCTATCATGAATCGGGAGGCAGGTCACTGTAAATAACTGCTCCATTTTGACCCAAAAGTCTCTTCTGTGCTCTTGTGGAATCGGGTCCTCAAAGCCTTGGGCTATAGAATGGTCAGTAAACACTCTATGCTGATTATCTAAGTTAGCCACAAAATCATTGTCCCCGGCATTTGCCCGTTTTTGGATTTTCGTTTTCTTGTTAATCAAAGCTGTGCCTCCCCGCTTTCGTCTAACAACCTGTTCTGGCAGCTGACCATTTGCCTCCACAGTCGTATCCGGTATCAGTCGTATTGGCAACCCGGATCTTGTAGTTCCCACATTATGCACCAGTGTGGAAGGATCAGTTACGATGGGATCCACCCGTTCCGTTAGACTATGCAGGCTGTAATCAACAACTGGGTGTAGAATTCCT
This sequence comes from Triturus cristatus, assembly GCF_964204655.1. NCBI lineage: Eukaryota > Metazoa > Chordata > Amphibia > Caudata > Salamandridae > Triturus > Triturus cristatus. The sequence goes on from NC_140581.1 coordinate 756,816,106, forward strand.
TCCCCTCCATGTTCAGAAGAAATGGGGTGTAGCAATGATTTGGCCTGACTGTTAGTTAGAGGTACAGGTGACTTTACCAAGGCAAGTTTGCCCAACGAAGATCGTTTTTCCAATTCGTGCTCAATAGAGAGCCTTTTTTCAGTCAACTCAATTTCTCTCTGTAAGACGGTCGTAGCCCTGATAAGGAAATTATCCAAAGTCCCAACCACTCCGGCCCCATTGAGTGACTTTCATCCCTTCCCTAAACCAGAGGCGGCCATTGTCTCCAGCCGGTAGATCACAAACAGTACCCCTTCTGTCTAACACACAGTACCTCTTAAGTAGTACTACCTCGACTCTCTAAACATCTGCCAATAAACGTAAGAAAGTAGCCCCGTCCTGTCCTCAATCGTACTTGGACGGGCTCAGGCCGGCCCGCCCTTGGCCCGGGCTTCGCCCGGCCCGCGTGCGTTCCGCGATGCGCATATGGGGCGTGATTAAGTACAGGCAGGCTAAGGGCAATCCCCGGGAAGAGGCACCAGCTGTATGGAAAGCTAAGACTGCTGGTCCTCGCAGTCCCGCGGAATAAGCCCAAGTAGGAGAGTCTGGTGCAACACTGGAAACACTGCAGTGAGCGGCTCCCGCGGAGCGGGGGCGGCGAGTAGTTTAAGAAGGCAGGCAGGCTGAGGGCAATCACCGGGAAGAGGCACCAGCTGTACGGAAAACTAAGACTGCTGGTCCTCGCAGTCCCGCGGAATAAGCCCAAGTAGGAGAGTCCGGTGCAACACTGGAAACACTGCAGCGAGCGGCACCCAATATTGTGAGTGCTGAGCCACCATCAACTGATGCTAATTGTAAAAGCTGTTTTCAATTTGAAGTAAAGGGGGGCTGTACTTCAGGTTCTGTGCACCACTAGAGAACTCCTGAACTCTGTCCATTACATTTTTGACAAGTGTGGTACCTTATTACCTCAACCCCTCTGTATATTAGTTTCTTATTCTTTTTTAGTTTGAATTGGCTTGTCAGGACGCTAATTTGAGGGCATTCATAAACATTGCCTATAAAAAATGTAATTGATGTTTAAATAACATCCCTTGTAGGCACCCTTATATGACACAGTGGTACTAACATTGGTATTTTAAAGCTCTAAGGAGGCCCACCTCCTCCTCCACACTCGAAGTTACGTGCCTGCACCACCTGGCATTATGACAGATGACTCTTGGAGCCCCCACACAAAGGTGAAAACTTCAGCAGCCATGCACGCTGCAGGACTAATTCTGGAGCTTTTATAGCACTAAGGGTGCCTGCCTCCTTCTCTGTAGTGTTGTGGGCCCTGGACCCACATGTTGAGTCATCCAGCGGTAATTTCACTGTAATTTCTTAATGCAAAACCTCATTTACCTCTAGTTTACCGCTGTAAAGGTGATGGACCTTTGCCACCGTGTATCACCTTCAGGAGACTTTACATAAACATGAAAAATCAAAAAGCAATTAATATTTAATCCAATAAAGAGAGTTGTGAGTATTTTTAAAGGATTTTTTTTCTAGTCAAAAGTTAAGTTTCTCTGACCCTTTATTCATTAGTCAAATATCAATCAGGTTACAGAATTGGAAAACAGGAATAATAAAATTAATACAAAACATAACATAGGTTGCATACAAAGCACTCCATAAAGGAGGAAAACCCCCTAATTCTATGTCAGTCAGAACTCTCTAAAGCGTTTCAGGGAAAAATATAATTCAAGAGTGAGTTTTGCATGGCTAATCAATAATTAGCAAAAATCTCCCATAAGGAGAGATACATGCATAAGACAAAAACCTGTCCTGATTACTCAGCTGCACTCTCTTCTCTGGTCTGTTTATCTGTCTCTCTCCCTCTCCATTGTCTAACAGAGAGGCTGCTCCTTGAAAATGCCCCTCCTTCGCAAGACCTCAGAGGAATGTGATCTACCTTGCCAAAAATATGACGTGCAAGGACTCTCTGAACAAAATATGAGCAAGAACCCCACCTCCCTCTGTCTCTCCTCGGACGCAATCTCCTCCCAGGCTGCACCCGCGACGTTCACATACCTAACCCATATGATGTCTGTGTCTGATCTGCTTCTTCTCCTCTCCTCCCTCTAAGACTTCTAAGGCTCTAAGGCTGACACGCCATGTATGGGGTAATTTTTTATACTCTAATTCTTGTCTGACTATACTAATAATGTTGCAGTTTCAGTAGAAACTCACACTGTGATTGGTTAGCATATATGACATGAGGGTCTCACCATCCTGTTCTCATTGCAAATCTAACCCATACCAGTTCTGACAATAGGGGCTTAATGGTAAGAACAATATACATAATATGTATCAGTAAGAACATTTCTTGCAACAAAAGGTATCACTCAATTTCCTGTCTCTCTTTCACATAGCACACAGGGATGACACTTTCCCACAAATACTGGTACATTGGCACGATGACAGGAGTGTAAAGTTCATTATGGCCTTGACCCATGTGCCTTCACTTGAGGCACTTGACAGTTCATGCAGCTGGAAGAATTTTCTGCGCATGCTTCTCTCATTCAGCACACTGCTAACAATTCTCAGCCATGCTGGATTCCTAGGCAACCATTCTATAGTGGGCCCAAAATTAAAACAAACACAAAAGAGTATTCATTTATGAAATAAAACCCATTATGTTTACCTCCCCCATACTAGTACCCTGTATTAGTTATCACCTAGCAAAAGCTATTAGTTTAAAGCAGCTTTTCTATTATTTGTGCACATCATGCAAAAATGGGCAATGCACAACATAGCATAAAAATGCTCTAGTGCAAATTTTCAAAGCGCAACCAATTAATACATACTCATAGCAACATGCTGTAATGTTTTAGATAGCTTTTCATGCAAAATGCGTTTGTCCCACGTGTAGTGCGAGTGCATGGTTGATTAATTAATACACATTATAAAAAGATGTCTTATGAACTGAATATGCATTGTCTAAATATGCAACAAAGACAGGGTCTCTTGAGCTTGTGTCGATCATATGGGCAGTGGTTGATCATTTTTAATTGATTGTGAAATTGTCAGATAAATCCCCTTCTGCCTTATATATTTTTTCTTCAAACACAAACAAAAATATAAGAAATACAAGGTGAATCCGAGAAACATTTTAGTATTTCAAAGACTTCTTGCCATTAATATGAGGAGCAAGGTGAAGTAACATCGTTCCAATATGGCACTCATATTGGGACCGATACGTGCTACGTGATAGACACGTGAACGGGACGTCCCCAGAGATGGGCCAGTGTTTAAATACAACTCTACCGCGAATGAAATATGCGCCAGAATGAGTTAATGTTAACAATCCCTCAGGACGCGGTAAGAGTATGCGTGTGCCTCTTTTTTTGCAAAATGGGTTGTGGTGCTATGATTAAAGAAAGAATAAAAAACTTGGTTTGTAAGCGCCAACTTGGGGACTCTGAAAGAATCTATGCTGACTTGTAATGCTAGGTTTGCGGGTGAAAGTGGCATATACCGGCACTGGAGGAATTAATGGCTTTTTAAGAAGATCGAGGGAACGGGATTACCTTTGAGAATGTTCTAAGGCACCACATTCATTAAGGGTTACATGTCTTCACAGGTACGAATCTGGTAAATAGGAACGCCGGCAGAGAGGTCTAATCCGATTTTAGGGATTGACCCCACATGGTGGGATGCCGGTACGATTGACTTGGGCAACCACATGGTAAATAGTAATGAGAATAACGGCTGCATATACCTGTTTTTTTAAATTGACGCTCTATGAGATACCATATAGGGACAGGGAGTTTTTAATTAAAGTTTTTAATTACTGTTCTCCTTTTTCTTATTTATCAGTCACTCCTCTAAAGAAAATTTGATGTCCAGGGAGGTGGATGAGGACCAAAAGCCCTGATGAATTTGCCATAAAGTAATAGAAGGCAATGAAACATGTTGATCCATCCTTGAATGGTCTGTAACATGCAATATTGACTTTAATGTTGAGTGAGGTTCACGAACGTGATTAAAATTGAAATTTGGTGTATGTGAACCCCAACTCAATTTTTTTTGGGAGCAAAGATTTCCTCCTATTTTGCACCTTTTCTGGTCTGTTTATGACATACACAATTTTTCTTTGCACTCTCTTCCTACACACTGGACACCTTTCTCTCTACTTTTTTTCATTGGTGAGAGAGATCCGGATGATGAAAAACGTGGGCAAGCCGGTGAGAACCAACCAGTAGCCCCTCTGGTGGTGCGCACGTGAGGGGCTCTCTCACCTTCACACAATGTTCTGTTTCCGAACTTCTCTAATCAGGGGGATGCATGTTGAGTGAGTACTCATAAACAATTTTCTTAAATTCATGGGGGTGGGTGATACTGATAAAGATTGTCTGTATATTTAACAGAGGAGTGAAGTACATAGAGTCAATGTCCGTCTCCTTTTCAGCATCCTAAAACGAAATAGGATAGTACTAGCTCCTGTATCCGTCAGGTCTTTTGTTGTTTTTGCAATTCAGTTAGTGCAGGGCGACCTGAAGAATTACCCTCTGTAGCTCCTCATTGTGGCTAACTTGTGGACAGCGGATCAGAAGTGAGAGTTTCTAAAGAATTTTTGGAGAACAGTATATTCTCCCTTGATTCCTGGTAGTGTTCTTCTTTTTGAGTGGAAAATGTCAAAACAGCAAATTGCTGTCTCTATATATATATATATATATACACCTGTAATTACATGTTAACAGCGACTACACGTAGGTTAGTGAGAGCATGGATAGAGATTGTTTAGCCTTCTCTAATGAACAGATTACCTCCATATTATCAGGGCCGTCACTCTTCCCAGGTTCCCCTTTAGTAGCTACAACATCAGCGAGGGAGGAGTGGGAGAAAGTAAGCAATATAAAAAAAACGTCAAGTGCGGGTTGCCCTACATGGGGCGTTAATGACAGAATACCTCAGGGCAGGGGCAGCCCCAGCATGTCTTATAGTTTAGATTGAACCAAGAACATTCTTAGAGGACAGATGATTAAGAGTTGATTGGAGCTACATTGCGAACAAATGCACTCATGATTGGCTCATTTTAATTATAAAGACGGCCAAAAGACTTAGCGAAGAATTACTTAAAGAAATTCTAGAACTAGAGGAAACCATTAAACGTGACACCACCTTCACTGATACAAAAGAACAACTGCTGTGGATCCAGGGTGATTTGCCTGACTACAGAAATTATATGGTCACCCAAAAAATAAAAAGGGCTGCAGCGCAATCTTGACAGGTTTTCCCACGAATGGGCTTTTCCATATGTAGAGGATAAATATTATCAAGCAGGAAGTGAACAGGAATAGCCTAATTACCAGAGAGGTAAACGTCAACAACCCAGAAGAACCCCTCAAAACTTGGCATTTGACAACACCAGCAGTGAGGAGGAGGAGCTGGGTGTACAGCCATTGAACCTGAATCGGGTGAGGTTTAACCCACAGACAAGGTCTAACGAAGATTTAGGTGCCCTGTTACGTTCTATTTTTAGGACAGACCCAAAGGGGCAACAGAGGGGGAAGACAAAGAGGCAGGGGTCAGGTGCAGCAGCAACAATGGCAAACATATTCACCGCGAATAACTCGCAGTCGCCGGAGAACCCCTCAGTGAATGACTTGTTGGTGAACCTATCAAATCATGAACTATCAGATAGTGAATTACGTGTCCTGAATAAAGGGTTGGGATATGTTCCAACACCACAACAAGAATCCTTTAAATGCAAGACGGAGTTTCATGAAGTCATGAGAAAAATCAAACTGAAAAAGTATTTTGAGGGTAAAGAACTGGACCTTCAATCATTATTTTGTACCAACCTACGCCGCCCTTCCCAATTTTGTCCCCCCATTACATCAGGGGGATTAGACGTAGTGGTTTTCGAGCAACAGGTATTGCATGACATTGCCGTTCTAGAACAGTCTAACCAACGACATACTTTTAAGGACATGAGTCGCGATGACTGGCATGCCATTAAATCCTTACAAAGTAATGAGGCGAATACTATAAAACAAGCCAACAAGGGAGGAGCGGTAGTAATAATGAACACTATTGATTATGAAAGGGAGGTTATGAGACTGTTAGGGGTACGTGAAAATTACCAACCACTCCCTAGAGACCCCACAAGTGATCTGCAGGCTTTGATAAAAAAAACTTGCAGATCAAGCGAGTGAGAGAAACTGGATCTCTAATAAAGAGGCAGACTTCTTAAAGAATCTCAAACCTAGAGTTCTGGCATTTTATATACTGCCAAAAATACACAAAGTCACTAGACCAATCTTTCCTGGAACCATAGTCCCAGTTTGTGGATTTTTTCCTAAGAAAGTCAGTACTCAGGCAGCCCTCATATGTCCAAGACACTACAGATATTCTAAATATCTTGGACAATGTTGAGTTTGATCCATTGAATAACATCTTAGTGACTATGGACATTGAGTCACTTTACACTAGCATACCCCAAGATGCCATCCTGGTGGCAGCAGCGCGTGCACTTGGGGCACAAGACTGGTTTTATGACATCCCACAGTCATTTGTGTTGCAGTGTATAGAACTGGCCTTGACAAGGAACTATTTCAGCTTCAAAAACCTGCTATTCCTACAGGTATCCAGGACATCAATGGGCGCAACTTTTGCGCCCAGTCTGGCCTGCATTTCAATCGGCCAGTTTGAGGACAACTATATCTATCACACATCATACCCCTTCTAGAAGAACATTTACCTCTTGAAGAGGTATATTGATGATGTGTTGTGTATCTGGATGGGACCAGAGGAGAACCTGTTGGAGTTTTTACAATGGCTTAACGGATTGGACAGGTGTCTAAGATTTATGTGGACAATAAGTAAGGAGACAGCAGTTTATCTTGATGTGGACATTTCAGTGGATAACAATAAACTATGTACCACCGTTGATCAAAAACCCACTGATAAAAGCTCCCTACTTCACTATCAATCCTTCCATCCCAGGGCCTTAAGGGATAATCTCCCTGTAGGCCAATATTTGCGGTACCACAGGAATTGTTCCTCCACTGAGACATACGTGGAACAATCCAAGACATAGGCCAGTAAGCTGATACAAAGAGCATATCCTACCAAGGTGATCAAAAGAGCAAGGAAAAGAGCTCTAAATACTCCGCGGGACGCATTCCTTGAGAGGAATACCAAGCAAAGGAGTGAGTGTCTACCGGTTGTCATGACCTTTGACCCCTTATCTACCCAGATAAGACAAACTATTAGGAAGCACTGGCCTCTATTATCTTCAGGGGAATTTAAGATGCCTCCACCCCGGTTTGCTTTCAAAAGAGCGTGAAACCTGAAAGATAAATTGGTACATACACGTCCTAGACAGTCAAAGAAACAATCGATTGCTCCCTGCGGACACTTTCTTTGCGGAAATTGTTCGGTAAATAATTTAACTGGGAAAACCAGCAGTGTGCTGTTACAAAGTGGGAGAAGATGGTATCAGAACAGATTTAGTAACTGCAATACATTGAATGTAGTATACAGGCTTACATGTGAGTGCGGGTTACACTATATAGGTCTGACTACCCGCAAGATCAAAATACGTATACAGCAACATCTGAGTACTATCAAGGCGGGTAAACTGACAACCAAGTTGGTGAGTCATTTTAAAGAACATCGCCATAATCCAAGATTGATTAAATGGACTGTTCTAGAACGAGTAATTGATGCAACAGGAGATTTGGAAATGATCCTTGCAAAGAAGGAAGCTCGCTGGATTTATTCAGAAAATGCAGACCGTTCAGGTTTGAACGACTGCATTGAATGGAATAGGATCAGCAGATGAGATAACTGAGGGTACATGACTGAGGGTACAGAATGAGTGAGGGTACCCCTTAGTGGATCTGAAAAGTCTGAAAACAGCTTCTTTGTGTCATTGAAGATGATCTCTCTGTTTTTAATGTTCAGAAATGGGCTAATAATAGTACAGAAACATTCACCCATCCTTGCATTATATACCAATCAGAGAGAAAAGGTGGTGATCTATAGTGTGACTGTACCAATGTTTGGTTTAAGGACATTGCGCATCAAAGAAATGAAATAATACCATTTTAATATGGCGCGCATATAGATGAAACCTTACTAAGCTTGTGTCAATCATATGGGCAGTGGTTGATCGTTGTTAATTGATTGTGAAATTGTCGGATAAATCCCCTTCTGCCTTATATATTTTTTCTTCAAACACATTAAAAATATAAGAAATACAAGGTGAATCCGAGAAACATTTTAGTATTTCAAAGACTTCTTGCCATTAATATGAGGAGCAAGGTGAAGTAACATCGTTCCAATATGACGCTCATATTGGGGCCGATACGTGCTATGTGATAGACACGTGATCGGGACGTCCCCAGAGATGGGCCCTTGTTTAAATACAACTCAACCGCGAATGAAATACACGCCGGAATGAGTTAAGGTTAACGGTCCTTCAGTAAGGTAAGAGTATGCGTGTGCCTCTTTTTTTTACAAAATGTGTTGAGGTGCTATGATTAAAGAAAGAATGAAAATCTTGGTTTGTAAGCGCCGACTTGGGGACTCTGAAAGAACCTATGCTGTCTTGTAATGCTAGGTTTGCGGGTGAAAGTGGCATATACCGGCACTGGAGGAGTGAATGGTTTTTTAAGAAGATCAAGTGAACGGGATTACCTTTGAGAATGTTCTAAGGCACCACATTCATTAAGGGTTACATGTCTTCACAGGTACGAATCCGGTAAATAGGAACGCCGGAAAAGAGGTCTAATCCGATTTGAGGGATTGTCCCCAGATGGTGGGATGCCGGTACGATTGACTTGGGCAACCACATGGTAAATATTAATGAGAATAATGGCTGCATATACCAGTTTTTTTTAATTGACGCTCTATATAGGGACGGGGAGTTTTTAATTAAAGTTTTTAATTACTGTTCTCCTTTTTCTTGTTTATCAATCACTCTTCTAATGAAAATTTTATGTCCAGGGAGGTGGATGATGACCAAAAGCCCTGATGAATTTGCCATAAAGTAATAGAAAGCAATGAAACATGTTGGCTCATCCTTGAATAGTCTGTAATGTGCAATAATGATCTTAATGTTGAGTGAGGTTCACGAACGTGAGTAAAATTGAAATTTGGTGAATGTGAACCCCAACTCCATTTTATTTTGGAGGAAAGATTTCCTCCTATTTTGCACTTTTTCTGGTCTGTTTATGACATACACAATTTTTGTTTTGCACTCTTTTCCTACACACTGGACACCTTTCTTTCTACTGTTTTTCATTGGTGAGAGAGATCCCGATGATGAAAAATGTGGGCAAGCCGGTGAGAACCAACCAGTAGATCTCTGGTGGTGCACACGTGAGGGACTCTCTCACCTTCATATATTTTTTTGTTTCCATACTTCTCTATTCAGGGGGATGGGTGTTGAGTGAGAACTGATAAACAATTTTCTTAAATTCATGGGGTTGGGTGATACTGGATAAAGATTGTCTGTATATTTAACAGAGGAGTGACGTACATAGAGTCAATGTACCTCTCCTTTCCAGTATCATAAAAGGAAATAGGAAAGTACTAGCCCCTGTTTGCGTCAGGTCTTTTTTTGTTTTTGCATCTCTTGAGAAGGGAACAGGGAGTGTAGATCTTATCTTCAAAGCTAAAGAGGAAACTGAAATCATGAGTTTTCTACACTACAAAAACACATGTTAATTCAGCACAATTATGTGCTACTTTAAAAGTAAAAAAGAAAACATTCTCTAAATTAAATGTACATTCTATAGTGAGGTTAAATCTAAACTCAAAACATTAACATCCATGATTAATTAATTAAGCATTGTTTTAAATGAAAGCATTTTAGACTGAAAGGATTGTGACCATGCCTCATTTTATGTCTTTCACTTTGCATGCACCAAAAGTGCCACTTTTAAAAAGCATTTGACTAGGCCTCATTTTATAAAACAATGACACCAGAGCACAGAATGTACATATTACTATCATCCTCTATAGTATTGGGACAAAACACAAATGAATCCACATCACTGAGCAGCAAGAGTAGTTATCCATATTTTCCAATTTATTATTTTCTTTTTCAAAGACAACAGCCGACGCGCGTTTCGCCCCAAAGGGGCTTCCTCAAGGCTCTATTCACGTCTTGTATTATTTGTATAGGATCAGTCAAAAAAGTCGATTTAACCTATATTAGATCAGTATAGATGTGTTGAAATCCGAGGAATGCTAAAATTTAAGTCCATGCGCTAAGTTACTCGCAGACATATTTGTATACCAACTTCTTGTTGTTTTTAGACGTAAGCCATTTCAAAGAGAACCATGATAAGTCCCATCCAAGTATTATTTGAATATAAAGTCTCTCGTCAAACCAACAACGTGTCCGACGCGCGTCGGCTGTTGTCTTTGAAAAAGAAAATAATAAATTGGAAAAGATGGATAACTACTCTTGCTGCTCAGTGATGTGGATTCATCTGTGTTTTGTCCCAATACAATAGAGGATGATAGTAATATGTACATGCCGTGCTCTGGTGTCATTGTTTTGTTTGTAACCTATATCACTGCTGTGTATTTAGGATTCGATGTTCTGGGTGGATGAGCATCAGACATCAATGTTGCACCGATTAATCGTCTGATCGAATGTAATCTGAGTTAACATAATACAATTGTAAGGAGACACTATTGATGTGCAGATTGATATATGCATATCCACTATACCTCAACCAATTAGGCCTCATTTTATGTTTCATATGCCATGTGTTTTCACTTGAACCAAAATCTGCGTGTCATTTTAAATGCAGTCTGTCTGAAACACAAATCAGAGCGATGCTTAATCTTGATGAAATCTAGCTCTATCAAAACTGCAGCAGCTTTGCACACTGCAGGACTAATGCTGGAGCTTTTTTAGCACTAAGGGTGCCTGCCTCCTTCTCTGTAGTATTGTGGGCCCTGGGCCCACATGCTAAGGAAATAATGATACAGACATGGTGTGTATAAAACTGGAACTGTCCATAAGCAAGCACACTCGGGCTTTTTCTTGGCAGGGTCACCTGACCGGTGACACCTGTGTTGGATGGGTATGGGCAGATGTAAGGACAGCCATCAAGGAGTGACTGGCAGCTATAGCATGCTGAACCCTAGAATGTGTCCAGCAAGATCCCTACATTCCTCCCAAATTGTATTGAAACACAAAATAAAAAACAAGTCCAGCCTTTGGGAGGAAATAACCATAAAATAAGCACCACCAGGGCCATCAACCTCTCGAATCGATCAGCGGGGCAGCTGTTCACATGGGGCTGATGACACAGACAGGACCTTTTTGCTTTCATCCATAATTTAACCTGAGTGCTTCAGGACATGAATGCTGCCCTGTTTATGTCTTCAGCACTCTGGCAACATACCGGTGGAAACATGTCCTTTGATCTGAAGTTGTCCAACTCCGCTGATGTTAAGGATGATCTGTCTGTAAAGTTCAGAAAGCAGAGTGCGTTATGAGCATGGTTGGAGTCCATAGTGAAGGTTCACAATGGTGTTGCTTGATTGACTGAAAACAGACTTGACATGCTGTGACTTGCTGGGGTCCCCATTAGAGGGCAGTGCTACATCCTGGAATCCGTTGATGGGGCACCATCAAGTCTATCTCTCATACTTGGGGGAGGCCCCTTGGTTGGGTTGCCATGGGACTGCTTGCAGGCTGTGCTGGGGTTGTGTGTGTGTCGATGTACAGGCACCTGCAAAACCGCAAAAATGCCACTGCCTTGTCGCTTGCAAAAACTTCTGTGGTAGATGGGTCTAGGTCAAGACGTGCTTTCGCTACCAGGATCCAGATGCAAGTCTGGTCAGCAGGTAGTCACTGGTGCTTCTTGTCAGTTGTTTTGGCAGCAGTGTAGGACTCCAGTCTGAACATTCGATACTCAAGGGGTGGTTTTAGTTGTCGTACTGGGCGGGGGTGACCTGTCCTCAGGACACCCCCGCGCCGCACGGCCCTCCAGCTGTGTGTGTGACCCCTCGCTGCTGCTCTTTGTGCCGATTCTGCCGTTTTTTCTCCCTGTTAATTGCCTTGCTGCTGTTGCTGTTCCCTGTTGTTTATTTGTCATTTTTTGTACCTCTGTGTTTAGGTTCTATGCCTCCCCTGGTGTAACCCCCGCTCCCCGCTTCCCACCGCCGTGATATTGCGGCCCGCCCCCTTTTCTTCTGTGTACTCCCCGCTCCCGCCTCCCAGCTGCTCCTCCCTCCCACTTCGCCTTATATGGAGACCGCGCAGACGTGCAGCGGACACGCGCAGCGGACGCGCCGATTGTGCGCCGAAGGCGCGCCAAAGGCAAGCCTGTCTATGCCCATCCACGCCTGGACCGTGCCCAGCGCCAGAACCCCTGGCACCCATAGATGCTAGCCCACCCGCTGGACCTACGACACCGCCACACTCAACGCACTCAACACCGACCTGATCCCCGGCTGCTACCGAGCCACCCCAAGATGCACCCACGGAACCTTCACCTGCCAATCCTGCAAATTCTCCTGCATCCGGACCTGTAACACACCCACCAAGCCGAGCACCAGCAGCAACCACCTGAAGTGCATCCTGCTCAACACCCGCTCCGTCCACAGACACGCCGTGGAACTCTGAAACCTGCTTGACACCACATCTCCAGATGTCGCCTTCCTCACGGAAACATGGATGAACGCTTCCTCAGCGCCAGACATCACCATCGCCATCCCGGATGGATACAAGATCACCCGGAGGGACCGCATCAACCAGACAGGAGGAGGCATCGCCATCGTCCACAAGAACACCATCCGCATCACGTCCAACTCCAACAACACCCTCGCAGCCGCCGAACATCTTCACTTCCAGGTTCACACCGATCCCAAAACGACCCTCAGAGGCACCCTCATCTACAGACCCCCAGGACCTCGCACATAATTCAGCGAAGACATCGCAGACTTCATCAGTCCACACGCCCTCCTCTCCACTGACTACATCCTCCTAGGGGACCTCAACTTCCACCTGGAGAACAACAATGATGGCAACACCACCACCCTGCTGGACAACCTCGCCAACCTCAGACTCAAGCAACTGGTGAACACCCCCACCCACTACGCCGGACACACGCTTGACCCAGTCTTCTCCTCCAGCAAGTACATCTCCTTCAGCCACTCCACCGGACTCCACTGGACAGACCACAGCTGCGTTCACTTCAGCTTCAGAAAGACCACGACTCACCACCATCCGCAACAGGCTCCCCGCAGGAGCTGGAACAAGATCACCCCCGACCAGCTCACCACATCCCTGAACCAGAACCCTCCCGCCAGCTCAACGGACCCCAACCAAGCAGCCATCAACCTCACACAGTGGCTCACCAACTGCGCTGACGACCTCGCACCTCTGAAGAACCATCTCAGCCGGCCCGGCAGCAAGAAAGCCCCCTGGTTCGACGACGATCTCAAGAACTCCAAGAAGAACTGCCGCACCCTTGAGAAAGCCTGGCGCAAAGACCGAACTACGGACAACATGACCGCCCTCAAGCACGCCTCCCGCAAACACCACCAGCTGATACCCACCACCAAGAAGACAGCATTCAAGGAACGACTAGACAACAACGCACACAACAGCAAGGAACTCTTCAGCATCATCAAAGAGCTCTCCAACCCCAGCGCCGGAAACAACGACATCACTCCCTCACAAGACCTCTGCGACTCACTCGCCACATTCTTCCACAGCAAGATCGCCAACATACACAACAGCTTCGACGCACAGACCACGCACCCAACCACTGAACCGACGCGCCTCACCACCACCCTCCGCGCCTGGACCCCGGTCAGCACTGAAGACACCATCTACACGATGAACACCATCCACTCCGGATCACCATCCGACCCTTGCCCTCACCACATCTTCAACAAGGCCGACTCCGTAATCGCACCCCAACTCCGGGACATCATCAACTGCTCCTTCAACACCGCCACCTTCCCGGAGAGCTGGAAGCATGCCGAACTCAGCGCCTTCCTGAAGAAACCTTCAGCAGACCCTACCGACCTCAAGAACTACCGCCCCATCTCGCTCCTTCCTTTTCCTGCCAAAGTCATTGAGAAGACCGTCAACAGACAGCTGGCCGCCTTCCTCGAGACGAATGGATCCCTCGACCACTCACAGTCCGGCTTCCGAGCCAACCACAGCACTGAGACCGCCCTCATCGCAGCCACTGACGACATCCGAGCCCTGCTCGACAACGGGGAAACAGAGGCCCTCATCCTCCTAGACCTCTCCGCAGCATTCGATACTGTCTACCACCGCACCCTAGTGCAGCGCCTCAGCAACATCGGAATCCAAGAGAAGGCACTAGAGTGGATCACCTCGTTCCTCGCCGGAAGAACCCAGAGAGTCCACCTCCCTCCGTTCAGATCCGAGGCCACCGAAGTCATCTGCGGCGTTCCTCAGGGATCCACCCTCTTCAATGTCTACATGAGCCCCCTCGCAGCCATCGCAACACAACCTCAACATCATCTCCTACGCTGATGACACCCAGCTGATCCTCTCCCTCAGCAATGACCCAGCCACCACCAGAACCAACCTACACGAAGGGATGAAAGACGTAGCAGAATGGATGATGAACAGCCGCCTGAAACTGAACTCAGACAAGACGGAAGTCCTCATCCTTGGCTCATCACCCTCTGCCTGGGACGACTCCTGATGGCCCCCTGCCCTGGGTAGCGCGCTCAAACCAACGGACCACGCACGTAACCTGGGCTTCATCCTGGACTCCTCCCTCTCAATGACCAGACAAGTCAACGCTGTATCATCTTCATGTTTCAACATCCTACGCATGCTCCGAAAGATCTTCCGATGGATCCCCACCGAAACCAGGAAGGCGGTCACCCAGGCCCTCGTCACCAGCCGACTGGACTACGGAAACACCCTCTACACTGGAACCACAGCCAAACTACAGAAAAGACTCCAACGCATCCAGAACGCCTCCGCACGACTCATCCTGGACATCCCCCGACACAGCCACATCTCTGGACACATGAGAGACCTGCACTGGCTCCCCGTCAGCAAGAGAATCACGTTCCGACTCCTCACCCAAGCACACAAGGCCCTCAACAACCTGGTCCCCAGGTACCTCAATGACCGCCTGACCTTCTACACTCCCACTCGCCAGCTACGATCAACCAGCCACGCCCTCGCTGTCGTTCCACGCATCCGAAGAGCCACCATGGGAGGAAGATCCTTCTCCTACCTGGCAGCCAAGACTTGGAACTCCCTCCCCATCCACCTCCGTCTGACCCAAGACCACCTCTCCTTCAGGAAGCAACTCAAGACCTGGCTGTTCGAGCAGTAGCGGACGCCCCTCCCCCAAGCGCCTTGAGACCCTCTGGGTGAGTAGCGCGCTATACAAATTTCTTGATTGATTGGGCTGGAGTGATGGGGTTACCAGGCATGTGGTGAACCTGGACGACATGTGATGATTGCAGGCCATTGTTCTTGAGTCATCGACCACAGGATTGATGGTGGCCAGGGGTTCCCTTTAATCATTCATGGAGGCATGTGCATCCTTATGGTAGATGTCTTGGGTTGTTGAGCTATTGGTGACTGTGTCTGGATAGACACACTGAGAAATGTGAGGCAGATACTCTGTTCACGCATGCTTGTGGCTTACTCTCCGGTCTCCCTCTGTATGGTTGCCAGGTTGCACTGGTCACTACTCCATCGTTTGAGGCTGCGCTAGTACTTTATGGGGCATTGGCCTCCCTTGTGTCAGCCGTTCTGGTTGGAGGTGTGAGCTGAGAGCCTCCTGCCTGGACCTCCCCCAGATTCATTTTGCTTCCTTGGGTGCTGTCGCAAGGCACTTCATGATTTTTCACATTGGGCGGCAAGGCGGCTTTATTCTTGCAAAACCTGTGAGCCCAATTGGGCACTTCATTTACTAGTCACTTACTGGTGCAGTCCAATGGGCTGCCTCCAGGTGGCACTACAGCAACCATTGCTCAGGCTGCGGCAGTCTTCTATGAGAGCCTTACGATGCGGCCTCAGTTTTAAACATGGGCCGCAGCAGCATTCCTAGTGCTACGGCTGTACCTCTAGTGCATGCTCTGTGCATACAGCTGCAGAGGTGATGCAGGAGGGAGCAGTCACAGTGTGCTATGTAGTGTGGGAGGGGGGATCTGTTCCTGCACTTGGTGAGTTTGTGGGGGTGTGTGACTGCCTTTCATAGTCGGATGCGGAGCCAACCGCTTACCTTCTTTCTTGACTTCTGGTAGTGGCTGCTCGCCACCAAGTGGCTCATAGCATCTTGAGGCCTTTGTGGTGCACATCGGAGCGATTCTCGTCCGGCCACTGCACTTTCCTGATTAAGGTGTGTGGTGAAGCCGTGCAGGCTATTTGATAATGCTGGGCGACCGGGCCAGGCTTTCTTTTTTTTGTTTTCAACTATTTCATCCCCTTTGGGCCACTTTCTGTCAGTTGCAGCTCAAGGTGCGGTGGGCTAGCACCAGGTGACACTGCATCTGCCTCCCATACTCTCTTCCCAGTGGTGGCAGTACCTCTGGACTCACAGGCTGTGCTGGGGCTGGAAATACTGACTGGAGCTCACTGTGCAGGTGCTTGGGCTGCTACGCTGGTAGGCGCAGTCTTTTCTCGCTGCAGGTGTGCAGGGGGTCACAGTGTCAGTGCTATCACTTCTCCCTACACAGGCACATCAGGTGCAGGGGAAGCCTTCTTCAATGTTGCTGCAGCATGCCTCAAGCATCGGGGGCATCAGCTGTGCTGTTGGGGCCCTAGTGATTTCTACTTGCTGACCCCAGTCGGGGTCCCCATGCTCAACTTGCACAGGTAAGGGGAGCTGCCCCTTCAATGGCAGAAGCCACAGCAGCCATTCTGGTGCACAAGGTGGCGGTGCGCTTGCCGGCTCAGTTCACCTTGCAGCTTGAGACATGCTACCCAAATGATGCAGCCATAGGCAGATCTGCTTTTTTCTCACCTGTGGGGCTGCCCTATATCTTTGAGCTCCTCTCTTGGCAGTAGGGTGTTGCATGCATTGTGGGGGTTTGCTTCATGTGTTCCTGGTCCGCAGCTTAGTGGTGCCTCGGTTGCAGTGCTGGCTATGATGCTTCACCTTCTTTTTGCAACCCCTCCACTCATGGCTGCACACTGCCATTTGCGGGGCTCACCACATGCCCAGCAGGTAAATGGGCACTTTGCCTGTTCTGGTCTTAACGGTCACAGCAGTGGAAAAAGAGGCCAGTCTCCCCTCCTCCTTGCTTCACAGGAGAAACCCTTCGGTGTGCTGGCGCAAGGCAGGCGGCGGCTGCTGGGCTTTACAGGTGGAGCCTGGTGTATGGCCTTAGTCACAGTCATGCTGTCGGACGTGGTGTGCAGTCCCCAAACAAAGTTAAAAACGGCATCATCCTCCAGCACTATAGGACCTTACGTAGCGGCTTTATAGCACTAAGGGGCCCTTCTCCCCGCTTGACATTGCATGCCTGCACCATCTCACATGATGACGAAAGGGCTTTGGAGTTCACACAAAAAATAAGTGCAGCAGTTTAATATCATTTTTGGTGCTTCAATGTTTTCAAACTACATTTTGATAAACTCCACAATGTTCTTTTGACATAATTTATAAATTCTTTAATACAACAAAGCCCAATATTTTATACAGGTTTTAAGGTTATTCTGTAACCTTGAAATTTCCAAAAAAGCAATGACAGGATGTTTTCTTTGTGGTATTCATTGAATGAATGAATGAATGAATGAATGAATGAAGGAGTATTTATAGAGCGCACGGTTACCCGGAGGCATCCCAGTGCTAAAAAGGCACTCAGTAAACTACGAAAAAATTACTGGAAGAGGAAAGTTTTCACCAATTTTCTGAACGTAAGATGATCTGGTTCAGAATGTAAGTGTAGCGGAATACTGTACCAAAGTTTGGCCCCATTATATGAAAACTAGGGGTGGGCGGAATTTGCGAAATTCACTTTCGCAAACTATCGCGAAAATGTTAAAAATCTCCTCAAACACTTGGAAATATCACGAAGATGCAGAAGTTTTTTTCCCGCCCGTTCGCGGTATTTTCTGCGTGGTCGCGGCTCGCCAACTTACCCATGAGGTTGCTCACGGGCGCGGCCATCTTGTTTTCACTTGTCTCGCGAGAAGAAAGACGTGATCGTGCGACGAATGAGGTTACTGCGGGCGCGAACTGTCGCGAGACAGCGCAAATGGCTACCAACAATCCAACATCTTGTGGAGAACGCGCCCGGATCGGGAAAACTTGTCGGTGAACGCGAGGATTCAGGTAACGCGATCGCGCGCATGTGAGAATGTAGTTTTTTTACAGCGCGAGCAAGCAAAACATTTCCGGTAATATGCGGATTGCGGAAATTTTGACATTTTCGCGCTCTCCGTGGAACGCGAAAATGTCAAATTATCGCACTTTCCGCGAGCGGAACGGAATTTTAGCCCAGGCCTAATGAAAACATTCGACCTCCACTGCGACCACGTTTGATCTTAGGCACACCAATTAAACCTTTTCTCCCTGACCTAAGGTCATGATTGGGGACGTACAGTTGATTCCAAGAGCGGATCAAGGGCGGGTCCATTCCTGCCAATGATTTGTGAATAATACAAAGCGCTTTAAATTGTACTCTTTGCTGGACAGGAAGCCAATTAAGAATGTCAAGGGCCGGCCAAGCCAAGGAACGTTTAGGGATGTTCATCAGCATGCGTGCTGCATAATTCTGTACAATTTGGATTCTTTTAATCGTGGCCAGAGGAGCTCCCAGATAGACCGCGTTGGCGTAGTCCAGCCGCAACAGTACAATGGCTTGTACAAGTAGTCGTCTTGCTACAAATGGCAACATTGGCAGTACCTTTCTAAATCTTCTGAGCAGTCCGTAACAATTTGCTGCTACTTTACGCGATTGCTCTTTAAAATCCAAATTGCAATCCTTCCAAACTCCTAAACTTTTGACTCGCCTTTTTGGGGCCAGGGAGGGCACCCAAGCAGTTAGGCCACAAATGGTCGATGTTAGAGGGAGCGGATTTCCCAAAGAGCATAAGCTCAGTTTTGGATCCATTAAGCTTCAAGAAGGAGCTACTCATCCAATCGAAGACCTTCTGAAGGCAAGTTGCCAAATCAGGGTCTAAACGATTGGGTTATTTTAAGGAAACAATCAATTGAGTATCGTCGGCATAAGAAACCACCTGTATCCCAAATGAGAGGACTGCTTCTGCCAACGAACTCATTTAGACATTAAACATCGTGGGGCTCAGGGAAGATCCCTGAGGAACCCCACAAGTCTAATGGCTTAGACGAACACTCTCCTTCAAAAACCGTAAAAACCCTACTTTGGAGAAAGGATTTGAGCCACCTAAGAGCCAACCCAGTCACTCCAGCAACCCTCAATCTCTGAATCATGAGATGATGGTTGACAGTATCGAAGGCTGCGCTAAGGTCCAACAGGATAAGAGCAGCGCAGCCTCCACTGTCAAGGAATTTCCTGATTTCTTCTGTGGCCGCCAATATAGCTGTTTCTGTTCCTTGTTGAGGTCTGAAGCCAGTCTGGGTAACATGAAGACATTTATTATTTTCCAAGAAAGCAGATAAAATCTTATTAATGTGTTTTTCTGCTAATTTACTGATCCCTGGCAGCAAGGAAATTGGGTTGTAATTTCCCTATTTCCCTGGGTCAAGATTAGTTTTTTTTAAAAGGGCCTTGACTCTAGCATGTCTCCATTGAGAAGGCACAATCCCAGTTACAAGTGACGAATTTATACAATCCAGTATAACAGGTGACACTACTTCAGCAATTTTTTGAAGAACACTGGGGGGGGAAACATCTAGGGAAGAACCTGATTTAAGCTCTTCAATCCACTTATTAAAATTATCATTAGCCACAATGGGGTTGGGATGTGATATAGGAATAGTATCATTCAATTTACTGATAAAGGTGTCTAATGGAAGTTTTGACCATCGACGAGTAGTTTTTATACTTCTAGCAGTTCGTATATTTGCATTAGGTAACCTAAAACTGAATGGAAGTATGAAGTGATCAGACCATGGAATAGGGACAGCGTCTTCTACTAAGAGCTGGTCTATGTTGGAAAATATAGGATCCAGCATATGACCTTTGACATGGGTAGGGCTGTTCCCTTTTAATGTGAGTTGAAACATGGCTAATTCTCCAACCAATTCTTGGGTGGGGCTGACGAATAATCATCGAAGTGTAAATTAAAATCACCCAAAATTGTAAAATTGGGGGTTGATCTGGCAAGGTTTGCTGCCGTCTCCGGAAGGTCCTTCTTAAAAAGCCCAAGGGGGCCTGGCGGGCGATATACCAGGATCCCTGAAAAGGTGAACGTGGATGCTAAATCAATCACAAAGGCAAGACTTTCGCAATCAGGGACTGAGTTAGCAGTAAATCTGCAGACAAAATTAGCTTTATATATTATGGCTAAACCTCCTCCTCATCCTGAGTAGCGATCAAGCCTTTGAATAGCATAATTTGGGGGGAGAGATTGGACAACATCAAAATCCGTGTCGCCAATTAACCAAGTTTCAGTTAGAAATAAAACATCAGGATTCTTCTCTTCGAGAAGCAGGTGAATTTCAGTCGAATGTTTGGGAAGGGAACGACAGTTAAGTAGCAGCATGGTAATTTTTCTATCCCTGAGCGTAGCCCGTGGGGTGGAACGAGAATTTTGAAAGTGTAATTTGCAATTAGGGCATTGAGAGCTAATATCATTCATTCATTGACATTGGTACATGCCTCAATGATACATATTAAGGGAATTCTTTTTTTGAGCAACAATAGTTTCCATAACAGTTACCGATTCTTGTTTTGGGAAAAAATTAGGTATCAGTCTTTATTGAATCGTCTTTATAGTCAATTGGGTTAATCCGTATGCCACATTTTTAGATTGCCTCATAACAGAAGCAATACCATATTTCGGATTTTTCAACGCTGCAATGGAAAGTTCTGGCTTGTTTGGCAGCATTTTAAAGATGGCATTTCCTGGTATCTATTGCAAAATATCTCAACAGTGATAAAATGCTTAACTCCAAACAGTAGTATTCCGTGCAAAGTTTCATTTACCCCTGAATAATGTTGCATAATTGTCAGCATTTTATGTTACGCTTTTTACTGCAAATTTGCAAAATGTTCAACATTACGCCATTACACCATGCTGTTTGATTGAAATTTCATTTGTGTAAAAACCACAATCATATTCGAATTTGAGGTTTTTTTTCATGCAAAATGCGTCCTAAACAGACCGAGGTAAGGGGCATATTATCAAGCCATAGAAGCCCATGTTCTGGTGTCAACATGGGCCTCTATGGGAATTCTCTGTGTCATATTATCAAGCCCATTATCGCCGCTTTAGCAGCAGTTTTCTGCCGCCAAAGCGGCGATAAATTTAACGCCATGCTTGATAATATGCCCCTTAGTTTTTAGGCTAAAAAAGATGCACGCAACACCAGACCGTCATTTTGCAAAACAACATGCAACTTGAGGTAATTTGTTTTTGGTTATTTTACATAATTTGTGCAAAGTATATTATGCAAATTTCACCTAGGCCTATATATAAAATATTGCTTGTAGCTCTTGTAATATTAAATGAATCATGGCTAACATGAAATTTCACATTGCATACTTAGGCAAAAAAGAGACTTGTTGACAATTTTTTGCGCAGAATGTTTTCTTTTCAAGCCTGTTAACCTCGCATCTTTTGTGCTAAATGACGCTAGTTCAGTAAGAGCATATATTGAACAGGAAATTGCTGAGCAAGTAACAGTATCCATAAAAGAGGTTAGTACTTTAATAAGAGAATATTTACCATTCCAGCGTGCCCACTAACACAAGAGTATTTACGATTTCTTGGAACTTGAACACTGTTTATCATTGTGTTGTAGGGTGTGAAGAATCTTGCCATCAAAGATGTGCCCTTGTATGTAATTGACCCTATGTAAACTGATAGTTGTGGGAACAAAGGACCCAATTGTCAAAAGCCTTTAGCTATAAACATATTTCTCATTTTTCAATTCGCTAAACTGCTGTACTACCCCTCACTCTGTGTGGGCTGGAAACAGATCACCTCCTAATTTGTAGGGAAAGGTGATTTCTCTACAAATATTTTTTTTCTGTATTCTGCTGAAATTCATTTTACCATAACCTCTTCCACGTTGTACATTCAATTTTAATTTCATTTTGAATAATTGCAGGTGTTAGTAATGTTTGTTGCCCATTTTCTTCTTGGGTAATTTTTAGCAACTCAGCTTCTAACAATTGTTGCAAGTTGAGTCTGGGCCCAGACTGAGCCACAAAATGTTGACACTGTGTATAAAGGACTCGCAAGACGGTTCACTGTTCCATATGCTCGTCTTTCTCTCTATGTAAGCATTCTGAGACCTAAACTGTCATGTTTTTAACACATATCGATTGGATTCACGAAGGCAAAGTTTTGGGGAAATGTTCATTTATGACCAAAATTATCCTTTATATGCATTCCAATAATTCACAAAAGCATTCCATGGCAGTGGCAAATAGCTCTATGAGTATGGAATACTCCCGGAGGGTTGTTCAGAGAGCTGTCCGGAGCACTCAGCAAGACAATCATTCATGGGACTGTGGAGTCCAAGGATGTCAAGCTTCGGATCCCTCTTCATTTCCCAAAATGATACCATGCGTTTCTGACCATAGACATGGACATGCCTCATAAAGTTCACTTTCCAAGATGGTGATCTGCCCAGAAAATTCTACTTGACGTTCCAAATTCAAGATGAAGTACAGTCTTTTCCTATATTGTCAGCTCTTGTTCGAATCATAGATAATGAGGAAATTCGGCGGCATGGATTCACGCCTATGCATGTGTTCCCTTATTTTTCATTACATTCTCCATCAGATTGTAAATTTTGTTAACCTGATTTCTGCTTCTTGGCGATAAAACCTCTTGTGGATCAACATCTGTATAGTCTTGCTTGGCTCTTTCCACTTCCTAGTTGTCGGAGGGATTTTGGTGTCTGCCTAGTATTAAAAATACTTTTATATTAATTTCATCTTTAATCAATTGCTACATGCTTGCTTAGGAGGTCCATAACTCTTTGTGTTTCTTCTTATTAACTTGGAAACTCTTAAGGGGACATTTGTCAGCTTTCACAAGCATTATTCAGTGCGGGGCAACATTGAGGCTACAGGGAGTAGATGACATTTCTTACAGCAGTCAAGAAGGAAACTCAACAGACCTTATCAGCATAGATTGCTTGACAACCTCTAGCTGTCATACATAATGCTTTTGATGAACTACCGTGAGTGTGCCACCATCATGCAATCCAAATATCTAATAGGGATGCAATACACTTTTACAGGTATTACTCTTTAAACAATGTAGGAAGCATCCCTTAATTTTGTTCTAAGGCAGATTGTTCGAAGATCCATTTTTTTCTAACAAATGAAACAGTTTTTTACGCTTTGCCAGTATTAAAGGTTGTGATTCTTTATTTTAATAGTAAGCTTTAGTCTGAATTTTATATTTTCAGCTTAATGTCCAATGTAATACTGTTGTCCTTTGATTTGGGCTTTCATATTGACCCTTTGCATTTTTCTTGTTTCTTCAACCTTTGCTAGTGCCATCATTTTACTGTCTCCTCCATCCTGATAATGAGCTAAAAAATGTGTGTTCTTTAAATCATAAGTTGAGTCTTTTCAATGTTTCATTTCTCCACCCCAATACATCTAGATGCTTTTTTCATGAAAAGTTTCATTTTGTATTTCTTACTAGAATTTAGCTACAAAGGTATTACATTCTCTTATCCTTCATTATTCATTTCCCTATGTTTTATGACATATGATTAAAGTTTTGGTATTTAATTCTTCTAATGTTCTTTCTTAAAATCATATTGAATGGATGGATCCCTTTGCATTTTTTACAAAGTTTGTTTGGAGTCTTGCTTGAAAAGGGTTGTATGTCCTGCTTTCAAGTTTAAATTTTTTGGAGTGCTTGAAAGTTGAAGCATATTACATTATCTGACAGTGTATCTGTTTTTGTATTGATGCTTTTTTGTTCTTTCTTTGTTTAATTGTAATTTCAATAAAATATTTTCCTTACTGTTTCAGAGACTTTGAGCTAGTATTCCCCTTTGACTGTTTTTTCTTTCTAAGATGTTTACGACTAATAGAGAAATATGTTGCTTGTGGTTCTGTTTATATTGTCTGTGCTTTTTTTGAATAGTTGTCTTCGTTTGGTTGGCAGCTCCCTGGTTTGCTTTCCAATTTGTGAAAACGTAAAGGATGTGTATTCCCCTAATAAGAAGATAATGGCTACCAATAAAGTTAATTAATATTTTCAGTTGTAAATCACTGCATACTTAGGTAGATTTAGTACATTTTTCTTAGATATATAGATAAATGGCAAAATATTTTGATTAGGTGAATGTGTAGGGTTCATTATTTTTTTTTATCAGAATGTGTCAATGTTGCTGTTTAACAGATTATATTTTAGCATTTAAACTGATTGGAGTGTAAAATATAAAATTTGAAAACGTGCAAACAAAATGACCTATATTTTCTAGATGAAGTAAAAAGACATTTTGCATACATGTACACCTGACAGGTGTATGACAAAAAAGTGTGTATCATATTATTTGCTTGTCTCTATGAACATGGGTCACTTATTTATCCTTTTTCATTAGTAAGAGAAGTCATGGAAAGCAGGTGAAATGTCTATTTATTACATTTTACAAATGAGATGTTCAGTAGAGCTATTTTAATACGATGACTGGCTGAATGGAACTGTATTGCCGAGAGCTGTGATTATTTGGTCGCCTTGTCCATAATTTTGTGCTTTTTATCATTTAATCTAATTTTACAAAGTTAATAATCTTAGCCTTTAAAATTGCTGAATGGAACTGTATTGCTTAGAGCTGTGATTAATTTGTCAACTTGTCCATAATTTTGTGTCATTTTTTAAAAAGGTTTTTTGCTAATATTCCAAAGTCAATAATCTTAACCTATAAATTGAAATAAAATATGCTGTTCAAATTTCTAAAATATTGAACAGTAATTATAAAATTAAACAGAAGCCAAGTAGATGTGCACATTAAAAACACTGCATGTTGCACATACTGCACTTGAAGTATCACTTTATTTTCACGAAAAAAGTCTTTAAATATAAAGAAATCTAGTTCCTTCTTGGCTTTAGAAAGTTGACAACTCAGATCAAGCATCAGGTATCTATAGTAGACATTATAGGTATATCAATTTAGATTTGGCATATCATGACATTCATGGTTCTAGTTTTTTTTATGAAGTTGATCTTAGATATGAATTCAATCCTATTTCCGCACAACACATGCTACAGTTACACCTCTAAATTAGTGACCTTTAGGAATGTATGTTGCTTGATGCTGCTGTACAAGGAAAATGGACAAATGAAAAGGTAAGTGTAGGAAATGACAAGTTTTTGCACGGTGAACCCCCAAATTGTCGTTCTATCAATTTATGCTGGCTTTTTAATTCTGTGCACTTTACCTCTGCTAACTACTAGTAAAGGGACTGATATCCAACTTTTAAACAGGACAGAATTAGCAGAACCCTGATTGGCATAATTAACGTACCTCTAAGTCTCAACTATAAGGTACTATATGTACCCCGGGGCCAGAAGGTGTAATGCCACTAGTGGACTACAGCACCTATTGTGCCATCCAACACAGAGGCATTGCAAACCTGTTCTCAGACCTCCCATTGTAGCCTCAGTGGAGAAGTTTTAAAACAGCAATGTGGTCACCATGTTCATAATTACCTTTTGACCAGATTAAATCTTCCTTTCTAAACAATAATGTCACCACTAAGTAGGCATTATAGCCCAAAAGACAGGGTTCATGGCATGCAGGAATGTAATGTTAACATGTTATTAGAGTGACTATTACCCCAAACCTATTTTTACTGTAGGAAGGTTGGCTGGACCAAACAGAAACACTGTAAAGCACTATTAAATAGTGTACTGTCTCGGGGTAGCAGTCAGTTACAAATATGATTCAACAACACTTTGTAATATTTATCAAAATCCCATTTTAATGGTGAAGTCAAACTTTTGATAAATGTTAGAAAGTTACATTTTGACTGTCTAAAGTCTATTGGGGCTCAATTGCAATAGCCTCCAGCTGTAGCCCTCTGTTTGCTCAGGTCCTGAATGAGGTGTGAAAAATACTTGCTGAAAGGAGACAAACACTTGGGAATGGGGAGGTGTTTTTGTTCCTCTGGCAGGATGGCCATTTGGACTGTGCCAAGGTATCTAATTTACTGCTAAGGGGCCTGCCTTTCACATGCAAATGTCAGACTACACCTGGATAAGCTCCTCCTTTTGTTCTACCATTCAGACGTGCACCAAGCTCAGTAGGAAGATAACTGCCTCTAGAACTTGCTTGGAATTGCCCTTGCCACACAACTGGGTGGTCACACAGGCTATACGTAAGAGGAGAAGGCTTTCACTTCTTGGATTTAGGCAGAGGGGAACTGTGAGATTGCTTGCAGTAGGGCTGACTTAAAATTGCTGCAAAAGTAGGTAGGCTTAACTCTGGGATTTTTTACCCCATTGATAAAGGAGGGGCCAGGACTCCCCCCACCCACAGGCTAGTACCAGGCATAAATGTGTCATCCTGTGATACCGTCTTCAGAACACTTTCTCACCTGATGAAGAGCAAAAGAGGACTGGAACTGCTGTCTGTGACCTGAGAGGAGCACTGAAGGATTAGACCTGCTTCCTCTTGTACTAACCAGAACAATTATGTGGATATCAAGCGTCATAAGACTGATTTCCTGTTCTAGCTACAGGGAAACAACAAATTGCTAGAAGCCCTTTTCCCTGAAGATCTCAGCCGACCAGTTTTAACTAGACTTGCCTTGACCCTGCTCTCACACAAGTATGCCTTTTTACTTGCTGATGCAGGTTTGGCTTTGAATGCAGACAAGTGTGAGTTCTGTACGACACATCTAAAATTCTTTGGCCATATCATTTCTGATGGGGGTATGACAGCCGATCCTGCTAAAGTACAAACACTTTCAAATGCTGACCCCCCACAGGATGTTTCTATGGTGAGCTCATTTCTTGGCATGGCCAGTTATTTTTCCAGATATATGCAAGACTTTGCCACTGTAAGTGCTCCATTGAGAGGCATTGGTCACGTGAAAGTGAGAAAAGCTTTAAGAAAATCAACAAGCCATTGAGAATGCTACTGAAATGGCATAATTCTTAAGCTTCATACAGATTTGGATGTTGAGCTAGCGTAGTCGGATAAGGTGCTATCCTTGCATAGCAAAATGGACACTGTTGGAATGATTCCTGACTGCCAGTGTAGTTCCTGAGGTCCTGGGACCCTTGGCTGTGTCTGGACTTCTCCTACCTCACCTGAAAACCAGGGACTTAAAAACATTTTCAACTTCAAGTCATCTTGAGGACCAGAGTAATCCAGCCAAACCTATCTGCCCAAGGTGTGTTGCCACTGAGCTGAAGACTGAGGTTTCTCTCACTCAGATCTTCTTCACAGTAGCAAATCCAATTTAGTGGGACATCATAGAGATGATATCTGACCTCAAGGAGTCCTGCAGCATTGACACAATGAAGGATTCTGAGCTCCGAAAAAGTGTAAATGTAAAACACTTGATTGGGTTAAGGTGTCAAAAATATAAGGCCGTTGAGGGTCCATTCCTGGGCAAAAAATTCAAACTCTCCCAGCTTTCTCAATGAAACCAAAGGCTTCACCCAGGTCATTTCGAATGGTATTACTCCGCTGAAGATTTTGGGCTTCCATTTTGTAAGACTCACCTCCAAGTTAAACACTCCAACCAGGTTGAATATGGTCTCTGTATCTGACCCTCAATCCATAGCGGTCACTGTCAATCCAAGCATAGATCCTGATCTGCCACAACCAGTGCTACACTTTCTGGTGCTATTTTGGTTAATCGTTTAACAATGCTTATCCCCTGTTCCCCTAATTGGAGTTTTACCACTTTGATGTCATTTCATTTTTTTAAATCTACTCTATTTTCTGATACAGTTTGGGATTTTTATTGTGTTGTGTTTAGACTTCATTCACAAGTTAAGCCTGTCTGTTTTGTTCAATAACTAGCAGGGTATTGAGCTCCAGTTAGTTTAGAGACTTTGAGGGTTCACCCTGA
This sequence comes from Triturus cristatus, assembly GCF_964204655.1. Taxonomy (NCBI): domain Eukaryota; kingdom Metazoa; phylum Chordata; class Amphibia; order Caudata; family Salamandridae; genus Triturus; species Triturus cristatus. Next base: position 756,844,270 of record NC_140581.1, read on the forward strand.
CAAGGACTTTTATTATTAGTCAAGGTGGGCAGTCACCCTGCTTCTCTCATAACCCTGTTTCGTACAGTAAATAATATCAAAAGGTGTGCAGTTTCTGAAAACTCTTTAGTAGTTTGGTACACTTAGAGAGCCCCTTCCTTGTACTAGAGATCCAATGGGAGTAATATTCTCTTCCATCTCCCTGCTCCTCCACCAATTGCAACAGACAAAAGAATTTGAAGATCTGTAATAGAAATGGGAAAAGGGAAAAGGGATAAGAGAAAACAGAGATACTGGATTCCACCAGTAAAATTAGTCAGTTCTGCAGGGCACTAAGGTCAACAAGCTATAGGGCCTAATTCATATGCTGGGGGTATATGTACTCAATTGCAACAGCGACAGAATATACATACCACCAACATATTGGTCATCCCATTTCATTTAGATGCGGGCAGTCCATAGTTCTGACTGTGGCAGTGACTACTCCATCACCACCATAGCCAAACCTCTCTACCGGCCTGACAGAGTAAAGGCCATTGGAGGCCCACCCAATAACGATTGGAGGAGATATGGACATTTCTCTTACTGTCCATCACAGGCGGGCAAACCCTGGCAGTGAGGGACAGTACATTGGTAATATTGCTTTCCTCGTCGTGGCGAGAGGAGCATTCATTTTTTTTGTTTCAAATACAAAATCTCATTTTGCGATTTGTTTCTTGAAAATAAAAAAAGAAAACTGTATGGTGCAGGTTTGCATCAGCATGACGCAGTCCTACAGCAAAATGCGTTGGCAGGAACTGCGGTGCTTGGCTATCATTTACAAATGTGGCAGACAGTCCCTCCACCACAAGAACGGAGCAATTTTCACCATTCCCATGGCACAGCAACAGGCTATCTGCCCCCAATTAAATCAAGCCCATAGTGGGTTATTTAAAGGGAATAAGAGAAATCTAGGGTGCTATGAACGTGTTTGACATGTCCATAGCACCGCCTCTCAGAAGTTATGGATGTGTCTAGCATGTCCTATTACTGGAGGCAGGAAATCCCTCTGGAACAAAATCGAGCTTCTGTGGAAGAGCTTCCCCCACAGCCTGATGTTTATTTCTTTTGCTTGTAATGATAATCAGTTTGCATAGCAAGCTGGCTTTATTGCATTGAAAGTGAAAATGAAATGAGCTGATTAGCTCAATTGATTTTCACTGCATTGGTGCTCAGAGCCCCCGAGAACTGTTTCAGATGGGGAAGAATCATTAGAAAGGAGAGAATCTCCCATTTCCAGTGATCTCTTTCCCTAATGTTTTCCTAGCTTGGGGAGTGCTACAGGAGGGAGATCCCCAAGCAGGGATCCACCCACTAGACAACATGCACGATTTCTAAAGGAAGGACCTGGCAAGGGGCTTGTGCCCTTCCTCGCTGAGGCCTGAAGAGTCTTTCTGCCCCACGGGAGCAGAATTAAGGATTTCTGCCCGACGGCAGCAGGAAGCCCACTAGGCACCAGGGAGTTGTTTTTATAATTACAAGGAGTAGGGAAGGCCTGTTCAGACATTAGACCAAGGCCCCACCCAAAATTACCCCAACATTCTTTCTGCCTCTTTGGGAGTCAAAAAAGAAAACTATACTTTCAAGCTGCCTCCCATGGGGCAGTACATCTATTAGACGCAAAGGAGGTATTTGTTATAGTTAAAATAAGTGGTGGAGGCATGTTTACACATTGGGCTGAGCCCCCACCCCTAAATCACAGCCTTTGCCCTGGGAGGCGATAGGAGGATTTCACCCCCAATCTGCTCCCTCCAAATTAAAAGAGGGGGCCTGCCCAGGAATCGAGAGAAGCCACCACCTTCAAATCATCCCAGCAGTCTTTCTGCCCCCCCCGGACACAGTTAGGTGGATTTCACTTTTGATCTACCCCACCAAGGGGAGCAGAAAGCCCATGAAACAACAGTGGTAGATTTTTGGTAAATATCTTCAATCCACCCGGTGGGGGGGGCAGAAAACCGATGCACCTATTCTGGTGTGGGACCACAGGGCAATGAGCCACTCCCATTCCCTTTCCTATATTTCGCTCACGCATCGCACTGCATCGCATTTGGGGATGCAGTGCGCGCAACGAAATTTGTTTAATTAATTTATATGTTTACTTACCTGTAAACCTCCGTAATCCATAGTTTACTACCCCCCACCCTGCCCCTCCCCTCCCACATCACCGCCCGGCAGCTGCTCCCACTACCGACCACGGCTGATGACCAGAAGGGTCTATCTGATGTAACAATATAGTGGTTTTATGACTCCGCTATCCTTCCAAGAAGATAAAGATGAAAGTGTCACAAGTGGCAGTTATTTTCTACTGATTTAAAAAAAAAATGTATACAACAGTTAGTTTCTTTAGCAAAACCTGGAGGTTCAGAATTGTATCTACTTTATAGACATGTATAGCTTTCTGGGATCACCTTTGGGTTTCACACATGTTTTCATTACAATCTAGAAGCAGGTTGAAACCACAATAATTAGGAAAAATAGGGTACCTCTGCCAAAACTGTGGTATAACAAAATGCCTTTTATTCATCTCCGCATATATCTGAAAGCTGGACAGATGGTGACTTAAGCACAGCAAACCTTTTGTGCAGAGCACTTTTTTCCTAGTTTTCCCCCAAAAAACAAAATGTAGCCATATGTTGGTCATTTTCTCACTCCCCTCCCAGGGAATCCACAAACCCTGGGTACCTCTAAAATCCTCAGAATTTTGGACAAAAAGACACACATTTGACGTAGATATCTTATGTGGAAAAAAAGTTATGAAGGCATAAACAAGAAGTACCCTAAGTACCAAAAAGAGTTTACCACTAGGGGTGGGCAGAATATTCTGTTCTGGCATGGATTTGGTGGAATTTAGTGACTCTATGTTTCTCTTGTAATGTGGTGCTCCACCCACATCCCACCAGTCACTGCTTAGAGGAATTTTTTCTTGCATGAGGCTCCAGATCTACAAGTTGTCAAGCGCGAGTGAGAAATTTGGCATTCCTTAACATGATTTACGGTTGCTAGGAGGACTTCCAGTGAGATTTTTCTAACATAGGCGGTCACAAGTGTTTCAAGGTCAGAAGGCTGCCACTCGAGTAGAAAATCTACTCAGTGCTAGATCTCAATGCTGTACGATGTGACAATTCCTGTCCATTGGCAGAACACCGCAGAATCTCGCAACATTTTTTGCAGAGTCAAACATGAAACTTTTCTGTTCCATTTTTTAAGAGCAGCACTGCCTACTCTGAACAGAAACGTTTCATTTTTCTTTTTTAAATGCATCCTGTTTTCCTTTCAGAAAAACAGGCTGCATTTAAAAACAAAATGCTTTATATAAAAAGCATTCATTTCAATTTTAACTGTGGTTCGACTGTATATTCTTGATAACATTTTAAAGTATAGCTTCAGACTACGCTTTTGCTGAATGATAGTATTTTTTTCTCACTGCTATCATTTAGAAGTATTTGATATGCTGAAGCACCTTTCAAACTTTTGTACATAACAGTTTATCTCACGTACATTTTTCTTTCAACTTTAATTTTCTGGAGCAAGACGTTGCTTGTGCATGACTGGTGAACAGTCCCAGTCCAGAATTTGAATCATAACATGCATGATATCATTAGACGTTCTACTGGTCCAACGCCATGGGTTTCTCCAATAGTGGTAGTGCCCAAAAAGGACAGTGAAGGAGCTGTATGCATATGATTTGACATGAGACAGGCGAATAAAGCAATTCAACGAGAACGGCATCCAGGTCCACACATTGCAGACATGATAGTGCAATTAAGTGGTGAAATTGTCTTCTTTCAACTTGATTTTAATAAAGGTTATCATCAGTTGAAACTCGAAAGTAATTGCAGGTTCATTACAGCCTTTTTGGCACCTGTTGTTCTCTTTCAATACAAAAGACTAAGGGGGTCATTATGATGTAATATGTGATGTCATCAGCAGGGCATTGCGGGGGCGCGAGTTATAGTTAGCTCAACTAACTTTAACAGGCGAATTTCTCTGGTTTTGTTCAAGTGAAATGTCCAACTAACTATTGTGTCCCTGAAACCTATGGTTTTTTCAGTGAATTTGTATGTTTTTTTTAATGGCTAATTTCTAACTATAACATCCCTGAAACCTATGTTTTTTTCAGTGAATATATATGTGTGTGTGTGTGTGTGTGTGTGCGCATGAGTGTGTGTGAAAAAATATTTTATATTTTCATTTAACAGAGGGGAGGATGTAGTGTCTTGTGGGTTAGCAATTAAAGGACCCTTTGGCTCCTGATGGACTCCGTAGAGCTGTGACTTAAGGGTTGGAGCAGAAGGCTGGTTGAAAATGTTGAGTTTGCAGCTACACCCAAAAGAATAAAGACGTGAAATACTAAGCTCCGTGTGTGGCGTAGTCATTGGCGGGTACCCAGACTGACGAGGACGCTACACAAAACTAAGAATGTACAGAATCCCTATATTTTTGTGTCTCAGGGCAAATATGTCATTTAAACGTGAAATATTCATTGTAATGTATACAGGTTTACTTAGTTGTTAAGAAAAAGGCAGGTTTATTCGGGCATATCATCAAGACGATTATTGCCGCTTTAGCGGCCGTTTTTCGGCCGTAAAGTGGCGATAATCCTATCGCGGTATTAGCAAGGGCACGCTAACCGGCTTTAGTGTGTGTTACCTTGTGGCATCACACATTTCACTAATGCCTTGCATCTCATCGCTAATGAGATGCAAGGTCAGTGTTCCTGACATTCACTACATGTCAGAACATCGATAACGCGGTTTCGCGCTATCAACAAGGATGCCCAATTCCCGCGTTGCGACCATAAAAGTTGCGCAAAGAGCCGATTAACGCTGGTTCCTTACGCCAAGTTAATTGCTGACTTACCCATATTGCCCATTGGGGGGTGGATTATAATGCTGAATCTCCCATGGCATATCAACAAGCACTAACCTATCACTGACATGTTATCGCTGGATTACCAGCGATGTTGCAGCATTTCGCCGCTATCGCTGGATATTTTATTGCTTTGGAGATAGCCGTTTTTGATAACGCGCTATCTCAGCGATAATATCCGGCGATAACTTCAATCGCGCTAAGCGCGATTAGCAATATTTATCGCGGGCCCTGTAGATATGCCCCTTAGTTGTTAAGAAAAAAGGAGCGTGCGCGGTCTTCAGTGTTTCAAAAGATTGATGAGAATATTGGAATATTGGAAAGGGTCTCAGCTATTCCCAGCTGCTAAACAGGTTCCACAAGAAACAAGTAGTATTTATGTTGTAATCATTATTTTAATTGCATGTTGCCAACTAAATGTCGCTTTAGAACTAGCCACGAAAATCGAAGGCATGCCCTGCCGGCAGAATGCTGCTGCCAGTAGAGCTCAGCATTGGCTTCTGGCACCGAATATAAATGTGCAGCTGTAATCTCTTCATGACAGACAGCCACCCCCGTCACAGAAATTGATGATAGCCCCTTTGTTGAACCCTCTGGGTCATGCTGTCAAAACACACATTTTTTAAGAAAAAAAAGTTGAATTCTGAGTTGCTCTCTACTATTGTATTCATTTTAAAGATGTTGTCTTCCTAAAGCCAGTGACAGCAACGCGCTGTGACTGACAAGCGAGACAGCGCAACAAAAGGGCAATGATTAAAAACATATATGTTTTTCTTTTGCTTTCGATACAAGGAGAACTGAGGCAGACAGCTAGAAGCCTTATTATTATTCCTGTTATTATCAATTCCGCTACGTTGCAGGAATTCACAATGCCAGTTACATACAGAGCAGGGGAGGGAAAAGTAAGCAGCAGCATGCACCCTGACACTTTTATCAAGGGCTAATCATTGAGTTCAGTCTAGCATGCTAGGAATTCTCTTCTGTAGTCAAAAATATAAGCCATGAGATAAAGCAAGAATGGTTACTCTAAGCGATATTCCAAAAAAGCAAAAGTATAACAATGCTTTTTTTTTCTCAGCAAAACAGTGTCAGAAAAAAATTGACAAACTGAAATCCAGCGGTATTAAAACGCATAATTACGTGTTATATAAATAAAATACATCTGATGCGGTTAAGACTTGCATATCCGTTCCCCTTTGGACGAAATGGCAAAAAGGTGACAACACAATTGCACGGTGAGCTGAAATAATTTCTTATGCTAGAAAATACGTGTAAATTCAAGGTCTAGCGCAGCAATTTCAGTGCAATGTGAAAACAGCACTGTACGCCCTCTCTGCTTTCCATCAGCATGCTTTCCGATCATATTTCATTGATCAGAGAGCAAACCCCAGTGCAACATGCACCACATGAGCCCCGTTCCTCCCCATTAGAACCAGTCCCAAAGTGCACCATGCTAGTATAGTCGCATATTCGGAGTTTGACTGCACAATATTTTTCGATTTACTAAGTCTTGAGAAAGCCCCAAGTCGGTAAGGTAAGGGGCGAAGCACGTCGACTGTCCTAAACAATGATTCGTTAAACAGACTATGGAACTCTATATTAGACTGTTTGAAACTGATGTTTTATACTTATTGAGGAATCCATTACAAAATAAAGGAAATTTATCGAAAAAAAATTGCTTAACAGCACAACAGGCCTATCAGTTATCATCACTTACTGCACATTTTATATTCAAATGAAATAAGAATTGAATGCCGATCACCAGTACACCACAGAAGTAGGAACAACAACCTTCCTGAATACGTAATTTGCACAAATAAAAGCAATAGCCTAAATTATAATATTTATAACTAAAGGTACTTTAGGCCCCCTATGTACCTGCCAATTCTTTTTTCACAGCATAACAGTATATGAAAAGAACATATATGTAAATATTAGTGAGCAGCATTACAACACATGATAACTCGTTTTATGAATAATACACCTCAAATGCAGTCATGATTTATATAAAAGCTTTCCAGTAAACACAATAGTAATATGGTGATAGCACTATTGCATGGTGTGGTGAAATAATTTCAGATCTTAGTAAATACATTTTAATTCAAGGTCGGGCTCTGCAATTTCAGTGCAATATGAAAACAGTACAGCACACTTCACTTCAATTTATGTCCTCTTGTCGGAACCCCATTCAGAGGGGTGTGCAGACAAAATATCGAGTTGGAATTATAGAAGTACAGGAATATCGAGTTCTAAATATCGTCAGTGGGAAATATCGACAGCAAGAATATCGTGGTCAAACATATCGAATTTAAGGTAAGATATATCATTTTGAAAAAAATATACAAGTCAATAATATTGTTTGCAAAAATATAGTTTAAAATATCGATTTTTAAATTAGTGTTATGGATTTTAGTATACATTTTAAATGTATGTGATGTATTTTTTTTGTATAAGTATTGTTTACGTTTTTTAATATATGTGTTTTTTAGGTCCGTAGCGGGTTGGGGTTTATAGAGGAATAGTGTAGGAAGTAATTTAATTATAATAAATTAATGATTATTTTTGATTTATCAATATTTATTTAATTTAGATTTTATAGCGTTATCTGTGGGAAGTATTTATTTTTAATTAATTATTAATTAGTTGTTAACTAATATCAATTAATTGGTAATTAATTATGGTTATTGTGTAAAAAAAAATAGGTGCGGGTTGTGCGGTTTATAGAGGTAAAGGGTCGGAAGTAATTTTTGGGGGAATAATTAATAATTATTTGTTAATTGATATTAATTAATTGATTGAAAATTCATCATGGAAATTGTGTAATTAATTTTAGGTGCAGGTTGTCGGGTTTATAGGGGTAAAGGGTGGGAAGTAATTTATGTTCAAAACATTATTAATTAGTTGTTAATCTATATTATTATTTGATTATAATTTAATTATGGAAATTGTGTATTTCATTTTAGGTGTTGGTTGCGGGTTTTAAAGGGGCAAAGGGTGAGAAGTAATTTATGTATAATTAATTAATAATTAGTTGTTAATTAATAATAATTAATTAATTGTTAGCAAATTAGATATGGACATTTTTTAATACACTTTAGGTGTGGGTTGTGGGGTTCATAGCGGTAAAGGGCGGGAAGTAATTTATGTCTAATTAATTATTAAATAGTTGATCATTAATATTAATAATTAATTGATTTTGAATTCGGGTAATTGTTTTTATTTTTTGTGTGTGGGTTTTACTTTTATACGGGTAAAGCGAGGGGAGTAAATTAATTTTACTTACTTTATAATTAGTTGATAAATACTATTAGATTTTTAAAAATAAGTTTTAATTGTGTAATTAATTTTTTTACAGTTGAATTTTAGCTGTGGGTTGTGGAGAATATAAGTGTGGGAAGTTAATTGAATTTTAATTTGTTTTTTATTATTAATATTTCTTTAATTGTTGATTCATTATGTTAATTATGGAACTATTATTTCTTTTACATTTAGATGTGGGTTGTGAATTGTGTGGTGTTATACAGTAGGTAACAAAAGTAAATTTATGTAATAATACTTTTTTTGTTTCTAAATAATTTCTAATTATAAATATTTATTTGTTTGAAATTCTTTTTTTATTTTATTTAATATAATATTTGTAGGTATGTGTCATATGTTTTTAACATTATTATTTGGTTTGTAAAAAATGTAATATTAATTATATTTGTATTTTAATTTTTAACATGTTTATATATTTGTTATTTATATTGTTTATGTAAATAATTTGTTGTTCTCAATATTTTGTTTGTTTTTTTAAATTTGAACTGACTGGAGTGAGAATATTAATTCTTACCTGTCCACAATTCACACTTTACCTACTGTTGTACTCACTGGAGTGGGAATAGAAATTTTTACCTCTCCGCTATCTAACACTTTTCCTACTGTTGCACTGACTGGAGTGGGAATAGTAATTTTTACCCCTCCACTATCCATCACTTTCCCTACTGTTGCACTCATTAGAGTGGGGATGGTAATTTTTCCCCCTCTGCTATCCAACACTTTCCCTTGGAGCGGGAATAGTAATTTTTCCCCTCCATTATCAATCACTTTCCTTACTGTTTCACTCACTGGAGTGGCAATAGTTATTTTTACCCTTTCGCTATCCAACACTTTCCTACTGTTGCACTCACTGGAGTTGGAATAGTAATTTTTACCCCTCCGCTATCCACCACTTTCCCTACTGTTGCAGTCACTGGAGTGTGAATAGTAATTTTTACCCCTCTGCTATCCAACACTTTCCCTACTGTTGCACTCACTAGAGTGGGAATAGTAATTTCTACCCCTTCACTCTCCAACACTTTCCTACTGTTGCACTCACTGGAGCTGGAATAGTAATTTTCACCCCTCCGCTATCCAATACTTTCCCTAATGTTGCACTGACTGGAGTGGGATTAGTCATTTTTACCCCTCCTCTATCCAACACTTTCCGTATTATTGCACTCACTGGAGTTGAAATACTACATTTTATCCCTCCCCTATCCAACACTTTCCCTACTGTTGCAGTCACTGGAGTGGGAAAAGTAAGTTTTACCCCTATGCTATCCTACACTTTCCCTACTGTTACACTTATTGGAGTGGTAATAGTAATTTTTACCCCTCTGCTAACCAACACTTTCCCTAATGTTGCACTCACTTGAGTGGGACAAGCATTTTATATTTGCTTATAACTTTGGCGTCGTTTGACGAAACTTTCCGAAATTTTCCCCCAAAAATCTTTTTTTAGATCAGCTCCTATCTTGAAAGTTTGGGGGGTTTTCGTCAAGGGGGGGAGCTGAGAAAAAAGGGGGGTCCCAAAATGTGTTTTCTCCATGCAATTTCCATAGGAAACTTTCGACAAGGCTACAGGTCAGACTGCTGAACGGAATTACGCCAAATGTGGCAGGGAGAAAGGTCTTGGGCCAGAAAGCACACTTTTTTTTAAATGGGGTAAATCCATTTAGCAGTTTTTGAGAAATATCAAATTTTACAGATATCGATCTTAGAGAATTCTGACATCTGATTGGCTGAGGCGTTACGAGCACGAGCGTGCGGCTCATTGGCTGCGAACGGTTTAAACTAGGAAGTGTTGCCAGCCATTTTGTGACTCAGTTGAAAGGCGTAGGGGGAAAAAAAGAGAATAATTGTATAAGAGGAAATAGTAGGAACACTGTGGACTTAGGTTAAGCAGTCTGTTCCTTGGAGAGTCAGGGAGTTTGAATGTTACGTAGGCCGTGGAAATCATATCTGCAGAACAACGGTGCGTGGTATTGTGGCAAGGTTGCGAAGGCTCTGGAAATCCCATCGGGAAAACAATGCGCCGTATTACGGCAAGCAGTGTGTAGGGTGCCTACACAGGTAGTGTGAATGCTGCATAGGCCGTGGAAATCACACCCGTAAAACAAAGATGCACGGTATTGGGACAATGTTCAGTAGGCTGTGGAAATCATATCGGGAAAACAACAATGCGCCGTATTGCGGCCTTCCTTTAATATAATGCGCAGTAATGTTTACTTATAATGCGGTGTTCACTTTTATCTCGGATAGTGTCACTTTGTTAGAGGAAATTTAATATAATGTGGGAGGGCGTGTTCTGTCCCTGTGTGCGGAACAAAATTAACGTTTAAATGGCTGAGGTGTTCCAACAACGAGCTCAATGTTCATTGGCTGTGAAGCATTAAAAGTAGAAGTGTTCCCAGCCTCTCCTTCCCCGTCCGCTGGGTAGCAAGGACATCTGATTGGCTCACATGTTCCAAGCAGGACCTTCCACAGCTTAATGTTCATTGGCTGCGAACCATTGAAAGTAAAAGTGTTGCCAGTCATTCCCTCTCCCTCCGCGCAGTAGAAGGGACATCTGATTGGCTGACATGTTCCAAGCAGGACCTTCCCAAGCTTAATGTTCATTGGCTGCGAACCATTGAAAGTAGAAGTGTTGTCAGCGATTCCCTCCCCCTCTGCTGAGTATCAGGGACATCTGATTTGGTAACGTGTTCCAAGCAGTACCTTCCCAAGCTTAATGTTCATTGGCTGTGAAGCCTTAAAAGTAGAAGTGTTGTCAGCCATTCCCTCCCCCTCTGCGGAACACCATGGACATTGTATTGGCTAAAGTGTTTCGAGTACAAGTTTGCTGCTTATTGGATGGGAGCGGTTCCCTGTTGTGAGCCATTTTGTGACGCACTTCAAAGGAGTACGGGAAAACAAAGTGGTAGAGGGGAGGGTAGGAACACTATTAACTCTGTACAGTGGTCACAAGGTGGTGGACAGGGACTGTGAAAGTAAAAATAATTGTTTTATATATTGTAAGGGCCATTTATATAATTTGCGTGGGACAGACAAATCACGGCGGGAAAATAACAGAGTGTGTTGCGGTCTTCTTTTCATTAAGTCCGCAGGTGAGATACTTCCCAGGAGCACTATTTACTTATAATGTGGTGTTTACTTTTCTGACGGGGAGGTGTGGTTGCGCTGCAAAAATTTCAGTCTAGGTTTGAAACAATTTTATTAAGCAATTACAAATATACTTTCTTCGGAAAGTGTAGCTGTATATATCAGAGGAGTGACAAATAAAAACGCAATTCATCAAATACCCCTTAAGCGTGGCCTCACCCTCCCTTTTTTTTGTCGCCTATAGTTTGTAAAAGTTTTGCCCCATATTCATGTTAATATAAGTGGGCATGAGTTACTTTTAGATAAAGTAGAAAAGAAGTGCTACAAGAAACACTCCCGCACTACATCATCTCAGGTCACAAGAACAATAACAAGTAAAAAACAGTTAAATACAAATGACTTCATATTACATAGAAATGTACGCTTCATCATTTTTTACAATTTCTATTCTGTAGAACTCGGGAAAGTTCTGTCGTAGTGCTGAGAGGTCGTTCACTGCTCCACTAACAAATCACGTACTCCTTTAAGAACATATAGGATAGTAGTATAATAATATACACTACAGGGAGAAGGTGAATAAGAACAGCAACAGAGAAAAAGAGAAATACCAAAATATTATTCAGAAATGTAAGGTTTATCAAGGGTATTCAGTAAGAAAGTATCTATGCAAACAATCTTTTTTTAAACTGCAATTTCGAAAAATAATATCACGGTAAAAATATATGATCAAGTAAGTTATAAAGGTCAGTAAGCTGTATTTCAGATTGTTTACTCCTGCCGCCGACAAATCCCCAACTCATGTTTTCTGAAAATATGACACTGTACTAGAATATACACAGTGTCACGGATGCCAGACAAAAGGAAAAGGAAAATAAAGTCATGAACACAAAACAAGATCAATAACAAAATATTTTCCAGCAGTGAATATGTTCAAAACTTCTTTTCTCCGGGACTTCGAAATATTTCCTCTTCGCGCCGACGGGTCAAAAACTCTTCTGAGGTCAGTATAAATGTGAATATTACAATATACATACTCACACTATATGATCCCAGGGGGGAAACAGTTTAAGAACCAGAAGCTTCTGACATTACATATAAATCTATAGTCTTCGCGGCGATGGCTCATAAACCCCTCTGAGATCATAATGACTGTGAATATTTTAATATACATATTCACACTATATGATCCTAGGGGGGAAACAGAGTAAGAATCAAAAGTTGCTGACGTTACATATAAATCTTTAGTCTTCGTGCTCACGGGTCACCAACACCTCTGAGGTTAAGTATAGTGTCAATATTATAATATACAAAGTCACACATGAGCTCAAAGGAGCCTGAAAAGGAACAGTGTTTGCTCTATTCTGTCTGTTTCTCAAAACAATCCGCTGACGTTACATATAAATGGCAAAAACAACCAATAACACTTTTTTCTAAATACAAATCTTTAAATATTGAGAAATAGCTACGTATTATAAATATCTACTATGCCATAATCAAACAACTTACAACTCCATAATATGTTTGTTGAATCTGAAGCTACAAAAGGGAACCTGCATCACAGAATGGACACTGTCATTTGAGATGTCATCAGTGATGTCATTTGAGATGTCATCAGTGATGTCATCGGTGATGTCACTGACCATGTCATGAATGATGTAATATGTGACGTCATAAGCAGTGCATTGTGGGGGCGCGAATTATAGTTAGCTGAACTAACTATAATGGTGGAATTTCTATGGTTTTGTGAAATGTCCAGCTAACTATAACGTCCCTGAAACCTATGTTTTTTTCAGTCAATATACATATATATATTACCTACTGGCGGTCGCCAGTAGGTAGTTATAGTTAGGACCTATTTTCCTTAGGAAATCCGCAACATTCTATTCCCAATAAGTCTGGCGCCGGTTGACGAATCTTTGCGAAATTTTCCAAACTTTTGGCCAGTTCCGGTCTGCTCCTATCCTGAAAGTTTTGTGGTGATTCGTCAAGCTGGGGGCCGAGAAAATAGGGGGTCCCAAAACGCATTTTCCCCATGCAATTTCCCATAGGACCTGTTGACGCAGCTACAGCCCAAACTGCTGAACGGAATTACACCAAATTAGGCAAACAGGTAGTCCTCAGTTCAGACTCGTGCCTTTTGCATAAATGGTGTAAATCTGTTCAGTAGTTCCTGAGAAAAAAAGATAGATATATCTATGCCTCGGAGGATCCGCGCACCCTAAGCGCACCCTATGCGCACCCTCCCCGAACCGGGCGCGCACCATCCCGATCACGCGCTGAATGCTAATTGGCTGTCAAGTGTCTGTCTACATTCGAAACCAGGAACTGTTGGCAGCCATTTTGTGCCTCGGTAGAAGCGAGGCTGAAGAAGTAAGGGGAATAAGTGTTTAAAACATATAAAGGGGGCAGGGTAGAAATACTCTGACCCTCTAGTGTTGCTTAGAGGGTCCAAGAAGGTCCCCCTGGGGCCCCCTTTTTAAAAAAAATAAAATCGACGAAATGCGCGCAGGGTGCGCGGATCCGGACGGAAAAAAAAACCCCAAAGCACGGGCTTCCGCGCTTCGTTAATAATTAGCCCCCGGCTGGGCCAAATCCCAGGGGCAAAATGTTTGTAAATTAATAGGGGGAGGGGGGCTGCGTGGCCCCCCTCCTGGAGCCTCGAGGGCCCTGGGGACCGCCACCCCCCAGGGCTGGCTCCTACAGCATCCTACGGTGCCCACCCCCAGGACACTGTTGTTTGCTATGAGAGGGCGGGAGTCTCCCGCCCTCCCATAGTAAACTTCATTAGGATTTTGAAAGAGAGAGCAGGGAAACCTGCACTCTCTTTCAAAATCCAAACGAAATCCTTTTCCACACGGGGAGCTGCATGTCAGCAACTCCCCATGTGGAAAAGCAATGCCGGCTCCAGAAGGACGCGGGGAGACGGCTAGGACCGTGGGGGCGTTGGGGCTCCCCCCACGGTCTCCAATGTTTTTTTATAAGCCCCGGGGGATGGGGTCCCCGGGTATAATAAAAATTTGTGATAGGGGCTATTTTTTGTTTACGCTAAAATTAGGAGTCGCGCATCCTAACGCGTTGGGTGCATGGTTTCTCTAGTGTGGGGTGCGCGGTTCCTAGCGTGTTGGGTGCGTGGATCCAAGGAAAAAAAACTGAAATTTTTGAGAGATAAACATCAAGCTTAAGTGTTTTGTTCTTGAGTGGCTCTAACAAGAGCTGTTGTGTTCATTGAGAGTTTTTGGTACTTATAAGTAAGTACCTATACAGAGTCTAAAGTTGTTGAGGAAGACTCTGTTTCCTTCATCAGTAAAGTGTGCTCCATCTCTCCTATACATCTCTTGCATATGAAAGCGCAGATTGTTATTGTAAATGGACCCCATTCTATAGTCTCGGAGTAAAGCAGAAACAGATTTATTCACATGTTTCCTAGCTTTCTCAATTTGTGGACAAAAATGATTAGACCAGTTCCATTTCTGCCTTTGGCATATGTTAGAATGCACAAAGGCAGTTTTGGGTAAAAGTGAAATCAATTCTGCAAAGGTGTCCTTCATAAACATTTCCAGACCTACCCCAGTCAAAGTGCCTAGGTCATTGCCACCCCAGTGCACTATTATGAGGTCAGGGTGTAGGATATGCATAAAGGAATTTACCAATGGCATCAATTGGTGCCACTTTAACCCTCTCTGTCCAATCCATTTAATGTCTACATTTGGCAAACCTAGGTCTTTGTGAATGCCTTTGTTTTCTGCATACCTTTGGCTCCAGAAAATATAGCTGTGTCCCACAATCCACACTCTAAGCATCTTGAAGGGAGGTCTGGATGCACTCAGATGGTCTCTGTAAATGAAATGGCAGTTTGGAAAGTAAGATTTTTCTAAAATGGTTGCTAAGATGCAGTTTTGAAAAAAAGACAAGAAATCATTGGTTGTTTGACAACCTTCTACACTGAAAGGTAGGGTGCATGTTTCTGTTTTTTAAACGCATGATTCTTATTGGTTAAAAAAGTGATTGAAAGGAACATTATATATGATAAGCTGATATGTTGAAAAGTCAAGCACACTTGCTGTTTTGATTAGCAACATTGTGTGCTGAACTTGTGACCTGTGTGCTCAGTTCAGTGTTCCATGACCTGTTTCTATGGTAACAGGCAGAAGGCAGATTGGGGGTAGGGTTCAAATTTATGTCATTTGGAAAGGGTTGAAATGTTTAACCAATAGAAATGTGTGTTTGCTTTTGAATTTATGTGGGAAGGAATGTGATTTGATGTTTACATGTATATGTGTGGAAAATGAGAGGGAAACTTTGCCATTCTTTGGTTTTGCTGACAGGTGCACAGTGCAGAGATTCTGTATAAGAAAATCTGGTGTGTGACTGATATACTTCTTAATCTACAAAACAACTTGAAAGGTGAGTTATTTAATTGTGAGGGATGTATGTGCTGTATTTTGATTTTCAGACTAATGCATTTCTCCTGGTAAAGTGCAGGGAGTATTTTATTTGTCTACAATCTTATTGATAGTGTGTGTGTATGTAGAAATCATTCTGTGATAAGCATTTGTGTTTTTCATGTGTTTGCAGAAAGATAACTGTGCTGTTTTTATATTTTGGTACAATTAGAAATCAATCATTATTTATAAATTTGCAAAATGAGTCATGTTTCTACACTAAAATGTAGTATTGGTAGATTAAGAAATGTGTTTTGGTATAGTGCCAGGGATAGTGTTGTTTGTCTAGGATCACACAGTGAGTCTGTGCGCATTTAGGAATCATTTTGAGAGAAACATTTTGGTACTAATCTGTAGTAGTAGATTTTCTGCAATGTGTGCAGTTACCTTAGATCTTGTAGACTAGTAAATGTGTTTTGTACAAGGGACAGTTGTCTGTCTACAATCACACTGTGAGTCTGTGTGTATTTGGGTAAGCATTGTGAGAGAAGCATTTGGTAAAATTATGTATTTGCTGACAGACAATTGTTTTAAAACCTGTCATGTTGTCAAGTTTTAGTAGCATTAAAAGCCAGTCTTTGTTTGTGCATTGATAAAATGATACAAAAGGGGGTGGTGATGGACGGAGCATCAGAACCAATCAAACACTCACACCCAGTCAACAGATCTGGGTTTGATCCATCACCGTTCTTTAGCCCATTCTGCCAATAAAATGAGTCAGGCTTTGACACTAAAATGCAGTACTTAAATATGTAGATTGTGTGCAGTCCCCTTACCCCTTCCATAGTAGTGAATGAGTTTTGGTAAACTCCTAGTGATAGAGTTGCTTGTCTAGAATCACACTGTGAGTGTGTGTGCATTTGGGAACCACTGTGAGAGAAGCATTGGTAACATCATGTATTTGCTGACAGATAACTGTTTTAAAACCTGCCATGTTGTCAAGTTTTAGTAGCATTAGAAGCCAGTTTTTGCTTATGCATTGACAAAATGAGTTAGGCTTTGACACTAAAGTGCAGTACTGAAATATGTAGATTGTGTGCAGTACCCTTACCCCTTCCAGACTAGTGAATGAGTTTTGGTGAACTCCTAGGATAGTGTTGCTTGCCTAAAATCACACTGTGAGTCTATGTGCATTTGGGTAAGGATTGTGAGAGAAGCATTTGGTAACATCGTGTATTTGCTGACAGACAACTGTTTTAAAACCTGTCATGTCTAGTTTTAGTAGCAATAAAAGCCAGTCTTTGCTTATGCATTGATAAAATGAGTTGGGCTTTGACACTAAAGTGCAGTACTTAAATATGTAGATTGTGTGCAGTCCCCTTACCCCTTTCACAGTAGTGAATGAGTTTTGGTAAACTCCTAGGGATAGTGTTGCATGTCTAGATTCACACTGTGAGTCTGTGTGCATTTGGGAACCACTGTGAGAGAAGCATTTGGTAACATCGTGCATTTGCTGACAGATAACTGTTTTAAAACCTGTCATGTTGTCAAGTTTTAGTAGCATTAGAAGCAAGTCATTGCTTATGCATTGATAAAATGAGTCAGGCATTGACAGTAACGTGCAGTACTGAAATATGAAGATTATGTGCAGTCCCCTTACCCCTTCCACAGTAGTGAATGAGTTTTGGTAAACTCCTAGGGATAGTGTTACTCATCTAGAATCACACTGTGAGTCTGTGTGCATTTGGGAACCACTGTGAGAGAAGCATTTGGGTACTTCATATCTTTGAATACGCATAACTGCTTAAAAACTTTTCTGTTCTCAAGTTTTGGTAGAATTAGAAGGCAGTCATTGCTTATGTATTCGCCCAGGAACTGTCCTTGCAATACTGTAAACATTCAGTTAATATTCAAGTAGTAACAGAGTGAGGCAGGCCTTAGCACATGCATTGATTCAAATGCTTATCCACTATGCATGCAGTTTTCTAACCATCTACACAGTTCTCTTTCACACCTTTAATTCCACAGTCAGTATCCATACACTTCAAGCAAACACCGTGTCACTCCCCATGTACTCCTCTAGTGACCCATTCAGCAGCATATACTAAACCATTCACTTCTCCAAAACCCAAACACTTATAAATTCACTCAGGCATTTTCTTTGCAGTACTCTAATCATTCAGTCAGTATCTGTTCTGCTCGATTTTCCCGGCCTTCTTGTGAGGAAAAGATGATTAAATGTGACTTTAGTCTCTTACCATTCAAGTCTAAGGGTTAGAGTAGTGAATGGAGCCTATTTACTAGGCACTTCGACATGATCCTGTGCTCTTCCCCATAGATCAGGGCTTGCACACATAGCCTAGGGGATAGATTCGTTAGTATTAGGGATAACCTGTCCTGTAGTGAGGGTATTTCATGGAGCTGTGCTGAATTCAGGCCTGGTAGGCCTCAAACGGGAGAGACTCCATCTTTCTTTCTGCTCCGGCAGCTTGGGATGCTTCTAGGTCAAATGTAATGTTTTAGTTATGAGGTGTTATTCGCTTGGAGAGAACCGGTTCAGGCCGGCCCTTATCGAAGGATTGTGTTTTTCTTCATGCCGAAGACACTACATCAGGCCGGCCGGCTGGGAACGTGTCCTTGGTACGGGGAGGTACAAGAATTTGGTGGGCGGCAGGTTACAGGCCGGAATTTTCCATGAGAAAGCGCACCTCTATATTAGTGAAAGTCTGAGGCAGTTACATGTTCAGTCCGTAGGCGGCATCTAGCCGTTAGCAGTAAAGCTACTACTTATTCCAGGGAAGACAGACGCCATCTTGAAGGCGGAGAAGAACCGAGAGACAGATGCTCTCCTAGCAGAATAGCCGGAGAGGAGAGAGTAGCCGATAAGGAAGAGGTCCCAGTGACTCGGAGAAGGGTGATTCCAGGCGAGCCGAGGCACAGACGAGAAGGGAATCTAGATGACCACTGAGTGCAGGCTACATACTACTAAGGTGATGTCGACCCTTTCTTATTAGAGTGTACAACTTAATCTTTCACTTTTCTTTGCAGGTTATGTGTTATATTGTAATGTTATGTGATTACGTATGTAATGAGTAATAAAGTACCCAGTTTGTAGTGAACCAACATGTGCTGCGTGTTCTTGTATGAGAGGGTAGCCTATTCTTCTAGTCAGCTGCGGCTACATGAACAGATGTTAACCCTGATCAGGTAAGTGGTAACTGAATAAGGGAAAGAGGAGCCCCTCGAACCTAAGAACAGGCTATACTCGAACTGGCAATCCTTGTGTGATCTGATGAATAGTGAGATTGATTCCCTTTTTGTATGTTATGGTGATCATAGGATGAACTGTCGCATGAGACTGCCGTCTAGGTAGAGAGGTCTGGATTCGTATGGGATCGCGAGGCCGCCACTTGTGATACTGTCGTATGGGCAGAGAGGTCTGGATCCATATGGGATCGCGAGGCCGCCGATTGTGCTGAGACTGCCGTC
Source organism: Triturus cristatus (assembly GCF_964204655.1). Classification (NCBI taxonomy): domain Eukaryota; kingdom Metazoa; phylum Chordata; class Amphibia; order Caudata; family Salamandridae; genus Triturus; species Triturus cristatus. The sequence goes on from NC_140581.1 coordinate 756,863,430, forward strand.
TGGGTAGAGAGGTCTGGATTCGTATGGGATCGCGAGGCCGCCACTTGTGATACTGTCGTATGGGCAGAGAGGTCTGGATCCGTATGGGATCGCGAGGCCGCCAATTGTGCTGAGACTGCCGTCTGGGTAGAGAGGTCTGGATCCGTATGGGATCGCGAGGCCGCCACTTGTGATACTGTCGTATGGGCAGAGAGGTCTGGATCCGTATGGGATCGCGAGGCCGCCGATTGTGCTGAGACTGCCGTCTGGGTAGAGAGGTCTGGATCGGTATGGGATCGCGAGGCCGCCATTTGTGATACTGTCGTATGGGCAGAGAGGTCTGGATCCGTATGGGATCGCGAGGCCGCCGATTATAAGAGGTCTTGGTATGTATAGTAGGAATTCCCTGTCCTTAGGTGGTAGATATATGTGGTTGCACTATTGTAAATAGGCCCTAGGGAAGGGGTAGCATTCTGTCTGGGTTAGTGAGGCTCTGATGAGCGGGTTCTATCTGATCCGAAAACCCAAGCAGAACATTTGGCGTCACGAACCGTTTACGAAACCTGTGTGCGTTGTGGTTGTATCGTGTTTGCTTTCGGCGCGTGCGTGGTTTCATTTGTATATTATTTCTATATAATTGTGAGTGCAGTTTTTTCTCTTTCTTCTTTCTTCTTTCTCTTTTTCTCTTTTTCTTTCTGTTTCGAGATGTTTTCTAGAAAGTCGAAAACTACTTTTAAATTGCCCGTTGATATTCCCGGCTGGGATTCAACGCCTTATGAAGCCTTAGCCCGTGAGTGGGCTGATTCTACTGGTTTGAGTGAGAATTGGAATTCTTTTTTGGAGCTGGCGGAGCCGGCTAATGTGATTACTTGTTTACAGAAGGCGCCGGTATCTAAGGGTGATGAGCTTCCCGTTTTGGGGCGCAGAGGTTGGATTGTTCTGTCTGCGTACAGGATTCTGCATGAGAGGTTGTTGCAGTTGCAGATATTGCATAAGGATGCGGAAGCGAACTTTGTTGAGATTCAGAATGCTCATACTTTGTTGCGGTGTCAAAATAAGTTGCTTGCTGACAAACTTGAGACGTACCAAACTATTGCCGAGAGGGCGGCTGTGCGAATTGCTCGTTATAAATACAAAAATCGGCGTGGTCGGGTTTCGAAGCGAAAGGTGCGTCTGGTCGTGGCGAAAGCCGGACTGGATTGGAATCCTGATGAATGGGATGGTAATATCTGGAACTCGAGTGATTCTCCTTCCTCGGGTGAGGAGTCTGCCAAGCGCGAGTCCTCTCGCTCCGGCCGTGATTGTAGGTCTGCTTCTTGCGCCTCTGATGGTGCACCCCATGCTTGCGCTCGTCCTTCGAGTGGGGTCGATGCTTCTTACACTGATTGTTCCTCTCTGTGTACTGGTCGAGCTCCTTGTGATGCTCGTCCCGCGGTCTCGGTGCATCCGGTTTTTCGGCGGAAGTTGCAGCAGGCTCCCGGTGCTCCGAATGGTATTGCTTTAGACTCTTTGGAGGATTTTACTCAACAAGAAATTAGTGATATTTTGCAGCGATTTCGGCAGCGAGCTGGTGAGACCTTACTCACATGGATGGTGCGCCTTTATGAACTGGGCGCTGCTGGCATTATGTTGGATTCTGGCGATTGTTTGAAGTTTTGTTCCTTGAGTTCGGATTCTACTGTACAGGATCATTTTCGTAACTTTAATGTTGGTGGTCAAATTTCTTTGCTTCAATTGGCGACTGAGGGTTGTAATCAAAAATATCCTACTGAGTCTGACTGGCCTGTGAATGACAAACCGTGGTATACTTTGCGCGATGCTGCACAACGTCTCAAAGAGGAGGTGATGAAAACGGCAATTTTTCTAAATACTGCTGACAGGTTGCTTGATGTTTTCTTGACATCTTCTGTGCGGAATCGTATTATTCGTTCTTCCCCTGTTGCTTATAAGCAGGTTATGATGACTTTATTGATTAATCAGACTGGTAACATGTTATCTGTGGTGCTGGAATCGGTACGCCAACTCGGTGAGTTGGGTGAGTGGTTTAAACCTGAACGGCAATCCCGGCCTGACACTCGTACTCCTGGTGACAATAAACTTACTAGACGTGATATGTTTTTTGGTCTTATGGCCGATGGTGTGCGGAAGGAGGACATTGATGGTGAGACTACTTCTCGTTTGTGGGAAATGTTTTGCAAACGAGGCTTGGATCGAAAGGAGGGTGCCCGGCGTGTTCGGACAACTGAGTGTGATCGTGGTTTTTCTGACGGTAGCGGTGATGACGACCGGCGTGGGCGCTCTGATCGTCGTGATGATCGCCGTTATGTACGTGATTTGTCCCCTCGTCATGAGAGAGACAGGGAGAGAGAGGGGGAAAGAGAGAGGGGGAGAGATGATTATGTTAACAGCAGACGTAGAGATGATAGGGATCAATCCCCTGAGTTGAGAAGGAGAGAGGATCGACACAGATTGGCCGATCGAAACCCGCAGTACAATGCAGAGAACAGGAATCCATTTCGTAATGGAGATGGATATGAACAGGAGGTATCGATACCTGGGAAACGTGAGAATCTTTATCCTGATTTATCCTGGTACACAGAACGCAGTAAAGATGACTAGGAAATAGGTCAAGCTCCAGTACACAGATGGGCTCACAGAGATAATAGACCCTATGTAGATATTGATATTTATTGGAGACATCGTAATGTCCAAAGGGCCCGAGCATTGGTAGATACAGGAGCGGAGGCCACTCTTATTCATGGAAAATCAAAGAAGTTTAAAGGTCAGCCTTTTACAATTACCGGATTAGGTGGAAAGGAAACTCCCGCAGTTCAAACTTTACTTGAAATGAGAATAGGTAGAATTCCTAGAAAAGAATACTCTGTATTAGTGGTACCACTCTTAGAATTCATAATTGGAATTGATATTTTGAAAGGAATGACTTTGCACTTAGATAATGGATGTTACCAATTTGGAACTAAACATTATATATCGTCCAGGCCTGTACGGGTTGGTCGTTTAAGAATGCCCCCCATAAAAGTTCCCCAGGCGACAAAAGTGGTTCGTCAGAAGCAGTATCGTATTCCAGGTGGTCATGAAGAGATTAGTACCACTATTCAGGAGTTGGTGGATGCAGGAGTTATAACCCCAGTTACTTCTGCTTGGAATAATCCTGTTTGGCCTGTACGTAAGAGTGATAATTCTTGGCGCATGACTGTTGATTATCGAGAATTGAATAGACACACACCCCCTTTGACTGTTGCAGTACCGGATGTTATTACCCTAATTGAAAGAATCCAAAAACATCCAGGTACATGGTATGCGTCCATTGATATTGCTAATGCTTTCTTTTCGATTCCGATTGCCCCTGAGTGTCAGGAACAATTCAGTTTTACGTGGAACGGGCGTCAGATGACGTTTAGAAGTCTTCCCCAGGGCTATGTGCATAGTCCTACGATATGTCACCGGCTGATGGCAGAGCATTTGGCTGAGGTACCGGTTCATCCGCGAATTCAGATATGTCTATATATTGATGATATTTTGATCCAAGGTGAAACACAAGAGGAAGTTCAGACCCAATTGGACAGAGTCATTGAGTGCCTGCGTGAGAAAGGTTGGGAAATCAACCCGGATAAATTACAAGGTCCGTCCCAGGCTGTGAAATTTTTGGGTATTAATTGGCATGAGGGGCACCGAGAAGTGATCCCTCAGGTTAAACAGAAAATTCTTGATTTTGCAGTTCCGAGGAACAGGAAAGAAGCCCAAAGCTTCATTGGTTTGTTTGGTTTTTGGCGCCAGCATATTCCTCATTTGAGTCAAATATTGGCCCCTTTGTACCGTGTCACTCGTAAAAAGAATGCATTTGAATGGGATAAACCACAGCAAGATGCGTTCAGTCTGGCAAAAGAAGCAATTCAGCATGCTCTGGATTTATGGCCTGTATGTGATGGTGATGTGGATTTGAATGTGTCTGTACAAGGCCTTTATGCGAATAGGAGTTTGTGGCAGAAACAAGGCAAGAGTAGAGTACCGTTAGGTTTTTGGACCAAAAAGTTACCTGATGCTGGTGAGCGTTATACACCTTTTGAGAAACAGTTACTTGCATGTTATTGGGCTCTGGTGGATACCGAGCAATTGACTTTGGGACATGATATAGTTTTGCGACCTGAAATTCCTATCATGCAGTGGGTTATGAGTTCGCCGAACACTCACCGAATTGGACACGCTCAAGAGGCGAGTGTGATTAAATGGAAATGGTATATACAAGACAGGGCACGTGTGGGACAAAAAGGAGTTGCATCTTTGCATGAGCAGGTGGCACGGGCGCCATCGACTGAGACTGAGAGTGAATGTTCCGTACCTTTAGTACAGGAGTCTCCTGTTAAGTGGGGTAGACCTTTTGATGATTTGTCAGCGGAGGATAGAAACCATGTCTGGTTTACGGATGGTTCAGCAAGGTTCATAGGGACGAAACGACATTGGAAGGCAGTGTCCTATAATCCGATCACACAAAAATTGCTGAGTACAACTGGTGAGGGTAAGAGCAGTCAATTTGCTGAACTCTATGCTGTTTATCAAGTTCTGAAACAAGAGTTACCTGGCACCGATTCTTGGTCTACTGCCAATGGACTGGCAGTTTGGTTACCGACTTGGCATTCCCATAGTTGGAAAATCCATTCAAAAGAACTGTGGGGAAAAGAATTATGGCAGGAGATTTGGGAAATGCTCCCACAGAGTACTGTTACAATCTTCCATGTGGATGCTCATACCCCGATAGACTCTCTTGACAAATTCTTTCATAACATTGCAGATGAGAAATCTAAAATTGCTGAGGCAGTGGTGGACAGGCAAGATTCTGATATTGCGGGATTGGCGAAATGGGCCCACCAGAAAGCAGGACACTTTGGAGAGAAAGCCACTAGCAGGTGGGCTGCTGATCGAGGAATTTATATTCCCCTAGATTTAATTAAAAATGTTATTCTACATTGTCCCATTTGTCAGCATATCAGGCAGCGCAAGTGCCCCAAATTGTTAAAGGTCATTTACATCGCGGGAAATTACCCGCTCAAATTTGGCAGATTGATTACATTGATCCACTTCCTATGAGTAGGAATTGTCAATATGTTTGCACTATTGTTGATACATACAGTGGCCTGTTGGTGGCCCTTCCCTGTAAGCAAGCTACCCAATTGAATACTATTAAAACAGTGGAATTGATTATGATGTATTATGGTGCGCCATTCCAAATTCAATCTGATAATGCATCCCATTTTCGTGGAAGATTGGTACAGGAATTCTGTGTGGAAAACAATATTGAATGGGTGTTTCATATACCATATTATCCACAGGCCTCGGGTCTTGTGGAGAGGTTGAATGGCCTGCTGAAAGACCAATTACGTAAATTAACAGATGACAAGTATAAGAATTGGCGAGACTTTTTGCCTCAAGCGTTATTGATTTTGAATAACCGTCCTTTTCTAAATGCTGAATCCCCACTTATGCGTTTGTTTCCTCCGAATGTTGATGCTAAGCCCAATGAAATCAGAGAGACTGTGATGTACTGGGAAATTACTCCCGGAGCTTTGGCTCCATGTAGAGCGACCCCAGGGTCGGCAGGTTTAGACTTGCATGCCATGGATGACACCGTTATAAAAAGTAATGATCGAGTCATCATTGAAACTGGTGTCGGTGTTCATATACCAACTGGAAATTTCGGATTAATCGCCCCTAGATCGGGGCTGGCTGTAAAAGGCATTCAGGTGCTTGGAGGAATAATTGATAGTGATTATCAGGGAGAGATTAAGGTGCTCCTGCTGAATAGCAGTGAGGTTGACTTACTGATACATCAAACTGACCGAGTGGCTCAATTGCTAATAATGCCTGTTTTCAGTGGTGAGATCACAAAAGGCACTGCCCCAACGTTGCTAACTGTACGAGGCCAGAAAGGTTTTGGCTCCACAGATAATCCTGGGGCCAGAGTTTGGGTGCAGTCGCCTAAGAATCCCCCTGAGCAAGCAGAAGTCATTGCAACCGGTCAAGACAACACCATTTTAGTTATGAGACCAGGGAAAGATAGCTGGGAAGCAGTCCCGGCTGACAAATGTTACTTACGAGAATGAATAATGCTTGTATTTGATTCTCTTTCAGATCATTCTTTGGACTGTTGCTGCAGGATGTGTCGGCGTTGGACTCCTTTTGGGCTGGTACAACGAAAGAGGAGGGATCCCATCAACCCGGGCTGAGTTGAGAACCCGAGTGTCGCTTTCCTTCACTGTGTGGGATTCGTCGTCGAACTTTTGGATTACATTAGCCAAACAAGTAACTAAAGCCCCTCATTTCTGCTTGACACCGATGAGATCGGTGACGGATATTCTAGCGACTTGTTTAGTTGCTGTCCCTGCTTCGTTGGAGACTTTGACTCATATTTTTAATATATCGAGTGCTCGCCCCAATGTTCTTCTGGGCGATTTTCCTGCCCATGAGTATTGCCCCTTGTGTACTGTACTGTCAGACCCGATACCCCCCATCCAGTCCCAAATAGTTACCTATAATATCACACAAGGTGATTTGTGTTTTTTCCTTACTTGTGATCCTAGTGCGATTTCTGAATGTATGCGTTTAAGATTGAAAGGTGCCACTTCATTCACCGCTCATGAACGAACTTTGTGCCTTCAAAGGACACCGAAAACATGTACTTCTGTTCGGAATAACATGACTTGCAAGAGTTTGGTAGTTACCCCCAGTCATTATCGCACGATGTTACTACCTGCCGGATGGCTTTTCTCATGTGGTAATACTTCCTGGCCATATATTCCCGCAAATAATTCTGGAGGCCCTTGTGCCATTACTAGACTGAGCTTGTTAATGTTCTCATCACATCCGAATGCCAACTCTCGTGTGATTCGAGATACAGTGAGGTTACAGGAGGATTGTGACTCATCTTTGCATTTATATTCCAAGTCTGAATACCTTGGCCTGGCTATTTCAATTGTTGGTGTTCCTGCTTTGGCAGTTTATAATGCCAAATCTATTGGGAAAATGGCCTGCTGGATGGTAAAATCCATCAATCATACTTCTACAGTCCTGTCTGACATGCTATTAGACGCCCAGGGTGAACGTAGGGCTATCTTGCAAAATCGAGCGGCCATTGATTATCTTTTGCTTAAACATGGACACGATTGTTCTGATTTTGAGGGTCTTTGTTGTTTTAACTTGTCGGATCATACAAAATCCATTCAAGCTCACATTGATAAACTACATGACTTGACGGAAGAAGTTAGAAAACACATTGACCAGGGCTGGTTTGACTGGATCTTTAATTGGTTACCTGATTTGCACATGTTACGTCAGATATTAGGAGGTATTCTGATTACTATCGGCATTTTGATTTCTATCTGTTGCTTTATTCAGTGTATTCCTTCACTACTTCAATTCTGCACACCTGGTACTAGACATAGATCAGTTAGTCTTGTTTCATATTATTCTTCCACAGATATTAGTTCTGTTTAATGAATGTATAATAGACTGAAGTCAAGGGTGAAATGTTCTGCTCGATTTTCCCGGCCTTCTTGTGAGGAAAAGATGATTAAATGTGACTTCAGTCTCTTACCATTCAAGTCTAAGGGTTAGAGTAGTGAATGGAGCCTATTTACTAGGCACTTCGACATGATCCTGTGCTCTTCCCCATAGATCAGGGCTTGCACACATAGCCTAGGGGATAGATTCGTTAGTATTAGGGATAACCTGTCCTGTAGTGAGGGTATTTCATGGAGCTGTGCTGAATTCAGGCCTGGTAGGCCTCAAACGGGAGAGACTCCATCTTTATGTCTGCTCCGGCAGCTTGGGATGCTTCTAGGTCAAATGTAATGTTTTAGTTATGAGGTGTTATTCGCTTGGAGAGAACCGGTTCAGGCCGGCCCTTATCGAAGGATTGTGTTTTTCTTCATGCCGAAGACACTACATCAGGCCGGCCGGCTGGGAACGTGTCCTTGGTACGGGGAGGTACAAGAATTTGGTGGGCGGCAGGTTACAGACCGGAATTTTCCATGAGAAAGCGCACCTCTATATTAGTGAAAGTCTGAGGCAGTTACATGTTCAGTCCGTAGGCGGCATCTAGCCGTTAGCAGTAAAGCTACTACTTATTCCAGGGAAGACAGACGCCATCTTGAAGGCGGAGAAGAACCGAGAGACAGATGCTCTCCTAGCAGAATAGCCGGAGAGGAGAGAGTAGCCGATAAGGAAGAGGTCCCAGTGACTCGGAGAAGGGTGATTCCAGGCGAGCCGAGGCACAGACGAGAAGGGAACCTAGATCACCACTGAGTGCAGGCTACATACTACTAAGGTGATGTCGACCCTTTCTTATTAGAGTGTACAACTTAATCTTTCACTTTTCTTTGCAGGTTATGTGTTATATTGTAATGTTATGTGATTACGTATGTAATGAGTAATAAAGTACCCAGTTTGTAGTGAACCAACATGTGCTGCGTGTTCTTGTATGAGAGGGTAGCCTATTCTTCTAGTCAGCTGCGGCTACATGAACAGATGTTAACCCTGATCAGGTAAGTGGTAACTGAATAAGGGAAAGAGGAGCCCCTCGAACCTAAGAACAGGCTATACTCGAACTGGCAATCCTTGTGTGATCTGATGAATAGTGAGATTGATTCCCTTTTTGTATGTTATGGTGATCATAGGATGAACTGTCGCATGAGACTGCCGTCTAGGTAGAGAGGTCTGGATTCGTATGGGATCGCGAGGCCGCCACTTGTGATACTGTCGTATGGGCAGAGAGGTCTGGATCCGTATGGGATCGCGAGGCCGCCGATTGTGCTGAGACTGCCGTCTGGGTAGAGAGGTCTGGATTCGTATGGGATCGCGAGGCTGCCACTTGTGATACTGTCGTATGGGCAGAGAGGTCTGGATCCGTATGGGATCGCGAGGCCGCCAATTGTGCTGAGACTGCCGTCTGGGTAGAGAGGTCTGGATCCGTATGGGATCGCGAGGCCGCCACTTGTGATACTGTCGTATGGGCAGAGAGGTCTGGATCCATATGGGATCGCGAGGCCGCCGATTGTGCTGAGACTGCCGTCTGGGTAGAGAGGTCTGGATCGGTATGGGATCGCGAGGCCGCCACTTGTGATACTGTCGTATGGGCAGAGAGGTCTGGATCCGTATGGAATCGCGAGGCCGCCGATTATAAGAGGTCTTGGTATGTATAGTAGGAATTCCCTGTCCTTAGGTGGTAGATATATGTGGTTGCACTATTGTAAATAGGCCCTAGGGAAGGGGTAGCATTCTGTCTGGGTTAGTGAGGCTCTGATGAGCGGGTTCTATCTGATCCGAAAACCCAAGCAGAACAGTATCCAAGTACTCATGCAGCGAGCCAGGCCTTACAACATGGACTGCTTCAAACCCCTATCCAGTATGCATACAGGCCTCTAGTCACCTACACACTTGTCTTTATCTTCTTTAATTAACTAGTCAGTGTCTATATACTTCAATAAACATCCTGTCACTCATCTTGCACTCATCCAGTAACTGATCCAGTACCATGCACTAATCTTTTCACTGCGCCAAAACTGAAAAACTTAAAAGTTTTACCCAGGCACTCTCCTAGCAGTAGTCTAATGATTCAGTCAGTTTCCAGGTACTCATGTAGTGAACCATGCATTACCACATAGAGGGCTTCACATGTCTATGCAGTATGCATGCAGTCTTCTAACATACTATACACTTGTCTTTACCAGCTTCAATTCCCCAGTCAGTATCCATGTACTTTTAGCAAACATCCTGTCACTCCCCTTGCAGTGTTCCAGTGACTTATTCAGCACCATGTAGTAATGCATTCACTGCGTCAAAATTGAAACACGTGTAAATTCACCCAGGTACACTTCTTGCAATAGTCTAATCATTCAGTTATTACCTAAGTACTGATGGAGTGAGGCAGGCCTTAGCACATGGATTGATTCAAACGTGTTTCCAGTATGCATGGAGGCCTCTAACTACCAACACAATTGCCTTTCAGACCTTCAGTTTCTCTGTCAGTATCTATAAACTCCAATAAACACTCTGCCACTTTAATTGCACACCTACACTGACTCATTTGGCAGTAAGTACTAATCTATTCACTGCACTAGAATCCAAAATCTTAAAAAGATTCACTGAGTCACTCTTTTTGTAGTACTTTAATGATTTAGTCAGTACTCAGGTAGTTTTGCAGTGATCCAAGTGTTACTCTATGGACTGTTTCAAACGTCTATCCACTATGGATGTAGGTCTCTAGCCACCTACATACTTGTCTTTCACACCTTCAATATCCCAGACAGTATTCATACAGTTCACGCAAACACTATGTCAGTCTCCTTATACTTCTCCAGTGACTCATTCAGCACCATGTACTAATCCATTCACTGCGCCGAAAGCCAACCACTTATAAATTCACCCAGGCACTCTCCTTGCAGTACTCTAAACATTCATTCAGTACCCAAGTACTCATGCAGTGAGCCAGGCCTTAGAACATGAATTGCTTCAAATGCGTATCCACTATGCATGCAGTCCTCTAACCACCTACACACTTGTCTTTCACACCTTCAATTCCCTAGTCAGTATTCATACATTTCTAGCAAACACTCTGTCACTCCCCTTGCAGTCCTCTAGTGACCCATTCAGCACCATGGACTTATCCATTCACTGTGCCAAAACCCAAACACTTATAAATTCACCCAGACACTCTCCTTGCAGTACTCTAATCATTCAGTCAGTATCCAAGTACTATTGGACTGAGACAGGCCTTAACATATGGATGGATTCAAACATGTGTCCACTATGCATGTAGGTCTCTAATCACCTACACACTTGTCTTTCACAGCATCAATATCCATGTCAGTATTCATACACTTCTAGGAAACACCCTGTCACTCACCCAGTGTGTCTCCTTATAGTATTGTAATCATTCAGTCAGTTAGCATGTAGTCTTTTAGTGAGTTAGGCTTTAGGGCATGAACTGCTTCAAAGTAGTATGCACTATGCATGTAGTGTTTTAACCATCGTCACTCTTGTGCTTCAGGGCTATAGTTTCTTAGTCAGTTTTTATATAAAATGTGTTTCTACAGTAATAGAATAGTATAAATTTGAAAGTTATTAATAATATACTTTTATTTGTGATTCTTTTTTACAGATACTGTTTTTCAACGTTAAAATAGAGAAATCATGCCAGAAAAAAAAAGAAAAAGAAAAAAACAGAGACAGGAGAATTACTTGAAAAAACATCAACCACAAGTATTGAATGTACAAGATAATGTGGCTAAAAAGAAAAAATCTTCTGGTAAGATCACAAAGCAATTTATTAAAAAATTTTGTAGGAGCAAACAGAATGTACAGAATGCTGAAACCACTGAGAATGTGTCAACTAGAAAAAAAATTCAAATTAAGAGGAAAAGCAAAAAAGCAAATGTTCAGTCAAAGGAGACAAAGTATGCTAAAATAAGGCAAAATCAGTATAAGGAATTACGCAAAAAAATATTTTACAAGAGAGTAGTACATAATTTGCTGAAAGATGTGAAGAAATATAAAAAGAGAGCTCTATTTTATAAAAAGAAGAAGCATATTGAAACATTGTTGAAAAGGCTTTTGAAGTAAAAAGGAAGCTATTCATTTTAGTATTAAACAGAATTCGATCACTAGAAAAACCAATCCATTTAAGGAAGGCCAAAAGTAGGAGGAAAAGAGTAATTCATAGAAGAAAATGTTGTGATTTTTTTGGGGAGAATGGAAACACAGTTCCAGTTCAGAGCCTTTCTTTAATGAAGAGAGTTATTTACAGAGCAAAAAAATACTGTATGCAGTTGACACCAGTGGTAGAGGTTATGAGGTTAGAGATGGTTGTCCAATTGAGAAAGAGAAAATGGTTGAAAGAAATGCAGAAGAAGTGATAGCTGATGAAGTTCTAGGGAGACGTCCTAAACAACCTGTGTAAACTTGGGATTGCAGTAGTATTTGTAGTGTACGACAGGAGTCTATTGATAAATTATGTAGATTTTTACGAGCATATAGTAAAAAAAGTGTTAAACAAAATATTAAGGTGTTGCAAGGACTAAACCCTTGCAGAGTGAGAAAAAATACTGGTTTGCAAGGTCATTCTCTGGCTTGTCTTTCTAGGAAAGTTTGTCAAAGTGTTTTTCACCATTTCAGGATGCTGGCAGTACATCATACTCAAATGCGGAAGTTAGTGGGAAGATTGTATTATGCAAAAAGTCCAGCACTAAAGTTAAATGAGTTAAACAGTGCTCTATTGCGTGGCTCAGTATCAGATGTGAAGAAGGTTTGTGATGGTATTGAGTTTTGTTACTTTGGTCCTCAGCAGGAGAGTGCAGAAACTGACACATAAGTAGAACAAAATGTTGAAGACAATGTAGAATCCGTAAGTACAAAAAAATTTGAGGATGAAATCACAAAGTTTAAGGTAATTGCAGGTGAAAGACCAAATGTTTCTTGTATTTGTTGTCGGCGAACTCACTATAAAAATCAGACTAGGGGTGTCAATCTGTATTTAAAAAGTGAAATAGATGATAATGATAAGTGGATGGAATTTGTAACTTATTTGTTGGTAGAGGATTGTTTTGATTTGGAATCTGAGCAGCGTATTTTCAAATATTGTTCTAACCAATTAGATGAGAATAAAATGCCTGCTAGAGCTGTTCATAATAATCTAGAGTTGGTTGCTATTCCGCCAGAGCTGATAGATTTAAATACGTATGAGTCTATTCTCATTCAATGTGTTCACCCATTTCAGGCTATTGTTCGTATGGAGCCTAAAACAGGTAAATTACCTCCATCAGAGTTGCAAAGAGGATTGAAAGGAAGAGTTGTGTATTTACCGTTAGATTTAAGGAAAAATATTGAAACTATTGGTGTAAACCATGCAGAAAATGAGCCACTAGTCATTCTAGTTAATGGTGTTCCTACTAAGAGTAAGAAAATCTGGCAAGAGTTAGTGGATGTTAGAAAAGTGCAAAATGTATCTGTTAAAAAATAATGAGTACTATAGAAATGTATTTGTAGGAGAAAAAGAAATAGATTTAGCAGAAGATACTGAAACATTAAGTGGACAAATAGAAAAAGTGGACATGTCCAGATGTGAAGAAATCTATGAACATTACAGAGTACATCCACTTCATTCCAAAGAGGTGATGGGGAATACGATTGAGTTGTACCAAATGAAAAAAGCAACAGGAAGTCCCATGAGTGTGTGGGAAGAGAGCTTGGAAGCTCGTTGTTTCCCGCAGTTGTTTCCAACAGGAAAAGGTGGACGATATGATGTACGTCCTGTGCAGATTCTTGCATCTGAATATCGGACGCCAAGATTATATGCAGAAGATCCAAGATTTCACAATGTATCCCTTATATGTTTCATCCTCTGTTTGAAAGTGACTTGTCTGGACTTTCATATGCAGTAAATCACATTTTAAAAACTGGAATGCATCTGCAAAATGTAACTGCAAAGGAGTTTATGGATAAAGTGCATCAGAGAGATGATCATTTAGAATCTCAGTTGATTAATCTGATGGCATGTCAGCGTGGGACTAATGAATATTGGTACCGTCGTCATGGAGAACTGAAATGTATGCTACGGAACTTGGGAACTCCTATATGGTTTGTTACACTAAGCTGTGCTGCGTATGCTTGGCATGATTTACTTGAGTTTCTTCGAGAGGCAAATTCCAATATAAAAAATATTGAATACAAGACACCTGGAGAGTTGTGCTCTTTGGATCCTGTTAACGTATGCAGATATTTCAATCATAGATTTGAAGCTATGATGTCTTTCATCTGCAATAAAAAGTATCCTCCTCTTGTACAAGTTGGGGATTTCTTTTGGAGAAAGGAGTATCAAGCAAGAGGTGCACCTCATATACATATGTTGTTATGGATCAAGGACGCCCCCAAATTTGGAACAGATTCAGATGAAACTGTTTTGTCTTTCATTGAAGATTATGCCACATGTGCTGTACCCAATAGCAGAGAACATAAAAACTTAAAACAACAAGTCTTACTGTTGAAAATTGAAACAACGATGTGATTAAGCATTCACTAAAGACATGAATTCCCCTTTAGGACCGAGTTTCTTCCGTTATGTTGACTAAAGTCTGGACTCCATTTTGTATTGTCTTGTCTCCACGTGCTCAGCACGAGAAGAGTCCTACCTTCGTGTTAGTTGCTCTTGTAATCTTCCTAGTAACAGTCTATAAATAGCTCCTTTGTCCGTCTGGCGCATGCCCAGGCTTGACCACATCTGTTATCAGTTAATCCTCGCTTGACCATGTTTTCGCGGGCTTAGAGATGTGTTAACTCCGCCCACATATTGATTCAGTATCGAAAATGTCCATAAAAGGTAATGTTCTTCGCCTCATGTTGTATCCACCCACTTATGAGCCCCTCTGTTGTGTATAAAAGGGGACTGTGTTCGCAAGTTCTGGGTGCTACTCTATGCAATACCGAAGGGTGTTGTATGGATTGTAGGACCACCCTTAAGGGTTAATAAACGTTGTCTTTGTACTTTGCAGTTTCCGTGCCAACTTCCTTGTAGATTCCATTACAGGAGAGCGAACCCTTGTGTCCTGCGGGCCTAGCTGGGGCCTGTATTCATCAATTGGCGCCCGTCACGTGGGGCCCATCGGCGACTCGGATGCTCGAAGGACTGGTCGTGACGAAGGTGAGGAATTTGGCCGGGGATGTGATCACTGCCAGAGGCATTTTAGTCCTGGCATCCCGAGGTTTTCTTCCTTCCCTTCCGAACTGACCATCTGGGTGGCGCCGGTCCTCGACTGAGACCTCTTCTGTCGGTTCTGCCGTGACAGCCGTTTGGGCGAATTTTGGAGCTTGGCAGTTGGAATCTGGACACTCTTGATTGGTAAGAACCGTTGTACGGTACTTGCTCTGAGTTTTTGAAGCCTGGGTTGGCTATTTGAGTTTGATTTGTGATGACCGGTCATATCTTGTATTGATTACTGTGAGAATATATGCGTTGCAACACATATAGGCAGGTAATGTGGAGATATTTCTCCGGAGCTGTGTAAATTTGAACGGCGCAAAGTTTAAGTGCCATTTTTTTGATAATACTGCATATTTTGCATTATTTTTGGACATGCCTGCTTTTAGCGCACTCCGTAAGTGGTGCTGCTGCTTTGGAAACCGGTTAAACCTCGAGGAATCTGCTCCAGCCCCCCCAGAGGGGACTCCTAATAGGGATATGTATGTGAAGCATGGTCTTTCTTCCATAATGTACAGCACAGTATGGAGGAAATACACCAAAAAGGATCCTGAGTTGCGCTGGCCTTTGTATGGATCATTTGATATGCGTAAGATTGAGTATGTGGAACAGTGTATGTGTAAACGGCGTGCTCGTCAAGATGTGTTTGAGTGTGTGCGATTATGGGTGAAGGAAGTGCGTGAGCGAGAAAAACGTGAGAAAGCGCTGTTTGATAAAGAACAACGGAAGAATGATCATGTGCGAGCGCAGGAAGCGAAGCGTCGGGAGGAAAGAGAACAGACGGAGAGACAAGAGAAAGAGCGTAGGCTGCAAGTGTCGGGTCAATATGCTGTTCGGCAGCCTCTTTATCCTGTCCTTACTAATCTTGATGATGATTTTTTCCAATTAGATCGTTCCCCGCCACCTTATGTGGGTGCGTCTGCTCCGACAGTTCAGGATTCTGGATCGGGTAAAGATAAGATAGACACGCGATCCATGTTATCTCTTGAACGCTCGGGTGAGCTTCGGAAACTTTCTTATCGTGCAGTTTCAAATAAGATGTCTTCTGCAGAGTTATTACCGGTTCTGGAAGGATGGCAGGATAGGGAGAAATTGTATTTTGCTGCCGTTTTCTCTGATGAAGTGGTTGCTGCCTTTCGAAAATATTCTGATGTTTTTGAGCCACAGGAGATAGTGTCGGATTCTAAAGCACTGCGTAATGGTACTTTCTCTCCCTCTCAGGTGCCTGATGCGGTCCGACGTCTGTTTGCGCAACGGGATGAGATGCTTCAGCTGCGGGACAAAGCGCGCCGGAACAAGGAGGAGGAGAGCTTGACCTTGCAGGCGGACGACCAGCAGCCGTCTTCCTCCCAGTTAGATAAGGGCGAACTAGTGCATGCTAAACCCATGCGAGAGGCGGCACCTTTGTATGTTCCTCCTAAAGGAGCAGGAACTAGTGCGGATATTACTTCTGCCGATGCTAAGGGATATTTTGTGTACAATTGGGTTTATACTCCCTGGCATAGGGCTGATGTTATGGCATTAAAGAATGCATTGCCTGACCCCCGCAAGAATCCAGCGGCCTTTTACGAAGAAGTCGAAGGGGCCTTGAATTCTTGTACTATGACCTTAGCAGATATAGATCTGTTCTTTGGGCTTATCTTACCACCGGATATGTGGCGATCTGTACGGAAGGTGGATGATCAAGCCGCTTTTAAGGCTAGGTGGTCTGAGATTGGGGATGAGGATAGGGAGAGGAAGCCCGCGCAGAAACCGCCTCAGATTATCTTAGATCTCCCCGCTGCTATTTTGACCAAGTTGAAAACAATTATTCCCCCTAAAAAGATTGACTGGAACATGTTAGCCTCGTGTAAACAGAAAGTTGATGAATCAGTTGCAGATTTCTTTACGCGCTTTGAGGAGACATTTCATGATTTTAGTGGTCAGTCACTTACGGATGATACGGGTCGACACCTTTTTGCTGATAAATATGTGGCGAACTGAAATGTATGCTACGGAACTTGGGAACTCCTACATGGTTTGTTACACTAAGCTGTGCTGCGTATGCTTGGCATGATTTACTTGAGTTTCTTCGAGAGGCAAATTCCAATATAAAAAATATTGAATACAAGACACCTGGAGAGTTGTGCTCTTTGGATCATGTTAACGTATGCAGATATTTCAATCATAGATTTGAAGCTATGATGTCTTTCATCTGCAATAAAAAGTATCCTCCTCTTGGACAAGTTGGGGATTTCTTTTGGAGAAAGGAGTATCAAGCAAGAGGTGCTCCTCATATACATATGTTGTTATGGATCAAGGACGCCCCCAAATTTGGAACAGATTCAGATGAAACTGTTTTGTCTTTCATTGACGATTATGCCACATGTGCTGTACCCAATAGCAGAGAACATAAAAACTTAAAACAACAAGTCTTACTGTTGAAAATTGAAACAACGATGTGATTAAGCATTCACTAAAGACATGAATTCCCCTTTAGGACCGAGTTTCTTCCGTTATGTTGACTAAAGTCTGGACTCCATTTTGTATTGTCTTGTCTCCACGTGCTCAGCACGAGAAGAGTCCTACCTTCGTGTTAGTTGCTCTTGTAATCTTCCTAGTAACAGTCTATAAATAGCTCCTTTGTCCGTCTGGCGCATGCCCAGGCTTGACCACATCTGTTATCAGTTAATCCTCGCTTGACCATGTTTTCGCGGGCTTAGAGATGTGTTAACTCCGCCCACATATTGATTCTGTATCGAAAATGTCCATAAAAGGTAATGTTCTTCGCCTCATGTTGTATCCACCCACTTATGAGCCCCTCTGTTGTGTATAAAAGGGGACTGTGTTCGCAAGTTCTGGGTGCTACTCTATGCAATACCGAAGGGTGTTGTATGGATTGTAGGACCACCCTTAAGGGTTAATAAACGTTGTCTTTGTACTTTGCAGTTTCCGTGCCAACTTCCTTGTAGATTCCATTACAGGAGAGCGAACCCTTGTGTCCTGCGGGCCTAGCTGGGGCCTGTATTCATCAATTGGCGCCCGTCACGTGGGGCTCATCGGCGACTCGGATGCTCAAAGGACTGGTCGTGACGAAGGTGAGGAATTTGGCCGGGGATGTGATCACTGCCAGAGGCATTTTAGTCCTGGCATCCCGAGGTTTTCTTCCTTCCCTTCCGAACTGACCATCTGGGTGGCGCCGGTCCTCGACTGAGACCTCTTCTGTCGGTTCTGCCGTGACAGCCGTTTGGGCGAATTTTGGAGCTTGGCAGTTGGAATCTGGACACTCTTGATTGGTAAGAACCGTTGTACGGTACTTGCTCTGAGTTTTTGAAGCCTGGGTTGGCTATTTGAGTTTGATTTGTGATGACCGGTCATATCTTGTATTGATTACTGTGAGAATATATGCGTTGCAACACATATAGGCAGGTAATGTGGAGATATTTCTCCGGAGCTGTGTAAATTTGAACGGCGCAAAGTTTAAGTGCCATTTTTTTTATAATACTGCATATTTTGCATTATTTTTGGACATGCCTGCTCTTAGCGCACTCCGTAAGTGGTGCTGCTGCTTTGGAAACCGGTTAAACCTCGAGGAATCTGCTCCAGCCCCCCCCAGAGGGGACTCCTAATAGGGATATGTATGTGAAGCATGGTCTTTCTTCCATAATGTACAGCACAGTATGGAGGAAATACACCAAAAAGGATCCTGAGTTGCGCTGGCCTTTGTATGGATCATTTGATATGCGTAAGATTGAGTATGTGGAACAGTGTATGTGTAAACGGCGTGCTCGTCAAGATATGTTTGAGTGTGTGCGATTATGGGTGAAGGAAGTGCGTGAGCGAGAAAAATGTGAGAAAGCGCTGTTTGATAAAGAACAACGGAAGAATGATCATGTGCGAGCGCAGGAAGCTAAGCGTCGGGAGGAAAGAGAACAGACGGAGAGACAAGAGAAAGAGCGTAGGCTGCAAGTGTCGGGTCAATATGCTGTTCGGCAGCCTCTTTATCCTGTCCTTACTAATCTTGATGATGATTTTTTCCTATTAGATCGTTCCCCGCCACCTTATGTGGGTGCGTCTGCTCCGACAGTTCAGGATTCTGGATCGGGTAAAGATAAGATAGACAAGCGATCCATGTTATCTCTTGAACGCTCGGGTGAGCTTCGGAAACTTTCTTATCGTGCAGTTTCAAATAAGATGTCTTCTGCAGAGTTATTACCGGTTCTGGAAGGATGGCAGGATAGGGAGAAATTGTATTTTGCTGCCGTTTTCTCTGATGAAGTGGTTGCTGCCTTTCGAAAATATTCTGATGTTTTTGAGCCACAGGAGATAGTGTCGGATTCTAAAGCACTGTATAATGGTACTTTCTCTCCCTCTCAGGTGCCTGATGCGGTCCGACGTCTGTTTGCGCTACGGGATGAGATGCTTCAGCTGCGGGACAAAGCGCGCCGGAACAAGGAGGAGGAGAGCTTGACCTTGCAGGCGGACGACCAGCAGCCGTCTTCCTCCCAGTTAGATAAGGGCGAACTAGTGCATGCTAAACCCATGCGAGAGGCGGCACCTTTGTATGTTCCTCCTAAAGGAGCGGGAACTAGTGCGGATATTACTTCTGCCGATGCTAAGGGATATTTTGTGTACAATTGGGTTTATACTCCCTGGCATAGGGCTGATGTTATGGCATTAAAGAATGCATTGCCTGACCCCCGCAAGAATCCAGCGGCCTTTTACGAAGAAGTCGAAGGGGCCTTGAATTCTTGTACTATGACCTTAGCAGATATAGATCTGTTCTTTGGGCTTATCTTACCACCGGATATGTGGCGATCTGTACGGAAGGTGGATGATCAAGCCGCTTTTAAGGCTAGGTGGTCTGAGATTGAGGATGAGGATAGGGAGAGGAAGCCCGCGCAGAAACCGCCTCAGATTATCTTAGATCTCCCCGCTGCTATTTTGACCAAGTTGAAAACAATTATTCCCCCTAAAAAGATTGACTGGAACATGTTAGCCTCGTGTAAACAGAAAGTTGATGAATCAGTTGCAGATTTCTTTACGCGCTTTGAGGAGACATTTCATGATTTTAGTGGTCAGTCACTTACGGATAATACGGGTCGACACCTTTTTGCTGATAAATATGTGGCGAATTTATTACCGGAAATAGCAGCTCGTTTAAAAGCGAGTGAAAGTTCTTGGTCCACCGCGTCTCCGACATCCCTCCTGACTATAGCTCAGTATTATGAGCGTCAGGAACAAGAAGCGAAGGGGCAGGAGGAGAAGAAATCGAAAGATTTAAAAACGAAGGTGATGTTAGCGCAAGTGTATGGTCCGCCTCGTCGGGGTGTCAGTAGAGGTAGGGGAGGATTCTATGGTCCCCCTTCGATTTAAATAGGAATCAATGTGCGTATTGTAAACAGTTGGGTAATTGGGCCAGAGATTGTCCGGCGTTGTATGCATCTTGCCAGGGGCATAATCAAGGTCCACCGAGAGGTAGAGGGGGTTTCCCGAATCTCAGAGGGAATTCTAATGATCGTGCTCGCTTTGAACCTACCGTGCAGCAGCGAGATAGACCTAATGTCTTTGATCGACAGCACCAGTATCAAGTGTCAGGGACGGACCGCTCTGGGTACCATGATTCGCAGCATGCATAGGAATGCGTTGGATGGGGGTTAGAATCAGTTGAAGTGCCGGTTGATCAGAAGGGTCCTTATGTCTCAGCGAAGGTTTTGGGTTCTACTGATCGGTTCCTCGTAGATAAAGGAGCGACTCGTAGCGCGCTGTCTAAACAATTGGTTCCGAGGGCTCCCCCATCTGGCTTAATGGTTACATCGGTAGGGTTTGATGGTACACTCTCTCGAAGCCCTCTTTCTCGACCCCTTGCATTCCAGGTTGATCCCTTTTCTGCACCCTGTCCGTTTTTGCTTGCCCCGAACACGCCTGACAACATTATGGGTCTTGATATGCTCAAGCACTTCAGAGCTACGATCCGCTGCTCCCCCGCTGGAGTACGTGTGATATTAAACGATAATCACCCTCTGACAGAACGGATGTGTGTGGTTGCAGAGGATACTGTGTTAGCTTCTCTCCCTCGTACTTTGTGGGCCATTTCGGATACCGATGTGGGACAGATGGTGATTCCGCCTGTCCATATTAGTGTCCAGGAGGGGGCGGTGTTACCACGCCTCCCTCAGTATCGTATTTCCCAGGAGGGGGAGGAGGCCCTTATACAGATTGTGCAGGATTTGATTAAGGTGGGAGTAGTGGAGGAAGTTCCCTACAACGTCTGTAACAGTCCGATTTTACCCATCTTGAAGAAAGATACGGATGCCAAAGTTTATCGGTTTATCATTGATTTGAGGGAGGTGAACAAGATCGTGATACCTCAGTATCCAGTGGTTTCTGATATCACGACGTTGCTCACTTTGGTCCCACCAACGGCGACCACGTTTTCGGTTATTGATTTGAAAAATGCCTTCTTTTCGATCCCTATTCATCCTGATAGCCAATACCTTTTTGGTTTCACTCTGAATAATAGGTCTTATCGATTTTGTAGAGTTCCTCAGGGCTACACAGAAAGCCCTAGCATTTACAGTCAAGCATTGAAAAGGCAATTGGACTCTTTTGTTCTGCCTGAGGGTGTCGCCCTTATACAATATGTCGATGACATCTTGTTGGCGGCTGACACTCCTGAGCTGTGTGAGAAGAGTACGTTATCCCTGCTTTCCTTTTTGGCATTTCACAATCACAAAGTATCGAGGAAGAAATTGCAATTCTGTAGACCAAAGGTGACTTATTTGGGTCACCTTTTGTCTAAGGAGGGGCGTGCACTCACACCAGATCGTATTCAAGCAATTTTGGACACGCCAGTGCCTTCCACACAGAAGGACGTGTGTGCATTTTTGGGTCTTGTTTCTTTTTGTAGGCAATGGATATTAGGGTTTTCACACATAGCCAAGCCATTATTAGCCCTTTTGACAAAAGACACACCTATTCCGCTTCCCTGGTCAAATGAGTGTGACATTGCCTTCCAGCAATTGCGACAGGCCCTTTGTTCAGCACCAGTGTTAGGGACCCCTGATTATACAAAACCCTTTTCGCTGTATGTGCATGAGAAAGATGGATGTGCATTATCAGTTTTAGTGCAGATGCACGGCGGCAAGCAGCGCCCTTGTGCATATTTTTCGGCTGTACTTGATCCTGTTGCCCGAGCATTGCCTGGTTGTTTTCGCTCGGTGGCGGCGACAGCTGTGTCAATACGCCAAAGCGAGGGAATTGTGTTATCTCACAAACTGTTGGTATTAGTCCCCCATGCTGTTGATGCCCTGCTTAATCAGACAAAAACGCAGCATTTGACCAGTGCCCGTTTAACGGGATATGAGTTGACGCTTTTGGCTCCTCATATTACGTTAAAGAGGTGTGTAACGTTAAATCCGGCTACATTGTTGCCGTTTCCGGAAACTCAGTCTGAAGCACGAAAAGCACATGATTGTATTCTTGTGACTGAGGAACAGACAAAGGGTCGTATTGATCTCCAAGATACGCCCTTTCCAGATGTTGATGGAGAATTGTGGGTGGACGGATCATGCCTGAAGCTACCAGATGGTACGACTTCAGCAGCGTATGCAATTACCACACTGCAAACAATAGTGGAGACAGCACGCATACCACAGAAATCAGCTCAAGCAGCGGAACTTATAGCATTAACACGAGCATGTGAGCTCAGTACAGGATTGTGTGTGAATGTTTATGCAGATAGTCGCTATGCCTTCGGAGTAGCGCATGATTTCGGCCTACTCTGGAAGGAGAGAGGGTTTCTAACGTCGCATGGAGTACAGATAATGCATGGAGAGTTAGTTCACAACCTTTTGACCGCATTGACATATCCGAAGAAGATTGCTATAATTAAATGTAGTGCCCATAAGAAAGTGGTTGATAAAGTTGGAGAAGGGAATGCTTTGGCAGACCGGGTGGCACGGGAGACTGCAATGCAGCCTGGTGCTACTGCCATGTACGTAGTGAAGTCGCAGGTGGAAAGATGGCACGATGCAAAAAGAGAAGTGCTGGAAATACAGAGGACCGCTTCTGACAAAGAACGGGAGCAATGGTCCAATGATGGAGAATTGGACGATGAGGGTTGTTGGAGAAATAAACAGATGGATAGATGGAAGTTACCCACAGCTTTTGTACAACCTATGGTTCAGATGGCACATGGGCTAGCACATGTTGGAGCTTACGCAATTGTAAAATTGCTTACTCAAGTCTGGGAGCATCCAGAGATTGCTAGCACGGCAAAGAGGGTAGTGCAGACCTGTATGATTTGTCTGAGGTATAACCCAGGAAAGGGTACTAGAACTCCAGCAGGAGGATTTGTGACACCTACTGCACCCTTTGAGGTTTTGCAGATGGATTACATCCAGCTTGAACGCTGTAACAATTTGAAGTATGTTCTAGTAGTGGTTTGTGCCTTCAGTAAATGGGTTGAGGCATACCCTACGAAAGATAATACTGCAATGACTACAGCCAAGATGCTATTGAAGGAGTTCTTCCCTCGATATGGCGTTTGTAGACTGCTGTGGAGTGATAACGGACCTCACTTTATAGCGGATGTTATAAAGTATGTCCTGAAGGGTCTAGGCATTACCCAGAAGTTTCATGCAGTGTTTCACCCTCAGTCTGCAGGACTGGTTGAGAAGTATAATGGTACGCTGAAGCTCAAGATCGCTAAGATCCAAGCTTCGACTTCTTTGACTTGGCCAGATGCTTTACCGCTGGCATTATTGTCAATTAGATCGATACCACATTCTCGAACCGGTCTCACGCCTTATGAGATCGTTTTTGGACGCCCAATGAATATTTGGGGTCCACCAAGGCCTAAGGCTGTGTATGATGTACCTTGTGTAATGATGAATGATTATCTGGCACAGTTAACGGATAACTTGGTTTCTATTCGTCAACAGGTCCGAGAGGCGCTCCCTGATCGGTCCACAGGCGAAGGTCATAGTCTCCGACCTGGAGACTATGCTATGCTGAAGATTTTTGAAAGGACGAACAGCTTGGAGCCGAGATGGGTTGGTCCTGAGCAAGTCTTACTTGCAACGAGGACGGCTGTGCGGGTTTCCAATCGAAAGAACTGGATCTATTCCTTGCACTGTCGTAAAGTGCCGCCTGGATTGGTGGAGCCTGCTGTATTGACCGACCATCGAGAAATTCTGACTGCAGAGAAAGGCCGTGCTGTGGAACCGAACGACACTGAGGAGCTCTTTCCGGACCACGTGATTCCTGGAGGAAGACGATATCATCTCAGACCAAGGAAGTGAATTCTTCAGTATCAGGACAAGTTGTCAGAACGGCCCTTAGGTTAGTGAAACGGAGAGCCAATGTGGCAAGGGGGGGGGGGATCAGCCCTGCATTAGTATAGCGACACCCGTCTTGGCCCGCTGGTGAAGAAATCAACCGCTGCCTAAGGGGAAGAGTTCTGACAACCTTTTAGTTTCAGGAAGATATTGATTTTTCATTCTAAAATGGAGAAAAAGAAAATCCTTTGTGCAACAGGTTTTATTCTTACAGTAGCTATTGTTGGGATAACCACATGGTTTGTTGAGGATGTGACTCCTGCTCGAGAGTTGCTTGTTTTGACTACTCCAGTGCCTGAGGAGCACTACTTTTATACCCTTCCATATCAAGAATTGAAGCATCGCCAGTCTTATTTAAATAACACTTTCATCCAGATGTTGCATCATACCCATGTTGCCACTAATGCTACGAACTGTTGGATATGTGGCATGATGCCAGCTCACCAGAAGAAAGGAGGAACTCCGTTCATACCTCTTCCTTTTTCTCATAATGGCTCTTGTAGAGCATGGTACACTTTGCTTTTTGCCACTCGGAAACCTACAGTGGGACGGTTACTCTTCAGACTTAATAGGGAATGTCATCAAGATAAAGATGGTTATCCACAAGCGAATGGGACAATTTGGGAATGGGAAGAGTATCGACCAGACAATGAATCGATTCCCTATATTTTCACGAACACTAGGGACACTGTGGGGAAAGACCGATTCGTGATTCAAGTGGCACAAGCTCAAGCGGACCTGTGTGTCCAGAGTGTGGGTTATATTCCTGTTGGTGTTAGTGACTGTATCACTATCCTGAACATCGACGGGTTGAATAAGAGTACCTTCTTAGCATCCCATAATACATACTTCGTATGTGGAAATAAAGGTTATTATCGTTTGCCAGCCGGTTGGTCTGGAGTATGTTACGTAGCATTCCTATTACCTCCTGTATTCTTGGCACCTGCATCTTATCATAAAGATTTGAAGTTGTTGAATAATGTGACTGTAAATAGGTATAAACGTACTCTATCTATTGATGATGTTGACCAAACCGATACTAGCTTGCAGCAGTATATTGATTTTAATTTAGGATTGTTCTTCTTTGTTGGAGCTGCCCTAAATAGTAGGAAAGTTTGAAGGTTAACAAGAGTTGTAGAGGCTGTGACAAATCAAACCGCTGCTGCTCTTGGGAATCTTACGGAAGAATTACAAATCACTAGAATTGTTGCATTGCAGAATCGTATGGTGTTAGATGTTATGTTAGCTGACCGAGGTGGAGCATGTAAAATTATCGGAAGTAGTTGTTGTGTGTTTATTCCTGACCACACGCCATCAGTCTATAATGCTATTAACAAGTTACATAAAATTGCAGCTGAAATCCATACAGAAAATGGCACTTGGACCTTTTCTGGATGGTTTTGGGCATTGATCACCACATGGGGGTGGAAGGTTTTAACTGGTCTCTGTATTATCGTAGCGATTCTGTTTTCCTGTTGCATTTGTATCCAATGTGGTCCTTTACTCTGTTCCCTATGTCTGTCACTCTGTATTCCTGATAAGAAAGCTATTGCCAATGTCACTTACCAGAAACATTTAACTAAAGAAATAGAAGAAATGATGAAAATTTACATATACGATGATTATTCTAATAAACCGAATGTCTTCAGTAAATGCTGAAAGGGTCGTCTGTTGAAAATTGAAACAACGATGTGATTAAGCATTCACTAAAGACATGAATT
Source organism: Triturus cristatus (assembly GCF_964204655.1). Classification (NCBI taxonomy): domain Eukaryota; kingdom Metazoa; phylum Chordata; class Amphibia; order Caudata; family Salamandridae; genus Triturus; species Triturus cristatus. Next base: position 756,889,214 of record NC_140581.1, read on the forward strand.
CCCCTTTAGGACCGAGTTTCTTCCGTTATGTTGACTAAAGTCTGGACTCCATTTTGTATTGTCATGTCTCCACGTGCTCAGCACGAGAAGAGTCCTACCTTCGTGTTAGTTGCTCTTGTAATCTTCCTAGTAACAGTCTATAAATAGCTCCTTTGTCCGTCTGGCGCATGCCCAGGCTTGACCACATCTGTTATCAGTTAATCCTCGCTTGACCATGTTTTCGCGGGCTTAGAGATGTGTTAACTCCTCCCACATATTGATTCTGTATCGAAAATGTCCATAAAAGGTAATGTTCTTCGCCTCATGTTGTATCCACCCACTTATGAGCCCCTCTGTTGTGTATAAAAGGGGACTGTGTTCGCAAGTTCTGGGTGCTACTCTATGCAATACCGAAGGGTGTTGTATGGATTGTAGGACCACCCTTAAGGGTTAATAAACGTTGTCTTTGTACTTTGCAGTTTCCGTGCCAACTTCCTTGTAGATTCCATTACAGGAGAGCGAACCCTTGTGTCCTGCGGGCCTAGCTGGGGCCTGTATTCATCATTACGATTCCAAAGCCATCGATGTGGAAAATACTGTCGACGAAAGTACAAGTCAAAGGATAAGTTCTATACCAAATGTCGTTTTGGATTTCCACGTCCTGTATTATCCAAAGGAAGAGTGAACAGTTTTATGTCAGCTATCCGACATACCATCTAAAGAAAGTCTCCGAAAAATACCTACAACTTAAGAAGAAGCGAAGAATCAATATATATAAATGACTGCAATCCAGTTATTTTATCCATGTGGAACGCTAACATGGATATTCAGTATGTTGCGGACAATTCCATTGCTGTTGCTCGATATGTAACATTCTACATTACTAAATCAGAAAAGACGGAATTGAAAGAAATGTGGGAAGCGATTTCTTACGAGAAGACTCTAAGTAAGAAATTATACAGTTTCAGTTTGAAGTTGTTATCGCATCGTGAAATTGGAGCATATGAATGTTCAGATCGGTTATCATCTGCAAGTCTATATTCCAAAAGTAGAAGAATCATTTGGGTGAGTCTAGGTCTTGCAGGAATGCGAAATCGGGAACTGAAATCTGTTCAAGAAATTGAATATTTAGCAGAAAAAAACCCAGAAAGTACAGATATTTGGAAAACGAATATGTTGGACACATATTACCCAAACAGAAGTCATCATCTTGAGAACATGTGTCTCTATGAAGTGCTGCAAAACTACACTTTTTAACGGAATACTACAGAGAACATCAATGATGGAAAATATGCAGTGATTGGTTCCGAAGGATGTCCGGTGAAACAAAGGAAAGGAAATTTAATTAATCACAGGAAACTGAGTTGTGACACTGCTGATAAAAGGGAATTTTACTATTTAGCCCTTTTGCAAATGTTCTAACCATGGCGTTCAGAACTGGAATTACTTGGAGATTTTCAGAGCTATGAAGATTCATTTAATGCTTGTAAAGATAGCATACAATGCAGTGCTTTTACAAATTATGTGAAAATGTTGAATGATGAAATTGATCAAGAAGCTACAATTGCAGCTGAGATTGCTAGAGACAGTTCTCAAGACAGACAAAGTTCTGCTGCACTGAGTCAAGATCCACTTGGACAACCAATTGTTGAAAATGAAGCAGCAACTGCCATGAATGAGGTGGAAACAGCAATGTATCACGTTCAAGAAGATGTAATACAGTTAGGAAACTTAGAAGAACTAAATGTTGAACAGAAACAAATATATCAACAAGTGAAAGAGCAGATTGACCATGGATTACTTGATGAAAAGAAAGGGTGCTAATGTACATCATTTCAACCTATCCGAATGTATGTGAGTGGTCAAGCTGGAACAGGAAAAAGTTTCTTAATTAATGTAATTACAAGTTATCTACAAAAAACAACTGAGTCGCATTTGTCTTGTGTTGTCACTGCTCCAACTGGGTTGGCAGCACATAACATTAAAGGAATTACTTTACATTGTTTACTAATGCTACCAGTAGAGCATGAGAACAAATTGGAATACCACAAGCTATCTGGAGAAGCTTGTTGTGAAGTTTCAAGAGTCTTGAAGAAAATGAAACTTCTCATTATTGATGAGGTGAGCATGGTCTCAAACTTGATGCTTGCCTTTGTGCATTTAAGAATGCAGCAAATTCTTAAAACAGAGTATGACGTGTTATTCGGAGGAAAACACGTCATAGTTTTTGGAGATCTATTGCAACTGACTCCGGTAAAAGGACAACCGGTATTTAAAACACTTGCACATGAAGATACCAGAAAGTCTCTTGGTATTGTTGGTAATGTGAACATTTGGACTAATTTTGAATACAAAGAACTGACAACAAATATGCAACAGGCAAATGATTCTGAATATGGAAGTATTCTTCAAGATATAAGAATTGGAATTCTTACAAAACATGGCAAACAAGCTTTGGAAATTCTATTACTTTGCAATGTCTTTCCAAATGCAAATGTAGTCCCTGCAAAAGTGTACATGAAAATTGCTGAAAATAAATCAGTGATCTGTTTAATGCCAACACTGCGCGAGTGTTTCATATTCAACGAAGAACTATTGAAACTGGAAAATGAAGAAATTATAAAAATGGAAGCCATCGATAAAATAGAGCATGAAGGAATCACTATTATTTTGACGGGAAAGTTGAAAACAAAACTGGATTCTTAAGAAAAAAAAATATCTAAAACAGCTGGTTTAGAAAAGACACTATATGCGTGTGTAAACTGTCGGGTAATTTTAAGGCGTAATTTGGATGTAGAAAAAGGGTTAGTTAATGGCGCAATGGGTAAAGTGGTGGATTTTGGTAATTATCAGAAAAAAGAAGGAATTGAAATTTTAAAAATGTAATTTGATCAGATTGAAGAAGTTAAAGAAATTGATCGTTGTTCAGTTCGTTTTTTGCTTGTTAAAGATTTATATGTCCGTAGGAAACAATTTCCATTTTCTCTGGCATACGCAGTGACTATTCATAAATCTTAAGGATTAAGTGTAGACAGTGCATTGGTGAACATTGGATCTACTGTATTTGAAGAGGGTATGGCATATGTTGCTTTGTCGCGAGTCAGAATATTATCTGGTTTGTTTTTGATTGATTTTGATGAGACAAAGGTTACTGCAGATGCAAACTGTGTAAAAGAGTATAATAGGTTAAGAAGGGTGAATGCTCCAAATATAGGTCCATATCCTGTATTTGAAAAGCGTGTGATTGGTCGAAAAAGAAGGTTTGAGAATATCTGTTCTGATGGTGTTGAGAAGGGAAAATAACAAGATAATGTTGTGATTGCAAGTAAAAAGAAATTGGACACTGTTGAAGAGGTTGTTGGTTATCAGTTTGAAAATAGTTCAGGTATCAACTGCTGTGCTAATGTAGCGGTCAATGTTGTTCTTTATCTTGAAGGTTTGCAAGAACAAATTATGCAGAATCGGCAAAAAAGATTTTGTTCTCTGTTGCATTCTGTTTATGAAAAATTGACAACAGATACAAGTAAAATACAATCTGTTTAAGATGTTCATAATCTTTTGGATGTGTGTTCTGGTTCTACACAATTTACATAAAATATCCAACAAGATGCTCAGGAATTTTTAATGTATATGCTTACCATTTTTGAAAATGAAGGTATAGAAATAGATAATATTTTTGGCCTTTCTTACAAATAGGAACATTATTATGAAAATTGCTTGTATACATGTAGCACCAATGTAGACACTGAGAGATTTCTGTATTTAACATTACCAGACTGTAAATCAGTGTCTTTCAATAAATTAGTTAAAGGTGCAAATCAAAACATGGAGTGTAGCCAATGTAAATCAGAAATGTTATCCACATTATTTTTAACAAAATATGAACAATACATAATTTTAATGAAGCAACGTTGTACAGCTGATGGAAGAAAATTGGATACTTTAATAAAGCAGTTTGTAGCAACACAACTATCAATATCAGGAAGGACTTTTGTAGCAATTGCAATAATTTTCCATGATGGTCCTTCCACCACATCTGGACATTACACTGCCTATCTAAAATGTGACAAAGGCTGGACACTTGGTAATGATTCCCAGTTGGTTTTCAAACAACGTTTGCCTAGGGAATTACCTAATTCCTACCTAATATTTTTAAAGTCAAAGTTTTAGGAAGATAATTCATTCTCTGAGGAATTTATTATTATAATTTAATAGGACTACCATTGGATAATTTACATAAAAAGGAGTGCAAAAATACCATTTGGCCTCAAGGAAAGGTATATGTTTGAATTATGGACTTTTTTGTGCTCCTTGACTCGGTGAATATTTTTAAGCGACAACATTTATAGTTTTTATAAGTTAAACTTATAACATTTTGTTAGCCATAAGCATTTCATATATGAGTGATTTGTATCTTGTAGTATCTTACTGAGAATAGCATGTTGGGTTTTTTTAAACAATCTTTTTGATTGTTTTTTTTTTGCCCGCTGTTTAGTGATGAGTACGATTGAAATCACTATTTCTAGTGAAATTCAATATATTCAATATATTCTGAGAACAGCAAAAAAGGCAAACAAATTACTTTGATGAAATTATGCTGTGCTGTAAAAAATGTATTATTACATGTTATAACTCTTTTTTCTTTTCTTTACAGATCCTAATTCTAAAATAAGCAGTTTACATCAATTTACATTGCAAAAAAAATCTGAAAAAAATGTATACCATTTTTAATTTCTATTACTGTGAAGGTAAGTTTAACTAAGTATTAATATGCAGAATGGACAGATCTGCAAGAACCTACAAAGATTGAACAAGTTTTTAAAAACACTGTTTATACCGATGTAGTTTTGAAACCTCTCTGTTACTGGATATTATGTGACCTCCAAAAAACCTGATTTGAGTGGTTCATAATATTTCCCATTGTACCTATAGAAGGACCGCAATCATTTCAATCATTATTGTTTGAGCATCTTTGCAGACAAAACTCTGTGCTAACCTTCTATCATTCGGAAGCAATTTTAAAACAGAAATATGTCACTTTTTGTAACATGGTTATTGCACAAGACACTCTTTCATATTTACAAAGAGAGGAAAAGGCGCTCTGTGTACTTTTTCTACTCCATGTAAATACAACCTCATCATACACACCACTTTGCATTGAAAGGTTGTTCTATAAGTGTTGCTGTGCATGATTGCACTGAATACTCATAGAACAAGACACATCTCCAGATTTATCAGAAATCATAAATCTCGATATGTGTGTGACTGCTGCACCATTCTCTAATTGGTGTACAAAAGCACAACAAGGAGAATAGTTTTCTTTTCTCCTCATTTTTAAATCTTCAATGCATGCTAAAATGTTCAGCATACATTGAAGGAGAAAAATGCGTTTACTGATTGTTTGTGCAGGAAGGTGTGTCTTTCTGCACAAAAACAAACAGCCCATGACACAGATATCCTTTCACTATGGTGCAAGGATGCCTGTGTCACCACATGGCTGCAATTTAAGCAGCCGTGCAGAGAGAAGCATAGATGTGCAACATATTTATGTACATATGTTGCATCCCTGTGCTTCGGAAGTACTACAGCACACTGCAGTTAAAGAGGTTACTGTGTGATGCTGCAGCACTTCCTCATAGTTCTGCACTTATACATTCACCATATGCTATTAATGCATTCATTCAGTCAATTACGTTCTACACATACATTCATCTAAACTTTCACACACCAACAAACAAATATATAGCTCTTTAAACCAGGAAAGTTAGTTCTTAGAAGAACTTTGTTTTTCTTTTTTCTTTTATAGTTTTTTTTGTTTTTTTGAACAATTTTTTATTTTGGGGGGATTTTCTTGAAAAAAAAAGGAAAAAACAGAACTAGAGGAACAAAACAATGAACTTCAGGGAAAAAAAAACAAAAAACTAGCAATGGTGACTCTCTTGCTTGCGGCAGATTAGATCAATAGACTGCTCCCCGTAGCATAAAGTAGCATTGCAAGTATTGGAACTGCGGACGGATGTCCAAATTTTGTGCAGAAGGATGCACTCTTGAAGTGCTTGGCTGCGATGAATCCGAAGGAGCAGGAACGACTCTCATTCTTCAGCATTCCTCCCGAGCAAGGTTTACCGGATGAAGGGTCCTTAGATGTTTCATCATGTTCGCAGTTCTGCATGAATATTTTTTGTTTGGATCCCCATGGGACAGCACTCTCTGGCAGATCTTGCAGGTCACCAAGATGGCATTGGTCTTTGTTTGCCCCTCAGGATATGTGAAAAATGTCCACACCACAGATGAAAAACATGGTGTGCGTGGTGGCTCTTCCAAAAAATCATCCTCAGATGAATGAGGAGATCCAGGAGATGGCTGCTGCCCTGAAGCCATTGTTTGTTAAGAAAAAAGTTTGAGCTAAGTGAAAACCTAGTCAAAAAAAGCTTCTTCTCTGCAAAGAGATGCTCCACCAAAGAAGGTCAAAGAAGAATGATTGAAATGGGTGGGGTCTTTCAATAGTTAGAACAGGAAGTGTAATGACCCAATCAAATCTCTTTTTTTCAGGTCACATGGGATCCGCGCACCGTGCGCTTACGCAGCACGCACCCAGCGCGCATCCGCGAAATTGAATTTAAAAAGAATATAGGATTAGATGTAAAAATATATTACTTTTATGAGTAGTTTACAGTTTGTCTTCAATTAATATTCACATAAAATACATATATATATGTTTTTTTAATGTTAAATATTTCGCGGGATTTGTGCACCCACCGCGTCTTGCACGCACATGACACATCGAGGAAGCGCGCAAGCGTCACGTAACGAGCTTCGTACGTGTCGTGTATAGGCTTGGAGTCGCGTACCGGTCGCATTGCAATCGCGCACCAAACACGTACCCAACGCTTACCGTACGCGGATGATTTCGCATAGGGGTCGAGAACGGTGCGCATAGGGTGCGCGGATCCCAAAAAAATGGAGAAAAAAAATAACAAATTAAGTTTGGAAAATATAGTTTAAAAAATATTTTTTAAAAATATAAAAATGTATTTTAAAACATTAACAATTTTTTTTTAAACCAATAAAAACAAATAATATTTTTTAATTTTTAAAAGAATTAATTGAAAAAATAAGTAACAAAAAAAGGTGATAACAAAGTATTTAAAAAAAACATAATTAAAGCAATTGACACACTGAAATTGAAAAATGTAGAAATTCAATGAAAATCATTAAACATCATTGCTTTAGAGATTAATTATAGATAGGAATTAGCATTTAAAAAAAACTTTGAAATTCACTGAAAAAAACCATAGGTTTCATGCACGTTATAGTTAGGAATTGGCATTTAAAAAACCTTAGAAATTCACTGAAAAAACCATAGGTTTCAGGGGTGTTATAGTTAGCTGGACATTTCCCTCGTACAAGAAGGTAGAAATTCCCCCGTTATAGTTAGTTCAGCTAACTATAACTTGCGCGTCCCTGCAATGCACTGCTGATGACGTCACATATTACATCACTCATGACATGGTCAGTGACATCACTGATGACATCTCAAATGACATCACTGATGGCATCACTGATGATGTCATCCCTGTAATAAATCAGGCCATTCTCAAAACCATAGATACTCCAATACCAATAACTACATACCCACTCATTGACTCTTAGGTCTACACACACCTCCACTCACTCACCTGTAGAGTCACTCATACTTACAGTCACTCAGTACAGGACTATCATATGCATTTATACATCTATATAGACACTCAGACACCGCCAATCATCCATAGACATACTCACACACCTATTCAATCATGCAAATAATCACACTCCAATATTCACCTATACAGTTATACACACACAAGTCCACTTACTCATAAAAATACTGCCACATTCTTACGCTATTATATAATTACTGATACAAGCACACACTCATCCATACGGCCACTCTCACAATCCCACACTCTCACATATACCCAGTTATATACTCTTACACACATATACCCTGCCTTTCACATATGTAGTTACTCACACATGTTCCGCTGAGATATACATTCATACACTAACGCACCCATACATACACTCACCCAACCATACAGTCCATCACAGATGCACTCTTAAAACCATGCACTCATAGAATCGCCCACACACACACCTTACCCACACAAACACTCAGGCACCCATACAGATACTCAGGCAACCAATCAATAACCCATATAGACACTCATATAGCTATTCACAACACCATGCAGCCACTTATACACCAACAGACAGACAGATACAGACATTCACACAGTTTAGTTACTAGTCTGCAGTAAGATACATTTAATGACTCACTTATAGAGTCAGTCACACACCTAGAAAATCATCCATTCACACACTTATACACCGACTCATTCTTCCATAGGTCTTTCCCTATATATATTAAACATATTAAAACTTTAAGAAACACAGACTCACTGGATGACGTCATCAGTGATGTCATTTGAGATGTCATCAGTTATGTCACTGACCATGTTATGAGTGATGTACTATGTGACGTCATCAGCAGTGCATTGCGGGGGCGCGCGAGTTATAGTTAGCTGAACTAACTATAACGGGGGAATTTCTAGGGTTTTGTACGAAGGAAATATCCATCTAACTATAACACCCCTGAAACCTATGGTTTTTTCAGTGAATATATATATATATATATATATATGTATATATATATATATTCACTGAAAAAACCATAGGTTTCACACATGTTATAGTTAGCTGGACATTTTACTGATAAAAAACCAATGAAATTCCCCCGTTATAGTTACTGTAGGCAACTATAACTCACGCGACCGCAATCCTCTGCTGATGCTAATACTGTATTTAGACACTTATTTGCCCATATCTTCTTCCATTAAATTTTAGCTATACATATATTACAAATATTTTTTTTTCATAAAGACACATATGTCATCAGCAGAGGATTACGGTCGCGTGAGTTATAGTTGCCTACAGTAACTATAACGGGGGAATTTCATTGGTTTTTTATCAGTAAAATGTCCAGCTAACTATAACATGTGTGAAACCTATGGTTTTTTCAGTGAATTAGCAAGGTTTTTTAAATGCTATTTCCTAACTATAACGTGTGTGAAACCTATGGTTTTTTCAGTGAATTTGTACGGTTTTTTAAATGCTAAGTTACTTTACGCCATTTGTGGCGTGCGCGCCCACTTAACGCAGTTCGTTCCGTGCACGGTTTTTATCAACTTTAATAAGCCCTGTACATTTGGTGGCCTTCGGCCACCAAAAGCAGAGGGGGTGAGGTCAATGTGGATAGTGTTTTTTTTATTTCGATTTTATAATTTCATGTTGCCAAAATTACGTTTTTTTTCTCTATTAATAAGCCCTGCACATTTGGTGGCCTGCGGCCACCAAAAGCACAGGGGGTGGGGTAAGTGTGGATAGTGTTTTTTTTATTTTTATTTTTTTACCGTAAGCGTACGGTAAGCTTACGGTAAGCGTACGGTAAGCGTACGGTAAGCGTACCCCGCGAAATTGCCGAAAAAAAAATAAAACCGTTTTTGCTCTTGGGGGATGTTTGGGGACTCCCTCAACATGACTATGTGGGAGGGAGTTGTCAAAACAGCCCCGTAACATGTTTTTGGCCATCATGTTTGATAAACAACACTCAGTGCGAGAGACAAAATGGCGGACGCCGCTTCCTGGTTTCGGCCGATTCGAATGTTTACTAAGATCTAAGAGCCAATCAGAATCGCGCTCGCGCACGCCACCGTAAGCTTACGGTAAGCGTACGGTAAGCGTACGGTAAGCGTACCGTAAGCGGGCTCAGATATATATATTGATTTAAAGGCTATTTTCTCAGAATCTACTGAACAGATTTACACCAAACCTACAAAAGGCACTTCCTTGACCTAGGGACTACCTCTCTGCCAAATTTCTAGTAATTCTGTTCAGCCGTTCGGGCTGTAGCTCGTTCTAAAGGTCCTATGGAAAAATGCATGGGAAAAACGCGTTTTGGGACCCCCCTTTTATCTCAGCCCCCGCTTGACGAATCCCCCCGAGACTTTCAGGGTAGGAGCGGAGCGTAGCGCCCCACCTATTTTGAGAAATTCGCGAGGATTCGTCTACCGGCGCCAAAGTTATTCAAAATAGAATGTTGAGGTTTTCCTATGGAAACGTGGTCCTAACTATAACTACCTACTGGCGACCGCCAGTAGGTAATATATTACCTACTTGCAGTCGCCAGTAGGTAGTAATAGTTAGGACCTATTTTCCATAGGAAATCCGCAACATTCTATTTGGAATAACGTTGGCGCCAATTGATGAATCTTTGCAAAATTTTCCAAACTTTTGGCCAGCTCCGGTCCGCTCCTATTCTGAAAATTTCACGGTGATTCGTGAAGCAGGGGCCGAGAAAAAAGGGGGGTCCAGAAACGCATTTTCCCCATGCATTTTCCCATAGGACCTGTTGACGCAGCTACAGCCCGAACTGCTGAACGGAATTACACCAAATTTGGCAAAGAGGTGGTCCTCAGTTCAGACTCGTGCCTTTTGCTTAAATGGTGTAAATCCGTTCAGTAGTTCCTGAGAAAATTAAAGTTAAAAAGATAGATATATCTGGGCGGAGCCTAACCACACATCTCATCGTGAGATCTGATTGGCTGTCAGTACTTCATCCAAGAAGTGTTGGCAGCCATCTTAGGACCAATATACATGATAGCACCTCCTTAAAAAGCATTGCAGTTAATAGAAGGTTTTAAGACTTTAGTTGCATTATAAATCATTTGTTGATGGTACCATACTCATTTTAGGAATTGTGGTGTGTTCTAAGGTGATTTTACCATGTGAAAAAGCCTTCTGCTGTGATATAATGAATCATGTTTGAGAGAAAACTCTTTTCTCATGCTTTTCCCACAGAGGTTTGGAAGGTGATCTATAAGCTAAACTGAGAGCATATTTTCTGTAAATTCACATTATCTTTCTCAGTCATGTGAGAATGAAGTCTGACATTCTCAGTACAGGTGTTCTGAGGCCATGCCCCTTTTTACACCTCTATGCAACGCAGCTCTGTGGCACTTACTGGAGGTACCTAGTGGGTTAGTTTGACCCTAGGGACCCTTAGGATTCAAGGGGACTTAATCTCTCAACTTAGAACGGCCACAGGGCGCGTTTACACAGTGGTGAAGGGAGGGGACGGGGCCTGAGGTGACGTGTGCAAACACACCCTGTGGCACGTTTTAAGTTGGGGTAATAATTCAATTTCAATCCTGAGGGACCCTGGGGGCCAACTAACCCACCAGGTGCTTCCAGTAAGCGCCACTGCTCTGCGTTGCAGAGAGGTGGTGCAGTCCGTGCCCCTTTTTACACCTCTCTGCAATGGCGCTTACTGGACGTACCTAGTGGGCTATTTTGCCCCTAGGGACCCTCAGGATTCAAGGGGACTTAATCTTCCAACTTAAAAAACAGCCACAGGGCGTGTTTACACAGTGGGGAAGGGAGGGGACGGGGCCTGAGGTGACGTGTGCAAACACGCCCTATGGCGTGTTTTAAGTTGGGGAAATAATTCCCCTTCAATCCTGAGGGCCCCTGGGGGCTAACTAGTCCACCAGGTGCTTCCAGTAAGTGCCACTGAGCTGCGTTGCAGAGAGGTGGTCCAGGCCGTGCCACTTTTTACACCTCTCTGCAACACAGCTCTGTGGCACTTACTGGAGGTACCTAGTGGGCTAGTTGGACCCTAGGGACCCTCAGGATTCAAATGAACTTAATCTCCCAACTAAAAATGGCCACAGGGCATGTTTACACAGTGGTGAAGGGAGGGGACGGGGCCTGAGTTAACGTGTGCAAACAAGCCCTGTGGCGCGTTTTAAGTTGGGGAAATAATTCCCCTTCAATCCTGAGGGACCCTGGGGGCCAACTATCCCACCAGGTGCTTCCAGTAAGCGCCACTGCGCTGCGTTGCAGAGAGGTGGTCTAGGCCGTGCCCCTTTTTACATCTCTCTGCAACGCAGCTCTGTGGCACTTACTGGAGGTAAATAGTGGTCTAGTTGGACCCTAGGGACCCTTAGGATTCAAAGGGACTTCATCTCCTAACTTAAAACGGCCACAGGGCATGTTTACACAGTGGGAAGGAGGAGACGGGGCCTGAGGTGACGTGTGCAAACACGCCCTGTGGCGCGTTTTAAGAGGTAGTTTTAATCCCCTGCCCTATTATATAATAGGGGCTTACAGAGGAGGTCATGCTAATCACAGGGGGACCCCAACGCATAGTGTTCCCTAGTGTATGTAGGTGTTTTCACTGTATTCTGAGTGTCTTTTAACATAGCACTGGCTCTAGGACTGGTTAGTCAGACTCAGTTACCACCAGTATCCGTCTGAAAAAGTTGAGGGTACAGGATGATTTTGCAACAAGGCTTCTTTCTGCTCTTTTGTTTGTTCTTTCTGCACGTTATCCTTCTTCCTGCACTTTTCTTCATCTTTGAGGACCTCTGTTGCTTCTTTCTGCATTTCTTTTTTTTCTTTCTGTGCGTTTTTTCTTCTTTCTTCACATGTCCTATCTCTGTAGGCATAGTTAGAAATTAGCATTTAAAAAACCTTTGAAATTCACTGAAAAAACCATAGGTTTCAGGCACGTTATAGTTAGGAATTAGCATTTAAAAAACCTTAGAAATTCACTGAAAAAACCTTAGGTTTCAGGGGCGTTATAGTTAGCTGGACTTTTCACTCGTACAAAACCATTGAAATTCCCCCATTATAGTTAGTTCAGCTAACTATAACTCGCGCGCCCGCAATGCACTGCTGATGACGTCACATATTACATCACTCATGACATGGTCAGTGACATCACTCATGACATCTCAAATGACATCACTGATGACATCACTGATGACATCATCCTTGTGATAGAGTGGCAGACCTCCTCTCCCCCTAATATAACATTTGATACACACATTCAAAAATAGAAACTAAAATTTTCAAAACATTGGACATACCAATACAAGTTACAACAACCTGTTCAGTAATTCTAAGATCCACATACACACCCACTCATTCACCAACTGTCCTATACAGTCACTCATACATGTACTCACTCATCATATGTACTCATACACCTATACATCCTGTTACACAATGCCACTCATCCATAGAGTTACTCACACACATAGTCACTCATGCTAATAAAGAATCAAACATCCATTTACTTGCATATATAGTTATACACACACACCACCACACTTACTTCTACAGAAACTTACACATACTTAGTCTTTTAAACAATCACTTATAGAAACACATACCTATTCATACAGGAACTCTTTCAATCTCTCACACTCACATATACTCACTTATATACACCAATAGTCACATATACTAGTTTAAAACATATGTAGTTACTCATAAAGACACTATTGAGACAGTCATTCACTCACTAACACACCCATGCACACACTCATCCACCCATACAGTCCTGCACACACGCTGTCTTCAACACATACAAACAGTGAGTCACTCATTCATGCACCTATGCACTGCGTAATACCCCCCACTGAACCATACAGACACTCAGACACTCATACTGATACTCAAAAAACCAACTAATAACCTATATAGACACTCATGTAGCTACTCACCAACCCATGCAGCCAATTATACACAAAGTGAGAGACTGATACAGATATTAACATATTTAAACATTACTCACTAAGCCATGTATTCACTAAGATACACTTAATCATTATACAATCAATTTTTCAAAAACAAATCATCCATTTAGACACTTATATATCCATTTATTCTTCCATCGACCTTGAGATATACATATATAAAACATATGTAATTTTCAGAAAAACACACATTCACTGGATGATGTCATCAGTGAAGTCATCAGTGATGTCATTTGAGATGTCATCAGTGATGTCATGAGTGATGTCACTGAACATGTCTTGAGTGATGTAATATGTGACGTCATCTGCAGTGCATTGCGGGCGCGAGAGTTATAGTTAGCTGAACTAACTATAACGGGGGAATTTCAATGGTTTTGTATGAGTGAAAAGTCCAGCTAACTATAACGCCCCTGAAACCTATGTTTTTTTCAGTGAATATATATATATATCACTATTCACCTCTTCGGTAGAACATCCGGGACACTTTCTACGTCGGTGCAATTACGGGTCCGAAGCCACCCGATTAATTCATTCATTTGTCACTTAGTACCAAAGTACTATTGCACTCTTGTCCAGAAGCAATAACCGCTATGAGTCCAAACGTCCCAGAAAGATTGTTTTTATTCCATAAATAAGAGCATCAGCCAGTTAATACCCAACGCGTTTCGGCGAAACTCGCCTTGGTCACGGGTAATGTACGTCTTCAAAACCACAAATTAAAGTTTTTAAGACTTCTTGTTGCGTGTGACGTCACATATATGAACATAAACAACAGACTTGCACATCAGTCCGTGAAACAAACGTGGCGGCCATTTTCGAACAGTCTCATTTACATTGTAAACCAAGTGTTTGGTGTATAAAGTTCTAATTCAAACAAGAATCGCAAGTATGCATTTTATATCATCATCATACTTTGACCATATTTTTCGGGTGCCGATATGCAATCCTTTCCCATTGTAACTCTTATTATCATCATTGATCGAACTTTCTGCCTTCAATACCCAGTGTTTTTTTATGGTGATTTCATGGTGCCTTCAATACCCAGTGGTTTTTTATGGTGATTTCATTCTGCACAGTGATTTGTTGATAAAACATACGCATTGACAAGTGTCTTCAACTGTCTGCCACTGGCATGCTCACACTTCCCTCCAATATCTATAAGAGCACACCGGTTAGTCCGCTCCTCCTCACATAATATGTGTTAAAGCTAACATTCCTGTAGCAAGTTGGCATAGTTGCAACAATAGCGGACTCATAGCGGTTATTGCTTCTGGACAAGAGTGCAATAGTACTTTGGTACTAAGTGACAAATGAATTAATTAATCGGGTGGCTTCGGACCCGTAATTGCACCGACGTAGAAAGTGTCCCGGATGTTCTACCGAAGAGGTGAATAGTGATTTATTGTGGATTCCGGTTGACCGCGTTTCTGTTTAGAGGCTTGGACTGGGCTGAATGGTTAAATGCTCACTTTTGTTATTGAGCGAAGGTAACAGGAAAAAGTTACCGGGGTTTTCCGAGACGATTTGGGGAGGCGGAAGGAAAAGAAGTCGAGGATTCGCCTGGCTGCCCCATTCTCTCTTGGATACGTGATGGACAGAAATGCAAGCAAGTAAAGACCAGGAGTGTCTCTCCGGCACTGATTGCGCAAGCACTTGAGGAATATCTTTGTGGGTAGCGGCGCGGGACGATGGTTGAAGCCTACATCTCTTCGCCTGTCTGTTGTAAGTCTACTCTACATCTTTATCTATATAAGAAGAAAGAAAAAAGATAAAAAATCGTAAATTTAGAAACCCGACGAATTTGCTCTATCAAGTGAACTTGCAACAGAAGTACATAAACACAACCGAACTATGTGGAGAAAGACAACAACTACCACACAGGGAATGCATTGAAAATGCTGATGCTCGCACACTCTTCATCTAACTGGCGAGGTGAGCAATCAAAAACACAGTAAAGGGCACTCAGCCCTCCACCCTGCGAAACACTCAGTTTAAACCTACCCCATGTGCAACTGCATAAAATATATTGGATAAATTACCAACACGGGATGTACGCTACTCAGCGACCAGGCCCTATCAGCACATGGAGGTTATATGATGAAAGTTCATCCAAATTACTGTGTTTTCTGATGCTCAAATTCGCCACACAGGTGAAAGAATGCATAGCGCAAAAAACATTAAAGTTTGTTGAATAAATGAAAAAAAGAAAAAAGCAAAAAATCAAATGTTTGTATAAACTACGAAACCCATAATGCACTATTGAAATTCACAGTGTATATAAGTGGAAATTAAAAAAGGACTAGAATTACACTCTACCGTGATCAGGAACTACGGTTCGAAACGCGTAGGAGACAGTCACGAACTGAATAAACAAATCTAATATCATCAAGAGGTGTGCCGTGTACTTCTTTGAGCAAGATTTTGTACGAGACCCTGTCCTGGTCTCGACGCGGGCACCAGCTGATTAAGGAGCTCCCACTGTCAAATGGTCAAATGGACACTTTTGCTCAGTGATATATATATATATATATATATATATATATATATATATATATATATATTATCTACTGGCAGTCACCAGTAGATAGTTATAGTTAGGACCAAGTTTCCATAGGAAATCTCAAAATTCTATTTTGAATAACTTTGGCGCCGGTTGACGAATCCTCGCGAAATTTTCAAAACTAATGGGGCGCTCCGCTCCGCTCCTTCCCTGAAAGTCTTGGGGGGATTCGTCAAACGGGGCCGAGAAAAAGGGGGGGTTCCAAAACACGTTTTCCCCATGGATTTTTCCATAGGGACTTTAGTCGCAGCTACAGCCCGAACGGCTGAACAGAATTACGTGAAATTTGGCAGAGAGGTAGCCATAAGGTCAAAGAAGTGCCTTTTGCAGGTCTGGTGTAAATCTGTTCAGTATTTCCTGAGAAAATAGCATTTAAAAGCATATATATATTTATACGCGCGCACCGTGCGCGCTGGGTGCGCGCACCTTGCCGTGCGCGTGCGCAATTCTGATTGGTTGTTAGATCTTAGTAAACATTCGGATCGGTCGAAACCAGGAAGTGTCTGCCGCCATTTTGTCTCTCGCACTCTGAGGGGGTGAAAAACAAAGGTTGAGAACGTGAAAAGGGGGTAGGCTGGACAGTTCCTGACCCCCTAGCATTTGTCAGGGGGTCCCTGAAGGACCCCCAAGGGCCAAAAAAAGTTTTTATTTTTTTCACGAAAAATCGCGGAGTGCGCGCAACGTGCGCGCACGGTGGAAACAGAAAAATTTCCGCGAACGTTGTGCACCGTGCGCGCACGGTCCGAACTGCGTAATGTGGGTACGCGGTGCGTGAAGCGTACCGCGTGCCCACCGCGCGCGCACGGTGCGCAAAGCTTACCAGGCACGCACGGTGCGTGCACGGTAAAAAAAAAATTTAAGAAAAAATATATTAATAACTTAGCATTTAAAAAACCGTACAAATTCACTGAAAAAACCATAGGTTTCACACACGTTATAGTTAGGAATTAGCATTTTAAAAACCTTGCAAATTCACTTAAAAAACCATAGGTTTCACACATGTTATAGTTAGCTGGACATTTCACTCGTGAAAAACCAATGAAATTCCCCCGTTATAGTTAGTGCAGGCAACTATAACTCACGCGACCGCAATCCTCTGCTGATGACATATGTGTCTTTCTGAAAAATAAATATTTGTAATATATGTATAGCTAAAGATTAATGGAAGAAGACATGGGTGAATAAGTGTCTAAATACAGTGATGTAATATCATCAGCAGAGGATTGCGGTCGCGTGAGTTATAGTTGCCTGCACTAACTATAACGGGGGAATTTCATTGGTTTTTCACGAGTGAAATGTCCAGCTAACTATAACATGTGTGAAACCTATGGTTTTTTTATGTGAATTTGCAAGGTTTTTAACCCCTTCAGTGCCCATGACGAGCTGGACTCGTCATGGGCTGCGGTGGCGCTGTGCCCATGACGAGTCCAGCTCGTCATGAACTCCGCCCGCTAATAAAAAGCGCGGCACTGGGCGGGGAAAGGGGCGGGCATGCAAGGGGTTAAAATGCTAATTCCTAACTATAACGTGTGTGAAACCTATGGTTTTTTCAGTGAATATATATATATATATATATATATATATATATATATTACCTACTGGCGGTCGCCAGTAGGTAGTTATAGTTAGGACCCTGTTTCCATAGGAAATCCGCAACATTCTATTTTGAATAACTTTGGCGCCGGTCGACGAATCCTCGCGAATTTCTCAAAATAGGTGGGGCGCTACGCTCCGCTCCTACCCCAAAAGTCTCGGGGGGATTCGTCAAGCGGGGGCTGAGATAAAAGGGGGGTCCCAAAACGCATTTTTCCCATGCATTTTTCCATAGGACCTTTAGACAGGGCTACAGCCCGAACGGCTGAACAGAATTACTAGAAATTTGGCAGAGAGGTAGTCCTCAGGTCAAGGAAGTGCCTTTTGTAGGTTTGGTGTAAATCTGTTCAGTAGATTCTGAGAAAATAGCCTTTAAATCAATATATATATCTGAGCCAGCTTACGGTACGCTTACCGTAAGCTTACCGTACGCGTACGGTGGCGTGCGCGAGCGCGATTCTGATTGGCTGTTTCATCTAAGTAAACATTCGAATCGGTCGAAACCAGGAAGCGGCGGCCGCCATTTTCTCTCTCGCACTCTGAGGGGGGGCTGTAAACAAAGGCAAAAAACATATAAAGGGGCTGTTTAGACAGCGCCCATGCACATAGCCATGTTAGTTGAGTCCTCAAAGATCCCCCAAGGCCAAAAACGGTAAATTTTTATTTTTTGAAAATTTCGCCGATTACGCTTACCGTACGCGTACGGTGCGCTTACGCTAAAAATTTTAATTAAAAAAAAAAAACACTCTCTGTGCATGGCATATTATTGTCATCACTTACAAATTAAATTTAACAGATTACCTATCACAAGGAAGCGCATAATATGTCCTCCATGTGCGCACGGTGCGTGCCCACCTTGCGTGTACGGCACTAACTGCGTAAAGTGGGCGCGCGGTGCGCGAAGCGCACCGCGTGCTCACTGTGCGCGCACGGTGCGCGAAGCGCACCGTGCGCGCACGGAACGAACTGCGTTAAGTGGGCGTGCACGCCACGAATGGCGTAAAGTAACTTAGCATTTAAAAAACCGTACAAATTCACTGAAAAAACCATAGGTTTCACACACGTTATAGTTAGGAATTAGCATTTAAAAAACCTTGCAAATTCACTGAAAAAACCATAGGTTTCACACATGTTATAGTTAGCGGAAATTTTACTGATAAAAAACCAATGAAATTCCCCCATTATAGTTAGTGCAGGCAACTATAACTCACGCGACCGCAATCTTCTGCTGATGACATATGTGTCTTTATGAAAAAAAAATATTTGTAATATATGTATAGCTAAAAATGTATGGAAGAAGACATGGGCAAATAAGTGTCTAAATACAGTATTAGCATCAGCAGAGGATTGCGGTCGCGTGAGTTATAGTTGCCTGCTAACGGGGGAATTTCATTGGTTTTTTATCAGTAAAATTTCCGCTAACTATAACATGTGTGAAACCTATGGTTTTTTCAGTGAATATATATATATATATATAAATATATACATATATCCAAGCAACACAAGTAGCTCCTGCTGGAATAATTATTTATGTGCGTTTACATTTTTTAATTATGTTTATTTGTTATAGTTGTTAAAATGTATATTAAATCTACTTTATTTTGTTTAAATTAATTTTATTATTTAATGTATTTAATTATTAATATTGTATTTTGTATATATAAAAATCGATATTTTGTACAACTATATTTTTTACATAAATATATTTTTCTATATTTTTGCACTTGCCTGTTTAAGTATAGGGAATCGATATTTTTGCATTCTATATTTTTTAATCTAGATTTTTAACATCTATATTTTTTACTTTGATATTTTGTCAGTGAACTGGCCTCAGAGGGCCATGAGGCAAGCAGGAGCTACTAGGCCCAACTGTGGATGCTAAGGGCTTTTACTACTGATGTACTGGGGCCCAACCTAGTATGGATCCTGAGAAACTGAGCTAAGTACTCCTTCAGCACTTGACCCTCAGTGGTAGCGCTAGTTGAGCAGTTCAAAGCTTCTTTGGGGGAGATGGGTACAGAGGGCTGAACACAGATGCACAACTTAATGTACGTTCAATGGCAGCAGTGAGTGTTGTCAAGCAAAATACTGTCTTTTCTGATAAAAGTAGTACTTATATACGAACACAAAGCAAAATACGTCATACACAAACAATACGCACAGCCCCCCGAGGTCAGGGTTCTAGTGTTCGATAGGCAAGCCCTCATCTTCCACTCCCATCTTGTTACCTGGGTTGGTTAATCACCATTCACCATAGGAGACATTCAGGTTAGTCTCCACTACCAGTCTGGTCCAACAAGTGCGCAATCCGTGACACATGCCTATGTCATGGAGCACATGCGTGATCCGTATCAGCCGATGGCAGCAAAAATCAGTGCCAGGGATCCAGGGCATGAGTGCATGTCTGCCACCATGTGAGAGACTTTTTCATCCCAGCACCTCCATTTTTTCAATTAGAATGCCTTCCATTTTTGTTACATTAGTCCTAGCGTAAGTTGGAAGCTACCATCTTTTGTGTGGTATTCCCCCAGATCTTTGCGTACACTACTCTAATTTTACTGAAGCTGTTTTTGTTGGCATTATGACGCTGAACATTTTACTCCTGCTAACCAGCAGTAAAGTGCTTGTACTCTCCCCACCAAACAAGCTGTGATTGGTATACGCCTATTTGGCATATTTATTTCAATTATAGGGACCTATTAAATGGTACTACATGTACCCTGGGCCTGTAAATGACATACTACAACTGAGCTCCAGCACTCCTTTTGCCACCCATTAAAGTAGGACTGTAAAACATGTCTCAGGCCTGCCACTGCAGTCTATAATTCTGTTTTCAACTACAATTTCAGACTGGCAAAATATACCTATTCTCAGGCCCAAACCTTCAATTTTTTAAACATATAAGTCACTCCTAAAGGACGCTCTAAAGGATCATAGGGTAGGGTGCATGACAATGCCTAGAACTTAGGGGGGTCTGATATGCACATCACGTCCCCATCAGACACTAAAAGGGGGTCATTGGGAACTGACCTTCCAACTGGTTGACCATCAGTAGTGGCCGGTGCAGGTAAGTGCGGTGGGGTGGGGGCCGAATGGGGCGAGAGGGGGGTAAGTTGACAGACAACAGAATAGGGAAATTTCATTAAATAAATAAATCCTATTCCTTTGTCTGTCGACTCCCCCCTGCCCTGCCCTGCCCCACCATGCTTACTTGCACCGACTGCTACTGTTGACCATGTTCTATTGGGGTCGTATGAGGGTAATGGTGTTTTTCTATGTACGCTCTGAGTGAGATTAGTGCCAATTGCCTTGGGTGGGGGGCTCAGGCCATGCTTTCCATTTTATGTTCTAGACACTGCTTCATCTGGAAATGTACTGTGTGTCATGTTCTTTTTCTGAAAATGCTAAATAAAATAATAAAAAAACATAGGAAATGTGTACTTAGGTTTTATATGTCCTGGCAGTTAAAGACTCCAGAAAGTCTTTTTTTCACTACGGAAAGGCTATTTTTCCCACAGACTATCCCTGGCTTATCTTATTACACTTAAAATGTGAGAACATCGTATTGAACTACACTGAACCGTATAACGGACTA
The DNA here is from genome assembly GCF_964204655.1 of Triturus cristatus. Lineage (NCBI taxonomy): Eukaryota > Metazoa > Chordata > Amphibia > Caudata > Salamandridae > Triturus > Triturus cristatus. The sequence goes on from NC_140581.1 coordinate 756,910,587, forward strand.
TTGTTGTAACATGGGATGCTTACTTCCCTCCATCTAGCTGATGGATGACACTCACCCATACTGTATGTTTCTTCTTTACTTAATAACAAATTGCAACACAAAAAAGGCATTTGCATTAAGAAGTCTAGAAACAAACAAAATAAATAAATACGTGAGAACATTAGTATTGGAGTAAATAGAGAAATAATTCTCCCACTCATGTGAATTGTAATTTAAAACCCTCTTTAGTGGTAAAATCATATTTTAAATTATATTTTGAAAATGGCACTTTTAGAAAGTTGGCATTTTTCTGCCTAAACCAAATATTCCTTTTTGCCAGTGTCTATGGTCACAGTACTGTTAATGGGATGTGAATTCCTTCCATACAGGGGAAAAAAGAGATTTGCCTGTGGGGAATGCTGTTCCACCCCTGAGCAGAATTGCCTGGAGTATTGGGAATGTCATAGCTGTTCATAGACAAAGACCCTTATAGGATATCAGTGCACGATCAAGTTGACTGTGGTCACTCCCCTCCACTATGTAATGACAACACATGGGAAATGTGCCAATAGCACTTGTAATTTCATGCAATTCTTAATTCAAGCCTTGATAAAATCTCTCAAGAACATGGGTGTGGATGGGCATGGCCGGTCTGGTGTGGGTGGCTATTTAAGCCTCGCCCAACAGCACATGAGTGCTTACTATTCGTAATCTTACCTGAAGAAGGAAGCAGCCGGCGCTCAGTTTTCTGCAGCACAATCCGGCGTCATGGACATCTAGACAAGAAAAACAGAATCACATTTGGAACTTTACATGGTGGTAACATGATAGCACTTGCAGTTAAAAGACTAACCTGATTAATTTAGAAGCTCCGTATGTTCTGGCCAGCATCTGCAAAGAGACAAAGAGGTCAAAACTCAGTAATAAGTAGCAAGTACAATAACTAGATACAACAAACTTTCGAAAGTGTTTTTGCTTCTGCAAAGAAACTTTTTTGCACGTGTCTTCTTTCTCATACACAAACCCATTAAATATCTATGTTTGTATTACTGTGGTGTCTATTAACTTTATTATGGGAATCAATCATTTAAGTTGAATGCTTGTGTGATACCAAACAATTGTAACATATAATGTGTCATTGCACAAGACTCCTGTAGTAAGATGTGAGAAAGATTTATGTATTAGAAATTATCTATACACTTCTGAAGGAAGAAGTTATAAAGCAGTATTCCTAACAAATCCAGTGAGAGAGCAGAGGTGAGTATCATCATCATTTGAGTCTCACTAGTTAATGGTTATTGTGATTAAGAGCAGGTCAAATGTGTTTCTCATTTATGTTAGGAATACACCATATCTAGAACTATCTTCAGAGAGAGTGGGGGACCCCTTTATTCAACACAATGGGGAAGGGGATAGTTAAAGGTGAGGAAAGTTATCAGTGCATATTGATAATAGCTGTAGTAAGACATACATTGTTCATAGTAACTCACAACCTGCATTTAAATTAAAGCTAAAAGCAGATGTAAGATGCGATCCATCCTATCTGCCACTCAGGAACCTAGGAGTGAGTTTAGAAATGGCTAGGTCTGGAGAGATTCCTTCTTTCTCTCTCTCTCTCTCTCTCTCTCTCTCTCTCTCTCTCTCTCTCTCTCTCTCTCCCTCTCTCTTGTGCCAACCCCTTTCCCCTCATGGACTCTCAGGGTCTGCAGAATTATCACCCATTGAGGCATGGGAGTTTGACAGTGGAATAAGGATCTACATCTCGGAGACTCATCTTGCCTGTACAGGATCAGCAACAATCCATGTTAGTGCAAATTGATTTCCTGACAGAATAGTAAGACCACAAATAGACTCCCGTCTATCACTTTGGCCGATTTGGCCAATATGATAGGGAATTCCCAAAGAGAGATGCAAGTTTTGTCATGATGATTGGATGGTATGCAAGATCAGATATCTGCAGAGAGTTAGAAGACAGAGGGCCATTAATCAGGTTACCACACCCCAAGTGGTCCACTGGATCCCCCAGAGTGGTTCACTGGTAACTCAACTAAATTTGCTCTATTAATGAATCAATGCCGGCTTCATTTTATTCGTCGACCAACATTTTTCCCTTATGAACAGTCCAAAGTGGCTTTCATTTTATTCTATCATGGAGGTCCAGCTGATCTTGGTTGATACCTTTTGTTGAAAGAAACAATCCCATTTTCTGTAACATTCTTACGTTTAAAGAGAAAATGAAGAAAAGGTTTAATAGACGTTCTTTCATGCAAGCAATAGATTCTGAATTGCTGAACCCTAAATAGGGAAATAAATATGTTTTTCGTATATACCAACCTTTAATAGATAGATGCCGAATCTGGTTGGCCAGAATAAAAGAGCAATTCCCTGTTTTATCCCAATCTTCAGACAATTTAAAAGACCTGTTTGCAAAAATGATTAATCAACCTGATTCTTGTGATGAGCTAATTGATTTGCCAGTTAAACTTGACCATCAGTTAGCTGAAAGACGCCATGACTGAGCGTGGCTAAAATCTATGATGATCATAGTCAGAGATAAGAAACCAGATGCAGCAAAGAACGTAGTTGAGGATGTCGAAGATATGCAAATAAGAAGTTTGAGTGGATCATTGTCAAAAGAAGGGAGACAATGCAGGTGTGAAAACAAGCCAATCTTGTATTGTGGAAAGTTGGGCATTTTCTGAAGGACAGTACTGTGAAAGCAAAAGAAAGGTGTTAACCAGTGGAGCCTGCCAAAACAGAAGCGGGAAACTAAGGAGCCCGGTTGATCAAGGGAGCAGTTATACAGATGGTGTTCTCCTAGGGATCCCAAGCATTCTAGGCCAAAACTGTACCGAAGGTGGTAGCTTACTTATGCTCATCTAAATACTTGTAACATTAGATCAGAGGCACCGCACCCTATGCGCAAGACTCCATGATGCTGGCATCCGTGACAAAGCCTTGGAATGGATCTGTTCCTTCATCACCACTTGAACAAAGAGAGTCAGACTACCTCCGTTCCTCTCACAACCCACAGAGATCAGCTACAGATTGCCTCAGGGCTCCTACTTCAGCCCCATGCTTTTCAAACTCTACAAGGCCCCGCCAAAAGCCATCATCAGGTACCATAGACTCAACATTGTCTCCTATGCTGACAACACCCAGTTGATTCTCTCTCTCACCAAAGATCCCACAGTCACCAAGAACAACTTTCACAACTGGATGAAGGCAGTCGCTGCCTGGCTGAAGAACAGCTGCCTCAAGTTCAACTCAGAGAAGACCAAAATTCTCATCACGGGCTCCAACCCCTCTGTCTGGGAAGACTCATGGTGGCCCACAGCACTTGGAGCCTTTCCCTCCCCCACACCCACAGACCACAAGCAGAACCTCAGTATCATCCTGGACTCCTCGCTCACCATGAGCCGTCAGATCAACAGCATCTCATCATCCTGCTCCTAAAATCTATGCCTGCTCTGAGAGATCCTCAAATGGAATCCCACCGAGTCCAGAAAGATGGTAACCCGTGCTCCGCATCAGCAGCAGAATTGAGTACGGCAACACACTCTATGCAGGCATCACCCAGAAACTCCTAAAAAAAACTGAAGATCATCACATCCAGAATGTCTCTGCCGGAATCACCCTCAACATCCCCCACAACAGCCACATCACCAGCCACTGAGAGACCTCCACTGGCTCCCAGTCAACCTAAGAATCACCTTCAAGCTCCTCACATATGCCTACTAAACCCTACAAAATGGGGGACCTGCATAACTCAACCACCACCTCGCATTCCACGTATCCACCAGAGACCTCTGCTCCACCCAACTGGCCCTGGCTATCGTCCCACATATCCGCAAGACCACAGCGGGAGGAAGATCCTTCTCACAGCAAAGACCTGGAACATTCTGCCTCTCTACATCAGGCAATCACCATCACTGCCTCCATTTAGGGCAGAGCTCAAGACCCGGCTCTTTGATTGAACCACAGCACCTTTGATGAACCAGCAGCTCCCCCCCAGGGCCTTGAGACCCTTATGGGTGAGTAGTCCTGCTTATTGATAGAGGTAGAGATGTTACTAGCTTCTGGTGCTACAGGTAATTTTTCACATATTAGCTTTGCTGATCATTAAGGAATCCCAAAGGTTCTGAGAACTATACATGGAAGTGAATTCACGTCAGGACCTATTATAACTAAAACAGTAGCTGTGACAATAACCATACAAGATAATCACAATGAAACAATTCAGTTTGACATAATTAGTGCTCCTCAATTTAAGTGGATCTTGGGTGTATACCATGGTTGCAGAAACATAACACGAGAATTGACTGGGTTTCTCATCAGATTAGGTTGTGCTCTCCAACCTGCAATCAGTCATGTTGGACCAAGACAAACTCAGCTATTCCAGTAATCTGTGCAGTTAAAGAGGCAGATGAAACCCTTCCACACTGTTATCAAGATTTCACAGATGTTTTTGATACGGTTAAGGCAACCCGATGCCTCCTCACAGACCGTTTGATTGCAGGATAGATTTGCAGTCTGGATCACAACTTCCATGCAGTTGTATCTACACCTTAATTGCGAAAGAAAGTGTGCACTTATGCCAGTAGTTAAACAGAATTCTTGAAATTGGTGTCATTCGACCTTCATGGTTCCCAGCATCCTCCCTCTTATTCTTTGTCTCCAAGGAGGGGGGCTAGGAACATACATTGATTATCAAACCTTGAACAGGAATATGACTAAAAAATGTTCTCCTCTGCCCTTAAAATCGACCTTGATTGACCAACTAAAGAAGGCCACCATCTGGGGGAACATTAGAAAATTATCTGTTTTATGTTAATGATGGATTGTTTCTATCAACTGAATCCACTCAGTCACCAGCCTTGCAATGGTGTCGTTCCAACACGCTAGCAGGTCACACTCGAACTCGAAAGACCATTGAATTGTTACAATGACTTTTTGGGTGGCCATCTATGTCTAAGGATGTAAAAGGGTTGATTGATGGGTGTGTAGCCTGTTCCCAAAGGAAAAGTTCCCATCTAGTTTCCGCAGGCCCTTCTAGCCCACCAGCCCTACCTCTCCTAAACCCTGGCACACTGTGTCTCTCAACTAGATAGCAGAGCTACCAGGAACACACAGTCTTAGTTGATCACCTTACCAAAATGGCCCATTTTATTTCTTTCAAATCCCTGTCCACATCTAAGAAACTGTTTTACTTCAGGAAGTAGTGAAATTGCATGGAATTCCCTCAGTGCTCATTTCTAACTGAGGACCACAATTTGTGTCAAATGTTTGGAAATCCCTTTGCAATCGCATGGACATAGATGCCCAACTCTCGTCTAGTCATTATCCACAAACTGATGGCCAGATGGACGAAGTCAACCGGTGAATGGAACAGTTCTTACCATGTCACCTCTTATAATCTGGTAAAGAGTGGGTAGTCCTTTCATGGCCTGTAGAATTCACCCACTATAAAACCCTAAATAATTCAACAGGTTACTCACCATTTTATTGCTGCTATGAGTTTCACCCTCAAATGATGGACTTTGATGTTACCACAAAACATTTACCACTGGCGGTACAGGAATCCCATGCACATCTAACTCAGGCACAGAAATCTGCTTATGAAACTTTGTTCGTGTCTAAAGAACAATACAAACTACAAGTTGATAAACATCAACAACCTACGCCAAACCTCAAGATTGAACAATAGCCTGATTTTATATGAAACATTTGTGTTTGAAAGGTCACAACAAAATTCCACCTAAAGTACATTGGGCCCTTTAAAATTCCTAAACAAATCAACAAAGTGGAATTTAAACTTGAGTTACCTGCAATCATGGCTACATATCTAGTGTTTCATGTGTCATTACTAAAGCCAGTGTCTGAAGGAACTCATCTGTAGCATCCACCCCAGCCCGGGTACATGTGAATGATCACACCACACAGGGAGCTCAGTATTACACGTCTTTATTCTGCTAGGTGTAACCGATAACTGTATGTACCATGTCATACAGTTTCATAACCATATCCAATCAATCATGTCACTATTCTACGGAGTACGTCAGGGAAGAGGGGGGTCTCGCTATGTCTAACACACACAACACTACATATCCCCCTTGTAAAATAAAAAAACCAACAAAAATACATATATACATCGCAACTCTTGAATTAATCATCGAGATGCTCGAATCAATCTTCAATATCTTGTTGCATGAGGTTGAGGAGATGTAGGAGAGGCATCCGCAGCAGGGTCCCAGAGAAAATCGTCTCACTCTAAATGTCTGGAGTCAATGAATCTCGAGGAAGGTGTTTGAAAGAAGAATAATCTCTTTTAATGGCCTTTCAAAATGATGAGCAGTCACCATGTGTCCTTTACTAGTCACAACCCTCAGTGGGTCAGCATCATAAAGAACATCTGACATTCATTTCCATTTCTACCTGACAATGACTTGGTCTCCTCTTTTGAACACAGTTTTCTGAGCAAAGCGACACCTGTCCGCATAAGTCTTCATTTTATGCTTGTGAGACGAATCAGTAGTGCAAAGTTTATCAAGGTCAATAGATCTTTCAGTGCTCCATTGTGGCAATTTGGTTCCGATGGCTCTCCCAAACATTAAAGTGGTAGAGCTTTCACCTCTGGTAGAATGGGGAGTTGACCTATATGCACAAAGCATAGAATGAAGAGCTGAATTGAGTTCAAGCCTTTTCAGAGCTATGCGCTGAACGGTCTTTTTGAGGATGTTTATGAATTGCTCGATGACACCATTCGTCTAGGGCCAGGGAGGTGTGCTTTCCAGATGCTTGACATTTAGATGAGTGAGAAAATCTTTAAATTCTCGACTATTGAAAGGTGGCCCATTAGCAGATTTCAAAATTGAAGCAACACCCCATTTTCTGTTTATTGCTTTTCCCATTTTTCTAAAACATTCTTTCCAACAGTGTGTTGCGACGCTACTGTAACAGCATCTGTATCATGGTATGACAGATGAGGTTACAATACATTATTAGTATTCATAATGTGCATATAATAATGGATCGTACCGGAAACGGAAGGTTAAAGGTGCCTATTCAGTCCACAGAAAGATTACAACGATGCAATCAGGAAGCTCAGATCAGTTGCAGGTGTATACAATTCATAGGAGTTAACTGCTTGCAATGACAGTACTAAACAAGCTGTTTCTTAAATGAATGGTAATAATAACTATGAGAATGAGAAGAACAACTAATATTCAGGCCCCTAAATCATATCCCAGCCCCACGCAATCAGTTACAATGCAGAAAATTATGATGTTCAACCACACAGTCATGTTACAGGGATCCCCATTGTTTAATTGGATACAGGAGATGGATGTACGGCATCAGAGCATGTTTAGCTATGGGTCTCCAGCTCGTAGATGGGTGCAGTTTGTTCCCCCTCCCCACCAAATCTCTGTGAGTTGGTGAAGAATTCAATGTCCCCAAGACAGTGTGTTTAGCAGTGTGTAAACCAGCCCTGATAGTGTCCCAGTTAGTGGCTAATGGATATTTTCTAAGCCCCAGTTTGTCATCCCTATGTAGGACAACACTCTCTGTTTGAGCACAGAAACTGATCAACTGCATCCAGGCCGTGAAGGATGAAGGTTCAGGTGATTTCCATCTGTGAGTGATTAGTCTATTGCCCAGCAGTAGGTCCAAATCAGTGAATCAGGACGTGACTCTAAATTTCTTGTCCCTGCAAAATAATCCCAGGATACACCCCCGCATGTGACCAATAGAGCTCTACTGGTACAGTGCATCAGGTGATGTGTCACCACCCACCAGTACTGGTGTAAATGTGGGCAGGCCCAGAGCATGTGAAGGGCATCTGCAACTACCGGGCAAGACCTGTGACAGGCGGCATCTGTGCGATGAAAATACCGATTTATTTTTTCAGGAGTGAGACAAGCCCTGTGTACAATGTATAGCTGAATCAACAGGTATAGGGCATAACGAGGAACTTGAACAGGACTTTCCAACAGGTTAGGCCACTCCTTGTCTGAACAAGGGTGACTCAGATCACCCCAGTGAGCACAGAAGGGTGTTCACGATGTTGCAGTGTGTATGCACAGGGATTCAGCCAGCCAGTGAAACAGATTTAAGGGATGGTCTGTCTCATGATATAGAGGCTGCGATAAAAGCAGCGGCATACAACCAGTAAAAGCGTGGGTTTGGGTAGTGGTAGTTTAGCTCAAGGGTGAAACAGCTTTAAAATATTTGAGAGACTCCAGGTGGGCGGCATTGTGGCTGTATTGGGCAATTGGAGGGCAGCTAGCAATCTAGTCACCCATTGTAGCTGGGACGCCAAGTAGTAGTGTTCGAAGATGAGCGCTGCAAGACCACCCCGATCTGTTGGTAGATAGAGCTTAGTGAGCAACACATGGCAGCAGGAAGCATTCAAGAGGAAGTCTTGGATTGCTGGCTCAAGGGAAAGGAAAAAAGGGGTGTGAATATATAATAGAAGGTTAACAAAGTATTACAGATGGTGAGGGAGTGCAACCATTTTGAGCTTACGGCCCACTACCAACAGGGACAATGCCTACTTGAAGGCCATCTGTGCATGAAGGAATGTTATAGCGTATGTCAGATTGCCATTGAGCAGCTCCGTAGGTGAGTGAAATACACGGATTCCCAAATACCTAAGCGTGATGGGCTGCCAGGTGAGGGGGCACCACCGAGGGCAAGACCAGGGTTCGGCATGTTAGGATTCAGTGGAAAGAGGCAAGACCTAGACCAATGAACTTCAAGCCAGAAAGGGCAGCAATTGATTAAGGGTGTGAGCAATCACAGCAGGAAATAAATGAATATCTTAGAGATAGATGAGCAGATCATTTGCATTGAGGGAAACAGATTGGATACCGTCTCCCAGGGGTATGCCCCTGTGCACAAAGGACAGTCACCAGAGGTTCCAAAACCAAGGAGAAAAGCAGTGGAGAAAGGGCACAGCCCTGGTGAGTGACTCTACCAATGCAAAATGGGTCAGCTATGAGGGCTCCAGTCTTCACCCTGGCTGACTGCAGAGTGTACAGCAAGCGTACTAGCTTGATGAAACGGTCACCAAAACCATATTGTGGTAGCACCACAAACAAGACGGGCCACTCCAAAGAATCACATCCCTTCTCCAGGTCTAAGACTAGGCATCCCACATGGGGCCATGAGCTTGGGGAAAAACTGCTTAAAGTTGAGTGAAGTGGTGCAATCTGAAAAAAACCCACATTGATCCGGGCACACTAATGCTGGGACCAGGGGTGCCAGCCGATCTGCCAGTATGTTTGCCAGGATTTTATAATCAGTATTAAGTGGCACCTGTACAAGCCTGCGGCTTTAGGGTCTTTGTCTGGCTTAGTCAGCAAAATAAGGAGTACTTCACAGAGAGAATCTGGAAGGAGGGACGTCAACAGGGCTTCCTTATACAAGGATTGCAGGCTGGGTGCCAGAGGCAGGGTAAAGGTATAATAAAACTTCACAGGCAAACCATCAGGGCCTAGGGTCTTACCGGTGGCAAGGGACTGAAAAGCATCCGGTATTTCAAAAGGTGTGATAGGGCCATACAACTCTGTGTGTTGGTCCTGTGTAATGCAAGGGAGAGGCACAGTGGTATTGTCAACATCATCTCCTACGCCGACGACACCCAGCTGATACTCTCCCTTACCAACGACCCCGCCACCGCCAGAGCCAACCTTCACGAAGGGATGAAAGAGGTAGCCAAATGGATGAAGAACAGCCACCTGAAACTGAACTCGGACAAGACGGAAGTCCTCATCCTGGGATCCTCACCCTCTGCCTGGGACGACTCCTGGTGGCCTCCCGCCCTAGGCAGCGCACCCAAACCAACAGACCACGCACGCAACCTGGGCTTCATCCTGGACTCCTCCCTCTCCATGACCAGACAAGTCAACGCCGTCTCCTCGTCGTGCTTCAATATCCTGTGCATGCTACGTAAGATCTTCCGGTGGATCCCCACCGAGACCAGGAAGATGGTCACCCAGGCCCTCGTCACCAGCCGTCTGGACTACGGCAACACCCTCTACGCCGGAACCACCGCCAAACTCCAGAAGAGACTCCAGCGGATCCAGAACGCCTCAGCACGACTCATCCTGGACATCCCCCGTCGCAGCCACATCTCCGGACACCTGAGAGATCTGCATTGGCTCCCGGTCAACAAGAGAATCACCTTCTGTCTCCTCACCCACGCACACAAAGCCCTACACAGCCAAGGCCCAGGATACCTCAACGGCCGCCTCAACTTCTGGTTAGGTTAGGTTAATGACATTTGTTAAGCGCATGGTTGCACAGAGAACAGTGCGTCCCCGCGCTGACAGCCCTATCTACATCTCATCAGCTGGATCACAGAAGGAGTGCTTGGCCTGCTATGCTGAATTGAGTTTGGGGAAAAGGTGGGTTTTCAGCCTCTGTCTGAACCTGGTTTCAGACAGCTCCATCCTCAAGTCGATGGGTAGGTTATTCCAGTCATTGCTGGCATGGTGTCTAAAGGAACGACCTCCAATCCTAGCTCTATATATCCGAGGCGCCACTAAAAGCATGCTGCCCATCGACCTCAGGGGACGTGAGGGGCGATAGACAGGAAGCAGGTCCTGGAGATATGGAGGTGCTTTTTTGTGAGCTATACGGTGGGTTATACACATGGTTTTAAATTTGATTCGTTCCTTTATTGGGAGCCAATGGAGGGAGCGTAATGCATGTTTCCCAGAGGCTCTCCTAGGGAGGTTAAGGACCAGCCTAGCAGCTGCGTTCTGGACGCGTTGTAACTGAGCTAGGCCTTTTTTGCTGAGTCCGCATAGAAGGGAATTCCCATAGTCTAGGTGGGAGGTGACCAAGGCATGTACCATAGTTTTTCTGGAGCTGGGGGGCAAAAGGTCCAGGACTTTCCTCAGGACCTTCAGGAGTCCATAGCATTTTCCGGCAACCTTCCCAACATGGTTGGTGTATGCTAGCTTAGAGTCGAGGAGGAAGCCAAGGTTTTTGACTGTGTCTACTGGGGCCTGGACCAAGCCCAGTTCCGTGGGCCACCAGGCAGCGGTCCAAATGGAAGGGCAGGGGCCTACGATAAGAACTTCCGTCTTGTTGCCATTGAGGCGGAGACAGTTCTGTTTCATCCAGCCGTCAAGTGCTACCAAGCAGGCCGAGAAATTCTCAGCGTCCACAACTGGATCACGGGATAGATTGATCACCAGTTGTGTGTCGTCTGCATAAGAGACTATTGCGACACCATATGACTCCACCAACTTGGCAAGGGGTTCCATGTACAGATTAAATAGAGTGGGGCTCTACGCTCCCAAACGCCAGCTCCGTTCAACCAGCCACGCCCTCGCCGCCGTCCCCCGCATCCGCAGAGCCACCACAGGGGGGCGGTCCTTCTCCTACCTCACCGCCAAGACATGGAACTCCCTCCCCACCTACCTCCGCCTGACCCAGGACCACCTCGCCTTCAGGAGGCAACTCAAGACCTGGCTGTTCGAGCAGTAGCAGATCCCCCCCCCAGCGCCTTGAGATCCTCTGGGTAAGTAGTGCGCTATATAAATACAATGATTGATTGATTGATTGATTGATTGAAAGTGAGCAAGGGACCCACCTCTGGGCATACCCTGCCAACATAGGGTGAACAAAGCAAACACAAGGTGATGATGGACGGAGCGTTGAAACGTTTCAGACACTCACCCCCATTCACAGATCTGGGTTGAATCCATCATCATTCTTTAGCTCACTTCGCCATCCCAGTTCAGACCCAGCTATATGCAAATCAGTCTCGACCCTGTGCCTCATGGGACCAGTCCAGCCCGAACTGCCAAGGCAGGTCTTCCCTGGACCAGAAACAAGCATCCTGGGACTGGTTTCGGGGTAACACCCCTCATCGGCCAGGGTAGCTTGAATCCAGTGGCATTGTGAGCAACGGACCCATTTCTGGGCATACCCTCCCAACTTAGGGCGAACAAAGCAAACACAAGAGGATGATGGACGAAGCGCTGAAAGTTTTCAGACACTCACTCCCATTCACAGATCTGGGTTGAATTCATCTTTGTTTCTTAACCAAACCCAATCACTTACATCACTATTTTATGCAGTCGTAAGGGTTCAAAGGCGTCCCACTAACTCTAATAAGCAAAACAATACACCATATATAAGAACATACCCCTCCAGTTGAAGTGGAAGGTCATCAAGAATTTGAAGTAAAGAAAATTCTAGACCCCAAGAGAGTACACAACACGTTTTTCTACTTAATAGACTGGAAGGGTTATGGACCAGAAGATAGAACATGGGAACAAGCAGGCCATGTCCACATACCACATGTGATGAGTTCCTTCCACCAAAGATACCCAATCAAACCCAAACTAGTGGGAGGGTACCTGGGAGGGGTGTACTGTTGAGAGTGCCATAGCTGTTCTCAGGCAAAGACCCTTAAAGGATGTTAGTCTACGATTAAGTTGACTGTGTTCACTAACTTGCAATATGTAATGCCAACACATGGGCAATATGCCAAAAGCCCTTGTAACTGCATGCAACCCTCAATGCAAGACTTGGCTAGCTTGGGGCATGATTGGGTGTGGTTGGCTATTCTGCACACAAGTGCTTGCTATTCAGAACCTAACTGAAGGAGGAAGCAGCCGACAGTCCTTCTTCTGCACCTTAATCCAGCATCATGGACATCTAGACAGGAAAACCAGAATCTCATTTGTAAGTTTACTAAGTGGTAACATGCTAGTGCTTGTAGTTAAAAGACTTACCTGATTAATCCAGAAGCTGCCTGGCATCTTCAAAAAGGCAAAGAGGTCAAAACTCAGTTGCAAGTAGCAAGTACAACTTCTAGATACAATAAACGTGCTCAAGTGTTTGCGCTTCTGAAAATAAACTGTTGCAGGTGTCTTCTTCCTGATATGCAAACTCACTAGAGATCTATGTTTATATTATAGTAATGTCAATGTACTTTATGATGTGACGCAATCATGTTAAATGAATACTTGTGTGCTACCATACAGTTGTAAATTATAATGTGTCATTGCACAAGACTTCTGAAGTAAGGGGTGAGAAAGATATATATCTTAGAAAGTATCTATGCACTTCTGATGGAAGAAGTTGTGAAGCAGTTTTCCTAACAAATCCAGTGATAGAGCGTAGTAGGGTAAGACATCATCCATCCAATCCGCCGCTCAGAATCAGGAACACAGAAGTGCACTCTGAAGTGGCTATGTCTACCAGAGAATCCTTCTCTCTCTCTCTCTCTCTCTCTCTCTCTCTCTCTCTCCCTCTCCCCCTCTCTCTCTCTCTCTCTCTTGCTTTCCCTCTGTCTCTCTCCTCTCTCTCTCTCTCTCTCCCTCTCTCTCTCTCTCTCTCTCTCTATCTCGTCCAATCCCTTTCCCCTGTGGAACTCTCAGGGTTCACAGAATTATAAACTTTTGAGGGAGCAGGATTTTGACTGGGAAAATGGAATCTAGCATCTCGGAGACTCACCTTGCTTCTACTGGATAAGCAACAATCCAGGATAGCGCAATTTGATCTTCAAACGGTAGCCTGAGAGCTTTGTCCACCCCCTTTATGCCTTCTGAAGCTGCCTTGCCTGTCAGAGGCAACTGCAGCTCACACCTGGGCATGCCTGTCCTTGTTACCCTAGACAGTGTGGAATCAAAATCAGGAAAAGGGGAAGAACTGACCAGAACCAGTTAGGTTTAGACAAAGGGGTGAGCCCCACACACAGGATGACACAGGGTATAAATGTGGCACCCTTAGAACCTCTATTCAGAACACTCCTGGGACTTTAAATATGTTCAGAAGAAGGACTTCCCCGCTGCCTGAAGGAGGGAGACTGGACCTGCCTGCTTAGAAACTAGGAACCCAGAAGTGACTCTAAGGGTCAGCTCGCTGACCTCCTGTTTGAGCTACAGGAACTGAAAAAGCTGGTGCAATTTTGTTAATTAAATTTTACTCAATTTTTCAAATTTAGTTTGGGAATGTTCTTACTGTTTTAGGACTGCATAAATGCTTTCCACATTGTCCTCAGTTAACCATGTCTGCTCTGTGCCATAGCGACCCGGGGGATAAGCACAGTTTTATTTAGTGACTTTTGTCTGTCACCCTGACAAGGACTGAGTTTATTTCTTGAGTGGGGCTCTCACCCCTCTCAACTAATAACCAAATGTCTTTCAATAAGGACATCAGTTTGATTGAAATCAAGAAGCAGGAAAGATGTATTTTACATGTACAACAGGCTCACTAAGGACCCACAGGTCACCTTTAGTGATCACTGTTCCTTTGTAACCATTCCATACAATACTGGACAAAATCTTGAGGAACCAGAAGTATGTTTAATGATTTTAGGAGGGGAAGAGCAGTCAAGGAGAACAAAGTTGTACTTGGTTCCAAAATGGTGTTTTTCCATCCAGTGATGCGTAAGGCTTGCTGAATAGCTGAGCTGTTACGGAAGAGTACTTAAACAGCGTTACTCAAAGGCAATTCTAGGGTATTCTGGACTTTTCCAGAAACTGAAAATATTAGGTTATTTATCTTTCACTAAGCATGAGTTATAAAGGTACATGGATCTCAATATGGTAGTGGTTTTAGGAAAACTCTTTCCTCATAACAAAAGTGGACAAATCAGCAGAGTCGTGAGATCTGCTCTGCCAGGTTACCACTGTTTGTGAATTTACTCAGAGTGGAAAATGCAATAATCCTGTCTTTCATCGCACTAAAACCTTGAAGTCCATTGCATTTAAAATAAATCAGCCTGACATTTTCCATTCCATTTAGTTCCCCAAAGAAAAAAAAAAGAGAGACTGAAAAACACAGATATAAATGAATGCTATTTCTAAAACCAGAATGGTGTTCAGCCTCCCACTATTATCCTTCCGGGAGTGTATATCAAGACAGGGAAACCTTAAAAAACAGAAACAACGATTACCATTAGGGCATGCTTTGGTCCACTACAAAAATGAGGTATTGTTATTTGAATCCAAAGCTCTTGTAGAGTGATATTGAATCTGGAGGATGGATAGATGGGTGTTTTGGTCAAGTGATAGCAAACTGAACCAGCAACCAGTGTTGCAGACAAAAACACACTATAATTTACTCTTTTGCTGGTGGCCATGACTCTCTAAGCAGATAAGATTTCAGGCATCTAGTCTCTGTGAAACATATTGAACTGAATCATTTAGATATCATATGAAGAAGTTGAACATTTTTACATAGAGTTCGTCTTCATAATATAGAAATGTACTTTAATGTTAACATAGGAAATGCGCTTTCATTTAGTGGTAAAAGAAAATGCATTTTTATTAAACTTTCCACTTAGAAAATGCAGTTTTTTAGGTCTCGGCTAACGTGGCTGCGCACATGCGCAGATCGCTCGGCGTGATTTAATGTTTTTGAGGAATATCAGTAAAGGGCTTTAAGCCCTGCCCCTCTTTTCCATTGACTGGCGTCACTGTTTATGCTAAACGGTGGCCAGCCATTGGAAAAGAGCTTTCCATGTTGCCTCCCTTTGGCTTTTTCAGATGGCCCACTTGGACGGGCTCGCCTGCTTTCCTCCCGTCGCAAAGGTTTCTTATCTTTATGGGGCCAAGTGTTTCAAACACATGGCCCCATAAATACAAGCTCCGGCGCGATCTTCTTTCGCTTTCGAGACCGCGCTTGTCTTTCGTTTCCTTAAGTGTGTTTGAATTTGCTTGTGCCCCAATCAGACCCCATACAGAGCCTATCCCTGAACTTTCCTCACATGCTGCTGATGCTGAGCAGACTCCTACTGGGGGTGAGTGAGGTGGCTATGTGGGCAGGGGTCAGTGGCGTGCATCACAGGGTGGTATATTGCTAACCCCCACTCTGGGGGAGGTAGGGTTGGGGCGAGATTGAATGAAGGCCTTTACCTGTGGGGTTATCAAGGTGCGAGTGTGTGAAGGTGGGTACTGTACATATTTGTATTGGGTGACTTCCCATTGCATGGGCATCCTGGAGAATGTTTCTCGTAAGTAGGTGTGACATGATGCAAAGTGACTTTATTGCAGTTTAAATATTGAAGTCGACGAAAGTATTGGGGTGATTTACATGAGCACCAGTTACATTAGGCACGTTGATTTTTGGTAGGCATGGGAGAAGGAGATTAAGTGATATGCCCGGAATCACAGGGTGCGGAGTTGATGCCGAGACTCGAACCCGGTTTCCCAGTGCTACGTTGGCAGCTCTGGTGTTACGCCTCACCCTCTCCCCTAAAAATTCTGTTTTAAATGCGCACTTTCCATTCTTAACATCACTATCGTCATCACTACTCATATTAGGCTAGTTAGAGGCAATTACACGAACAGAGAGGGATGGTCTCCTTTACAAGCATATGGCACACAAGAAGAGTGTGTACTGCTTCATTCATATGGGGCGAGAGCAGTGTTTTGAATGGGCAGGTACCGAATACCTAAACTTCTATAATTTGAAAGGAATGGCACTTCAACTTCCTTTCGCACGTGATTTTCAATGCTTTACATGGGAGAGTACCGGCACTTCACAGTTTGAAGCAGGCACTCTAATAGCATTAGTACCCGCACTTGTATATTCTCACTTAAAGCATTGGGAGAGAGCTGCTCGCTTAAAAGCAACATGACAAAGAGAAAGGGCATTTTTTGCTCCACCTTAGGATGCTACACTTGGGGAGGCTGAAGGCAGGGGGCAGGGTGTTCCTGTTTTTGTGGGCTGGTGGGGACTTTTCATGACTGATGTCATTTTCACGCAAGATTGGTAGTGATAAAAACACCACCAGGGGAAATGACAGTAGCTTCAGAACTCAAGGTAGGTGAGGCGTGCTTTGCATTGTGAGTCTGGTGTCCGTGAGGCTCAGGGGTTTCATGGAGACACAGCCCTCCTCCCCCACGTATGGAGGAAACCAGCCCCCCCTCCACTTACAGAGGACGCAGCCAATGCATGTGCATGTGACCTGCTGAGACGCGGAGTTTGCTCCACTGCTGTCAAAATGCCAGCTTGGACGCTCGCTGGTTAAATATTGAAGTTGATGAAAGTATTGGGGTGCTTTACATGAGCACCAGATACATTAGGCAATTTCATTTTCGGTAGGCACGGGAGAAGGAGATTAAGTGATATGCCCAGAAACACAGGGTGCGGAGCTGATGCCGAGACTCAAACCCGGTTTCCCAGTGCTACGTTGGCAGCTCTGGTGTTACGCCTCACCCTCTCCCCTAAAATTTCTGTTCTAAATGCTCACTTTCCATTCTTCACATCACTATCGTCATCACTACTCATATTAGGCTAGTTAGAGGCCATTACATGAACAGAAAGGGATGGTCTCCTTTACAAGCATATGGCACACAAGAAGAGGGTGTACTGCTTCATTCATATGGGGCGAGAGCAGTGCTTTGAATGGGCAGGTACCGAATACCTAAACTTCTATAATTTGAAAGGAATGGCACTTCAACTTCCTTTCGCTTGAGATTTTCAATACTTTATATGGGAGCGTACCAGCACTTCACAGTTTGAAGCAGGCACTCTAATAGCATGAGTACTCGCACTTGTATATTCTCATTTAAAGCATTGGGAGAGAGCTGCTCGCTTCACAGCAACATGACACAGAGAAAGGGCATTTTTTGCTCCACCTTAGGATGCTACACTTGGGGAGGCTGAAGGCAGGGGGTGGGATTTTCCTGTTTTTGTGGGCTGGTGGGGACTTTTCCTGACTGATGTCATTTTCACGCAAGGTCGGTAGTGATAAAAACACTACCAGGGGAAATGACACTAGCTTCAAAACTCAAGGTAGGTGAGGCATGCTTTGCTTTGTGAGTCTGGTGTCCGTGAGGCTCAGGGGTTTCATGGAGACACAGCCCTCCTCCCCCACGTATGGAGGAAATCAGCCCCCCCTCCACTTACGGAGGATGCAGCCAATGCCTGTGCATGTGACCTGCTGAGACGCAGAGTTTGCTTCACAGCTGTCAAAATGTCAGCTTGGATGCTCTCTGGACAACAGTGGAACACATTGTGTGTCTTCATAAAACAGTCCATGTCCAGACCTCAAGCTATAGTGTCAGAAATGACTGGAATAATTGATAGGAGCACAAATCCCCATGCCATCTGTTGGTTATGTGTGCTTGGGGATTTTATCACTATTAAAATATTCCACCACAGAGTCTTTTGTTTCACAATACGTGTTCAGTGAAATATGAAGTGCATACATAGCCACAGCAGTATGGCACAAGTGAGGTGAATTTGGAAAGTTAAAAATAAGAGCGTCCAGCCTTATTTACACAAACGCCAAATGCTGAAGGTGCGTCCGCAGTTTCTTTAAATATGGGCAGCTGGGGCCGAAGTGTTTTCACGTAAACAGTATGCCGGGATGAATTCCATCTTGCATGGGCACACTAGTTAGCATCTGCATAAATGTTTCCAAGAGTTTCTGACCCGTTATACAAAGGTTCCTTAACCTCTGACCTCGACCACAAACCAAAAATTGTTTCGAAACATCCTCTGCCACTTTTTAATTTTAGTAAAAATAACTGCTGCCTGTTTCCCATCACATTGGGAAAGCAGTAACATTGCAGATTAGTCTCATCAAACACTATCATGCAGCTGCACATTTAGTGGGGCTCTTGTTTTTGAGCTACAGTGTACTATTTATTGCTGTAAAAATGTCTACAGCATCAGGTACTGCTTAAATATTTCACAATAACGAATGCTATCATTTAATATCTGCCTAGAGTATTGGAACAGGCAACAAGAAGTTGCCAGCACTGCAAGGACAAAAAAACTAGAATATAGTTTGATATTCTTTCTTTAATAGGGTCGTTCTGTTGTACATAATGTCATCTTGGTTATATTTAAGGTAACAAAAATGCTTATAACACTTTTTTATTATAACTTTTCAACATACTGCACAGTAGCAACACTTATAAGGTCCCAAAGGCGAGAACTATTGGCTATGCCAATGCTTTTTTGTTAATCTTCTGACTGCAATTAGACAGGCAGAAACATACATTCCTCAGACTCTAACACGGCTTCTCTCGCTCTCTCCCACCCCCAAAGTGTCATCTTTATAAAAACACCAGAAAACCTACTTTAGAAAAGTCACCCACATTGTTAAAGTGCTTCTGTTCTTTACTAAAGACTGAAGATTCCATACAAAAGCATAATTAAGGCTGGCTACTCACAATCAAAAGTTGGCAAAGCCCGTCTGGGCTTTCCAGAATATTTAGTTTTACTGTAGGTTTTGTAACACTATTGTTGAGGGAGCAGTCGGGGTCACACCAATATGTATAAAACAGTGGCTAAAAGTAAAAAAAAAAAATTGTCTCAAAAACACACCTTGTCGTAGTAGTCCATGGCACTGAAGGGAACTACATTTTGTGTGGCTGCGTTCCTTGTGAAAGAGCTAAATGCTTTCCCTCATCAGTGAAGTTAACCATTGACAGAAATGGAATGTACCATTAATGTTTACTGTAGTGGGCAAAAGGAAAATGTGAATCACAACAACAAAGCAATGGACAAAGAGAACCGGTTCAAAACCTCTATAAGTATATTATATATAAATAAGGTTAGTACAATTAAAGGTTCTTGGCTAACAACAGAAATAAAAAGCACAACCTAACACACCATAATGTATAAAATTGACTCAAGTTTTGCAAAATAGCTAGCTGTAATCTAAAAACTGTCCAACCAAATCCAAAGTTAACATACAACTGCATTCAATATATTATAGATAACCCATGCTTGGGTTTTCATTAGACACACAAAAGCACTCTGGTGTCAACAAAAACACCACAGACCATTATCTTACCTGCAAATGGCCGTACTCAAATGGCACATATTATACAGAAACCTTAAAAAAAAAAAACACACACCCCCTACCCCGTATCAAATGTTGGCCAAATCAATAACAGCATCAAATCAGTTGGCATAAAAAGCACTATTGTCTGACAAACCAAATGACAAATGATCCCCCCAATTGAGAAGCAAGCATAAAAAATGCAGTAGGTCTCGCCTTTAATTAAGTTAAATCCATTTGCCTTGCTATACAATACCATTATCAAAGCAAAAGGCATTAACTTAATCAAAGGCGAGACCTATTGCATTTTCAATGCTTGTTTTGTTTTATTTTAAAGAAAATTAATTTTTCTTGTTCTTCCACAACTAGGCCTCAAAATTATTTGTATTCTTTACTGTCTAATTAATGATAATAACATAAGCTAACTGAACTGTAGAACTTGACATCTTTGTGAAATTGATCTGTGTGCTGCAAAATGTATTTCTTTTTTGCCTCATTCCATATGATCTTTGATGTATTTGCTCTGCCATATGTTTATAATGAACAAATATAATATGGAAAGAAAATGCTTGCTAAAAGCTCTGATTTCCATGATCTAACCAGGACATGCTAGATATAAATGTTTCATATTCACAGAATAGACCATCCTTGCACAATGGGACACTGAAGAGCTAACAGAGTAGACTTGCTAAAGAGTCTCATGAGAACGTTCCTAGATATATCTTTTATTTAAAAAGTCAGTTTTTCAAGCAACAACATGTCAACATGGACGTTTACCGTGGGAATTGATGAAGATAGATGACCGCCCTCGCAAATCCATGTCTGAATATCATTGTGCATGATTTAGAAATAGGTGACATTGTGAGCAGAATCACTAATCAGATAAAGAATGATCTGCAGATCATCTTTATGTAAAAAATGTCACACCGTGTGCCTGTGAAAGAATATAAAGTTGCGTTTAGAACAAAGGGGTCATGCTCAGGAGCACCAGAGGTTACTGTTGACTAGTCTAGTATTCCAGCAATGTATCTAAATCAAGGTGACAGAAAAGAAACCTTTCATTAACTTTGCCTCACACCTCCATTATCTACACAAAATGCTGAAAGATTTGTGGGTGAATGTCAAATGTGTCAAACACATGTATTTATGTATTGTACAGGAAGTCAGGCAGGTCTCGGCAGGAAGTCAGGCAGCAGCGGAGCGGCAGGCATGCTGGTTATGGGCAAGCTGGTTGGGTTTGGTCTGCCCCCAAGCTCAAGCCGAGCCGAGACCGGGACCTGGTTCGGGGCCAGTATCGGCAGCACTATCGACGACAAAAACCAGGGCAGCAAAATCAGCGCCGTGTCACCGCCTCCGCACCCCTCTGCACCGACGCACTGACACACTGCTGTACCGCCGTCCTGTGGCTGTCCACAAGGTTCTGGACGCGTGGCGAACCAGGTGAGGCGAAGCAGGTGAAACAGGTGAAACCGGGAGGTTGCATGTGACGTCGGCATAACAGACGGAGAGGCGTGATGTGGAGAGGTGAGCCGAGCCAGTACTCCATTCCCCTTTCCCTCCCTTCCCCTTCCCTCCCCTCCCTCTTTCCCCTCCCCAGCTGCACCTACCCTGCACAGCCTAGCCAGCCTGCTTACCAGTTAGCCAGCCCAGGACTTCCAAGGGACTGCCTAGACAGCCAAGAGTTCAGAGACAAGAGACCAGAGACCAGCATTAAGACTGCTGTAAAATGCTGGAACAGTTAATTAGCTAATTAGCTATAACAGTCATAAAACACACAGAGCACAAGCAGTATATCCCAATAGAAACGTCGTGAGCGTGACCGCCGTTAGGGGGTGTTCGCGGAGTGTGTGCCCGGATAGCCCATGGAGGCAGCCCGACAAGGTTGGGTGCAGCTTGTGGGCTACCAGTGAGCCCTGCTCTCTTGACAGCCATAAACAGCCCAAGCCAGCCAAGCCAGTCATCCAGACGGAGTGTGTCCAAGGAGGACAGCGGGATAAGGGGTAGTGCTTCGCAATTTAAAAGAACTAAAAGATCTTGGGCTATATGACACTCGTGGTGGTGCCCCTTCTGGACCTGTCCTGATGTGTTCGGACTTAGACCTCAACCCTGTCTCTGAGTCAACCTGGATTTAACTCGGGCTTAAATCGGACACAATCCCGACTTAACTCAATTCGTCATCCTGACAAGGAGAATAGATTACACCCAATGACGCTATCCCTGGACTCATTGGCCGAATTCCTCTGGTGACCCAAGCACACACGACAATCAAAACGGTTTCCAGCTTGGGGGACGAGGCAAAACACCGCTGTCTTTTGCTTTATATACTGCAATATACCCTTCATTTAAGTTAAGCCAAGCTAAGCTGAGAAATACTGACCAACAAAGCTCCATCCTGCTCAGTCTCTAACCAAAAACACAAGGTCCCCAATAGCTCAATCACTCAATCGAACAGCATCATAGAGCTGCAACAAAGAAACAGAGACAGCCAGATAGAAATGAGGTCGGGAAAGAAAGGTGGAGCATTACAAGTGTTATAAATAGTCGAAAAAAGAAAAATAAGATCCTCAAAGCGCCGGGTAATGTGTCCATCAGCAGCCAGGAAAACGCGGGAGCAACAGATTCGACGGCCAACTTGGAGCACGTAGTGCTAGTAGAATTGAATAGCGAAATCAATGGAGCGCGTCACCATTTGTGAAAGCACCAAAAACATTCTACCAAGACAAAATCTACTTCAAATTTTCTTTCGGAAAAGACGCAGGGGGGTGCTAAACTTCTCCAACAAAATACAAAGGGGACTCCCCTCCCCATTGGACCCAGAAAAAATCCCTCTAAAAGGAAAAGAGACAACAGCCATAACAGGCCTATCATCTGAGGCCATTCTGAGAAACAGCAATGGAAAACAGCAATGCCAAGCATTAAAAACTGATGGAGGTGAAGGTGGAACCCCTAGCAATGATCAAGTCCAAGATCGAGATCGAAAACAAGTAATCAACAGCAAAGTTTGCAGGGTTCGGGAGAAGGATCCTAACATCAAAAAGTTTGAAAACAGGAACAAAGATGCCTAATTTCCCCGAAGCACCGAGTCTCCCACTGGAACCAGCCATAACGATCCGGACTTCCCTTCAATTAAATAAAGAAGCAGAGGAGATAAATCCTGACAAAATAGCAACAGCTTCCATCTTTGACATCTTCAGATGGTAAAAAGGACACTATTACGATAGCTGGACTATCCACAACTACTGAGAAAGTAAGGGACCCACAAAAGTCCCCAGGCGAATTATCTCTATCTCTTTTTCACATTAGTCTGGATACGAAAACACAGAACCGCCAGTATCAGGAAAACGACCCAATGCCCACTATCTCCGCCGTACGAGGGTCGGAAGGATATCAATCTATTTCCACGCCCAAGACTTCGAACTGCAGAACAGAGATGATCGGTGTGAAACAAGAAGAGATTCCTAGATCCAAAAAAGCAATCTATCTTCTCTTACAGCGGAAGAATGGGAAAAAAGGGTTACTACATACTCCATGGGAAAACGTGACACAAAATATCAAGATGCCGGGAACGTTACTAAGGATAAGACCGAGGACTCACCAACAGAAGAAAATAAATTATGGGAATCCCAATTAAACACCATGCAATTATCAACAAAAGCTATGGAATATCACTCAGACAAGATGGATATCCAGTTAACCGTTCTCACTTGCATAGCTATGCATGTCACAAGTATTGACAGTAAACTCTCGGAATTGAACAATCCGAAACGGCAATAAGCCCCCCAAGCTGCGCTTGTTATTCAATTCTAGACAAAGTTGCCACATTACCGATAGTAATGGGAGACCTCCTAACTGATATAAAGAAAGAAAATAGCAATCTCAATAATAGAGTGTAAAAGAAATGGAGAAGGAGAAGGTAGCTCACCAGAAAGGGAACCTCACTTCAATTCAACAGAGGAGGCTTTGCACCAAGATAAACAAAAAATGCAAAGGAAAGCGCAAAACACACCATCCACCAAACAAGGAGTCACCTATGGGTCTGCACAACAAGAATCATTCCGGAATCAAGGCAATCTTAGGGGAAGCACGCCCACGGGGTCTGACCGAATAGGGCTCCTCGACAAATCTCAACAAGAAGAACAGCATTCGGGCTGCCCAGTTGAGCAGCACTGCAATTCAGACGAAGGGGACACACAGTTCTTCAAAAGGCAATCATCGAAACAATGACACAAAATGAAGAGAAAAGGGAGGAACAAAACCACCTCCATAAAATCCTTCTTCCAAATAGCGAGTAAAAGCCCACGGGGGGACCTAATAGAACAAAGCGAAATCAACGATACACCAACTCTGCAAGAGAAGCTGACAACTAGCAAAGAACCCTGCCCAAGGGGAACTGAAGATGCAGGAAAACCATCCTCATAAGTAAATAAGATAGCTTCACGAGAAAGAGAGACTCCACAGGCCAAAGACCCAATAGTATCCAACTTAAGTAAAATGGATAAGGGAAAAATGGGGAAGACTACCCACAACGGAGACACTGGAAAGAAAATCTTGACTGAAAACAAACTCAGTAAATAAAAACCCAACAGATCAAGCTGGCGGTTTGAAATTTCTTTTTTTTATTTTTTTATTTTTTTTTTATTGAGATTTACTGGTGTCATACAAAAAGTTTATACAAATTCATTATATAGTTATTCCTATTAAACCATAAAAGAAACACGTTACAAGTTAATAACCATAATAAATACATATAATACAAAGCCAAACTATTAAAATATTAATAAGGCAATAGTTCTAAACCATACATAACCGGGAAATAAATAAAGCAATAATTAGGCGCTCGAACTCCTCCAAATGGCAAGTGGTGCCCAGATGTTTCTTCCTAATTCCCTTAATTTTTTACCTTTTAACTCGTATAGGCAAGACTCAATATTGTGCACTCCAAGCAGCCTTGCAATCCACATTTGAAAGGTGGGAGGGGGGAATCTTTCCAGCCTGCTGAAATGAGGATACGCAGCACAACAGTAGATATAAAAACCAAGGCTTCAGCAGCACTACTCAGCTCCAATTTCCTATCTACGCCTAGCAGCATCAGGGTAGGGGATAAAACAATCCTACATTCTAGCAGCCCCTCCAGAAAATTTGAAATTTCCCTTAATATCGTAGATAGCTTATCACACTGGTGGAACATGTGGATTAGATCCGCAGGACCATTATCGCATCTAGGACACTTATCGTTCTCCACCAAGCCCCAGGCATACAACTTTGCCGGAGTAAGATACAAATTAAACAGCGTTTTGTAATGCTGAGCCCGTAGGTTAGAAGATCGAAATAGTCTCTTATTTAATGCAAGTGCTAGATCTACATCCACATCAGGATCGCCTAATTTCCCTGCAATTGCAGATTCTTTTTTCTCCAAATCGTCCTGAATACCCACCAATAGATGGTTATAGACAAATTTTATTTTATTACCCCCGTTCCATAAATAATCAATCAAGGGGAAGCGTCTTGTTACAGAGATCCTCGGTCTAAAGGCCATCAGCGTTTGGACTAGCTGTCCGTACAGAAACCAATGGTTAGACGGAATCCCAAACTTGTGCTGAATCACTTCAAACCTGAGGACCTCCCCCCCCTCCATAATGTCCCCTATAGTTCTAATTCCATGCTCTTTCCAAAACTGGCAATTCCTGTCCATACCCATATGAGGGAACAGGTTAGAGTTCCAGAGGAGGAGATGCGCATTAATCTTAGGAATTTCCAGCAGCTTTTGGATGGCTTTCCATGTTCCCCAAACCCCACCCACGATCTTAAACCGGGCCTTCTTATAATATCTCCGATCCACCTCACTCAAAAGTAGCCCAACAGCCTTCTTCCCCAATAAAAGCTCAAAAATAGATGGGGGATCCTGACTCTCTCCCTGGGCCGCTTCCGAGCTACGGACCGATTGAAAAAGTATTGACATTTGAGCCAGAAGGCAAGATAGATGATATAAGCGAAGATTTGGTAAGGCCATGCCCCCCCCTTTCATACGGGAGCGACATGAGCTTCATAGAGCGCCTAGTCTTCCCATATTGCCAGATAAACCTGTTAAATATTGTTTCCAGATTTTTTAATAGTTTTTCCTCCAGCAATAATGGGATGGCACGAAACAAGTAAAGGACCTTCGGGAATATTGACATTTTAAGGACGTTTACCCTCCCTACCAGAGAGAGGTGTAATACATCCAGCCTCTTTAATTCTGCTTCAATCGATCCCATAAGGGGGCAATAGTTTTCTGTGATGACCTTATCCACTGAGGCGTTAATTCTTACCCCTAAATAGACCGCTGAGTCTACATATCTACTGTCTGACTTAATAATGTTCTTATCGCAGATAATCTGGGTCTTCCCCTCATTTAGCAGATACCCAGACCTACTACCAAAGTCCTTCACCAGCTCTGCAAGTACAGGCATCGCCTGCTGCGGATCGGTAGTAAGAACCGCCAGATCGTCAGCGTATGCTAGCAGTTTACTTGTATACCCGTTCAACGTCACTGGACTAATCTGAGGGCAGCCCAAGATTCTTTGAATCAGGGGGTCTATATATAGTGAGAAGAGGATCGGGGAACAGGGACAGCCCTGACGCGTTCCTCTCTTGATCACAATTTTCTCCGAACTCTCTCCCATTACTGACACCCTGGCCACCGGATCTTTATACATAGCTCTAAGAGCTCTGATGGCCTTGGGACCAAATCTCCTTCCTACAAGGATACCCCACAAAAACTCCCAGACCACGCGGTCAAACGCTTTCTCCGCGTCGAGGAGGATCATGGCCATCTCTCCCCCCCCGGCAGCATGGGCATCAAACAACGCGATAGCTCGGCGAGTGTGGTCCGTCATGCCTCGCCCAGGCACAAACCCATGCTGCCAAGGAGAGACAAGACCGCCAATGACCCTCCCCAGCCTTGTGGCCCAGATTTTCGAGTACAGTTTAGTATCCGCATTAATGAGCGAGATAGGCCGGTAAGAACCTGGGTTCTCCTTGGGTTTGCCCTTCTTGTGAAAGATAATTATATTGGTCTCTTTCCAAGAATCTGGAATGTCCCCTGTGCACAGTATGCCATTGAAGAGATACAGCAAGATAGGGACTATCTCAGATTCAATGCTTTTGTAGACTTCCAGGGGGATTCCGTCGGGGCCTGCTGCCTCACCGGCAGCAAGTTCCCGTAGGGCCGCCTGAATCTCGCTTCCAGTCCTGTCCCTATCTAGCTCTTCTCTAGATAGTTCATCCAGCATTGGGCCCCTATTGCCATTCTCCACCATTTGTTGTCCTTGACGGCTCTCTTCATCGTACAGTTTTTGATAGAAATTTTTAAAGACCTTTAAAATTTCCTTTGACTCCGAGTAGTTCTTACCGTCCTCTTGTATGCTCGATATGATGTTCCTCATTCTATCCTGTCTGATACGAAGTGCCAGAACCCTACCTGCCTGCTCCCCTGTCTCATACCGCTTAGCCCTTGAAGCCTGATAATCCCCTACTGCCTTCTGTGTAACCAATTTTTGAATTTCGGCTTTAATAATCGCCAAACTTCTTTGGCTCTCCGTCCCATCTACACCGCTACCAATGTCCCTAATGTGCAGTTCCTTCGCCTTCGCTAGATCACCCATAAGCCTATCTAGCTCTCCCCTGTCTGCCTTCCTTATTCTCGCTGAGCAGCTAATGGTTTTCCCCCTAAGAGCCGCCTTAAAAGCTTCCCAGACGCCGTTCCTGGATGTACTATAGCGGTTTGCGTCAAAGAACTCCCCTGTCCATTTTTTAATATGTTCTAAAAATCTTTGATCCGATAATAACCTTCTTTAAAAGGTCCAGCTGGTATGACGTTTCTCTGCTAAATCTATTCTACAAGATAAGATCAGCGGATTGTGGTCAGAGAATATTCTTGGGATTTTCTTTATACTAACTCTATTCAGTTCTGACATCGATATAAAGAAGTAATCTAGTTTAGAGTATTTTTGGAACGGGTGCGAGAAATACGTATACACAGGGTTCTGTGGCTTCTTTTCACCCCAAACATCCTTTAGCCCATGTGAGCTCATTAGGGAGGACATAGCCCGAAACACCCTGGGTTTTCGTCCTGTGTACTTAAATGCATTATGCCAGCCAGTGGATATGTTTAGATCACCACAAACTATCATGGGGGTTGGCCAGCCCGCTAGCTCTTCTTCCAGGAAGTCAAAAACATCTGGATCATCACAATTTGACCCGTAAATCGAACAAATTGTATATCCTAAACTCAGCTCTGCAATGACCCACCTGCCCAAACTATCGCTTTTAACCCGCTTCGCCCCCCCTAAAGATGATCTACCTAGGATTGCAAACCCCTAGTTGTAGATGTCTGTGATGTGCAGGCTATCAGGTCAAAACACCTAATACATAGTAAGTTCCGTTTGGCCCACGGCAGGTGTGTCTCTTGCAAACAAAGTACATCTATCCCGTTATATTTAACAAAATAATCCAACTTTTGGCATTTCTTCCAGTCATTCAGTCCGCTAACGTTGACTGTACATATTCTAATGTTCGGAATTATATAAATTTCTGATCATCCTTGCCGCTGTATGCCCTGTTTGTCTCAGAATATTCTGTAACATTATCCCAACTAACGCAGTTGCAACACTGAACCAATCGGATTCATAACTGCCAATCTCCTTACAACATCAGATTATCTCATTTTTTCTTTTTTCCCCCACACCCAATTTCCCCTCCCCACTCCCCCCTCGCCCCCCCTACTCCCCGACCCCCCCACACCATCCCCTGCACCCCCTCAGTCGAGGCGCTCAGACCTTGTCTGTGCATGCACTAAACAACTTGAAAACCTGAAAGCCAAAAAAAAAAAAAAGAAATACTGTGACCCTGTGGAAATACCCTAAACAAACATGATATCCGACTAGTACTCCTTTCCGCAAAAGCCTAATTGCCCAAAGAGTCAAGGTACTCCTTCGCCTTTATCTCAGATGCAAAATAATGGGTCCTCCCTTCATTGACAACCTTTAGCTGAGCGGGATGTATCAGGTAGACCTGTAGTTTTTTTTCCTGGAAGGGTTTAATGAGCTCCCGAAGTCTCCATCTCCTTTCTACCGTAAATGGCAGAAATCTGGCCGAACGAAGAATGAAACCCCCTCACTGGTCCTCCTCGCATCCGGTCTTGCCTTCTCTGCGATCAATTGCCTCAGTACGAAATTGCCAAGAAAGATTAGAATAGCCCTTGGCTTGTCCCCTTCCCTCGCGTTTTTCCGAACTTTAAAAGGAGTGCGATGTACCCTCTGAATTTCGCAGGGCCAGTTCCAGCTAGAGAGCTCTGGGAATGCCTTGTCGAATAGCTTGATGGTGTACGCTCTGATGTCTGAACCTTCGACCCCCTCCGGAATCCCAAGGACCCTGAGATTGTTCCGTCTCAGTCTATTCTCCATGTCCTCAAGTTTCCATTGAATATCTACCACTTGTGAGCAGTGGGCATCCACTTTGGTTACTGCAGCTGCTGCCTTGGCCTCAGTTGAAACGACCTTCTCCTCCAGGTTCGAAACTCTGTCACCCAGAGTCGTACAAGCCTTAGACAGCTTCCTCACGACCCCCTGCATTTTCCTCATAGCGGCTTGTGACTTTCTGCTGTCTTGGCGAGTCTCCTCTCGATGAGCGATGATTTCCTGGTGTATCAATTCCAGGAGCGACATCTGAGATGCCTCCATGCTAGGACTCCCTTGCAATGGCATGGCCGATGAATGATCCCAGCTTAGCTCATAGTGTTCTTGCCCTTTCGGACCTGCCGCAGGCCTGACCGCTGTGGTAGGGGGTTCTTGCTCCAGATCACTTTCTGTGTCCTGCATGCTGCCTTCCAGAAAGGAGCTATGTTCGTCCTCGTCTGACCACTCTGCGTTCTCGGACACCGAG
This sequence comes from Triturus cristatus, assembly GCF_964204655.1. NCBI lineage: Eukaryota > Metazoa > Chordata > Amphibia > Caudata > Salamandridae > Triturus > Triturus cristatus. Next base: position 756,940,258 of record NC_140581.1, read on the forward strand.
AAGAAACATTCACTAGGGACCTTTTCCGCCAGACCCCCCACCACTCCTCCTGGGATAGCCTCGCTAAAAGCTGGGTCATAACTGCCAGTCCCCTGGGCTACACCCAACTCAGGCTGCTCACCCCCCTTCCCATGGCGAGGGCCACTGCTGGTATATTGGCCTACCTTAGAAGAGGTGCCTGCCTTGTTGTCCAGAGTTTCCTGGCTCTTTGGTGTTCTTCCTGCTGAAGGGTCCCCACAAATGGCAGTTGCCAGGGTAGAAATAGCCACTTGCCCGCTACCGGTCTGAGGAACTTCTTCCAAAACTTCTTCAGAAACTTGCTGGGCGGCTACCACTTCTGCACTCTCTTCAATGCCAGCTAGACTAGTGGGTAATGCAAATTGGTCCCCACTTTCCTGTGTTGCCCCAACTGCCGCTTGCGGTTAGTTCTCCTTCGCCCCTTTCTCCTTACTGCTCTTTGAAAACATGTCTGCAATTGAAGCAGTTGCCTGACGTGTCTTAACGACCAGCTGCTGTTGTTTCCTTGCAGAGGGCAATTGTTGTTTCAGCCGTGGGTCTGCTTCCTCCAACATCGCCGTTGCCCCCTCAGCCCCTCCTTTCTTCTTAGAAGCTGCCGTCTTGGAATTAATTGTTTTTGGGGCCATTGCAGCCGAACTCTGCAGGCAGCCTCTTCTCCTTGTCATAGAGCTCCAAAGATTGCCAAGACCCAGATCCTGGTCGCGGCTTCTCACTCCGCTCCTGTGCTTCAGCTCCACACGAAGCTCCGCTCTGCTCTGCTGCCTCACACGCACGCCCCGCCCACCGACATTCCCTGATCGCCGGCAGCAGGGAGCGAGAGCCGTAACAGCCGTAGCAGCCAGCGCCAGAGCCCGGAGAAAAGGTCTTCCCGAGCCGCAGCAGGTGAGCAGAAGGATCATAGCTTCATTGCCGGTAATTTATTCCTCGGAAACCAGCGGTTATGGGCTGCCTTAATCCCTGTGTGCGCCGTTCTAGGGCTTAAAACCGCATCCTCATTGCGACCTACTGCTGCCGGCCACTGCTACGCGGCCGCCATCTTACCTCCACCCGGTTTGAGATTTCTAGTGTCGGAACTAACGAGGCTTATTACTGAAGAGGCGATATCGAACTATATTGTCTCAGGAGACTTCAACATGTTACTCTCAGGGAAGGCTGGCAGTGATCAGCTGGCAGAAGATCAACTTCTTGAATGGGGGATCCCACCCCAAGAAGAGTGTAAGTGTGGCAAATAAACCAAGGTTTCTAAAGACTTATTGACGGAGCTAACAAGTCTAGGCTTGATAGCATCAAATGGGAGATTTCCTGATGATCACCCTCAATCAGCTGCTTATCACAACTCAATGGCAAACACAGCAATGGACTATACTTTCCTATCTCTTTCATTTCTTAAATCAGTTATTGATTTTAAGATCGGAACGCAAGAGCGCAGCGACCATTTGCCCCAGGAGCTTATACTTATGGCTCACGGAACAGCATTAACATTCCCAACTGAATCTCAAAACTTAACAGTAACATCAAATTTTAAGAGGATTAAATGCAAAACGGTTGACACGGAAAAACTCTTGGCAGAGACAAAAATTTGCTGGGAAGTTCACAAACTGCAAGATGGCGATGGCATTAACAATTGGGAGGATTTCATAAAAAACTTAAGCTTAGCTAGCTCTAACTCAAGATCAATACAAGCAACACCTGCTAATAAGGACGGCGAAAAAACATCCTGGGGCCATATAAACGATCAAAGAATAAATCTTTCAACAAGCCAAAGCTGCAAATTAATTAATAGATCAATTTGCATACTGCGTCAGATGGGCCCGGACGTCGGCACACAGACCGAACTGAGGAAGTTAAAGTGCAGCAAAAATAAATTCATCTGGCAAGCAAAACAGGAATCTGCTGAGAAGATATGGGCCAAACTATTATATGATGTAAAAACTAACAACAGTGACAGATTTTAGCACACAGTGAATAATTTAGACAATCCAAGGGCTCATAAAATCAACGCATATATAACAGAGTAATCCTGGGTAAAGTACCTGTTGCTTCACTTTAACAAAGAAACAGGCGAAATTATTCAAGACACCGAAGCTATCAACCATAGTCTGCAAGCCCAAAACCATCTAGATGTGGAGGCCCATCTTCCATGCACAATTAAACAGATCAAGAACCGAATCATGAAAGGCAGGAAAGAGTGGGCCCCAGTGCCCAATGGAATATCACCAATTTTATATAAGCAGCATCCGAATTATTGGGCAGAGCAACTAAGGGCCCTCTTCAAAAACATTTTAGGAGTAGGAAAAATTCCAGATTCCTGGAAGGCATCAATTATTTCCCCTATTTATAAAAAAAGGCAGCAGGAATCAAGCAAAGAATTACAGACTTATAGCATTAATTGATATAGTTGCCAAATACTTTGCGGGTCTCCTGCTGGAAGAACTCACTGAATGGGCATCAATGAAAGGCTTAATTCCGATCAACCAGTCCGGCTTCCAAAAAAGCTTGGGGACAGTGACAAACATCCTTGCTCTTTCACTGTTAATAGACTCTACTATAAAAGCCACTATTCGTCTGTTTTATCGACTACATGTCCGCCTTTGACAGTATAGATAGGGGGAAATTTTGGGCCAAACTATCCAGCTGGGATATAGACCCGAATCTCTTGAACCAATTGATTTCACTTCATTCTGACACATGGGTTCTAATAAAACTAGGATCAGGTAACTGTCTATCAAGGAAAATAAGGACCACAGCAGGGATGCGTTCTTGCCCTGACTCTGTTCAACCTCTTTCTTTCTGACCTTTCAGCAGAGCTCAACATCTGTAACCATCATGCCCCGAACTTGGGAGGTTTAATATTGTCGAACTTATTGTCCGAGGAAAATCTAATACCGATAAGTAGAACCCCAGCTGGTTTGCAACATCTTATAAGCACCACAAGCAGTTTCTCAGACAAGAACGGGCTATCAATAAACTTAGAGAAATCAAAAGTGATGATACTCAACGGAAAGGACAAAAAACACTATCTTCGATGTGAACTGCGAGGTCAACAACTGGGGGTGGTCAAAGAATATAAATACTTGGGAATAATCTTTGATAGAAGGAGATCGTTTGGACAACAAAAAGCATTGATTAAAACAAGAGGGATCACACTGGCAGTGGCATTAAAAAACCTCAAGCAAAAAATAGCAGGTCCGAGTCTAACTCCTCTATCAGAAGTGCTTCGAGCAAAACTGCTACCATCTATCACTTATGGTAGCGAATGTATGAGAGGGAGAGACGAGACGATCTGGGACAAAGTGGTGTCAAAAATAATACGCATAATATTTAACCTTCCACAGTACAAATCGCCAGCAAATTTAAGGCTAGAGTTTGGCCTCTAAAAACAGCAATTAGCACGTAAGGGTGCCTACACCAAATCGTAGCACAAAATAAAGGGAGCAGAGCAAGGTTCTCTGAATTCATATTTATGGAAAGAGATGGAAAGGAAAAAAGACAGCCCTGCAATGATTTACCTCCAAATGGCAATAAGTTCTAATGCCCTACAAGACCTCTGGGAACTTAATGGGCCTCATAAAATCTTTAAGGAGCTTGTAAATTAAACAGTAAAGCTACTATCTCTGGAGGAAGACAAGTGCACAATGATTAAGAGAGCTCATGGGTGGTTTGTTATTCAGAGTTACACAAGGTCTTTGTCACAAGCTTATTTGGGAACATGGTTCTCAACAAAAGTATTGGAATCCTATTTGAACTTGAGGATGGGAATCCTACCGGTAAATCAGCACCTTCCACCTTGGGAACGTATAGAAACAAAAACAAATTGCAGAATCTGTGGCGATTTTAAAGAGGACGTCCTGCATATGCTGTGTAGCTGTAAAGCTCTAGATAAAGAGCGAAGACTTTTAATAAAAACCACTTTGGAACCAAAGACGGATACGAACACGTAGGTAAGCACTAATAGCCAGCTTCGAGGGAAACGATACTCACTTAGCATGTAGACTGGTCTGATTCATGAATATAGCAAAAACCAGGTTAAATGTAACTACTATTTGAAGAATCGATCATAGTAGGCCACAATCAAAAGGTAGAATTAGCTGCATAACCTTTAATTGCTAAGTTCCGCTTAAAGTGCTATATGCGGACTACTTGTGCCTCTACAGCAGATTTGTCATGTGCTTTAGGGTATAGAGAGCGGAGACCGACTTTGAACAACTGTTAATTCGGAATGTTCAGGTTCTTTTATCGTATTTTAAACCTTGCAAAGTAATTGTTTTTTAAATGTATTTTAATTACTTTTAATCCAGTCTAATAGTAATTCATGCGCATTTTCAACATAGACTGTTTTCGAGTGTAGTTTTCCTCCTGCAAAGATTTTAATTAATCACGCAGTAAAGAATTTTCTACCTTGTAATGTATTGTACTTGTAGAGCGCAACATTCATTCCAAGGGATATCACAGAAAGCTAAAAACCTGTTTTAAAGATGTTTAGTTACAAGAGGCATCAGCAATTGGGTCCTAAACAGCCATCTGCAAGGTGTCAGCAGTTAAGTCCTAAAATAGCCATGTTTTCAGCTTCTTCCAAAACCTCCTATGTTCGTGAGTTAGGTGAAGGTCTACAGGAAGTTCATTCCAGTGTGCCACCGCCAGATATGAAAAGGAGCGACCCCCAGCTCTGACCTTCTTTATGCATCTAGTTTTAGCCAGAGCATGATTGCCATACCTCAAGTCTAGCGAGGAAACATAAAACTCAACTTTGTCCTGCAGGAGTCTGGCGCCAAGTTTATGTAAAGCTCTATGCAAATAGCACAATAGTTTAAACTTTGCCCTTTGGCGAGTAGGCAGCCAGTAAATCACCTTTAGACACTCTGATGCTGAGCTGTACTTATTTTTGTTATAAACCAGGTTAGCTGCTGCATTCTGGGTTACTTGCAGTCGAGAGAATAAGTAGTCGGCTATACCAACATAGAACGCATTCCCATAGTCCAGTTTGCTGGGCAATAAGGCCTGGGTAATGGTTTTTCTCCAGTTCCAAGGGATCCATATGAAAAGTCTCCTTAGTAATTTTAGCATGGCGAAACATTTATCACACAGTACTTGGACTTGATCTTGCATGATTAGTGCATTATCCACCAGGATTCCCAATTTTTTTAATGACTCGTTTGGGCTCAGAAGCAATACCTAGTGACTGAGGCCACCAGGTTGCTTCCCAGACTGGCGGCATATTCTCAAGAACGTGTGATAACCATCCCAAAAGTTACTTAATGCAACCTACAACATCGCAGTCGATCGTGGGAATTTGATGCCGTGTTAACCAGGTATTCACAACACGGCGGTACCATGCGATAGTCACCAAATAACGCGTCAACTGACCGTGATAAAATCAATGCCACGCCGCAAAAATGTGAAATGCGAATGCAAAATAAGCTGCGATGAGGCCAATCGTGATACAAAAATCTGCGAAAACCAGCCACAGGCCTGCAATCCACACGCATCAGGCAGGAATAATCACCATAAAAGGTGAAAAAAACAGACAAACAAATGCCAAACAACAGCGAAGAGCCATGGATGTTGCCGGAGCAAGTACGGAGGAGAACCAGAACTCCACAAGCCCCCCGGAGGACCTGCCTGGGACCTCGGGTTCAGGGAAGGGCAAGGAGAAGAAGAGTAGGAAGAAGCACTTCAGTTCACAGGAGAACAGGATCCTGATAACGGAGGTGGTCAAACACCATCAACAACTGTTCGTCACCTCAATTGTGTCATTGGCGACAAAAAATGGACAATGGCAGACCATCGTGGACAAGGTGAATGCAGTTGGTGTGCTGAAGAGGACAATAGATGAGATCAAGAGGTGCTGGAATGACGTCAAGCGCAAAACCAAGCTGAAACTCACCAAGCGGAAGGCAGCAATGCAGACTGGAGGTGGCAGTCCTGCGCCACACAGGAGGAGCTGGACCACATGGAGAAAATGGTGTCCACAGTCATCAGTGGGGAGACGGTGGCAGGAGTTGGGGGACCAGACACTGCTCAACAGGACCGGACACAACAGCAAGAGGGTGAGTAATGATCAGGGACTGGGGAGACGGGGGAGATGGGCACAATGGCACACATGCAAAATTAAGTAGAGCACAGCTGCAGACAAATCATGCCCCAGACCCCAACTCCCACCAAGAGAACTATGTACCCAAGCATGCAACATTTCAGCACTGTATGAGCACAGAAGTCAGAGGCACACCGCATGTAATGGATAAGGGTCAGCAAAATCAGAGCTGCAGGGGCGACTCCCCCAAAATGCGGCACACACACATCATGTGTACAGCACATCAACAATGACAACGAAGTGGCACAAACTGCAACACGTTCACCACAGAACAGAGGACACAACTGGTGCTGACTGGGTGTAGACACTGGCCAATCACAAGTGGCATTGAAGGGAAATGTGAGTTGATAATGTACAAGCACAAACACACAGCAGTGATGTTGTCGAAATGTCCACTGTCCCGCAACAAATGGGCAGCCCCTCCGAAACAGCCACGATGTACACAGTCATGCAGTCTGTATGTAAACATGTACAATGCGATAACACACATGTGAACACATTGTTAAACTGCATCTCACCCTCACATTGCAGAGGGGCAATCACCACCTCCAGCAGAGCAGTCTCAACCTCTCTTCTCTGATGAAGGAGAGGACCACAACACCTTTGACTCCGACACCCTCCAAAAGTTCATTGACAGTCTCCGCAGTCCACCTCCAGGAGCAGGTCAGCCCAGCTGCAATGAGGAGAATGCACCCCCTGCACAGACCACACTGCAGGCAGCACCCTTCAACACGGCAGCCTCCCAGGACCCCCACGAAGAACACATGGCCTTCCAACACCGTGTGTTGGGATGCCAGGAGCTGCTGGCTGAACAGGTGTGGGTGGGCTTCAACTGCATGGCAGACAAACTAGATGCCATACGTGGGTGTCTAAGTCCCATCAGGGACCACTCACAGTCCCTAATGGACACCCACAGTCTGCTCCATGCTCTCCAACAAACCATGGCTGACATCGCTAGAGTCCTGACTGTGAGACAAATACGACTGTCTAGTCAGAGTGGCTCCAGCGAGCTTGCCCAGGAGTTGGGACTCATGCAGAGGCTCATGGAGAACATGGAGCGGGCCAATGCGGGAAGAGTGGCTGCCACGGCTGCACACCGGTGAGAGGTAGCTGGGTTTCACAATGGCCTCAAAACAATCCTCATGGCATTACTGCCACAAGGAACTGATGGTCTAAAGGAAAAAGGCTTGTAAGAAACTACACCACCTCTAGTGTATAAAGAGAAAAGTAACTATACATCTCCAAATAAACATTACCAAACAATGCCGAGAGTCGTCAGGATTTCCATCAACTGCCAAAGAGAGGCCAGTGTCATCATCTGGTCATCCTTCAATCATGGCCACTTTTCCTCAAAGCCTTGAGGGGAATCATGTGGCTACCAGATTGCAACTGATCCAACAAAGTATAGTCACAGAAGGAAAGAAACCAGAGGTAACTGTTGATTGTAATGTTGAGATATAGTATGTATTCTCTTATTTGGTGGAGATGATAATCGTGCAGTGCAAAAATACCTTTCTAGATACAGACCTCACCTCACCTGGTCACTAACTCAGGGATAGGGAGACCCCGCTCTGTCCGTCGGTGCCTCGGGCTCCCCTGTGTTTGTGGGAGGCACAGGGGAGCCCGAGGCACCGGAGTGAAGATCACCCTGTCCTTTTTTGAGATCTCATCATATAAGGTTGTACTTTTTGACAATTTTTGGATTTTAAATCACAAATTCACTGGTGCAGTAGCACACCTTGCTATATAGGTCCTGAAGAAAGCCGGACACTGTTCCATCTAGGCTGAAACTAGTTGACCCACTGTGAAGCAACTTATTTGTTCCATGTTGCTTTAGCACGTTTTTAAGAGGAGTGGTATAGAGATAGTGATTAAAGGCTGTTTCTCTCTTCTCCAACTCCTTTTTATTTTTCACTATTTTTGCACTGCACGATTATCATCTCCACCAAATAAGAGAATACATACTATATCTCAACATTACAATCAACAGTTACCTCTGGTTTCTTTCCTTCTGTGACTATACTTTGTTGGATCAGTTGCAATCTGGTAGCCACATGATTCCCCTCAAGGCTTTGAGGAAAAGTGGCCATGATTGAAGGATGACCAGATGATGACACTGGCCTCTCTTTGGCAGTTGATGGAAATCCTGACGACTCTCGGCATTGTTTGGTAATGTTTATTTAGAGATGTATAGTTACTTTTCTCTTTATACACTAGAGGTGGTGTAGTTTCTTACAAGCCTTTTTCCTTTAGACCATCAGTTCCTACATGTTTGTTTAGTATAAGTATTGGGGATTGGAACTAGATCAGGTCGGTAAATCTTCCCTCAGACCCTTTTGTCTCCTTCTCGGAGCAGTGTATAATATTACTGCCACAAGGCCTGGCGCTGATGCATGCTGCTGCTACCACTACATCCACATCTCTACCCCCTGAAGTGTCAGTGCCACACAGGGCAGCAGACATTGCACCTCCGGCCCCTGAGGTGTCACTGCCACACAGTGCTGGAGAAAGGCCAGCACCATCCACACGTGAGGCACATGAAATAGCAGAGGACGAAGATGCGGATGAATCTGCCCTTGTGGTCAGAAGGAAGCGGTAGCATCCATCTCCGAATCATGGGCAGTTTCATCTTGGTTCTGTCCTCTGCATCATCACCTTCCACTGTCCCCCGATACACTCTGCGACACTCACCTTGGACCTCGCCATGGACTGCCATAATCTGTTTGATCGCCAATGACACAGCTTTCAGACTACGGACTGAACTCTTCCACTTCCTTTGGACTGGTCATTCCCTGAATGACTCTGGCTGGCCCTCCACGGGCCAGCATTTGAAAGTGGGTTTTGCATGGCCCTGTACTGCTCCAGATGCAACACTCCACTGAATGTGCATTAAACATTCCGAATCACAATGATGTGTCGTATCTATGGTCTTTCAAGTGTGGTAGTATGGATGAATGTAGGGTCAGTGAATTCCTCTTACATCCATGTGGCTCATGTCGTTGGACTTGGGTCGCAGGGTGACACATTGCCTATTGTCGTCCGGGTGGCGACGACGCAACAACAGCAACATACGCATTTGTTACTTCCTTGTCCAGCCCCGTACAGAACCACGCACAGAGCCCCGGGGTCATTGTTCAAACCCTTACACTGGAGTGGCATACGCCAGGCCAGCCCACTACGCTTACGCTCCAAGGGAGGGACAACAATGCCACATGTGCCAGGACTCCCCTGTAGTGATCTGCTGCTCACAGGTCTAGTTGTCAGCATGCCACGGCCACTCCCTCACGGCTGGTTTACACCCACACCACACTCATCCAGCACACGCATAACAGCACATGTGACCCTGCCAATAAAAAGGGCCAGGCGCACGTGCACGATGCCATTTCCAACCTCTCTTGGGGTGTATCCGTGTGGTGTGCATGTAGGCATGGGGGCCCAGGGGCCTGTGACATCACATTCCGCAGGTCTGGAGGGGACATGATGGCGTCCGCACTACGATACCCAATCATAGAGGGTCCATGACTGTAGGGGCACAGACTTGGTGGCACCGGCTACACTGCAGCCAGCACAGGCACACCGCCACGGGACGGAGACTTTCAGTGCACTGAGGTAGGGGCACCTTAAGTGCTGAGTGGGTGTGCAGCCTGCGATGATGCCCCATCCCGGCAGTCTGGACGGCTCAGGTTTTGTGTGCCCTGCTGGACCGCAGTGTAGGCCTGAGCCAGTGGGCAGCACGGGCCTACCGCCATGTGGTGTCGCCTCCTGGATCACAGAGTTAGTGCCACCTATGTGGCTGAGCGGGTGTGCAGCCTGCGATGAGGCCGGGTGCACTGGTATGTCCTCTGCCATGGAGTAATCAAGACCCAGCACCAAATGTGAGACCTGGTGGCCTGCGGAGCGGGGCTCCTTGATGTGGAGGGTGCCATGTCTGCGGGCCTTGGGCTAGTGGCTTGCAGCGGCACGTGGTGGCCCTTTTTTCTACACACCAGTGGCGGAAGGTGAGCGGTGAGGCCTGCCTGCGCAGGATCGGGCATGCACCTTTGGGCGGCGGGAGGGGCTGGGGTGCAGCTGCCTGGGTGCGCAGGGGCAGACAGGCGATGGTGTTGTGTGCAATTGTATGTACTTTGCCATTCAGGTATCTGGGCTCTGTTTCAGATGACAGGTCTGTCTCAGATGTGGGACCTGGTGAACTGCACTACTTACCGGCACGTGGTTGGAGACACACCAGTGGCAGCAGGTGAGTTGTGTGACCTGGGTGCGCAGTGTCGGCACTCTCTCTCCCTGTCCCTTGATTCTTTTCTCTATCTTTCTCTCCCCCTCTCTGTCCGTCTATCTCTCTCTCCCCCTCTCTGTCCGTCTATCTCTCTCTCTCCCTCTCTGTCCGTCTATATCTCTCTCCCCTCTCTGTCCGTCTATCTCTCACTTTCTCTCTCTCTCCTTCGCTCTCTCTCTGTCCCTTGATGTACGCAGGACACACCATCTCATCATGGTTTTTGTCTTGCAGGCTGTGACCCGGGATTGTCCCGAGGGGAGCCGCCATGTGTCTTCATTTCTGTTCTGTGTTTATTTTAATAAATTATCATTTGTTGCTTCGAAGGTGAATGTGTGATGCTCAATTTTGTGACGACACATGCATGTCACCAGATGTGATTTGCGACATTATGCGGGTTATTTGGTACATGATTCAGTGTTGTTGATGTGGCATGGGGGGGGTGCTGGAGAGGGGGGGTCCTGGGGGTGGTGGCGGTCGGTGTTGTGGCCCTCTTGGGTGTCCGGCACGCATGTTCATTGGCTCCATGACATCTGTTGTTCTTCAGGTGTGGCTCGGGCTGGGCTCTCTTTTCTAGTGCAGGTTGTAGTCTGACTTTTCACCAGGTCGGAGCAGGTGTTAGTATCCTGGTGCTAACGCGCCTTATCGCCTGTTTTGTGATCCTATCGCAAATCAGGCTGGTCATTGAGAATGTTGTGGCGTGGTGTTGTCACTGCTTTTTGCACGGGAACGACTACTATGCATCTCATTAGCAATACTTGCCGGGGTCATCTGTGGCGATGTTTTTTGCGGACGCTTTTGTGGGAAAACTGGTGATATTGGCTGTTTATACCAGCTTGTGAATGGGGAGATAAATGTATTGCAACTTTGGCTGCGCTAAAACACCGTTAACTCGGTGATAGCTCCTTGAGAATATGGCCCTAGGTGTGCTCCTCCAAAAAGCAGTATCTCGGACTTATCTGCATTTAGCTTCTGACAATGATCTTTCATCCAATTCACAGTTTCTGAGAGACAGTTGATCAAGTTGCTCCTAGTGTGCTCATATCTTTCTTCTATAGCTATCAGCAGCTGTATGTCATCTGCGTAGGAACAGATATTAAAACCATATTTCTTGCCAATCTTGGCCAATTGGAGAGACCTAAGCGTTAAAAAGAGTTGGACTCAAAGAGGGTGCTTGCAGGACACCACACTTAATGGTTTTTGGGTTGGAAGAAAAGGAGCCCATTTGTATTCTTTGAGTTCTATAATGTAAAAATGAAATAAACCATTGCAGAGTTTTGGAGTGTAGTTCTTTTTCATGTAGGATGTTTATCAGAAGGCCATGAGATACGGTATCGAAAGCCTCTAACAAGTCCAAAAGGATCAGGGCTGCATCTTTACCCTGGTCCACCAGTAGTCCAATGTTATCAAATACCGGTAGTAAAGTAGCCTATATATTGTTCATAGCCCTAAAGCATGTCTGTGAAGGATCTTGGAGATTGTTAGTCTTTAGATAGTCAACTAATTGTTTGTTGATCAACCTTTCCAAAACTTTTGACAGATAAGGAAGTTGAGAAATTGGTCAATAATTTGCAAGGTTAGAGACATCCATGCTTGCTTTTTTTACTAGTGGAAATACAATAGCATGTTTCCATGAATCCGAGAACACAGTAGTATCTAGCGATTGATTCAAAATTTGCATTACATAGGGGCATAAAATCTTTATTAGCAGAGAAAAGATAAAATGTGGGCATTGATCAAGCAGAGATCCCAAATTGACCTCTGTAATTGCCTTTGCTACTTGTTCTTCTGTAAAAGGGACAAAGTTTCCTAATTGAGAACATGCTTCGGAGTTGGGATCTAAAGCTTCTCAATCAGTATCCTCTGATATTGGTTGGTTTTTGAAAAATGCAAAGTAGATTTGGGAAATGTTATCAAAGAAAAAGTTGCTAACTTTCTTACAGTTCTGCCGAAGGAGTCATTGCTTGAGACATGCCAGCTGGCTTTCAAAGTTCCTTCACTATTTTAAATAACTCTGTGGTTGATTTACTGTTTTCTTCATTTGTTTTTACAAAATATGATTTCTTAGTCTGTTTAAGGGATTTATTATATTTCTTTAGCTCCTCTTTGAATATTAGCCTATTACCATTTTCTTTGGTCTTTCTCCATTTATGTTCCACTGATTTACATTTTCTTTTTAGCAGTCTAACTTCTGGCAAATACGATTTCCAGATGGTTATTTCCTATTTGGTTTTCTTTTTATCCTGGGAGCACATTGGTCCAATGTATTGGTTATTTCTGATTTAGAATGTCTACCTGTTCAGGGAGTGCCCTTGAGGCAATTTGATCTCTTAGAGAGAAGTGGGAAGCAACAGAGATTGAGTTACAAGATTCCACAGCTTTTTTACCACTGTTGAGGGTGTGATCACGCTGGGTTTCTTAATAGGAAGAAAAGGGAAAATAAAATTAAAGAGTGATCAGTCCAGGTAAGGGACTCCATTCCTGAGACATTTATGTGCTCTATATTAGAAAATAGGAGATCAGGTGTATGCCCAGCATTTTGGGTGGGTCCTTTGATCCATTGTTTGAGCTGTAGGACCTGCATATCACTTTCCAGTTGTTTAACCACAGAAACTTCCGTATTTCCAAAATGAACATTAAAATCGCCTATTATCAGTGAAACAGTTGAGATAGCAGTTTGGCACTGAATTCAGGCTATTGCCTGGGGGCTTGTAAATTACTGCTCCCCCAAACGTTTTGTAATCTCCGCTGGAAACCTGAAATTGTAAGATCTCATGGTCTAGTGGTGCTACAGGTTTGGGGAGCGAAGTATAGCAATCTTTAAAAAGAATGGCTATTTCTCCTCCCTTTCATCCCAGTCTGTCACATTTTAGCAATTTGTAGCCAACAGGAAGGGTGGAGACAATGTCAGGGGAGTTATTGTCATCTAGCAAGGTTTCTGTAATGAAGGCTACATCTGACTTTTTTTTCTGCTAAAATATCTCAAATCTCCATATGGTGTGTGGGCAATGATTGTGAATTAAAGTAGATACAATTCAATAGAAGTCCAGTCAAATTACCATCTTCAATGTTCCATGTAAATCCATGGCCATCTCCCTTTGTTTAAGATATTATATTGAATGCTTGACCATGACCAATATCACTCATTACCACTCATTTCATGAAACCCCGACTTCTCCTAACAGGGCATGCTGTTCTAGGAAAGCCTACAATTAATAGTGGACACAGTTTTAATATCTGAGAGCTGAAATCTTAGATAGAATCTGCTACATTGCAATATGATTCTGCAGTTTTTAAACGTAGAAATTCAAAGGTTTTGATCAGAGAGTTAAATAGACCAATGTCTTCATTATGAGTGGTCCAAAGAAAATCGCCGCAGCTCCTGGCAGGAGAAATTGGAAGTACAGGGAGCCCCCAAGAGGCAAATGAGACGCAAGAGTAAACAAATAGCACAAAGTAATGTAGGCACCATTATGTGATCATGGTCCAGGGATCCTACAAAGCCCCAAACGTTGTGCGCTTCACGTACATATCCAGGTCACATCATGGTCACACAAAAAGCAAGGACTGACGCTACATAACCCTAGCATACAGATAACATACATATGCGGGAGCAAGATGTATCAATGAAGGGTGGCGGTACACCGAAGCGGGCAAATGTTGTTACCCCACCCAGTTGATTAATGAGGCTATATCCCTATGTTTTAGTCCTTTTTGCTAACACTCTGCTAGACTCTGCAGTCTACATGTTCCATGTAAGCAAATTACTCAGAATGTAATGTTTGCACAGTAATATTTGATTTATGATTCTCTCCAGAAATGTAAGCATACATATGATTGTGAATGAAGTCTGTTTAATTACATGAAAGCCTAATACACAAATGTAAACAAAAAATGAGTGGTCCAAAGGAAGGTGCAATGTCCAACACTGCAGGATTTGGAATTCAAGTGCAATCTTGTGTGAGATTTTCTGTGATAATGGATAATAGCAAAATACACATTTCCTTGTAATATCATTCCATTTGTTTAGATTTCACCTGGTGAATTTTGACATTATATTATATTAGTATATTTATTTTTATTTAGGGAAGGGTAAGGATTAGGGTGAGGTTTAAAGTCAGTATTAAGGGAAAGGTTTGGTATTATGGCAAGTTTTAAGGTTAGTTATGGGAATGGGCAAGTATTAAGGTATGGGTGATTGTTACAATTAGTGCTAGAGTCTTGGATTATACCTGCTGTTATGCATGGAGTGAAAGTTATGATTAGTCTTAGAGTATTACAAAAATAACTGTAATGTATACTGTTGCGTCATATGTTCTCCAGATATCCTATTGGGGGTAGGGATTGTTAGTAGTCACCCAAAGCATTCGCTTTGAAGAAGCAAGTGCCCTCACACACCCAAAGGTATCATGCTTCATCATCAGGCCTGCTTCTCATTGGACTGGCACTGCAATGCCCAATGGGCCTGTCAAGGAGGCTCTTTTCTGGGGATTTTTTCAATGTGCTAAGGTAGTACCGGGAATATGAAATATATCCCAGTATGTTGATGTGGAAGATCGGAAAAAGATGTGATTTAAAATTGACTAGAGATATTGCTAAAATTGGTTTTTAATGTAAAAGCCAATATCAATGTCAAGGTTAAAAACATGTGGGAAGCTGAGTGATGTGATGCTACTGGCTTCTCCTAAATGGAAAAAGTGTGGTCTATTGAGTTACTAAAGATATTAGGCTGACAAGTTTCATGTCTGTTTTGTCTAGATAGATCGAGCTGCATTTCATGAGGACCAGAACCTATAAGAGGGTCCCTAAAATACACTCTGGGGTATGTAGTGTAACTTGTTGCAGGGATTCTGCAAAGTCACAGATATATGCTTGTAATCATAGAACCTTACTAGGCAGGGACTGAGTCATCCTACTACCAGAGTACCCATGAGATGGGACCGACTAGCTATAGTGTCTCACTTGCCCTCCTATTCACTCACAGAGGTACAAGTGATTTAGATACCCCAGAACACAACACTCCCGACCTTCTCAGGAATCGCAGTTGCAGGACTCACCCTTTCGCTCTCACACTCAAACTAGTCCACAAGAAGTTCTGACAGAGACACAAGAAAAGTTTAAAATGTTTATTTTAACTATCGTGCTCTAGTATGAACTATACGTGCCACAATAAGTATGAAAATGGCTAACACAAATATGATCTGCATAGTACGTATTCTATAAATCATAAAAGGAGCTGTCATTGTATAAGACAGGATAACCTAACCTACCTCCCCTTCTAAATGATTATATATCAAAAGATCTCTGGGTGTTGGCAGCAGAGAACGTACCATAGCATACAGAGATGACATTTCTACATCTCAGGTGTTGTCACGATCTCTTCCTTAGAAAAATCCTTCTCCAAGTGTGTTGTTACCCATTTGTGCATAACTATATGACAAAAGTTTGTGTTCCCAAACAACAGCTGAATTTGTGTGTTTTTTCTGGTTGCGAGGACCTGACCAGAACAGAATAACAAGGGGCATTGTTATTTGACCTTGTCTATAGTGTTCAGACTAAATCCCAGGAAAAACAGAAGTAAAAAAATAAAAGTAATTCTGTGTGAAAGTACAGTGTGGCACAAAATAAAAGATGTTTGAATAGTAACATGCGCAAAGCAGAGGGCAGTCTGCAACGTGCTCATGCTAATATAGGGAAAACTACAATGGCCTGAGGGACATATGACAAACTTATACTGCCATGTATGTGCTCATATAATCGTTGACCCTCCTACAGTGAGGAAATCATGGTTCATAATGCTTCAGTGTGTTACCGTAGTATAAGCAGTGGCCCCTTCACCTACCCTATATCTACAATCCTGGACTTTAGACTGATAGCACTTCTCTATGTTAATGGAAATGTTTTGCCTGGATTCTCAATTAAGAGCTGCAGCATTGAAGATAACCTCTTCTGTCTAACCGGCATTGATTGAGGAAACCATGTCAAAAAAGAGGAAGCTGTGATATGCAGTGTTTTTGACTTTTTAAGCGGTATCTTGTATAAATATTGCAGAAATAGGGTATTCCATCAGCCCTAGTGAAGACGAAAATTGTCTTTGAAACTGACACCTAAGTCAAGTTAAAGTTTCTTCCAACTGGGCCAATTCTGAAAAGACCCTCCCCAACAAAGACTTGAAGCAAGACTGCATCCTGCTTCCTTATGTTTTATTTTGAACTGAGCCGATCTTTCCACAACCTTGTAAGAAGCAAGAGCTTTCCCATCTAATATTGCTGAGCAAAAAAGTCAGGTCTTACAATACGTGGACGACACAGTCCACCTAGATTAAATGCTTATGGACCCGCAAAGATCATTGGAAGATTAGCCCTATACAGCTAGGCAAACAGCATTCAAATCAATATATCAAAGACCAAACTGATAATCTTTGGTTGGAACTTAATTAAAGAGGGCTCCATGTTTTTCAACAATATAAGGTTGTAGAAGGTTCCAGCGTACAAATAGTTGGGGACTTGGGATTTGGGTGGACAAAAGGGGACAAGAATCCACTCCCCTAGAAAAGGTCAGCACAAACCATAACAGTAGTCTTCCACAGGCTGGCTTGTGTCTATGTTTACACACATCTGCCTTTATTGAACACACATTGTTTTGCTGAAGGAAATATCTGATACATTTGAATATTTTTTTTGCTTGACTTTACTATTCTTATCTCCATCTGGGGTGCAACTGAGAGGTGCTAATTTTTCTGTGTTTAATATTGCTTCCATGAATTTCTGTAATCTTACTTTTAGTGTAATTTTAGTGTGTTTTGCCTAATGCATTTTAACTAACCCATGACTTGTTCCTTTTAAAAATATCTTTGCAACTGATGATTTTATTTTTATAACTTGTTGGTTGCAAAAGGAATTGCAATACTGCGTTGTGAATACCTTAGTAATGCCTGTAGAGAAAGCCTCCTTTAACCGTTTATTGTAGTCACAGAAAGCAATGCGGAATGGTCGTCTTAGCTTGCTACTATGGTATCTTTGGTTTATCTGATGGTGGTGTGTTGAAGCAATTTTGGCAATGATTTCAATTAATGGTGCAAAAAATGTACTTTACTTTACTTTTACCACCATTTCCTGAGAGCAGAATTGTACAAGTGGTAATATGTGATCAGAATGTTTGTGCACATTTGTTGTATTGTATTTTGTTGTGGTGGTAATAAAGTGTTTATTTTTGCTATTGTGTGTTGTGCTACATTATTGTATTGTGTTGTTGTTATGTGTCACTAGGGTTGTTGCATTGCATTCTATATTTACTTTTTAGTTAGGTCGTGCCTTTTTTGTTGTATTATTTTGCTTTGTGTTATGTTATTATGCTATGTTTTGTTTAGGGATGTCTACAAATTGCTACTACATTTCCATCAAATGCTGCACATTCACTTAAAGTTCCACTGACAAACAACCATTTGCTAGATTCTAAGGCCATCATTATGAGCAGCCTTGTTAATTGTGATATGGGTTATAACTTCTGCTACCTTACATATTGCAATTAGGAGTTTGGATAAGACCACACTCCAGCAGAATTCTCCCATATGTTTCATCAGGCCCAACCTGCTAATACTTATCAGATGAAAAATGCCTGAAAATTCAGCTGCTCTAGAGGTTCAACTGTTTAACACACCAGTCAGCCCAAAAAGTAGCAAAGACCCTTCTTACATGAGCACTTTCTTTGCTCAGATTTAGTTTGAAGTTTCCATAGGTAATGCGTTGGTATGAGGCAATGTACAGATCGGCCTGGGAAAGAATATATAATAAAACAGTTAATTATTTCTGCAATGCACTACTTAAAGGCCAAACTGTCCAAAGATGTTGCGTCATTGCGGCTAACTGCGCATGTGTGTGTTTTGTTTCCTACTTGAGTTGTTTAATTCTTGCTGGAGCAGCACAATTTAGACTTTACCCTTGCAGGTCTCTAAATGCAAACTAAATTCATGCACTTGACATTATATTCACTCTGTGCCTAAATTTTTTTAAGATGTGTGAAACATTTAAAAGTATTACCAAAATGTTTTCACTGTAGAGACTACAGATGTATATACCTGTGCTAATGTTTAGTTTAAACAATACAAACATGTATTTTTCTTTCACATCTTACACTTATACTTCAAGTTATTTTGCATTTATTTTGAAAGTTATGTTTTCATATGTAAACATGTACACTTCTACTCACATTTTACATTTATTCCTAAAGTTATACATGAATGTAAAACCATGTATTCAAAGTGCACATTAATTGCTTAGTTAATTTAGCCTGACTACAGGCCTCAGTTGAAATGTAATTTGCTTTGCCATCATGTTTTCTCTTTTTGTTGCAGGTTTAATATAATGATTTTCTTTAGCTAGAGAAAAGCTTATTGTCTGTATTAGATGGCTGATAGAGAGGCCTGAAGGGAAACCTGACTGTGAATGTGGAGAAACAATGGTTCAAAGAAGCCTTCTGCTCATCTTGTACCAGCCTGGCAAGATATTCAAGGTTGGGAACCAAAGTTTCAGTTATATGTGTTGTGAACCTGGAGTACATAGAGCACTGACATCCCTTATTAGTAGCCATGGCCTGATTGACATCTGGGGGAGCAAAAAAAACAATAACTCAGGGCATACTTACTACTCTTGTCCCCAGAAAAAGTAAACTAGACTTGACTACTTTCTCACTTCAATAAGCCTTGCTAATAAAGTGGGGATTAAAAAAGCACCCGAAAGTGATCTCGGATCACGATCTGCTAATACTGGATATTGATACTGATACACCCAATAAGACATACAATAAGTGGACATTTGACAAGAAGCTCCTGGTTAATAAGCCTTATATAGAACATGTCAAGAAATGGGCTCAGGAATTCTTAGATATTAATAGATACAGTGCCAGCCATAATATAGTATGGGATACTTTCAAAGCTGCCCTAAGGGGTGACACAGTTAGCTTTGTAGCAAGTAAAAGGAAAGAGTGTTGGTTAGAGAACGAACGTTTACTAGCTGAGCTGGCCAGGGCAGAAGAAGATTATACAGCCATAATAACTCAGGGACAAGAAGTAGCAGATCGCCAACCACGTATCATCTCCCTTAAAACCAAATTAAACAGCTGGCTTACGCAGAAATCTTCCAAAGTATATCAGAGGCAGTAGAGCAAAGTATACGAGTCTGGGGAACAAGTTGGGAAACTGCTAGCGTTACGCATCAGGCAGAAAAATGTTAAGAATCAAATATCCACCATAAGGAAAGATGGCCAAACATATACAGATTAATTACATACTTAGGGCATTCCAGGAGTACTAGCACCTTCTCTATAGAAGATGGAGGGACAACACAGGAAGCTACACCCAAAATAACAGAAACTCAACTGGGGGCCCTAGTGGATAGCCAGGCTAAGGAGGAGCTACATAGGGACTTCTCACTAGAGGAGGTATTAACAGCTCTACATGAGTTACCATCAGGGAAGGCTGCTGGCCCTGATAGCATTCCCCTAGAAATGTATAAGCAAATAGAGACAGTGATTGCTCCCTTACTACTGGATCTATTTGTAGGGATAAACCATGATGGCCAAGTACCTGAATCCTGGAAGGAGACAGACATTATCATCTTTCCTAAGAAAGGCAAACCATCCGATAATCCATCCTCATACAGGCCTATAACATTGATCAACTCGGACACAAACTTATATTCCAAAGTATTGCCTACCAGATTGGGGAGGGTTATTGGCCAGCTGGTCTCGCCCTGGCAGCACGGGTTTATCCCCAGGAAAGGGACGAAGGATCACATTTGGCGGGCTTTAACATTATTCTACATCCACGCTGCAACGAGGGGGCGGATGGCCATTATCCTACTCCACGCTGAAAAAGCATTTGAATGGGTGGCTTGGAGATTCCTAATGGGGGCTACTAGAGCTAAAAGGTTTTGGGCCATGAATTAGCAGGGCCATTGAGGCAATGTATATGAATCCTAGAGCCCGGTTGCAACTGATGGGGGATACATCAGACAATAATTTTATATCAAGGGGGCAAGACAGGGGTGCCCCTACTCCCATATTTTATTTGCCGTATATATAAACCCCCTGATAGAATTTTTTTTAGGAAGTCAGGTCATTAATCCAATTATCTCTAGAGGCTTTGAAACCAAGGTACAGGCTTATGCAGACGATATAGCTATTCCAACCACCGACCCGGATGACGTAATTAAGGAGGCCACGGCTATTGCTAAAGAATTTGGGCAAGCATCAGGCTACTCGCTGAATGAAGGTAAGACGCTGATAGTATGTACTGATAACATAAGTTTTAATGTTCCTCGATGTGTAGAGAATGCTATCTATCCGGGGTTTGCATTAGCCCAACCATTGACACAATAGTTAAGATTAACTTCAACCCCCTGAGAAAGGCAGTTTCTGCAGACCTTAAGAGGATAAATGGATTGCATCTATCTGTTGTAGGAAGAGGAAACGTTCTTAAAATGAAAATGCTGCTAAAAATTCTACATCTGTTTCGCTCTATTCCGCTCTAGATAGATGCAGACATTTTTAAAACGCTGGAAGCCATGTTTCCAAATTTTACTTGGCAATATGGAAATTTTAGACACTTTTAAAATATCTGACACTCCCGCAGGCACAGGGCGGGCTTTGATTCCCTAATATTATATGTTATCATTGGGCGAGTCTTTTACACCAGATGTCGATTTTATTTTTCTCAGCTATAAGTGAAGAGACAGAGGAGGTAAGAAATGGCAGGACCCCAACAATATACGAACTTATTGTAGGGAGGGAGGCTTTGGCGCTGCTATTTCGACAGGTGGAGTCAAGCTATTACAGGAAGGTGCGATCTAAGGTCATGCGTAGTGCCTGGGAAGTATGAACCAAGGTGCGTAAAGCTATGGCAATTCCAAAAATTAACTACCATACCCCATTGTGGTGATCGCATACTTTACCGCACCCCTTTTATGATACCATGGGAAGGCACTGGGAACAACTCAGCCTAACAACGATAGGAGATATATATGAGTCAGGCCAGATACGCCCCTTCGGTGCCCTACAACAGGAGTATGGGATATCGACCAGACAATATTTTAAATATGCACAAATTTGACAATCTCTTGCAAGTCGAAGACCAGTAGTATCCCCGGGGGGAAGAATACCGCTACTGGAGCTAATTGCAGGGAGAGGTAACAGGATTAAGAATATCTAGAGCATATTGCTAAGAAGTATATAGGACAATCTGGAGAAAAACGAAACTAAGTGGGCTGGGAAACTGAATGATCCTGACGTGGATGTATACATGGCTCTGCAATTACAGGGTAAAACCTTTCGCTCAACAAATCTTAAGGCACAAGATTATAAGACTCTGTTCAGCC
Source organism: Triturus cristatus (assembly GCF_964204655.1). Classification (NCBI taxonomy): domain Eukaryota; kingdom Metazoa; phylum Chordata; class Amphibia; order Caudata; family Salamandridae; genus Triturus; species Triturus cristatus. The sequence goes on from NC_140581.1 coordinate 756,962,009, forward strand.
TGTACTTCACCCCTGCTAAACTCTTTAGCTGGGGCAAGAGAGCTGACGATAGCTTCCCAAGATGCGGGGAAGGGCCCGCAACGATAGTGCACATGTTCTATGACTGTATTAGGCTGCTTTCTGTAAAGAAGGAGGTGGTAAGCATCTGGGAGGGGCTGCTAGGATGCAGGGTTAACCTATCCCCTACCCTGATGCTTATGGGAAATGATAGCTGCATTGGTCTGGATACCATGGAGACATTTTTTGTATTTATTTGTACAGCTGTCTTTAGCATACTGATAGCAGCAAGAAGGAAGGATGTGGATCTCCCCACCTTTCAAATGTGGTTAGCACGTCTCCTGGGGGGTTATAACCAAGAGACTGCACTTTACGCGTGCTGGGGCAGAGAAACTAGCAAATTTGTGCGGGAATTTGGTCACCCATTGCAAGATGGAGAAAGAATTTGGGATGCCCTGTTAGGAGAAGAAGTGAAGGAATCTGGGATGTGTCATAAATTATGATCTACCAAGGGAACATATATACTCAGGATCTGATATCATCTAGCCCTACCTATTTAATTGTTCTTACCCAGTGTATGATCTGTACTGTATCTATAATGTTTATAATATTTATGCTAAGCTCCTTTTTAAGAAAAGAACAAGGAGTCCCAAGTAAAACAGAGGATTATAACGCAAGATTTCTAGGGCAGTCTCTAAACAAAAGTTGAGTGACAGAGTAGTTTATAGTTGTTACTATATATAATGGAGAACAATTGTAGTGAAACAACCAACTATAGTAAACTAAATACACAAAATATATCAATAAATAAAATGTATTCAAAAATGGTGCATTCAGGATTAAAAACATCACATAGTATAAAAAATCTTTTTAATTGAAAACATTTCATTAAAAATTACTGTGCAATACAATGTAAAGAGAACAATAAGTCGACGCTGCGTTTCGGTGAGAAGTGGATCGTTCACCTTCCTCAAGACAGTTTTCTAAATAATAGAGACATCATATTGTTATGGACATTACACCTAATTATTCATTCACTGAACTCCATCACTAGCAATGTATTGTCTTTTTATATAGGCTATAACAACATTTGTCACTACTCAACTTCAGAAGAAATGTAATAGGAATTACTCGTATAACTTCATAAGTTATAGGCATGTAAACTTTATCTATAATATTGCCAAAAGTTTGCAGATAAAGAAATACCATACCTAGATCATTCTTTAGGTCTTTATACGAAATTCAATCAATTCAAGATGTCCACTTAACATACAATTTTTCGAATTTTGAGGGGATGAGAATAGTCCACTCAACAATAAGCCTACATAAAAAAGGAAAATAGAGTATTATAAGATTATTATCGGTAACTCCAAAAGATCTTTTTTTGTTATTAGAGGGTGAAATCATTTTAATATATATATATACCTTAGGTATTGGCCAGTGAATTTGAATATGTTTGTTGGTGCCACCGCTTCAAATTGGGAGTCTCTATTTGACAACTGATAAAGAGACACTATTATTGTTAATTGTACAAGTTCTTTTCTTAAGGGTATAAAGCCAAAATTAATAAAAAAGGCTTACCATAAAAAAGGGCAGGTAGGTGTATACACCCCCTGATACACTTTAGGGTAGGTGTTATAATATTCACTTGTAGTTTTTCACCCTATTTAATTAAAATTCATAGGGTACCTGGGCTGATAAGACAGCTTTGATTTCCGCGATTGCCAGAGATTAAAAACCTGTAATAAAAACATAGTATTATGAGGATATCTATCCTTTACAAAAGGAATCTCTATCCTTTTGAAAAAGAACAATGTAATCCGTGATTCATTATACACGTTCTCAATTATTACACAAACTATGCTTGTGTTCATGTTCGGATTCTTCCCCATTTAAGTGCCGAACAGGTTAAAAATGGGGTAACCTGATATTGGGGTGCCTCCTCTGATCACCTGTCATATTAACTTACAAAAATGTTGTGTGAAAATGCGCTAGTAGGGGGAGGAGCCTAGCGCGCAACCAAGATGGCCGCGTAGGTGCGAGGCTCCCGAGGACCTCCGTGACCTCCTACATAAATCCTGAAAATATCCTGTCCTAGATGAGGGGACTGTGTTGGTGAGCCCGAGCTGAGGTGTCACCCGTTTTCCGTTTCCAAATTGGACCTCGGACACCGGCGGGAGCACCGATTGAGGTTTGCGGCCTTCTCCACGCCGGCCCCCTGGATTGGAGTCGCGGGGCGATCCGGAGACAAAGTGATCAACAGCGGCGGGCAGGGCTGGGCGACTCGCGTACCCCGCACTTTCACTTTCGCTTTTTCACCCTCCTTGCTGCTCGGGCGAGGTTGGGTTGCGGGGCGGTGTGCGGTGGTGTGGCCTCGTTGGGGTGCCCTGCTGGCCCGCCGGCTGTGATCCGTCCTGCGGACCTGTGGTGGCCCCCCCCCGGAGCCCGTGAACTGGTTTGTCGGCTTTTTCCGAGGTGATTGGCACGATTTGGGGACTGAAACCATGTCCACAAAGCAAGATGGCGACCGGGCAAAGGTGAAATCGACCCGCCGTGGTGCGGCCCATCAGTCCAACAGCATGGACCGCTACACCCTCCAGAAGGGATCTCCCGAGGTGCCGCATCGGTCCCCTGAGGGCCCGACTGATGCTCCTACGCTGCCCGCGGATCTGACCCTGCGAGATGTTATGGGCGCTATCGCCGAGATGAAAGCCTCGGTGGACCAGCGCTTTGACACACTGGCGCAAAAGATTGACTCGGTCCACGTGGATGTTGGCCTGGTGAGGGCCGATTTATCCAAGACCAATGACCGGGTCGATTCTTTGGCCCACACCACTTCAGGCCTTACGGCGGACGTGGCGGCCCTCCAAAAGGAGGTGCGCCGGCTAGGCCAGGCGAGCGCCCTGATGGATCGTCGACTGGAGGATTCCGAGGGTCGGGCCCGGAGGAACAATGTCCGCATTGTCGGGGTGCCGGAGGGACGTGAGGAGGCGGCGGCGGACCTGTTTGTGGAGGATCTGATTCTCACCCATCTCCAGCCCCGGGGGCTGAGTAAATTCTTTGCGGTGGAACGTGCCCACAGGGTTCCCGGAGGAAGACCTAAGGCCGGAGCCCCTCCGCGGCCTCTCATTGCCCGGATTTTCAACTTTCGGGACAGAGACGCTATCCTTCAGACGTCTAGGCAACAAGGACCGGTCAGACTTGACAATATGGATGTGAACTTCTATCCTGATTTCACCCCAGCGGTCCAGAAGCAGAGACTGAGCTTTCTCGGAGTCAAACGTCGTCTACGGGACCTGAACCTCAAGTATGCGATGCTTTTTCCAGCTAAGTTGCGGGTGGAGGTGGATGGCCGCACGCACTTTTTTGATCGTCCCGAGGCAGCCGGGGACTGGTTGGACTCCTTGCCCGGGGATCGGGGCCGGGGGGGTGGGGGGGGCGCGGTTGGAGGGGAGGGCTCGCCGGATCAGGACTGAGGGACTAATAGTAGGCCTTGCTCTGGACAACATTGTCATCATTTTTGACTGTTCGTTAAGTCTCCCTCCTGTGGAGGTGGTACGGGGTCTCTTGGGGGCTCTCCCTCCTCCTCTGGGGGACTAGTTAGTTTAATCATTCATGGGGCGACAGGCACACTGCACTTTGGGGGGGCTATTTGGGCTCATGCAGGGGTGCAGGGAGGGGGGAGTTCTGTTGGGATGGGTGGGTTGGGGTGGGGTGTTGTTTGTTTTTACCGCAAGGCAAACCCTTTATTGTATTTGTGTTTTTAAGGCGCTCTCGGGGGGACGAATGATGGCTTCTGTTTGTGATGGGGGGTAGGGACCTGACTTTATTGTCCTGGAACGTTAACGGACTGGGGGATAGGATTAAGCGAGGTGTGGTCCTGCAGTATTTGAAACGACTTTCGCCAGATGTGGTCTTTCTGCAGGAGACACACCTTATTGGTAATTCCTTTTGTGCCATGAATCGGCGTGGCTATCGTTTGGTGGCCCACTCGGGCTTCACGTCGGGCTCACGGGGGGTGGGCATCATGGTGAAGAACTCGCTCCCGTTGGAAATAGATGAGGTGCGCCATGATGAGAGGGGACGCTACACTGTCTTAGTGGGGAGAATGGAGGGTAAAGTTGTTGTCTTTGTATCAGTGTACGTCCCACCGGGGTTACAGTCCACGACTTTCGCAGACCTAGGGCGCCTCCTCCTTGACCTTCCGGGGGGGCTTCTGGTGGTTGGGGGGGACTTCAATGCGGTGGTTTCTGGGACCGTGGATCGTCACCCCCCTAGGGACCTCCCCCGGGCGCAGGCGTGGCTGTCCGGCTTCTTAGATACACTGGGATTGGTGGACTGCTGGCGCTTAAAACATCCCACGCAGCTGCAGTACACTTTCCACTCGGGTGCCCATGGTAGCCTCTCACGGCTTGATTATGTCCTTGTCCCTGCGGCCTATGTTGGGAGGGTAGGAGAGGTGCGCCATTTGGCGCGGGGTATTTCAGATCACTCCCCGCTCCTGTTGCACGTTGATGTCTTCCCGAGGGGGGAGGGCAGAGTAGCTCCAATCAATGCCTGGTAGCTGCGCGACCCCACCATTCGCGCTGATTTGATTAAATCCTTGCAGCGGTATTTCGATGAGAATGTGGGGTCCGTCCCTTCGGCTATCTCCCTGTGGGAAGCTTTCAAAACAGTTCTTAGAGGGGAGGCCCTCTCCTTTATTTCCCATGCCCGGAGGCGCGAGCAGGAGGAGGTGACCCGGGTGGAGGCCGAAATCGCTGAATTGGAGGGTGATCTAGAGGGTGGGGTGACGGATGCTGCACTACATGTCCTACAACTTAAGCAGGCGGCCTACAGGGCCCTCGTCACGGAGGCGGCCAGGGGCCTCTATAGAGAGCAACAGGGGCGACTGTATGATGTGGGTGATAAGGCTGGTAAACTGCTTGCATGGTTGGATAAAAAGGAGAGAGCGAGTCGTGTGGTCCCGCTGATTGAGAGGATGGATGGTGTGCGTGTCACCGAGCCAGACGACATCGTCTCTTGTTTCGCGGATTATTTTCGCGAGGTGTATTCCCCGGTTTCTCCCTGCTCGGAGGATGATTCCCATGCCCTGCTTAGGGATATCGCGCTGCCTTCCCTTTCGGTGGAGGACAGGGTGTCGTTAGATGCCGCTCCTACCGCCGACGAAATTGCCCTCGCCATACGCTCGGTCGCATCCGGCAAGGCCATGGGCCCGAACGGCATCCCTATCGAGCTGTATAAGCTGCGACCGGATGTACTGGCACCCCACCTCCGTGCGATGTTCCTGGCGGCCCACTCGCTGGGCTCCCTCCCGCCGGACCAACGTCTGGCTACAATCGTGGTGATCCACAAGGAGGGGAGACCTCGAGACCGGGTTACATCCTACCGGCCTATCTCGCTCTTGAATGCGGAGCCCAAAATCCTCGCCAAGGTGCTAGCCAACCGGCTGGTCGGCGTGGTGGGCGACCTGGTCCACCAAGACCAGTCCGGCTTTATTCCCCATCGCAACACGGCCCTTAATCTGCGGCGCTTGCACGGGGTGCTCGCGCGTGTCCCGTTTGTGCGGGAGCCGGCCATATTGGCGTCCTTAGACGCCACCATGGCGTTTGACACGCTCGAGTGGCCATACATCTGGGCCATGCTGGCGAAGTTTGGATTTGGCCCGGGGTTCATCAGCTGGGTCAAATTGTTGTATTCGGGCCCATTGGCGCAGGTGGTGGTGAATGGAAGAGTATCGGTCCCATTCGAGCTGGGACGGGGCACACGACAGGGCTGTCCCTTGTCGCCGCTCCTGTTCGCGCTGGCCTTGGAACCCCTGGCGGAGTGGCTGCGGTGGCACCCTTCCATCCGTGGTCTCCGTTGGACCCCCGAATATGAGGACCGCGTGTCCCTATACGCTGACGATATCCTTTTGTACCTAGCCTCCCCGCGTAAATCATTGATTGTCCTGGTTGATGTTTTGCGCTCATTCGGCCGCAATTCAGGCCTTGTCATCAACTGGGCTAAATCATGTGTGTATGTGCTTTCCGGGGAGGCTCCCGTCCTCCCGCGGGGCTGTCCAATCCAGATTGCCTCACAGGAGTTTCGGTACCTGGGGGTTTACATTACTCTGGACCCGGAGGCCCGCTACGAGCGGAATTTGCTTCCCCCCCTCCAGCGCTTGAAGGAGGACGTCGCGCGCTGGCGGCGCCTGCCGCTTTCGCCGCTCGGCCGGGCGGCATTGTTTAAGATGATGTCGTTGCCACGCTTCCTGTACGCTCTCCAGAATACTATGGATTTAGTCCCGGCGCGCTACTTCCGTGAGGTGGAGAGTCTACAGCGCCGCCTGTTCTGGGACGGGAGGCCGCGTATTGCCCTGGCGAAGTTGACGCTCCCATGGTACGACGGGGGGGATTGCCCTCCCGGATATTAAACGGTATTACTGGGCCTCCCAGCTGGCTGCAATTAATCATGGCCTTTACGGGCCCGCCTTAAACCCGGCATTTGAAATGGACAAGATGCTCCTGCCTGGTGGCGATTATAATCGAGCGCTCTACTCTGGCGCGCCCGGCCCCCGCCTGACGGGACCTACGCGTGTCATGGTACAAGTATGGCACGCGGCTAACGCAGCTATGGGGTGGAAGGACCGTTTGACCCGGGCATCACCGTTGTACGCGTCTGAGAGATTGGGCTCCCTGTGGACCTCGAAGGGCTTCGAGAAGTGGGACACGATCGGCATCAGTAAAGTGGGGGACCTCTGGACGAGAGGGGGATTTAAAACATTCGAGACGCTGCAGACGGAGTTTCAGCTGCAGGGCAGTGAACACTTTCGGTACTTGCAGGTCCGTCACGCGCTGGGCTCAGTCTTCCCAGACGTCGCCTCCATCCCGGAGTCTTCCCCCCTGGAGGATAGAGTGCTGGATGGCCACGTTCCGGACAGCACGATCTCCCTTATTTACAAAAAATTGATTAATGACCGCTCGGGCCTGCTGACTGGCCTCCGCGAGGCTTGGGTTGCCGACGGGCTGGAGTTGGACGACGAAGACTGGATTTCCGCGGTGGCCTCTCCGAAGGAGGTGGCCATACCGGCTCGCCTTCGCTTCGTCCAGCTTAAGATACTCCACCGGGTTTACATGACGGGGCCAAGGCTTCTGCGTATGAGCTATGCTGAGGATGGGTTGTGTAAGCGTGGGTGTGGTGCTTTGGCGACTTTTTTGCATATTTTGTGGGACTGCCCGAAGGTGGAGCGATTCTGGCGTGGTGTGCATGAGGTCCTGCGAGTGGTTACGCATGTCGCGCTGCTGCCTGAAGCGAGGAGATGCCTGCTGAATGTGTGGGAACCAACTGACTACTCGGTTCCGCAGACGCGATGGGTGACTCTGGGATATATGATAGCTAAGCGTGACATTGCTCAACTGTGGGGATCCCAGAGGCCCCCGGCGGTGTCGGCCTGGAAAGAACACATGGATTGGTGCATGTTCCGAGAAAAGGTGGTGTATGTGGCGAGGGGTAAGCCTGGGGCATGGGTGAAGGTATGGGGCCCCTGGAACGCCTACCGCGGGGGTATCTGCGCGCCACCATTGCTGCCTGCGGCCTCACCAGCCCCGTCCCCTTAGTTGACTCCTTTCCTAGCCCCGAGCACGGAATTCCCCCAGTCCTCGATTTGTTCCCCTTCCCCTCTTTAGACTCCTGTGGATGGCTGGGGTCCCCCATTCGGGGAGCACGTGCTGTTACTGTCGATTGCAGGTTGCCTTGCGGGTGTGGTTTTTGTGTTGTTTGTGTAAAATGAAACCGTATTGTGGGGTCAGAGTGATGTGGCCCACGACGCTGATGCCTCCTGATTTTGCTCCTCTGCAACGCCAAGTGTTTTTGTATGTATGTCATATGCTCCTGTCATTCTAGCGGCCGGCCGGAAGGTTGTAGGCCCATACCTGTATATTCTTGAGATTGCAATAAACGGTTTCAAAAAAAAAAAAAAAAAGAAAATGCGCTAGTATTTCAGAAACAAGTCCTCCAAAATACTGGCTAAACACTAACAACCCAAAATTCAGGATAGATATTCTTTTTTATGTCGGCTTATTGTTGAGTGGACTATTCTCATTCCCTCAAAATTCGAAAAATTGTATGTTATGTGGGCATCTTGAATTGACACGTATCTGTAGCATTAGAAACATTTCAAACAGAATTACATTGCACCGTTAAAAGGATGTAGCTCCCCCAGTAATAAGGAATTCAATTTAGTAAGAGGTCGGCCTTACGTAAGCAACAGAGATTTATTAGAAATAATGTTTCATGACCTCAGTCCGTAGTGAAGAGGTCAACTCAGCACTGGCTGCCAACTGTCTGTCCGGGGAGGTGTTTCCTGAAGAGTGCGCTGGACTTTGGCGCACCATTCCCTGATGTTGTTTACAGAAGGCCATAGCGTCAGTCTCATTCCCAGAAAAACGGTGTTTGCCATCCACTAATGCTCTCAATTTCGCTGAATAAAGCATAGCATGCTGGAGACCCAGGGTTCGCAGCTGTCGTTTAGCATCGTGAAATTTCCGTAGGGCCTCCTGCACTACAATGGTATGATCCGGGTAAAAGGAGAGCACAGTCCCTTGGTACTGCACTGGTGTTTTCTCCTGGGCCAGACGTAGAACCGTGTTCCTGTTCCTGTAATTAAGCAGGCACGCTATAATGGAGCGTGGAGGGCTTCAAGGCGGATGTCGTGCGCCCAGAGATCGATGCACCCACTCCACCACAAAATTACGGGAGAAGTGTTCGGCTCCAAACAACTCTGTTAGCATTTTTTCAAGGAAAGGTTCCGGACGCCCCATATTTGTGGATTCCGCCAGACCCATGATACGGATATTGTTTCTGCGGGATCTGGCTTCAAGGTCCTCATTCTTCAACGCCACTGTTTTTAACACTCGCTCAACCTGTTCAAGTCTGAATGTCATATCCGTGGTCCGGTCTTCTTGAGCTGAAATTCATTGCTCGGCCTCGTTAAGTCTGGTGTTATGCCCATCCAGTCTTTCTCCCATCTGTATCCAGCTGGGAGGAGAGGGTGTCGAGTTGTGCATCAATGCCATGGAAACCGGCACAGAGTTCCGCCATGATAGCTGCAGCCCCGTCCATGGATTGTGGAGGGTTCGCCTGCTCCGGGGCCTCGTCCCGCTCAGAGTCATGGTCAGGCCGATCCAAGGTGTCAATCTTCTCCAATGGGATCTTGCGTTGTTTTGGGTCTCCCAAGCCCATACTTGCGGATGACAAACGCGAGTGTCGCCGCCGAAGAAGGGCCCACACCAGGATCGAAATGGGCGATAGAGCAGGCCAGACCCCCCAGTACGGGGAGTAGTTATTTCCCCCCAGTTCTCACCCACCAATGACTGCAATGGCGCAGCAAACAGAGCTGGGCCTTGTATCAGGTATTTTCCAGCCAGATTGTGCCGCGATATAGTAATTAGCGCAGCACGGCAGCTCCAAAGTGGTAATCATCGGGCCCCCTCCTTAGTGAACTTGAGTACTACTAATGTCCGCGGTGCGGAGAGAGTCAACACGGTCCGCCACCCTGCGGCCAGGCACCGCCAAGTATCAGCAGGCGCTGGTGTGCAGCAATGGCGGCGGCTCGGTCCCACTCACCCACGTCAGCTCACCCAAGGGTTGCGGGATCAGGAAGGGCACGGGAGGGTGGGGGGCCAGAGACTCACCGCGTGCCTTGCCCATGAGGTGCCAGTGCCGATGGGTGCTCCAGCGTGACGCAGCCAGTGGGTACCGCAGGTGAGAGGGGCACTCGCTCTTGTTGCAACTGCGGCCACCTGCACAGGATAGCAGGTAGGCCACCCCGGTAGCAGCCCTTCGCAGTCACTGCCACTGTCCTGTGATGGTGAGAAGGAGGGAGGGGAGGGCAGTAAGCGAGCGGGGAGCCACGGGGAGCCGGCAGAGTTCCTTTGTGGTTATCCAGCACAGAGATGAAATGGGCCTAGCATTCCACCCCGTCTCACCTCGGATAACTGGCAGCGGCTGTGGCGGGGGTAGCAGTGGGCCAGTCTTCACGTATATGTTGGTGCCCCCCACAGCAATCGATTCCAAGCCTGCATAGAGGGGCAGTGGAGCCCAGCGGAGTTTCGCAACTCTGGCCTCAGGCTCACCCGAGGACCCTGTCTCCACGGGGCCTCCGAGGCAGGCTGGGCCTCCACTGCGCACCTCCCGTATCGCTTGGTGTCAGGGCTCAATGAAGCTCCCTCGTCACTTCTCTGGCCGCACACGGAGTCTGGGCACTGTCCGACAGGTCTACGTGGTATGGGCCTCAGGAGCCGGACCTTCAACGCCGAGCGGCCATCGCGGTCGTCGGCTAGGCCCTGCCCCCCATGTCATCTAATTAATAATAAGAAAGGTCACAATTAAAAAGCTTCATAAAGTTACCTAAAAATCAATATATAAGGGCTCAAAGCTGCAAAGATGCTTCTTCATTCTGTCGTGTAGTTCCTATAAACCTATATAGTATCTGCACGTTTAGACAACATAGACTGTGGGATTGGTGTCCAGACTGATTCCAGACACCCCCACTGGGTATGTTCACATGTATACCTAGCTAGCTCACAGTGCCACTGTAAACTCCTCTTACCAAGGGGAGAATAGTTCCTGGCAACTATTGAAAATGACAAACCTTACCATTAGGGATCGTGGAAACAGTGCAGTACTTTTTGCTCAGTCACTCGTGCTCACTTTGTCTCAGAAAGAAACACAGAATAAATGGTGGGGACGTTTTCAATAAGCATTTATTGAACCGGTGTCATTCTAGTGTAAAACAGGTGTGCTGAAACAGCCATAATACAGAAACAGATATAAATGATTATAAGCACTGATAGGGTAAATGGATGGTATATTCCTACCATAGTGCTAAATCAAGGAATACAGGCAGGTATAAAAATACACGACAAACATAATGCGTACTCTTACGATGCAATCTAACTAGATGTACCTCTGTGTACCTAGCATTTATGTAGGTGTAGAGCCAAGAATTCCCCTAGGCTGAAGACAACCCCTTTAACGGAAGTGAGAGACTGTGGTAACCCGGCTTGGTCTTGAAGAGGGATGTCAGGCCACTGCGAGCTGGAGTGTCTGTGTGCAGGAACCTCAGAGTCTCGCATCAGTGTGTCAGCATGGGAGTCTTTCTCCTCTGCCTGCCTTGGCCAAGATATGGCGCATTTATATCCAAAAGGTATCCTCAGGGGACTCTACCTTGCTGTGTTATGTCGGCCGAGGATGATGGAAGGGATGACCCTTATACATAGTTATTATGCAGAAGATGGTAATCCTGCTGTGATTCTGAGAATCTTCATGCATAATTAATGAGGCTAGTTTTCAGAGAAACCACACAACATTTTATGCAGCGCTTAAATAGGTAAAAGGTCAATACCAAAACCTGTTAGGTAGTGTAATGGTACGGTAAATGAAGATAAAGGGTTAGGAGACTACTCAGGCCTACATTGGGGTACCCTATGAAACATAACAATTCTTCCTGCAAAGGTCCAAGAAAATGATAAATTACCAATAAAGTGCGCCCATTATACAAAATTCACCAATTCCTGGTAAAAACAAATATCAGCAAATACATTTTGAACCTAAAGCACTGCAATTGCATAAACTTTTGTCAAAGACCCTGGATTTCACAATTAACAGAATCTAATGAAATGATCTAGTCGCCCTCCAAGCAACATACATATATAAAGAGATTTGTTTAAAGATGAATTCAGAGTCTGTGCCAATGCATAAAATCAAGGCATTATTACAGTTTTTTATACCATGAGAAGTAAAAAGCAGACAGAGGCAGTCTCTTACAATCTTCAGGGGAAAGGTGCAAAACAAAATAAAATGCATACAGATTCTACTCTCCCCTTACACTTGTATCTGCAGATGGATGAGTGACTTCCTCCTTTTTTCCAGGTACTAGTATACATTTTCACCCTTTCCTGAACAATATTGCCGCTTTACCTGGTCATCCTTTCTGGTTCAAACCAGCATTAGGTGTAGCCAATAGATATCAAGGTAGTAGCCACATGATTGTACCAGGGTAATTTTACTAGCTTGACTTGCAACCAGAATTCCAGCATAATACCCAAATGAATTCTCAAATCGGGTTTTGTCATAGTATTACCCAATACTGGAGGGGGCTAAGGGGCACATGCATCAAGGTAGGCTTTTGCGATTCCTTAATTGCGATTATTAAGGAATCGCAATCATGGAATCGCAAAAGCCTATGCATGTAGGAATCGCAAAAAAATAGCGATTCCTACACATTCCTTAATTGTGACTCGCAAGCAATGGCTTCCCATTCATTCCTATAGGCCTACATGCCCATAGGAATGAATGGGAATTGCATGCGCAATTTGCGAGTACCTAATAGATACTTGCAAATTGCGCATGCAATTTCAAAGGTGCAAGAGTACCAAAAGGACACCATGTTGCACCCCTGAAATATGCATGTGTGCAGATGTTGCGCACACACATGCCCTAAGGGCATGTGTATGTGCAACATGGAACTTTGAAAAATGCACTTTAATGCATTTTTTCAAAGTTTTTGCAAGTTACCATCAAGTTCAAATTGACGTAAAAACCAATTATCTGCCCTTGACAACCCCTTGGCCTTTATATATAACCACAGCTCTGCCCCATAAAGCCCTGCCACAAGGACTTGCGCTCGATATGCTTCAAGGGCAGGGCCAATCAATCTGTGGCTCTGGCTTTTGGCAAAGGTGAGGACATTTTGGCTCAGCATGGCCTGACATTTGAATAAGTGGGCCGTCCAAATCAGCTTTGAGTCAAACATCACTCGAAGGTAGTCATAGTGTTCTACACGATCTAAGGGAATGCCATATATTTTCAAGGAACTCTTCATCGTAAGTCTGCTTTTAAAGATCATGTTGTTTTGTTGTTGTTGTTGTGGTAATCTGTAACAACTTTGTGTTGCAATGACATTTGAATGTCTTTAGGAGTTTATGTATGCCCAATTTAGTATGTGACAGGTGCACATGCTGAGGCCAGAACGCAACTCTGCCTGACCCTAAAGTTGATATCGAAGCTGTCTCATACTTCTCCTCTCAGGCCATATCTGAGCGTAGATTATTTATTGTTATATAGGAGTTTAATCACCAGTACCAGTTATTCTGGGCAGCCCAGGGTTGATACTCTCTGCCAAAGCAGCTCACAGTTTATGGTGTCACAGGCCATTTTCAGATCGATAAACGTCAGATATTATTTTGACTTTTTAATACTGCTATATTTCAGAATGATATAAAATAGCCATATTGCGTCCTCAATTGTTTCTTGGTCTCTTCCTAAACATGCCTGTGATAGGTTGATGAGTCCATTATTACACTTCCAATTATCTAGACGAGTGTGTAAAACTTTGCATTAATTTGCCCTACTGCATTGAGCAGAGAGATTGGTTGATAATTGGAAGGATCGTTTTGTGGGTCTTTCTTTTGAATATGAACAATTATGGTGGTTTTCCACAATGCCATTACCATCTCCTGGAGTCAGATTGCATTGAAGACAGAGTTAAAATGGGTACCCAAGTAGCTAGATCAGATATAAATGTGTCCGCTGGTATCCATTGGGGTACCCTTGTTTTGTTTCCAGCTGAGGATTGCTACACACCCTTTGTCTTCGGAGAATTCCTTACCAAGTGAAAAGCTTACTGGTAAATCAATTAGAGGAGGACTTCGATTCTCGTCCAAGCTATGCTTTTTATCTGCCTTGAATCCACTCCAAGCCGTACTTCACTGAGTGATAGACTTTTCATGGCTGACAGAACTGTACAATGAGGAAAAGTACTTAAACCAGGAGGCAAGCAAAATAGTGGGTTGTATGGTTTTTGGCATGCCTTGTGATCCTCATCTTACTAGTTCCCACAAGCGCGTAGTGTTCTTACTTCTCAGTACTTCCATAAGTGCCTGCAAGGTCTTTATGTGTACCTGACTTTTTGGTAAGTTAACAAGATTCCGGTACTTCTGATTAAGTGTTTTTAGACGGGTTTTCTCATCCAAAGTTATGAAAAAAAAAATCAGTTCCATATTTTGCTGAGGTTTGAGTCTCAACCAAGACCAATGAAAGCTCTATTAGACTTGACACCAGGTTTAGAGCTCCTATTTGGTGTTAGATGTAATGCCCCTTTCCTTAGTTCTTGACAATAAGTGCTGTTGTAATTGGCCCTTGATGGAACCCTTAGACGGGCTTTTAGCAGGTCATGGTCACTCTCAATTCTTTTTTCATTTTCAAGATCATTGAGAAACTGTCATATTTTCAGGTTAAATAATATGTAATCTTTCAAGCTTAAATGCCCCCTGATCAGAACGTGTAATGAGCGGGAGAATCCAAGGCCATAGAGCCATTTAAAGGGCTTAATTAATTTTTAAACATGAAGAACATTAACATGGCATCTCTCCTTGAACTGCAGATCTGCAATGTTGGAGGATAAGTGTGACTGTGAATAACAGAATTATGTAAAACATCTAAGTTGACCAATGTGATGTCAGGTTTGGTATTAAAGTCCCCATATACCAAAATGTATGCTGCCTTGCCCATAGACGATTGAAGTACGACGGTGACAAAGGTTTGTCAGAGGGTGCCAACCTGTTTGCTAGTACAATGAGCTGCCTATAAAATTCTAACTGTAGCCCCGGCAAAAAGTAAACATTCATTATGATTAGCTCACATAGATTGCTAGAAATTAGTAGCAGTTGAATATTATTGCTAATTTGGGAAAATTCATGATTAACTGTGCCCAATCAAGTAGATATCCAAATAGTTAATCCACCTCTCAGTCTCCCTTTTGTTGCCTTTATGGCTTTCAAAGTATATATACAAGAGCTATCCAAAATAATGTCATCTATAGCCCAGGTTTCCTGAATTTGACAAATGCTACTCAGTCCTTATGATCTATTTTTTGTTTTAAGCCTGCAACATTTCAACTAAGTACATTTATCTTACTCTTTGGGCTTGGGCTAATGGGTAGCTCCTGTGGATAGTGTACTACATAAGTTGCCAATCTTGCAAAAATTCGAACTGTAGTACTTAACCATCTTCTTCATATGGTCTCAGATAATATATGGTTCCTACTGCAGCGCATAGAGTTTAAGGCACTGTGCCTAGTACACAAGGCAGTGTTTGGTGGAGGAGCCAAGGGGGTCAAAAAGCTCTTTATTCCATATTCTCCGGGTCGAGTACTCAGGTCCTCCTCGCAAGGCCTCCTTAAGTTACACCGTGTGAGGAAGGCTAGATGGGGCGGTAGATCCTTTTCATTTCATGCTGTCACCCTCTGGAATAAGCTTCCTGGTCCTCTGAGACTTACACATAATCATCAAATTTTCAGGAAACAGTTAAAAACTCGGTTGTTTGATGTGACCAGGTGGTAAGATGGGTGCTCCTCTCTACGTTCCAGCGCCAAGACGCTTCGGCATTTGTTCGCGCTTTACAAGTGGCTATCCTATCCTATCCTATCCTATCCTACTGGTAAGGCTTTAGGCATCACCCAGGCTCTGAGTGTTCAAGTTTGCTATAGATGGCTGCACATTGATTCTCAATTTGCAAGACCCAGTCTTAAAATCATGACTAGAGGGACCCAAGGTAGATATCAAAACAGAGGACTTGGGGTATTCTTCATGCTTATGGCTTGTTCGCTGGGCATGCACAATTTCAAATACCGTTGGATATGGTTCAGGTAGACTCTCACACACCAATATGCCCCAATTGGCTAGTGTGACACTGTTGCTAAGGATCTTATTGGCTGTATGCTTATTTGCCCGCCATGTAATCGTAGTTTCCCCCTTTTCCATAGGGTTTGGTGCAATAAATTCAACTTTGGAGAGGAAACATTTTCTAGTCCTTGTAAGGGAAGTAAGATTCTCAATAGATGACATAAATTCGAGATGTTGTGTTGTCCCTGTGACTGTTAAGTTGGTGGGAATATCACAATTGTGTGTTATTTTCCAGACATGGTTCTGGGTATCTCTGTGGCCTCTAGTGCATTAGCTAAAAGATCCGTTGAAATCTTCTCACCCCTGCCCTAATTGCATATTCCTGGTACTGTCACTCGTGGTCTGGAACAGACTACACTTGCGAATGCCATGGAAGCACCTCACAACTCATTGGTTCATGTGTGTGTGATGTGCAGGTTATGGAATCTTCACTATCACCAGAGTACGGAAATCGTGGTTCCAGAAACTTCAGGACAGCTTTGTTCAAGAATCGAAAGGGAGCCTCCATTTGTCCAGAGGCATCTAGTTTTTGGTGGTGCTTTTGAAACTTCGCACCATGAAGGAAACACTGGTACCGGGCCAGATTGTCATGTCCTTTAGGTTAGTCCCATTATGTACATACCGATTACATACATTGTGTCCCATCCACACAACATAACAGTCTTACACAGGTGACCTTTTGCCTAGTAATTTACGTCTGTCTCTCCGACTTCAGGTTCCTGGTACCATATCTTAATCCCTGTACCTGATGTACATAAACTTGGCTCAAGGCACTGTAAATTTACTCTGTACATGGGTCACCACTTTTTTTATCCATGGGCAACAGCCAGCTGTGCATGATCATATTTGTTTAGAAAAGTATTAGCAGGGGATTAGCGAATGTTTTCAAAACATATTGATTTTAGAAAAACCCCAGAGTGACCATTTTAGTGTAAAAGACCCTCACCCCCCCCCCCCCGCCTTAGACAGAGACAGGAAAATTCCTTCGGAGCTGGACCGAGACTCTGCAGGCTGATCCTTCGACAGGCAGAGACCTGCCATCCCTTGCGGGGTGCCATCCTCGACGCAGAGATGGGGTCCTTCATTCAGAACCATCAGGTGAGGCGTTAGTACTTCCCAGGGGAATTCTTGGCTCCATTAGGTTCCATTAGAACATATCCTAGCACTTACACATACATGCTTCACCTACAACTCTAGGCTATGCACGGTTAGACAGACTATGCATCATAGCAGTACGCCAATGCTATTGTTTTATATAATATGCTTTTATTCATCTTATTAGCACTATGGTAGAAATGTATTTAATTTCTACAATATTGGTACTAGCGATTACATTTGTCTGCTCCTGTCTTTTGATTGTTACAGCTAACATGTTTCATACTAGACTGACGCTTGACCAATAAATAATCATCGAACTTGTTTCAATTGTCAGTCTATGTATTCTGAGAAAAAAAGCACGAGTGACTGAGCGAAAGATACTGTATTGTTTCCATGATACCAGAGGAATCAGGGTTGTCATGTTTAGTGGTTGCCAGAAACTACATACACCATTGTAGAATACAGGGGGTAGTAGTGGCACCGTAGCTCTAGCTGACTCATCCTATGGGGGTGTCCAGAGTCTGTCTGCACACCAAGCCCTCCATTTAGGTCATCCAAAACACGCAGGTCCTGGGGGGTCCTAGGAACTACACGACAAGATGACCGAGAATGGGGACCTTTTGATTTGGTCATTGGAACCTGTCACTATTGACTTTGAATGGGGGACCTGGGTGTCTGCTTTTTAAGTACTTGGCCTGGGAGCTGCCCTGCCCCCTTGTCAGACAATCCTCCCCATTGGGTGTGGACACCCAGCCCCACCCTGCATGATCAGCAGCTGAGGGGATCTTAGCTCCCGCAGTCGCCCATAATGGTAAACTTTAGTGAGGATACCCAATCAGCAGAATACAGACAGCAGCCCTAAATCCCTGATGCATACAAAGGTTTGTATTCCCAATGTTGTCTCAGTGGTCCTTCTTTTTGGGTCAGTTAATATTGTTACCCCGCCAAGCCAAGGCTGTTGCTCCGGTCCCTGTGGGGCTGAGTTCCCTGTCTGAGGTTGCTGTTGCCACATGTTTATCTAACTACCTGACTCCTGTTGCAGTGGTGCAGTGGCTAACTGACCTTCCTGGGAGTGTAAGGTGCATTCGGGTTTCCCTGGGCTTGGTGTTGTGGATGAAGGTTTTGTGGTGGCTGGCCCTGGCTCATCGACCTCTGTTTGTGGTATGCTTTTAACTGGCATCTGTCTGCCAAGTGGCCCATCCTGTGGCATTAGTAACGTTCTCTAGGGTATGGTTGCAGCCAACCTTCCTAGCCTCTGCCGCTACAGCTAGGTTGAATCCCTCTGGGGTTTTGAGGTGGAATTCCCTTTAAGACTGGTGTATTTGAATGCTCACGGCCAACGCAGCCCAGTCTAGGGCGATCTTTTTCAATTTGTGTTGGACCAATTTACCAGTGTCTCTCTGGGCTTGCTCCTGTTTTTCTCTAGCCTTCTCTTGCTTCTTTTTGCGGTAGTTGAATATAAAAGCTTGTATTTCTTGCCGGGATTTGGTGTCTAACCCAACCATGCTTTCCAGTACGCTGTGTACATCTGTGGGCATCACCGTTTTGAGGATATTGTAAAAAAATGTGCCCTGTGAGCCTGTATTGGCCCACAGCTGTCCTAGCTCTTTGTCCCCATTGTTCCCTCATCCAATCCAAAAAACGGGATATAGTCTCACTGGCTTAATGGTCCTAATTGAGGTGGCATAATGAGCAAAAGAACTATGGATTAAACTCAGATCTCTTGACTGGGGGTGAGTCATTGAAAAACTCTTGATTTGTTTGCTTCTTTGAAGATGGCCCACAGTTCTAATAATGCCTCTCTCCTGTCTTTCTTTTTACTTGTGTATTTGGTTTTTATGCATGTTTTGATGTGTTTAATTTTGTGTCAAATGTACCCTCTTTTGGCCAGGGAAATGTGTGTGCCTTCATGTGTGCCTGCCATTCTTGGCAAACCTTATTACGTTTTATTAGTCTTTGTGAGGAACCTGATTTGCCTGTGCATTAATAGTGACACCACGATAAATTTTGGTAGTTTTAGAGGGCAGAGTACATTTTAGCTAGTTTGGTGTTAGGGGATATTGGGCTTATCTACTCATGGGAATAAAATACACTGGAGGTTACTGCTTGTACTATGTTACTAAGACCTCAGTGTTATCTACAGATTATTCAACAATTCTACATAAATATTTCATAACAATGCATATGAAGGGTTGCAGAATAGAAAAAGTCAATAGAAACAGTATCTGAATGATACTGACTTTTTACATTAGATACAATTTGAGAAAAATAGCAGCACACTCATGAAATATTAGGTCATCAACAAGAACACAATTCTTAGGTCAAAACACAGTTTGCAGTAAATAAAAGCACTGCAACATTGCATACATCCTACATCAATCTCAACAAAAACTGACAGAGACAAAATGATGACTTTGACAAAAATTCCTTAATCCGCTCCTAGTGCATGCTGTCCTGTGACCAGGGCAAGCTCTGCGTGGTACATGGGACTAAGTGAGCCTGGTAGCCTGTCAATATCGGTTCCGGAACAAAGAATATTATTATAGTTTGCTGAAAAAGGGAATAACTTGAGAACCACAGGCCCCTCTTGGCCAAACACAAGTTACACCTAATCGCCTAGATCCAAATATTGTTGTCCATAAATGTCCAAGTCGCACCCTGAATCAAACCCAGGGGCCAAGCGTACCAAATGTATGACACCCAGCAGTCCAAGTGACCAACACCTCTCACTTACCACTGGTGTTAAGAAAACAGGGACACTAGGAAAACCCCTTCGGGCAAAAAAATAAGATTGAGGTGCCAACTCTGCCCGATTAGGATAGCCTTACCACAAACATAACATCCTGGGAGCCATAAAGGGCTACATAAATAAATAAATATTCACCTTTCCTAGCATGCTGACTATCGAAAAAAGGTGACTTACAAGGGAGTGCCTCCAAGGCACCTTATGGCTACTCAGTTAGGACATATAAAATAGGTAATATGGCAGATATCTGTCAGTGGCAGGGACCTGAGCATCTTGCTCCCTAGTTTGCCATATGCCAAAAGATTTACTAATGTTCTGACCTCCACCCCACAGATTCAGCAGACCTTCCAATCAATTGCGGTGGCTGCTCACCTTCTTTGTTGCGCAAAAGAGAATTCATCCGGGCAGGGTCCCCTTCCTTTGGCTGCAGTCAGGTTCAAGGTTCCAATCAGCTCCTATCTGGTTTGCCAAAATGTTGCTTGAACATCAAATACCATGGAAAAAGAGACAAGAGGCATTTGCAAAATAGGAACAGTTTGTTTAATCAAATAGTACAGCCAGGAAAACAGTTATAGGCATGTGGTTTGAGGACTCTCTCAACTTACAATTGATCAGTCATGGATTTAATACAATTTGTTGAATGCAATAAAACAGTTCTGGCAATCATTTTTTGGTAAGGAATGCAAGCTGTTGTCTTTGGAGCCATAAATGAATGTTTTGATGAGGAATTCAGGTGGGCCTCGAACTGGTGTGGACACAATGTGGCCAGTTCCCTGGACCACTGTGGTGTTGCTGTGCCTATCCGTGGGATAGATCTGGGATTTCCTGTTTGCGCATTTGTCTGCCGGCTATGTCCACCCCACCTGTTGTCCGTCAATCATTGACTTCAATCCTGGGTGCAGGAAGACAATTTGGTGTGAAGCATCAAATGGAGAGAACAGGAATGAGCTATATTTATGAATATATGGTGTATTCCGGCTCTCTTCCCTGGAGCACACAGTGCAGTCTAGCGTCAATGTAGGCACCCTTGCTCAATGGTGCAAGGGTGCCTGTGTTACAGGCAGGATTGTTTTTGGGCACAAAGGGACACCTACTTCAACAAAACCAATCGTCACATGAATTTTCCTCTTTCTATGTGTCCTACACAAAGCAGTACCTGTAGAAAGAGGAAATAATGCGTCAAAGTAAACATATTTCTCCTTGTTACACCTCTGTTGGGAAAGCTTAGCATTTTGATGCAATCCCAGGTTAACTAGTCTTAGTAAACCTGGGGATGCACCTAAAACCATGGTGGATGCAGTGGAACACCTATGCTCCACCCATGGAACATCTTCTCAATGCTGAATTACAAAGGCCGTGACTTACTCTAGATTTAGTAAGCCACACTGAGCTGCAGAAGGTGGATTGAGTGGCTTAGTAAATATTACTGAAGCTCTCGTGTTACCTTTCACTGCCTTGAATGATTCAATGGCAATACAAAGGCTTCGTAAATTTGAGTGTAACTTCTACTGACAGGCTGGAACTCACAGAGCAATCCTGACACTCCAGAAAGTACTCCTATTGAGCCTAACAAGGAGAAAATTAAAAAAACATTGATTTTCTGAACAGGGGTAATCTGTTGCACCTGTTCAAAGCACTCCCCAATCTGAGATTTATATTATCAAATGAAATGGAAAAAGTAGGCCTTTCCATGAAGCGGAAGAGGGGTCATTAAGAATAACCATTAGTAAACTGACACTAACAATAGATAGCTGACCTGATATTCTCAAACAGAGAAGAATTTCTCAAAGAGGGCATAAGCACAGAACACCCAGATGTGCAGCAATATCTCACTCCTTTGCTCACCTGTGATATCCCACAACAACTTCAGTTAGACCACAGGCCAGTATCTCTAGTCTGCAAAATGGACCTCAAACTAATTCATGCCCTATTCATCTTTACTAGTCTACTACAACATTGGATCACAGAGGACTTGTGCCCTACCAAACGTCTAAAGCACAAATCACAGGCTAGAGGCAAAACCACTGATGAACTGTGATCCTCAGCATCTCAACTCTTTGCCAGAATGCTATTAAATTTTGTTCCTGGAATGTTGCAGGACTCCAGAGGTTGACAAACAGTGGCACACCACCAGAACTCATTGTGAATCATGACACCTTGTTCTGCCAGGAAACCTGGTGCATTTCCCTAGAAACCCTTGACGGATTCACCAAACTCATACCTCTGCAGTAACATCAGGTAAAGCAGGTCGTCCAGCAAATGGCCTGGCAACCTACATATCCAGAGCTCTGGACCGGGACTCCATTGACGCTGTGGTAAACCAGCCCTTCTTGCAAACAATCTTGCTCTCCCCAGGCAAACATGAGCCATGGTCAGTCCCATTATTAATACTCAATCTCTACATCAACCCAGCAACAAAATTAAATAAACAAACACCATAAAAGATCTTAGAAGTTCTCTGTAAACTAAATGTCCTGCAAGAAAGCTCAAATGAAATAACAGTAAGAACACATCGAGTTGTGGACTCCTTCTTCCTGGCCTCCTGCAAACTAAACGTCTAGGTGCCTGAGGAATAAAAGGAGTTAGGATCAACTACAATTCAACAATTACATTGTAACCCATTTGGTCATGCAGTAAAGCTCGGAGTCAATTGATGGGATTACATGAAGATTTATTACAAATTCAAAGCCAAGCTGATATAAATCAGTTGCGGAAACATAGTATAAAAATACACAATGTCCACAGGGTAATCAAATCAACAGATAAAATTGATCCTCAATAAAGGAAAGCAAATGAGAAATTGGTAACTGTGATGCACAAAATAAAGAATGTAATCTGTTGCCTAGATTGAAAGTTTTAATCCTCTTGCATATACTTGAGGTTATCTAAGGCAGCCTACTAAACCCTATTCTAGCTGGGAATCAGGGAAATCCTGTTCTATCAGGGAAGCAGAGAAAGGTGTCAGCATAGCAGAACTTCTGTAGAAGTTATCAACTGTAAAATATATTGTATAGCATAAAGCCACACAAGAGATGTCGCAAAGAGGTTTGTACATCATAGAGTCTAATGGGGAATCTGAACAAAGCCAAAGTGCAATGCCCAATTATACCTAAAAACAGAATCTTCGAGAATCGTATGTCAACTCTCTCGTTAAATTTCATCTTCAAAAGTCAAAACTTGGCAGCTACATCCAAGATTTCTTTCCTTTAGTCCACACAGTAAAAAGTCCTTGAATTCCTCTCGTATTCATATCCTGCATGGACAGTAGTCCTCCCTTTTGCTTGTTAGATCTTCTTATCCATGCCAAGAGATACTCCTTCAAATCTTGCTATCTCTTTCTCACAATATGCCTTTCGTTAAACCATGTCATTATTTAACTGCATCTACAGAGGAGAGAAAAACATTGCATACAGAGCAAGCATTCATGTTAAAATTAATCATTGTGAAATCCAAAAGGTTAATGTCTTTGGTAATTTTTAATACGGCACCATTTCAATACACATTTAAATGCATGGTTACAGATCCATTTATAGTTACCATATAGATATAAAGCACTATTCAAACATATACATTTCCAGTAATAAAATACATGGAGAGTATGATTTAAATGATTGTACTGCTATATAAGAATTAACAATATTAATCAAACCACACAAATGTAGAAATATGTGAGAACTGTATACTCCTTACCACTGTAAGAAAACATTAATATACTGCCATATAAATGTTGAGATTACACAGTAGATGCAATTTCTGTAACTGCTCAAGTGCACTACATCACGTTAATATGGTTACACCGAACAGTTACATAGGGCCATAGAGAACCATATATGTGGCCTAATGAAACACGCCAGAGTGGAGCCAAAATTATGCTTCTCCAACAGCGCAACACAGGATTCGTTATTTGGAATCCCAGACTGCACTTTTCCAAAACTGAAAGCGGGCTGTTTATGAGAAGGTCATGCAGTACAGCACGGCAAGTTACCCTGCTCCTCTGCTACACTGCGTGAAAGGGAAAGGGCACTTGCGCTGGCGCGCTTTTGGCAGCCTAGCGCCAATGCAGGCCCCCTCCCACCATGGTAAAAGGGTGTCTGCGTTGCATGCAGGATTGCTTTTGTGCTGGAATGGACACACTCTTGCACAAAAAAATCATGAGAGACATTCCTCTTCCAATGTGTACTGCAAAATGCAGCACACATACTAAGAGGAAGTATCAAGGAAAAATAAAGATATTTTTCCTCATTACGCCTCACCTGACAAGGTATAACTTTTTGGGGCATTCCCAAGTCTACTAGTTCTGGTAAATCTAGGAATACATTAAAAAAAACATGGGAGCATTGCCATCCCAGGGCAGAGTAAGGCAATGCAGCAATTTGACCGGCGTTGCCTTACTCTAGATTTATGAAGCCACTCAGGGCTATGCAAAGTGGCCTTGTGTGGCTTTAAAAATCACATGTGAAGTTTGTGTCACTCCTGCACCGTGTTGCGCTGTGCAAGAGTGACGCAAATCGAGCTCATAAAAAGGCCCCAAAGTTTTCAGATGAAGTAAGACACTTTCCAAAACCAGCTCCTCTCTTTTGAGGAACAATTCTTCAACTGGAGATTCCAGGAAGGCAAAAACGCTAATTTCACTAGAACATCCAAAGGTAGTTAAAATATCTTGGATTACACTTTCGCTGACTTATTATTTAGATAAACCAGCAATTTTAAAATAATGGAATTCTTTGAAAGGAAACATTTAGCCCAAAATGTGTTGCTGTCTACTGACTTCTGCCAGTACACCAAACAGAGGACGAACTTTGGGGAATTCACTAAGGTGCAACGCCTAAAAATGATAAGATAGGATAAGAGCAACATAACAACATTGGCAGCTTGGAACCAAACTGCAGTAGCTGTTCAATGGTCCCATAACAAGAATCAAACCCATGTAATAGGCAGACAGACCCCAAGAGATGGAAGAGATGACGCCTCGACATGCAGTGTCATCGCGGCTCACCTAATTGCCTTAAACACTTTAAATAACCAAAAGTCTGCCTACAAGGCAGCAAACAATCAGAATTTGATTCTCCCCTTCTTTATGACAAAATAGTGAGAAGTCAAAACCTCAGGAGTACAGACTAATAATGTGCACTTTAGCACTTTCAAAGCATTTCGAACTTGCAGAAACGCTTATAATAAAGAATTGTGGGAGGTAAAACGTGCCCAGGACAAAGAATGGTTAATATTATCTGACATCTGCAAAAAGAAAAGATCCCAGAAAATGTTGGACCAACATTAATTCTATGAAACGAACAACATCAAATAAATTAGGTAACAGCAAAAACATGGGAATCGATGTTATTTCGTTTTACCCCCTTCATCCCCTCCATCCCGGAAAACCAACGATATTTATCTGCCACTGGCCTGAAAGAGGATATTGAGGCTTCACCAGCAACACCACAAATGATATGTACTCATACAGTATCACCTCTTGATTAATTACGATGAATCAAACGCCCCACATATTGGAAACAGATTCTGCAGACCAAGACCCAATCAGGTTAGAAGAAGGGCATTTGGTTGAACAGCAGTGACTCCGACTTTCAGAGACAAAAAACAATATCAAAACGTCAAAAGTTGGCTCATAACAGGCCCCTCGATAGAGCCTCACCTCAATGTAATTCAAGCCAAGGTAACGGCCTCACTGCGCTATGGTTGTAAAGTGTTCATTGATGAGACAGCTGGATATTATGCAATGAAATCTGTTTCGACGGCTGTGTACTTTACCAGCTTTCTCTGCTACGAGCAAATACGGATGGAATTCATGTAAACAAACCAGCCCATTTTCCAGGCAAGATATTTAATGTGTTTCTGGCAAAACTGTTAGAGGGATTTACATGGTTCCTTGAGATTTTGCTTATGGGAAAAGCTAAGGGTTAGCAATCTGCTAAAAAAACTCTCAGGATGAGCCCTATAAAAATCAATCATTATAACCAATGGGGTAACCCAAACTAGTCTTTGGACCTGGGTGTCGATTGGTACAAAAAACAGTGGTCCTGGACCAATTATTCAAGAAAATGTTTGATTAAGAACAATAATCATTTCAACCTATTCAGAGCTTACAACAGTCAGCTCACAAATGTATATAAATCGTCAGATTTATCAAGAGAACATGATGTGCAGGACAACACTTTGTTGTATTACAATATATTTATTTGCTAAGTAAAAGACAAGGTTTCACAATCCTTAGAGGGTCATGGAGAAAAAGAGAAGCGAAAATTGTTCAAGGGAACGTGTAGAAAGGGGTGCTCAAATGTTAGGAGAAGTCAAGAGGACTTAGAGTTTTCCAAACAGAAGATAAGGGGCATATATTTACAAAACTGTACATTTTGTAATACAACATAGTGTTGTCCTGCACATCATGTTCTCTTGATAAATCCAATGATTCATATACGTTTGTGAGCTGACTATTGTAAGCTCTGGATAGGTTGAAATGATTATTGTTCTTAATCAAGCATTTTCTTGAATAATTGGTCCAGGACCACTGTTTTTTTGTTACTATAAAATTCAATGGCATGTCTGCAGATGGAGGTGGCAGGGAGTTGTTGGTGCTTTATCATGCCCTGAATTTAAAGGACTAGCAAAAAATATAACAGCACCCCCTTCTTCTCCACTGAGAATTCATTCTGTTGCACTTGAAAGGACGTCAACATATTAATAGCTCGCACTTTTCGTTTCAAATCAACTATAACGTGGCCTGTTTAGAGGCTATGGCAGAGACCTATGAATTGTGTGTAGAGTGTTATTGAGCCTATAAGGTTGTGAAACAGGAATTTGCTTTTAAGTGATGAAAAAGGCAAAAACACAAATATTATGCATTTAGGGTTGAATTGGTTTGAAGCTAAGAGAAAAAAACTGAAACTCAAGCTTTGCCAACATAAGTGCCAGTAATGCTTACAAATCTATCAACTAAATGAGTGCTTCTGAATGAGGCAATTAAAAAAAAAGTATGAACAAGCATTACCAAAGCCAATAAGCCCAGCTGTTTTTGATGAAGCAATGACATTCACAATTACATTGACTCAACACACATTTGCCACCAACATCCCTATGCAACAGCCAACAGCTGGCTTCCTCTTCCAGGAACTCAGCAGCTGTGTTGATGAAAATGATGCAGGGTCCAGCAAAAAAAAGTGTGTTGCATATATGGAGGTCATTTTAAATGGGGTTTGATTGGAAGCCTCACATCTGCAGGCAGTCACCAAAGGCCCATTCTTTCGCCATGGTGGATAGTTAGACTTGCTAGGGGAGTCAGGTCAAAGGTGTTGTGCTGCCCCTGCCATCTCCCTGTGGTGATGTAGTAATGCTCCCTGCCTTAAGCAAGACATGAGGCATGAGTCAGGCTGAGATGCTACATTCCTGCTGCTGAGACAACCATCTCTCTATAATGCCACATTTAATGGAGTGAGGCCCACAGCAGTCGGTAGTCCACCTCATGTGTGCCTCCCTTTCCTAAGAAAATGACTACCGTCATTTCACTGGGATATATAGGACTGATAGTGGTGGCAGTAAAGAGATTAATGTGTATGACAAGCCTTTTTCTCTGTTACCTTGTAGAGTAAACAATGAATTTAGAATGTGTTAGTGTAAATGTAATGGCTGCAACCATGCTTTGTTGTTCATGCTAATAAGGCCCAAAGGAAGTGCCTATCCATGATGTCTAGATTCTCTCTGTCACATAATGGACCTTGGGATGATAAAAAAAGATTAGCTTGCTCATCCAAAAAGTTTACATTCATTCTTAAATTTGAGGGTTGCTTCCACCGCTTTGTCATGGTTACAGGCTCAGACACCTGTGTACTCCCTTTGTGTAACTGCATCATGTGACCCTCATTGAAAGACATGCGTACAACCCTATGAATGTGTTCCTTGCCTTTGCTTGAGGAGCTTGTTCAGATACAGTTTGTTGGAGATTGCCTGGTTCACCAAATCTGTGATTCAAGGTTAATCATTTTTCTTTTATTAATAAACCATTCAGACTTTGATTGGTGTACTAGCAGATTTTCTTTAACATCTGCATGGGAAAGCAGCCTTCCGGCCTCCCCATATTTTTAAATTGTTCTGTCAATCAACGTTAACTGGGCTCTTCACCCATCCATGAGGTTCCTGGAGCTGCATGTGCATCCACAACAGATGTGTAAATGTTGTATTTGTACGTGTTGCTTGTATGTGAGGAGCAAACATTGAATGTGGCTGTAGCTACGCTGGGCTCCATTTCGTATCCAGCATTTTTTGGTGGCACCCATTATAGAGGCTTGGAGGTAGAGCTCATAAAGTCTGTATTCTAGAGGGCTTCTGCTAGAACATTCTGGGGATATCTTTTAGTGGGTCCGACAGTTGAGTGCTGTTGATATTATGAAAGAAGGGAAGTTCTCTCTGCCCCTTAATGGTCTATTTTTCTTTGGGAGAGGCTACCCCACACAAGTTAACACGTACTTAAGTGGGGCAGCCCAACTTGTTTTTGTGCTCTTCTTTTGGGTTGCTTATGCGAGGAGGCTCCCAGCTTTCCCACCGCCTTCCTCCTCAAACTTATAACATACACCATTGTTGGAAGAGTCAGCATGGAATGCACAAAAGTGCAGAAGTTCCCAGAATAGGTTACAGAACTAAACTGCTGCCATACACGACTGTCTGCAATTTGAATATAAAGATGAAACATAGCACCAAGTCAGTGTGCCAAAATTGCCTGACCAAATCCTGGGATCCCACAACCATGCACTTGGGAGATTTATTACAGATTCAGTATTCAGGTGCTGACCAACAACTCCTCTTCTCAGGTTTGGGCCAAGTACCCTGGGATAAAGTCAACTAGCATGACTGAAGGGACTGGTTGAATCCTACTTCTGGTGAAAAAGCAGATAAACTACTCAGGAGGGACTCTTGCCATGTACTTCCATATAGAAAAAACTGCTCAGAACATGCTGAGGTTGTTAGGAGCCTTCACTAGTGGAAGCAATGGCAGTACTGAGATTTAGAGCACAACCCACATCAAGAGACAAGGAGTGAGTCCCAGAGGCATCATGTGTGTCCTTTGTATAAGCAGCATTGACACCCATGGCTGAGGGTGTCTCAAGATCTCTCCAGAAGCAAATTCCCCTTCCATGATCTAGCACCAAGAAAAAACAGAGCACTAAGACAAATATAACAGTCAACGTAGTCGGTTTTTAAAAAAACTTAAAGTGGTGAGAGAAGCCCATGAATGTCTGGAGGAATGTCACTGCTGCTAGGCACCTCGTTGTTTGTGAGGAGGTTTGAGTTTTAGCCCAAGCAGCAAGTTTCTCATGACCACAAGATATGTAAGCAATGCACACCTGTGACCAACTTATACTTGGGCTGCTGTGCCTTACCTAACGTTTCAAGCAATGCACAAGTCTGAAGCACAAAATTCCATCTGCTAAACAGAGGTCAGAATCTCAGCATCCCTCCTTGATGTGCCATATAGGACACTCTCCACTGGAGCGGTTCCACCTCGTTCCACATCCACTAACAAAGACACACAAAGGCAATGCCTGTAGAAGGATCTTCAATGACTCTACTACCAGAACCTGAAAAGGGTACTGTGACATTGCTTCCTGAAGTGAGGGAAGAGTGGTGACCAAGCAAATATTTTCTTCTGACCAGACATGACCAAAGCAACTGGCACTAGTCAATCAAGGCACATTGAGATTTCCCTGAACCAAGGGCCAATACCACTTACCAAAGAAGTCTTCCCCAAGTATTCCAAGATATCTATTTTCTATCTACCATATACTTATGTGCTTTCTTCTTTTCCCAGATCCTTTACCCTTTGAAATATTTGTTCTCTTTAATTTTTTCATAGGTTTGATTAGTTAACATTTATATTTTGGTATACCGTATGTGATGCTTAAGACTCATTGAAACACAGATACATTATCGCATACATGCCACATTACAATTTGTTGGCTTGCACATATTAGTGGCTGCTTATTGTGATTCATGTCTCTGTGTTGAATTGGATAGAATTTGCTATTACGGCATTTGCCATTCATTATAGCCCAGTATGATACGGAATTCCCTCAATACGATGGTTGCAATTGCCGATTCGGTAAACTGACATCTAGATTTTTGGAACTTGCAGAAATGCTTATAATAAAGAATTGTGGGAGGTAAAGCGTGCCCAAGAGGACAAAGAATGGTTAATCTTATCTGACATCTGCAAAAAGAAAAGATCCCAGAAAATGTTGGACCAACAATAATACTATGAAATGAACAACATCAAATAAATTAGGTTAAAGAAGAGTATATTGCAATCTAGAGGACGAAGGTAGCGAAAAGTGAGACTGAAGATCTGAAAAAGTAAGGGGTTGGTTATTAGATACAAGTTGGGATATCCAACTTAAACCTATAGAATGCCAAGATTTCCAATAAATAGAGCGGTTACGAATCCGTAAAGATTTATTATGCCAAATAGATTGTTGGTGAAGGGAGTTACTAGAAGGATGTGATGAAGATAGTCTAGGGACCAAGGGGCATATGTATCACACCCTTTTCCCATTCGCAAACGGGCCGAATCTCAGAATCGGCCCGTTTGCGAACGGGAAAAGGCCTTTTGGGATGTATCACCCCAAAAGGACATCGCAAATTAGAGAATTGTAAAATTTGCGATTCTCTATTTTGCGATTGCTTTTAAGGAATCGCAAATTGCGATTCCTTAAATGCAATGTATGAAGCCTAGAAAAATTGCAATTTGGCCGTAAGAAATCGCAAATTACCACCAACTTCAAGCTGGTGTTAATTTGCGATTTCATTGAAAAATGCACTTTTTGGCATTTTTCAAAGTGCCATGTGACGCACAGACATGCCCTTAGGGCATGTATGTGCGCCACATGTGCATACATACATATTTCAGGGGTGCAACAGGGTGTCCTTTTGACACCCTAGCACCCTTGAAATTGCATTCTCATTTTGTGATTCTCAAATTGCGAATCGCAAAATGAGAATGTCTTCCCATTCATTCCTATGGGCCTCCTAGCCCATAGGAATGAATGGGAAGGTTTTCCTTAATTGCGATTAGCAATTTGCTAATCGCAATTAAGGAATGCCAAGGAATCGCAAAACATTTGCGAATTTTTTATTCCCTAAAAATCGCTATTTGAGAATTGCAAAAACGAAACTTGATACATATGCCCCCAAATTTTTACGGGAATGGGAGCACAAAAAAGCAGTGTTGGCAGTAAAAGTTAAGATTCCCTGAAAATCGAAAGGAGCAATAAAAAAGTTTTCTATTTTTAACCAAATTGGAGGATGTAAAGAAAGATCTGTAGACAACCATCGGGCAGCTTGTTTTAATGAAAAAGCGGAGTGATAAATCTTAAGATCAAGAAACCTGAGGCCTCCATTAGGTCTGTCTTTCTTCAAAGAGGACAGGGCTACACAAGAACGTTTACCTTTCTATAATAATTTTACTAAAATAGAATTAATTTTCTTTAAGTAATACTCAGGAATATGAATAGGAATCATGGAAATATCATATAATAGAGGAGAGAGCATCATCTTAATTGAGTCTAAACGACCCCATCAAGATAGAAAGAGGGGATTCCAAAGCATAATGGTATCGTTTAATTTTTTAAATAATATAATCAAAGTTTAACTTTAATGTTTCAGATAATAAAGGAGCGAACCATCGGCCTAGATATTTGATTTTTAGTGGTTGCCATGAGAACACGGAATGTTCAAAAACATGTTTTTGACTTAAAACATTCAAAGGCAAAATTTTGCATTTATCAGAATTAAAGCAATACCCAGAGATTCTAGAGAAGAAGGACACCTGTTGAAGAAAAGGGGTAAGAGAAGATTCAGGATTAGAACAACATAAATGAATGTCATCAGCATAAACTGACATTTTAAACTGGTGAGGACCAAAGTGAAATCCAGTAAAACGAACATCCTGTCTAATGTTAGTTAAAAAGGGTTCCAAAGCTATAACAAATAATAAGGGAGATAAGGGGCAAACCTAACGTACTCCTCTATATAATGGAAAATAATCAGAAGTGATAAGGTTGACAAATATTGAAGCTTGGGGACATGAGTATAATAGAGAGATTGAAGCGATTAATTTAGAAGGAAAACCAGCCCATTGTAAGACGTGAAATATAAAATCCCAACCAATTCTGTTGAATGCTTTCTCAGCATCTAAGGAAATCACAGCAAAGGGATGATCCAAGGAGGAGGCTTTGCTTAAAACATTAAAAAGAGCTCGCGAGTTGTTAGACGCAAGTCTCCCCTTAACATAACCTGATTGTTCTGGGCCAATACGATCGGGTAGGATTGGATCCATACAAAGTGCTAACATTTTTGCAAAGATCTTATAATCTGTATTGACCAGAGAAATAGGTCTATAGTTCTTATAAAGAGTGTGATCTTTATCCTCTTTAGGAATTAAGCAAATCAGTGCTTCTTGAAACGAACCTCGAAAAGAGCCATTATCGAGAAAAAATTGAAATATTAGTAAGAGATTTGGTAAAAGAATTTTTGCGAAAGTATTATAAAATTCAATGGTAAAGCCATCTAGGCCAGGGGCGTTCCCACGACGCAAAACCAAAACAGTATGGGAAATGTCTGCTAAAGAAAAATCAGCTTCAAAAGGCCCGAAGTCGATATGACTCGATAGGGTAGACGGAATAGATTGAAAATAGGAAAGAAGATCGGATTGATTTGGCATGGCATCAGGAGTATATAAATCTTTATAAAAAGATACAAATTAATATAGTTTTGGCCCCCATAGTATCGAGAGCTACTTTTCAATAAATAATTTGAGGCAGCGTCAGTAGATAGTCTATCAAAGGTAAGGTTAGCATCAATAAGACTTTTCAAAGAGGACTCACTATTTGAATGGTAAAAAATATATTCTAATTGCTTGATTTTATGAAGTAGTTGGGAAGTTTGTGCTTCTATGGATTTTTTCTTTTGCGAAACAACATTTATAATAAAACCTCTGGCAGTAGCCTTAAAGGAATCCCACACCATAACAAAAGGAGAATCTGAGGTATTGTTGATAGTAAATAACTTGAAGGAAAAGGAGTTGAATTTTTGACAAAAAATAGGCTCAAGGAGTAGGGGATTATTAAAATGCCATCTTCCTGAATGAGGAGAAAAAGGGATAAGATTGATTTCAACGAGTACAGGAGCGTGATCTGATATTAAAATAGAACCAATTTCACATTGAGTGGCATGTTGGGCCAGGGACTTATTTAGGAAAAGGTAATCAATACAGGACTGTGAATGATATGAGGCCAAATAAAAACTGTATTCTCTAAGGTCAGGATGACAAAGTCTCCAAATGTCCACCAATGCTTTGTGACGTATAGTGGATGTAAATTCTGAATGCATTTTAGAGGAAAGAAACTTAACTTTAGAATGTCCATCCAAAATGGGGTCAAAAGCTTGATTACAATCACCACCAAATAAAATATAGTCATCATCATACAAAAGTAATTTATCTGATACATTAGTCCAAAAAACCTGATTAACCACCAAAGGGGCATATACATTAAAAATTGTTAAAGGAATCTTATCTATTAGGAGTTTAACAATAACCCAATGACCTTCAGCATCATTTTCTTGATGAACAATGGAAACATGTAATTTTTTGTGACATAAAATCAAAACTCCGTTTTTTTACCCATAGCAGGAGAATTAAACACATGTCCCACCCAGCATCTCTTCAGTTTTGAAGCTTCATCTTCATTAATGTGAGATTCTTGGAGTAAGGCAATATCAGTATTTAACTTAGCTAGGTGAGATAGCACCCATTGCCTTTTGATAGGATTATTTAAACCTTTAATATTCCAAGTTATAACCCGGAATGAAACCTAATGAGAGAAGTATGAACAGGCATTATGCTTACAAGGACAAGAATTGAAGATTGATTGAGAAATATACAGGAAAAGAAGGCAAAAAAGATAGAGCAAAGATTATAGAAAAGAGAACAGTGGAGATGAAAAAGATAAAGATAAATAGAGAAAAACAAAAGAGTAATATGGAAACAAAGTAAGCAGAGACAGAAGGAGAAACAAGAAGATAGAGAACAAAGAGACAGTACAAGTCATGTAAAAGATGACTGAAAAACATACCTGCAAATACAAAACAAAAGGGGAATGACTACACCAGAAGACAATGACAACAGCAACGGAGCTCCACCGAACACCCGATGAACTACAATCAAGACTGCAACGTAACAGGACTATCAATAGGGAGCGAATTGTAGAAAAAAGACACCTGTATGTAAAAGAAGAAGAAAGAAAAAATTATAAAAGAAAAGTAATAATCTTGGGAAGAGAGATATGAGGAGAAAAAATATAGAACAAAAACACAAAAGTAGTACAAAAATAGAAGCAGAAACAACAATCAATGTGCGACCAGGAGGAAAATATAACTACATAACATGAGGCAAATAACAGTTAAGAGGGTTTTGAAGTGTCCATAACAACAGTTCCATGATGACGAAGAAATTCTTGAAGCACCACGAGATCTTCAAAAATTGTGGTCTTGTCTTGGTAGGTAACCTTGAATAGACAGGGATGACGAAGCCCAAATCTGGCGTTTATAGCACGTAGTTGAGGACGTAAATCAAGGAACTTCTTCTGACCATCTGCTGTAACTTTAGCCACATTTTGAGAAAGAAAGAGGCAATGACCTTCCCAAAAAAATTGTTTTTTAGACTTGACAGCAGACAGAACTTGTAGAAGATCCATGTATTGGGAAAAAGCATAATAACACAACGAGGCTTCACAGAGATTTTAGGACCAAATTTATGAGCCCTGTGAATGTTGAGAGAGGTGGTAGCAGGTAAGTCCAAGAACTTAGGCAAAAAGGACTGCAAGAAGGCAGTAGGGTTGAAGCCTTCGATATTTTCAGGGAAACCGTAAAGTCTAAGGTTATTCCTGCGATTTCGATTTTCCAAATCCTCTTCCTGTTTCTTAAGTAGAGATATATCTGACTCTAAGGAAGTAATACAGGAGGAAGAAGCTTGGAGGGATTCAGTTGTTTGTTCCAGAATGAGCACTCTTGAGTCTAATGAAGACAATTTATCATGTAGGAATTGTAGAGTTTTAGTGGTTTCCTCCATGAAAGGTTTCAGGGCACGGATTTCTTCCAAAATTATATCCATAGAGGCTGAGGAAGAATTCACTGTAGTAGGAGGGTTTTTTTTTGGTCGTTTGGTAGAAATTGCTGGTAATTTGCTTGGGAGTTGTGTTTTTGGAATAGTGCCTGAAGGATGGTCAGATTTCTGAGAGAGTAGGTCTTCCATTTAATTAAAGTTGGAGTTAGAGTCTGAGTCCGAACACATGGCAGTTCTGGTGAAAGCAGAAAGCTTAAGATTCCTTATTTACCCCATAAAATATGAAGGAGTTTAGTAGAGAAGCAACCAACCTCTTAAAAACTGAATTGTAAAGTCTTAAGATCAGTAGGAGAGTCAAATAATACACCTCTTCCGTGGTTTATAAAATATAGAAGGTCACTCAACAAAATAGCCAAGACACTGCAAAGCCAAGAAAAGCGACAAGATTTGACTAAGTATTCACCTCAGGTGAAGCACAAATGGTGGTTGATAACTGAGAATCCACATTTATCACATGACAGCAGAAATGAGTGAAAGCAGAAGCGTTTTGGTGCATAAAAAGAGTAATTTGCTGTGCACAGAGATTGAACAGCCAACACAGTCTGAAGAGACAGAAGCAGACACAGGAGAAGACTTCAGAAAACACTGTGGGCGCAATGGTGAAAAAATCAAAATGGCGGACATGTAACAAACAAGCCAATTTGCGCCTTCAAAAATAGCCAAAGAGCAAGAAAAATGGCATTTCAGGTATAAAGAGGTTCAGCACATCCAGAAATGAGGATTTCCGACGTCC
This sequence comes from Triturus cristatus, assembly GCF_964204655.1. NCBI lineage: Eukaryota > Metazoa > Chordata > Amphibia > Caudata > Salamandridae > Triturus > Triturus cristatus. Next base: position 756,997,489 of record NC_140581.1, read on the forward strand.
AGTTGAGGAGAAAACAGAGGTAAACACAATGGGCGCAGTAAGAAAGAAATCAAAATGGCGGCCATTAACAGAACAAGCCGATTTGCGCTGTTAAGGATAGCCAAAAAGCAGGAAAAATGGCATTGAAGGAACGTAGAGGCTCACCACATCATGTAGTGAAGGTTTCCGGCGTTTATAGAACAAAACAAGAGGCAAATCCTTCCCGAACAGAATCATTTCGGGCCGGTGTTGCGGAGGTCCTGAGCTACGCGGCCATCTTGATTGGCACGTAAGCCACGCCCGCTTAGCTGTTTTTTGACAAGTTGAATTATGTCTGTTTCTGGGGAATGCTATACAGCATTACCAATTGAGTATGGGTGAATTCCTTCTCTGTAACCATTATATTTTGAAGCTGATTTCCCATATTATCGTTTCTTTTGGACTCTTTGACTTGATGGTGAATTTTTAATAACAGCATCTCGACACCTTACTTACTTGCAGACTGACCATGTGAATGAGCCCATTACTGTTTGCAGATTATCAACTTTTGCAACTTACACTGCCAAACTTATTCGTTTGTATTGTACCACATTTTGGACTCATCATTTTTCCAGTAATCTTTGTGTAGTGGGTGTTTATTTAAAATATTTTGCTTAATTGTTCTCTTCCTCCTTTTTTTCCCCAAATGTGGGGCACAGCTTAACCATATGTATATTATCTTTTTTCCTAAGAACATATGCTTGCAATCATTTGACCAGTATTTTTACTAGAGCTAGCTCGCTTTTTCATGTGAAATCATTTATACCATTGACAGGTGCGCCAATGGGGTGAATTGATCCCATTGCTCTGAAAATCAGACATTTAAATTTATTTTTGGTGCATGCATTTATACTAGCTTCTGTGGATACTACATCACATTGTCCGTTTAACTGTTCGGAGTGAGTATTTTAAGTTGCTTGGCATTTTGGTTATTTATCATGATTGGGCACTCTCTCAATTTCTTGACCATTTTTAATAATCTCTCATGAGAAAGTTCCATTAAGTGACTAGTCAATGGCTAACATAGATGATAGGATCCCTGTTACTTATTTTATGTTCACTGATGCCTGGATATATATTCTGTTACCAAGGACTGTTGTTCTGCTGAGTTGTATCTATATACATCTTTGAATGAAGGACGGGCTCATGGACACACATCACAATTGATAACATTTTCTCTTTTTGATAAGTATTCTATATAAAAAGTCTGTTGCACTTCTCCTTCTGTGCCCTTCTCTTCTTATTTTCTCTACCTCTCTCTCTTTTCTTTTTCTCACCTTGAAGCTATTAATGTAGGTCTTGTCACATGTAGATAGGGCCTCAAAATGCTACAGAGAAACTTGTCACTATTTTTGGACAATTAGGTTACTGGTGACAAAAATAAGGGCTAATAAACCAAGCGAATATGGCGTTTTTCTATCCCCATGTTTTATTTAGAATGAGTGTTTTTAATATATCACCTTTTTTATGTACGTTTTCTATGTTTATTTATGTTAATACTTTTTAATAAGTTAATGTTGTAGAGTGTATTTTGTATGGTATATATTTGGTCTAATTTTGCTTTGCCATTCCCTCTTTTGTGCCTTCAGTGTTTATCTTAACATGTAAATTAGTTGGTTTGTGATGCAATGTGAGTATATTCATGTATAAACAAGGGTTATTTAAGTCTGTCACCTTAGCTTTGTTTTATGTATTTTAATCCAAATTTGTTTTTGGTCATTTATGTTGTATATGTCACATATATCTGTATTTATGCTTGTCTGTATGTATCGCTTTTACAGCCCTAAAGAAGTCCAGTGTGTTGGACGAAATGTGTTGGCTTTTATTTGCTATATAAAACATTTTTATAAGACTATTGGCTCAACACAAGAATAAATAGAAGAATTGCACACATCTTGGAAGTTTTGTGTCGGACTAATTACTTAAAACTGTCATTTGGTGCTCCTTTTTTATATCTGATTTATTTTCATATTTGTACACTGTTTAGTTCCAGGCTAGCCAGTTTGTCTACTTAAGATACGAGTTACTAGCATACAATGGAGCATTCACTTGGCAAATAAGTCTGATCTTAAAGTGCCAATGCTTCTAAACATAAGCATGTAGGAGTGTGCATGTGTATTTGGATGTGATTGCACTTTCAGGACAGACCTATTGGCATTCAAAGAAAGGAAGATTAAGTGTACTAAAATCAGATGTAAAAAAATCCATTTGGCTTTTCAAAAATAGAATAATGCTTCAAAAGTCAACATGGTGTCCAAATGCATCAAGTTTATTTTCTGTTACAGAACAAGTGTTTGGAAAATTTGCATTTGAGGATCAGCATCTCCAGAGAAATTAATTTGTATGAAAAAGCAAAAGCTAGTGAATTAGATCTGCATATCTCTGCAGGATAAGAACCTTAACAATGGGGAAAAAACACTATGATTAGATGTCTTATAGTAGCTTTTTAAGAGCTCTATGGTTTGGTAAATTTAACACTTTGCAATCATCAGCCTCAGGGAGGAGCTGTGTAATTTCTGGAAAGCTTCATCACTTTCATGAATTCCATTAACACAGATGTAGGGTTTTTGGGGGTCCATATGGTAGCAGGGGAGCACAGATGCCAGTGGAGAACAGAATAACAATGTATGATATCGGGCTTTAGATTGCACTTTTCATACCCTTGCAAGGTCTAACGTACTAATACACATCTAAACACAATTACAGCCATATACATGCCACTGGTAACCAGTCACAGCTATGTACACTGCCATGGATAAATGCAACTAAAATCCTTTTGGAACATTAAATATACAAAATCAAAGGGTATTGAGTCAATATCCAGTTCTAAAAGTGCTTTCTAAGGTGACGGTTACCCAACCACACACCATTGATGTACTATAAATAATAAAAAAATATATAAGACGCCCCTCTTCAAATCCAGAAAGCAATTAAAGTCTTTAGAGAAACTTTTATTGGTTTCACTCTGATTGCAATTGAATTTGCATAGATAATTAGTTAGTACAATAAATTAATACAATGTGTTCTTTTTAACACAAATACTACTCCATTAGTAACAATGGTTCCATTGTTTGTAATATATTCATACTCAAAGATAAATTAAAGCAAACCTGAATCAGACCAGATTTTAATTAAAAAAGGTTTGATGCAGCCATCACGTGCTTCCCAACACCTGTCGCTTTTTTAAGGATGTAAGAATCAAAAAAAAATAAGGATACTTGATAATCAAACATTATCCTTCATAAAATATCTCTTCCAAATATTCAAACAAATTCTTTATTCTAATTTTAATCTCTAGTGATAACATATCAACTTTAATTGACTCATATTCACATGTTTCTAAATATATATACCCAAGGAGTTTACCTGAGCACTGTTATATACAGTTCATTCAACATAAATGTTTATAAGTATAATCTAAAAGTAATATTTCGATGGAAATAAAGAACCTACAAGAAGACAGCATATGTAGGTTCATCCCCAGTGTACTGTAAGTAAAACAGTTCTCTATTCCCTCATGAAACAAATTTCACTCCTGACTCTATATCTTCAAACCAATTGTGTTGCCGCAAGCATTACAAATCTTCCTAATGCACCAAAAGTAAATTGCCAATTTCACCTAAGTAGTCTCAGTCTTTAATTATTAACTTGTGGCAAAATCGTATATCAAAAAGTAGAGAAAGAAGAATAAGGATGGACCTTTAACTCCTAATGAAATAGTAGGAAAATAAATTGGTTTAATTTATTGGTTATTATTCTACTGAATCTCACTCATTTATGATTATCACATACAATTGAAATGCGTAATACCAGAGGGATAGAACAAAACACTGAAAAAGCAAGAGGTTTCATATGATACCCAATAGAAGCACATCAATTACCATGACTTCATAACCACTTAAAATATATAAACCTATCTTGCTAGTGAACAATCGAACATGACACAAAATAACCGTAATAAGATTCTCTCTCCCTGAATAGAAACGTCCAATTCACATATAATAACATCTTGAGGTATTCCATCAATTGTAAATATTTAAAGGGATAAACAAAACAATTTTAGATTATATGTTTCCATGTATCCTATTATCAAGATGTAATTCAACATTAAATTAAATTCAATTAAGTTAATAAACACCATATGTTGGGGTTTGTATGAATGATTACATATACCATACAATATCAACAAGATCAAATTAATTGTATTGAGAAACCCAAATAGCTAAACTCATATCACGTTATATATGAAATTACCACAACTTGCTATTAATTCCCCATGCTCAATTCCATTGATCATGAGTGCACATCTTTACATCAAAGTAATTAAGCTTCTTCGTCTATCAGAGAGAACCCAATTTCAATGAATTATCATACCATTAATCTGAAAAGTTAAAAAAGCACACACTTAAAAACAAAATGACTACTAATTTACAAACATAAAGTTTGCTCAATTGCATTCCTTGCTACTTACTTTTGCATTTCCAACATCATTTGGTCCATCCAGATCAAGTAAATATTCAAAAAGGACCTCCCATGATCATTTTTAAACTATAAAATTTATCAAAAGTTCTAAATTAAGTTTACATAGAATCAAAATTACTCAAATGGTCAAAGCTTACAAAGAATCTTTATCGCTAGGAAGGTATCTCAACACCCATGATAGGGTCTGTAACACATAAACACACATGCAACAGACTTTAACTATTATGATCATCTTAAACGAAATTGCCAAAGTAAAAATGTCACATTTGTCAAGTCAAAATGACCCACAAGCAACACACACCTACTGACAGAGTTGATAGCAGGAAATGAGAATCAAGATCAAACCATATTGACTTCAGAAAGCTGTTTAAATACTGCTAGCGTAATTCAAAAAGTTCTGTTTGCCCAGAAGCAAACTAGACCATTAACCATATCCTCCATTTTGAGTGTAGAATGTTAACTACCCAAATATTTCACTCTATAACACCAAGGATTGCTCCAGAATGTTACAGAATGTTATATCTTATTTAAAGATATTTATTTGAAAACAGTTCCTATTTACCAATCAATTTCCAATACTCAAAACAAGAACACAAAAACATAGAATAAATATACATTACACATAAAAATAAATCTCCATTGGTATTGAACCTATAGACACCATTTATTCTTAAACTGCTTAATGCCAACCAAGTGTGCTAATTGTTCTTTTATGAAGTTGTCACACAGAACACAAAGCCATATTTACTTCAGCAGTTATTATTGCAAAGTATTTCTCTGACCAGGAGCTTCTAAAATCAAAACATTTTACTAATGTATAAAAGTACAATATTGGTAAGATTTGAACAATTAAACATATTCATCTATGAGGGACAGTATCCCATCAAGCTTGTGCCATCTGCCATCTGGAATCCAATAAAATGTGCAATTATTCACACCATGAACACTTCTTAATAGTCTGAAGCCACAAAGTCTAGATTCTTTTTCAGAAATCAATAATAAAATATTTTTCCAAATGTACCTCAAACACTATTATGCCATCTACGATGAGGCTACAAAAACCACCATACCATAAAATGGATTCACCACAAAATTATAAATCACCAACCCATTACATCTTATCCAAGCTCTTGTTTCAAAATCATATTATTTGTCCTTTTCATGCATCTATGATTCAAACCCACCAATCTCAAAAGCATTCAATCCTTTAGACAAATATATATGTGAATGACAATAACAAGTTTGGCTTTATGCCATCTAGAACCTTTCTAAGTGTATAATTATTGTAATGCGAACTCAACTCAATGACCAAAATTCAGAAAAGATCTAAGTTGCATTACCTCTCCCAGTGACACTCAAACAATGTCACCAGCGGGACCTTAAAATTATATCATGTTGTAGACTAGATCAACCATCAAAAAGATGCCCAATGTGGGGCTAGAGCGCACGACTGTGAAACTAAAAGCCTCAATCTGTACCAATAACACGTCCAGCCTTTTCTAGCATATTAAAGCAAGCCTGCAATTTAGATCTTTAACATTTATCTTACAACCACTTATACTCAAAACTCTTATAGAGGACACTTACCCTTATTATAAAACTTTTGAATTAAAATCTTAGAAGATTTCATGAGGTTTGGAGTTCTGAAAAGAAGGGTAAAATTAAACAGAAAGATAACAACAAATCCTAATTATCCCTATATTCCACAAGGTTTTCTGCTTGGAAAAAATTAATGAAATACCATTTACTTATCCCTAATAATCTAAACAAGTATATTGTTCCCTATCTAGATTTCCATACAAAATTGATGCACTGCAACCTGTCTTTCCATTTTGTCTTATGCCTTCTCAATGCATGGATTTTATCACCTCCTCTCCTGTCTTTGAGTATCAGAAGAAGTCTTATATTTTCAATGTCTTTTTTCTCATGAGTTGTCCAAAACTGCAGAGCAGTCAGATAAGAATCATCTTTATTGTTAATTGCTCTGTGATGTTCTATCCACCTTGTGTTCAGTGCTCTTTTGGTGAATCCCACATATATTTTGTTGCAAACACAATAAATTATATATATACACAGCATGTTCCACTTAATGAGTGCATTTATAGTACACATCTCCTCTTTGTTGGGGTCATAGAATTCCATAATTTTGTCCAAAGAATATATTACAACATATGCATGTTCCTCATTTGTGAAAACCTTTTGGTGCCTCAAGTATCCAGTTTTTAACTATTGGTTGGTGCTAATTAATGGTACTTCGCTTCTCCCTACAGAAGTGTCTTTTCTGAATGCAATTTTCCATCTATGTGTGATCAAAGAGTGACGATCTGGATCTAATAGTAAAAGGTGCCAATGTTTATTGAGAATTGTGTTTAATTTGGAACTCTTCATAGAGCAGGTTGTAATAAACCTCAGTGGCTATGCTTTCATATAATGTTTATGTAACTTGTCACAAACTAGTTCCTGTCTATTCACCTTATCCACCGTACCCTTAGCTTCCAATAGTATTTTCTCTGGTTATTCTATTTCTTTGACAGTCATCAGTGTTTTTAATATCTTTTTGATAAACGTCTAATGCACCACGGTTTTTCTTGGTTCTAAGTAACTCACCAAAAGGAATATTGATAATTCGGTGCCATGGGTGACACAATATGGCATACGAAATACTACTAAATGTGGTTCATTTTCTTTGAATTCTATTAGGTAATTTCTCATTACTAACATATAATTCAATATTCAAAAACAATATTGGTGACTGTAATTGTTATGGAGTTATTGATGCTCTAAAGTTTCAGTAACTGTGCCATTCCAAATTAACAAAATATCATATATATATCTTCCCCAAAATGCAATTTCGTTCTGGGTATCATTAAGGTCATCTTTCCAAGCTTATGTTCCTTTGAACTGCCACTTGAACAAGTTTGCATGTGAAGATGTAAATCTAAATCCCATTACAGTTCCCCATTAATGATAATACATTTGATCTTGATATAAGAAATAATTGTTAGTAAAAACAAATTCAGTGAAGGTGTTGCAAACCACGTGTTGACTGCCTCACACTTTGTTCAATTAATATATTGTATGTTATGGTTTTGCTTTAATTTCTCTTAGTGAATGAATATGTTGCAAACTCTGAAGCCATTGTTAGCAATGGAGTAGTATTTATGTAAAGAGTAGTATTTATGTAAAGAAAATACATTGTTCTCATTTATTGGATTCACTGTTAATCTATGTAAAGTAAATTGCTATCAAAGTGAAAGCAATACAAGGTTCTCTAAACACTTTATTTGTATTTTTAATTTTGTAGGGGTGCCTCTTATAAGTTTTTATTGCTTTATTGAACATTTACACATCACTGAAGAACAAAATACAGACATACACATCTTATGATGCTGTGTGTAGTTCTTGCATGTATTCTTTAAAATCCTGTCCATTAAAGGCTGGACGATTATCCTTCTTGAGATGCCCTGGAAATCCATAAGTCATGAAGAAATTCTCTAGCTTGGGTGTGAGTCTTTCAAACACTGATGACTCCAGGATTTTCTCTACAGGGTATGTGGAGCAGTCATCCACAAGGATGAGGAATTGTTGTCTATCTGGTGAGCTGCAGATGTCTGCGCTGGCTTTCACCCAGGGCTCCATGCAGGCATAATAATGTGGGTTGATGTACTTTGTATGTCTGTGGCTTGGCAGAAAAGTCAGGATATGATCAACCTTTCTGTTAGTTTGTACATCTGTGGGGATAACACCCTCTCTCACAGGCAGCCTTTCATTTTGGCAATTCCTTGGTATCCCTGATGGGCTAGCATAACTGCCTGGCTCTGGAAACCTTTGGGATCTCAGTTTTGTCATCTATCAGGGGAGTCACCTCTTCCCTTAGACTCAGTTCATGCCTGACTTTTCTATATTGCCACCAGTGTTTGTTGTGTTTCCTTGTCTTTTGTTGCTTGGCCAAATAAAAACCTCTTTCAGTTGTTTTCTTGCAGTTTCTTTTCTGCCATCTGCATGTATGGATTTGCGCCTGCAGCATGATTGATCTCCTCTAGGGGGAGATCTTTAAGGCAAACTTCCTGGGATTTGAGTGGTACAAAACCATCCATAGGTTCAGTAAAATGCTGGACTTCAACAGTGTTATTCGCTTGGTGCTAAGAGGGGTAATCAGTCGAGTTGTCTAATCCTGGCCTCTACTTGCCTTCAAAACTGTATGCTGAAATTGTAGGACCCAGGTTTCAGTCCTTGGCGGGGCACATCGTAATGTTCCATTAAATGTTATACCACCGGTTTGCGGTCCATCGGAATTGTGAAGTACCTTTAAAACATGTGTTGGTAGAAGTGGTTGCTCATCCATCTCATTGCCAGGACTTTATGTTCTATTTGGGAATACTCTTTTCGGTATCAGTCAGTGGTCTGCTGGCAAATGAGATTGGGTTCCAGTGCTCCTGCTGATGTTGCTGAAAGAATACTGCCCATCCCCCAACAGGACTGGCATTCACAATCAATTCAGTCTTGGCTTGAGTGTCACTGTAGTGCATTGTGGTGTTCTGTAGAATGGTTGTGAGGTTGCAAAGGGCTTGTGACATTGGGTGAGGTTAGTGATGAAACAGCCACAGCAATCGATCATAACCGGTAAGCTCTTGACTCCTGAGGCAGTCATAGATGCTCTCACCACTTCTATGTCAGCTCCCTTTTGGGGGACAATGCTAAGCCCCTCGTCAGAAAATATATAGCCAAAGTACCTGATATTGTTTCTTAGAAACTCTTTTCTTTGAGCAAGGTCCGCACGCTTCCCTGAGATGCTGGAGAGTGTCACAAAGCCAGTGGCTGTGCATAGATAAAGATGTCATCACTCTGATTTATGATTGCCAATGTTCTATTCAGGTTGTTTAGTATTGCATTTTGAAAGACTTTGGTGGCAAATGAAACCCTGAAGCTCAGTCTCCTGTGCCATCTTAGTCCAGTGTGAGTTACAAAGGCAGTGACATAATGGCTGTCTTTGTTCAGCATCAGATGGTGGTAACCTGCTGTCACGTTTAGCTTAGAAAACCACTTATCTACCAGCATGGTATTGTGAGGGTTATATTTCTTTCCCTTCATATCACTGTGCATGGTAGTCTCATGTTGGTATAGATTCTAATGGTCTAAGACTGGTAGTGGTTCATAGTTACGACCATGGGAGAGACCCAAAGTGTGGACTCCATCACTTTATTGATCACTGCCATGTCATGCAATCATTTCAAGTCAGCTCAAGTTTAACTTTCTTTCGGAAGGGAAGCAGGACCCTTCTGTGTCACAGGGCAACTGGCATGCTGGTGTCGTTGATGTGAATTTTGAAGGCTCTCACTTTTAGACACCTCAGCCCTATCAAGGCTTCCTTGAATTCTTCAAGGATTGCCCTGATGTCCTTAATGTTAATACAGCATGAAAATTTAATTAAACCTGGCGTCACTGCTGTGGTGCATACCAGTGCATAGTCTATACCGAAGAATTTGTTCTGCAGGGTCTGAGTTTTGTGTTGCAACAGAAGTGGCGAAAACACTCTTGCCAGCCTTCTGTCTTTGGGGCCCTGATAAAAGATAATTATGAGGAAAATATCTTCATTCTCTTGAATTCTCTATCTGGACAGATCTCCGTAAGGCCTGTGACTTCACCTGGTAAGCTTTTCCATCTTGTCATTATCTTGTGGTTTCAACGTGGAGTTTTTCTGCCTCTTTTCCCTTGACCTCCTCTGCATACTATTGCAAAGTGGATTTGCTGGCCACCTGCGGACAATGTCCTGCCCAGCACTCAGCAGTCAGTTGCAGAATTAGGTTTTCCTCCACAGTATCCACATGGGAATGAGCCACCAGTGTTGATTTTGTCCCTGGCTGGGGTACTCTTGAGTGCAGGTCTGGTTCAGATGGCATATGTGATTTCTGTTTTAATGGATTGGGTTAGTTCTTCCCTTTCTTCCAGTTTCATTTTTGACATGGAGGTTTCCATTGTGGTAGCTTAGGCATCATCTAGTTCATGAAACCTGCCCATAGTGGGGATTTCCTTGAAACATATCCTTGGTTTGTGGAGGATCCATTATTTTGGGCCTGTGTCAACCTTGAATTATTTGACGTCTTTGTTTGCATCATCATCCACACATATACTTGCCAATTCTCTCTGGTGGGTATTAAACTATCAATAGATTATCCTTTCTTTTCTTGGACCTGTCTGAGGGCGAAGCCTTTCTAATCCAGGATAAGCTGATGATTGAATTGTTCTTTTGGCGCTGCCATAGCTGCCATATAATTGTTATCATTTCTAGTGTCTAGTAGGTTTAAAAGAGTTTGTGTATCTCTTCCCTAGCATGGTGGGGCAGAAGTCACCTCTTTACCCTTTTCTCCTCCTGTCTTGTGGCATCAAAGTAACAGACCATCGATAACACCCACTTTGGAGCAGTTTTTTGGGGTGGCTCCTAATTCACTGAAGGGAGTCTACTCCAGACTGCGTTCCCCACATAGATGGGCACTAGGGGTGTGACTCTTGCTTGAGGAGTATTTGGCACTAGCTCTGCACCTAAATATGTGGTCTCCTTCTCCACATGAGATGGTCACCGCTTAGAATGCCATTGCTGGAGGCTGCAAACTTTAATCTCTGGATGTAGGCTCCACAGGATGTGAAGTGAGACAGGTGACGTAGATTCAATTTCCACCTCGTCACAATGTGGTGGAGTTGGATAACAGTGCAAATGTGGAACCTGGACCCCTGACCTACAGTGTGAGTGCTAGATCTCAAGTACACCCAGCTCCCTTTTACTCCCTGAGTGATGTTTGGTCTTATCATCATGTGTGTGATCCCCTCTTACGTTGTGCTGGGTGGCACACTGCAATTTCTTTTTATTTTTTATTTTACAGGGTTTTATATAGAGCGAACTTGACCCAAATCGGGTATCAGAGTGCTGTACATAGCACCAGTTGCATTACATGTGGACACATTCATTTTTGTTAGGCATAGGGAGATTAAGTGATTAGCCCAGAATCACAGGATGTTCAGCTGTCATAGCCGAGACTCAAACCCTGTTCCCCAAATTCGAGGTCGAAGGCCCTAGCCGTTAGGCCAACTCCTGGTTTCATGGGTTTGCAAATTGCGGTGTGTGGTATGTGCTGTTGTGTTTGAGGCTGTAGAGGTGTGTTCCATGGATGCATTCATGGATGTGTGTTAGTTACAAAGTTGGATAGTTGGCTGTATGGCATGACATCCACTGGTCTGTTCATGAGTGTTCAGTTTTCAGATTTCTATTCATGGCTGTGTGGGAGGGTGCTACACAAGTATGTCTCAACCATCATAACACAACAACACATCCCACACACAGCAATTTGCAAACCCATGAAACCCATGCACATAGGAATGCATTCAATATATAATACCGCGTACACATGAAAACTATAAGCACAGTTAAAAATTAGCTTTTTTGTAAACATGAATAAATATTGCCTCCATCAAACAGAGATCACTCAACTTGCATATAGACATAAGTAGGTGAACACATCCACTACTAAGACATGCACACATGGCACCTCCTCATGCCCTCATTCCTTCTCAACCCCGGCACTCTAGAACCAGGAACCTATAAGAATCTAGCAGAGTAAGGCAGCAAGTGGTTCAAGAGTTGAAAGGGGAGGAAAGAGGAGACGGGTGGATGTGGAAGAAACTGGGTGAGGCAGGTGTAGGCAGTAGTGGGATGAGGAGACAACATACGGAGGTATGGCTGTGTATCAGGGTTGCAAGAGACAGGGGAGGCATGGGGTAGAAGAGGCATCTGCAGAAGTGTTTGAGGCAGAGGAGCTTTGAGGCAGACGACGCATGAGCTGAAAATGTTAAATAATGGATGCATGAGACAGTGTAGGGATGCATGGGGCTGATGGTGGGTGAGGCACCAGGGATGGGGCTGAGGCTATGTGAGGGGCAAGGGTGAAAGGATGGATGGGATACAGTGTAGGGATAAATGGTGCAGATGGGGGACAGGGAGGAGAGCTTGAAATTAGAGGGTTACATGAGTTGCAAAGGGTAGAGGATGTATAAGGCTCAGGGTTTATGAGGCATGAGACAGTGGTGGTGTGGCTGATGCATAGGGGAATCTCTAGCCAGAACTATTCCTTCTTCCATGATGCATTCACTAGTCCACTGCTGTCTCTCTGTGCTGTTCTCTGAGGTTTTTCTGATGAGTCTGGGCCCAGCTCAGGCCACAGAGTATCCCAAAGCTGAGTGTCAGCTTCCTCTAACTACGGCAGGAGATAGCTGTGACCTAGATAACTCAATGCAAACCTGATGGAGAGCTGTTAGTGTCATTTGGACTTTAAGAACATAAACTAGGCTGTACCACAGATGAGGTGTTAGAAGTGCAGTAATATGGACAAAAAAGCATAGAAACAGACAAAATGGAGTTCTTGATAAACATCTGTGGATATGCAATCAGGGATACTGTGGTCAGGTTTTGGGGACTGATCTACCACGAGGTGAAAATCCTCATCTAAAGTAACCAGTGCCAACACCAGTCATCCCCTCAACACCAAAGTGTTTTTCCTTCAATGCGTGTCTCTGGCAGTATGCCAGCAAGAATGAACATACACGATCACCACCTTCAGAAGGTGTCTGACGAGCAGCATTACAGAGAGCACACGCTGCCCTGCAGGAAAGATGGCCCATTGTAGGCTGTAAGGGAAATCCTTGAATGTATGGTCATTGCTGATTTATTATTATTATGTTCACATGCCAAACATCTAGCATGAAGGGATTTCCATGACAGTGATTACACTCATGACATCTCATCTGAACAAACAAAAGGGCACCGGCGAAGCACATACTACTTTTTTGTGCATCATAATGCAAGGCTTTGGGTGATAGTATCCTGATATGTCACTGTGTGTGAGTGCACATTTGGAAATGCCAGAAACAGCTGCAAATGCTAAAGATAAAAAAAGCTACTTTCAGTCTAATTAAAAGGTAACGCAACAATGTACCTATCTAAAATGTGCTGTGGGCTAATACAAATTGTAATGGACAGCCTGTGCTTGAAGTGAGATCCCCTGAAACAACTGACGGCTGAAGACAGAAAACGCCGCTTTTATTTAGATTGATATGTATATATGAATGTGGGATTGTTATGCTGGGTGGGTACTGGTGAAAACAGGTCTTGCCAGTCAGCTAAATGGTAAGGATTTGAGATTAAGGAAAAATATCCTACCATCCAATTGTTGCAAACAAGGGGGCATATTATCAAGCACCGCGTTAAAATTATCGCCGCTTTAGCGTCAGAAAACTGCCGCTAAAGCGACGATAATGGGCTTGATAATATGCCGTAGAAAATTCCAATGGAAGCCCATGCTCATGGACTTCTATTGGAATTCCCAAGGGCATATTATCAAGCCCATTATCGCCACTTTAGCGGCAGGTTTCTGCCGCTAAAGCAGCGATAATTTTAAAGCTGTTTCTTGATAATATGCCCCAAGGTACTTCATACTAATACATCAGTTATAATCGCAGGAACAATGGAGGAAGAGAAAAGACATGGGGGCCACTGCTCTGCAATCATGAGAGAAAGAGATAGCGAAACAATATGACACTGGTATAAATAAAATATACACACAGAGTACTTGCTTACCTTTCACTCGCTGCAAAGGTGCCAGGACTAAGATATGGAGCCGGGTCTGCATAGGAGAGGATTCAGGACTGCCATAATGGAGAGCAGGCAGCACGCTGATATTATGGTGCAGTGCAGCTGCAGCAGGATGGCCCAGACTGACACCACAGAGTTGCTGCCAAGATGGAGACAGGCAGAACACTAACAATACTTGGGAGTAGAGCAACACATAGAGTGTATGAATGAGGATCCCGGGTAGTCAAAAGATAATGTGCATCACAAATGAATGTCAAAAGGAGCAGAGAACTGAAGAAGAAACACATTTTAAAATAGTAGGGACGAGAAAGCCAAGTGATGACCTGTTTAAAAGCGGAGAGAGTGGGAGATTTTGCCAGGCACTTTCCTAATATCTGTGTGAGTCTTAAATGTGAGTCTTAAATAGTTGCATAAACAGATAGCCCCATTTGTACTGACTTGAACTCAAAAGTGAATTCTTGCATCACTAACCTAGCTTCCATATTCTCACTCTCTATACTTCCCATGCCTCACCTCTTCGTACCTTTAAGGAAGGTCTCTACTCTGCATGCTGTTAAAAAGGTGCCCGAATTACCTGCTCCTATGTAATATTCTTTACATGAAGCTATATGTAGTGAGATCTAATAAACCATTAACTTTATCCAGTACTTGTCAATAGACAAGCAGATGCGCGAACATAACAACACAACAAGATGATAGACAAAATGCTGTAACTTTTCAAATACACTCACTCCCATTTTGATTAAACCCACATCTGTGACTAGGGTGGATGATTTATTTGTTCAGCATGCCATTCATCATTTGTTCTTCTTGCTTTTGTTACCCTAAGTGGGAAGTGTATGCCCAGACATGGGTCCAGTTCTCACTGTGCCACTGCATTCAAGCTAGCCTGGCTGATGAGGGGTGATACCCCGAAACCAGTCCCGGGATGCTTGCATCTGGTTCAGGGAGGACCTGGCCTGACAGTTCGGGCTGGACTGTTCTCATGGGGAGCAGGGTCAAGACTGATTTGCATATGGCTGAGTCCAAACTGGGGTGACCTGGTGAGCAAACAGGCGATGGATTAAACCCAATATCTGTGTCTAGGGGTGAATATTTGATTTGTTCAGCATTCCATTTTTACTTATAGAAAGATGGTCTTTTCTGCTCCTAGTCCTGTGTGCCTGTGGTCTGTCTCCAATATACATCTGGGGTGGGTGGCAGCTGGACTTTGTGCATTCCCTTTAGACAGCTACACACAAAGGGAGCTTAGGGGTGAACGATGACCCATCCTCATCCTGATGGGTTATACTGGCAGGATGGTAGGGAAGACCTGACACTTACACCTGAATAGGCTGAATCCTGTCCCCACAGAAAGGGCTGAATGCAACCCTGTACTGAATCTTGAACCAGGGCAGGAAGAAAGGACCTCTGTGCACACCAAAGACCCTTCTTTGAAATCACACTCACTTCAAAGGTACAACAGCACATCAGAACTGGACTTCTGACCCTATCAATTCAGTACAATACTGGAACTGTGAAGACTCTGCCAAGAGAAAGGACTGAGTTGCAGATAAAGGACTGCCACTCTCCTGGACTGCTGCTCTGGAAGAACGGCTTTTCTGCTGTGCTGCCCTGCTTCCTGCTAACCTCTGGCCTGATTGAGAGGGACTGGACCCACATCGCTTGAACCTAGAGTAACTCCAAGTGTTTGCTGACTTGCCCCCTGGTCTAAGTCTCAGGGACATCAAAGACTTCAACTCACCCTACTACAGCACCTGGACTTTGATTGCTGCAAGTCTAGCCCTGCCAAGTAGTTCCAACCCAGTCCTGGACCCTTGGAAGTGGGTATAAAGTGCTGCTCCAGCAAGAATCAATGCATCAATGCCATTGTGCCACTCAGAACCAATGCATCACCATCTACACCGACGCATTGCTACAGCCGTGAAGATCAACTACCTCGCTTTACCGACTGTTCGACACATCTTCGACTTTGTGTGGCTTGATACCGGCGTATTTCCATCAATGCCAAAGCATCGCTGCAATTGCGAGGATCAAGCACATCAGTTCCTCAGCTGCTCGTCACATTGCCACCATTCCCGATGCATCCTCGACTTTGCTCAGCTCAGAACCAACACATCGCCTCCATTATAAAGATTAATGACAACACCACCTCCACTGATCCCTACATTGTCCTTGACACTGATGCATTTAGTGTACTTTTTCAGCGGGCAAAAGCTGGTCCCTTTATCTAACACACGCTCTATCGCAGTCAGCCGAACTTTCAAAGTTGACCCGGTCTAGCGCGACCAGATAGCCATGGTTGGTGCTATATGCTTTTCAGGATTACATTTCAGTTTATACTTTAAAAATTCATAACTCCGGGTATACTTATTAAATTTTTGTCATTTTAATCTTGTTTTGTTTATAAAAATATAAGCTATTTTTCTAAACTGGTGTGGAGTCTTTTGTGGTGTTTTCACTTTGTTACTGTTTGAAGTGTTGCAGAAATACTTTGCACATTGCCTCTTAAGTTAAGCCTAACTGCTCTGTGTCAGGCTACCAGAGGGAGAGAGCAGGCTTATTTATGGTATGCTGTTGATTTACCCTGACTAGGATTGTGATTCCTGCTTGGACAGAGTGCATACATCTGCCAACCAGTGACCCAATTTCTAACAAGGGGTCATTGAGGCAAACAAGGTTGCATGAAAATGTTGTCAACTTTTTCTATTTGTTTCTATTTTTTTACATTGTTTTTGGTTTCAACGATTTGTTTCTTAGAGACCGCCATGAGAGACTACATAATTACTCCTTGCTAAATTAAGAAATGTGTCTGCATTTCATCAATGTATAGCTTTATTGGTTCACCTATAGGCTTCACACCTGTTTCCATCCTCAACTGCAAGTAGGTAAAAGCCACAAAAAATAGGAAAAATAGACTACCACCTAAAAAAATGCAGAAACTATGGTAAAAGAATATTTTTTCACAATTCTGTTAGCTACTGAAAGTTGGGAAGACGGTGAGCTTGGCGTAGCGAACCTTTTGTTGCTCCCAGTTTTAGAAAATAACTAACACTTCAAAAAGCCAACATTTCCTATATTTTGGATATTTTCTCGTTTCATTTTAGGGGAACGCACAGACCATGGTTACCATTAGAATCGCCAATATCTGTGAAAAAGGGACGGAAATTTGACCTGAGTAACTTTACTGGGAAAAACTTTATTTAGGCATAATCGCAAACTGCTCCAAACACAGTGGCGGCTCCTCCACTAAGGCGGAGGAGTGCCGCCCCACTGCTTCACAGCAGTGAAGTAAAGGAAAAATAAAATGATAATAACCTGCATTATTATCAGTTCATAATTCCTTCTGATGCTGCAGCTTTTGGGGTTGTGCGGGTGTGCTCCGACTGCAAAGGAGCACTGGGGGAGTGGTTTGCCCACTCCTAAGTGCACATGACTCTTTGGCCGTCCATTTCGTGCCGGCCAAACTTTCATGAGCACTTTGCATCTTCTCCATGCAGGCTGCATTACAGCCCGCGTGGAGAACATGCCCAGGCCCCCACTCCCTGGCTGAGCACCGATCCACAATGCTCAGACCAATCACAATGCTGCATTGGAGCATTGTGATTGTCTATCGGGAGGCTAGAAGGGTGCTTCCTGCTGCTTCCTTCATCCTGCTGCAGATGGAGTAGAGGTGGCGGCTGGCTGGCCGTCACAAGTTAGTGGGTTTTTGAAAAAACTTTTTTCGGCCTCTCCATCCTCCTGCACCCACGCCACCACCCCACCACCCGGGTCTGGTAACGGCCGCGACTGCTTAAACATAAAAAATAAAAGGCTCCGAATGGCTGCGGGGAGGGCATGGTGGAAAATGCTTACCACTTAAGGGGTTAATGGTTCGCCATCAACCACTGAATATATGAACTATCTAAAGAAATACATTTAATTTCTCTTAGAAAGAAATGTTAAATAAATCCTAGTGATCTGTTCTTAGTGCGTTTGTTTCACAAGCAATTGCAGGGTTAGCAAGCTTTTTGGTTTTCTATTATATACTATGATCCCAAAATTCAATAATAAAACATTACACCTGTTAGCGCCGAACATATTTATGCACTATTTGATGTTAAAAATGAACTGGCAGAGGTAACCTTGTCAGACGTGAGATCACTTTTCGTGTGCTGTTTACAGCAATACTAAACAAAAAACTGTTTTATTTTCCAAGGGAGCTGTAAAACACCAAGAGATGGGTTTCGAAAAGTGAATTTCAAAAATGAGCAAGAATTGGCTTACACCAATAAAGCGAGAGTAATCGCTCTGCTCAATATCTTCCATTTCCATGTTCCCATTATTTAACTTAGAAATCCTGTTGTGCGCGTTGTAATGACTGACCAAACATAGCCTTCTATTGTCCACTGTCGGTTTCAGCTAGCAGGCCCTGGGCTGTGCAGTGATTGGAGTCTTGGCCGCCTCTTCTGTTCGCCCCCCCCCCGGCCCCGCGCGCGATTGCACGTCATGCAGCACGTTGATCATTTGCATACACATATTCTCTCTTCTTTATTGTGCACCCACCATGCCTTGCAGGTTGGTTAAAACATGGCAGGCATACAAAATACATGGCACTCGCTGCAAGTGCGATGCCACCTTCGTCATCTGGAAAGTATTTAAATGGCAGACAGATAAGATTAATGTTTACTCCGGAAATGAAAAACATTACAGGGTAACGCATAAACTGCAAAATATGCCGAAACAGTTTCTGCTGAAAAATATTCCTCCGACTCCGCCATTAGGAGGAGTAGAGATGCAATTATGTTTAAGGTGTACGTTTGTTTTATTTACTAATTGCCGTCTGCAGTGTTAGATTAAAAGTGAGTGCGTATTAAACACGAGGGTCATTACCATTTATCAGGAGAATGAGTCAGTGGCATGTGGGAAGAATAAAAACAGGACAGAATGAGTGGAGTTAGCTCCGTTTTCGTATCCTCTCCTTTAGGCGCACTGCGTTCTGATCTTCCTTCGGCTTATGAATTATTCAGCCGCATTAATGGAAAACATTTCTGCCGAGCTGAATGTTTTCCATGGCATATGCAATAAAAACATTAATTAGTGCAATTTTTATTTCGGCTCTTCTATTTAAGTGTTGTCCTCTCATCTGTAACACTGTGTTATTATTTTAATGATTTAAATTACTGGCACTGCGCACGTTTTCAGCATAATTCATTAGCGCAGGATGCCTCGTTTCTCCAGCAGTCCATTGGCTGGCTAGTGTTTCTAGTCCAATTAATTATTTATAAATGGTTCGCACTGTGATGAATATTCTAGTGATTTGAAATGCTCCGAGAAAAAGAAAATAGCACAGCACAATGGTGAGAAAAGAAGAAGCAGAAGCTGAGATAATATTAGTAACGTTGTGTTTTATTGTGATACAAAATGCCTTGGAAACTTCCGATAAATTTCACAAAAAACACCCAGCCATCATAATTCCAGGTATCTACTGATTAACTACGAAAGACTGATGATTAACCATTACAGGTTAACATGATATACTCACAAATTGATTCCTTTCTTTCTTAGTGTGCTATAAGATGCACCTTTACATTTGTTACCCTAGAGTTGTCATTAAAATCAAATGTGTGTGATGTTGCAGAGAAATCCGGATGTCCCTTGAGGTGATATTCTCGAAGAGCTCCCATTTAATTCGAATTGTATTAATGCATTGGAAATCATCTGCATATTCCATCTTGCTTGGGGGTTTTGGAATGCAGGGAGAACTGAATCAGAGTTTATCACCAAATTGGCCATTCAGAATTGTACGTAGGGACGGCATACTCCCAGGAAGCACCAACATTGTTTATATTCTCACCACAGATTATAGAAACGCCCATCTGCACTACCATTTATATCGAATACATCGTATGATTTGAGTGATTACAAATAGTTCCCATATTTAGTTTGTATGATACAATCCGACATGATGTCCAGTGGAAATAAGGGTGGGATCTTTGTTTCGGCGCCAGAGAAGTGGCAAAGACCCTTAGAGAGGTTTGATGAGAATATCCTTGAAGAGATCGCTCTCAAGCTCCTTTCTGAAATGTTGGAGCACTGTTTGAAATTTAAATTGCGAGGACATTTTATTTTGCATACTGGCAGCATAGATGAAAAAGTTGGTCCCCTGTCTAAGTTTTTTTTCATGTCATGTTTTATAGTTTAGCAGTGTTCTGGCATTTTCTTTGAATTTTCCTCGAAAGGTTTTTAATGATAGGAAGCCAGGGCCGTTCGTGAAACCTTGACTTGGCTTGCCTGAGGTAAGCCACTTTGGCCATCGCAGCAGGAATGAGATCGTCTAAGAAAGAGTGCATATAACGAAACTGCCTTTTTCTACTGTGGCTTGTGCTGGGTCACAGGAAAAGGGTCAGCAGCACAAGCAGCAGCAGAAAAACACAGTTTGTGTACATCCATGCACTGTGTGCCAGCCATCATGTGGTGCCTGGCACATGATGAATGGATGAAGTGGCCTACGGGGGGGGTCTTGCTTGGGGCCCTCAAAGTCCCTTTCTGGCTGCATTTTCAAAGTAGTGGGACTGCTATGAAAAGACAGTCAGAAAGTGCTATCTTGGTGGGGACTATCTTTGTGCCGGTTTGCTGGCGTGGTGACCTGTGTACCTGCTCCTTGACTCCTGGCGGTGTTCTTTGCCTCTCCTGCCTGGTGTGCTCGTGTCTCCCTCCCGCCGCCGCGTCTGTCAATCTCGCGGCCGCGGTCTGGAGGGAGACTACATTACCCAGGCGCCCTTGCTCCCGAGCCCGGAGGCTCCCGCCCACCACCCGCACCTGGAGGTGATTTAAACAAATTCCTGACCCCCGCGTTGCAGGACCGCGCGTGGGCGGTGCCGGGCGAAGCCCGGGCAAAGGGCGGGCCGTCTGTGGCCGTCAGGGGCCGGAAGAGGCCGGGCTGGGCCTGCTCTCTGTGATCTGCGTCAAGACAAGGTATTGTCCTTAGTGGTGTTTGCTAGGTGTAACCATGGTGAAAAAGAAGACCACTGGAGCTAAACCAAATGTGGTGGTAGGGGCAACCCTGGACTCATATCTAGTCAGAGCTGCTAATGTCCTGACTGAAGAAATAGAAAGAACCGAAAGGCGCTTGTCGATGGGGGTAGGGAATAAGACAACAGCCCTCATCCACGAGACCCTTGATACCCCAGACTTACAAATACAACAACAATCACCTAGCATTCCTAGGGATCTAGTCGATCTGCCAGAACTTATGACTTCCCCCCCAAACACTATTGAGCATTGTGTGTCCACCTCCCCAATTCATATCCAAGAGCCCCTGGTTGTAGAGGTCTCTCCCTCCCCCCTGGTTTCAATCCAGACAAGACGCACAAGAGCCGGGGGCCCGGCTCCCGCTGTACGATCTAAGAAACAGACTTCGGTACGAATTACCAAATCTGGCTCGGGCCCCCAGTCTCAGCCTCAGGTGGAGGTTTTATCTAACAAACTCTGGGCAGCAATAAAGAAAAAACTGGATGTTATACTGGCCCCCATTACTGACAGATTGATACCTATCGAAGATAGACTTTCTATATTGGAAGCGAAGCTTAGCGCCATGACAACAATTGTGCAACCTTCTACCCTGGTGTTGTCGGAAACAAGAATCCCTGACCAACCTCAGCGCTCTGTGCCTGTGTTAATGAAGGAAGCTCCCTCTAATGGTGATTATTTGCCCCTCTCAGCGGTGGCAGGCTCTTCCACTCACACTATGATTCCATCATCAACTATGCCTACCCAAAACTGCCAAATTGCTAATGTACATAATAACGAACTTCCCCTTATCGAGCCTACTCCTACTATGAATGTAAAAAAAACCTTCCCAGGAAAAGGGCTCCCGTTTGTCAGAGAGGCCATTCCTTTGGTTCTTGTTCTTGCCAATGTCCCCCATCTAAGACCAGGGCAAGCAGAGTCAACAACTGCGCTGATGGATAAAGCATTACATTGGCTTAGTAGGAACATGAACATTGGAGGAGTGGGTGGCCAACAACAACTGGCAAGAGAAATTATAATGGCCAGACGTGTTCCATGGCTAGGAAACAACGAGAAAAAATTTGGGGGAGATTGTGTTGTCATTAATTTTGCTACTATGTATGTATTACCTAATGTTCTTGCCAACCTATTGCCACCTCAGAAAAGGGATTCTGGTATAATTCCACTTACATTGAAATTTTTTATCGGTAATTCCAGATCCCTAAGATGAAATGTGACGCTAAAATCATCTAATGGCCTAAATATAGCTACTGGTAGGAGGGCACATTCAATTTTTTCTAGTGATCTTAGGCTAGAAAATAGATTTATCGCCTTAACCGATCTGGAGGAATGTGATTGACATAGGGGGAGTGATAACTACCCTGTTCGAACACACCCCCATGAAAACATGCTGATCGGAGACAGAACTCTAGATGAAACAATTGCTTGTACTAGTGCCCGAGTCTTTACGTATACCTCCACGAGTAACCAGCAAATATTGGCATCTGTTTGTAATAGGTCAAATGAACAAATGATCTCCTTTGGCAATATAGTAAATAATCCTATGGCAGTAGAAAGGCGAAAGCCCTTACAAAATACTCCTAATAGTGGTAGCAAAATATCCTTGATATCATGGAACATTGCAGGCATTGTTCAGAAAATGTTGTCTCCTGACTGGGGCAACTTTATTGACAAATATGACATTTGTCTATTTCAGGAGTCCTGGGCTGTTGATCCTGTTTTTAGGGCTGGATACCTTAACTTTTACATCCCTGCAAAAAAAACCCTAAAGGGCGTCCTGTAGGTGGCCTTGTGACCTGGGTTCGGCAAAACCTAGGCTGTTGTGTAGAACTGTTAAAATCCCCTGATCAAGATATTTTAGTGTTGAAATTTAGTAGGGCTAATGAGAGTACCCTTGCTATTTTTAATGTGTATGCTAGGGGCCAGAGGAGAGGACAAAGCTCAGAGACTATAACATCTCTGGACCTACAATTAGAAAATCTTCCCGTTCATATTATTCCCATTGTAGCAGGGGATTTTATCACTACATTTGAACCATTGGGAACGAGGTGCAGGAGTTATCAATAGAGCAGGACCTTAGATGGGGAATCCCAAGGCTTGATTTACCCCCTGTTAAAAGATGGTCAAATGTTGCAATCCAACTTAAGGCGTTGTGCCTTGAAAGAGGCCTTAGGGCTGCAAATGGTCGTACTAGATCAGATTCGAAAGGAGTAACTACCTTTGATAATGGGCGCTCTACTAGCCGTATCGACTATATATTGATTGATCTTAGGATATGGCATAGACTTGATGACATGAAGGTAACATGGCGGCTTGAAAGTGATCACAATCCCCTATGTATTGATTTCTGGGCCACGATTAGGGAGGGAGACGTGACCCAAGCTGAGGGAACTATATCCTCGGATTTAGTGATCGCAAATGATAAACGGCATGTAAAATGGAACAAAAGAGTTGAACATCCTGAAAAGTTGGAAGCCCTTAAAGCTGAAGTAGTTAAGAGCAGCGACTTCCTTATGTCAAGAGTCTCTAGTGTAGAATTCCCACGAATTGTGATAGAAGCCCATACAAGTCTATTTGATAACTTGAAAACCTACTTCTTAAAAGATGTGAAGCCAGGGAGACAGGTTCCAAAAACCAACGACCCTAGATGGTTTAATACTACATGTAGAGCAACTTGCCAGAAGCTGAGTGAAGCATTAAGATCAAGAAACCACTTGGGGGTAAGAGGTGCAAGGGATCATTACAGGGATGTGCAAAAAAAAGCAAAAAAAGACTGGGACCAAGCATGGTGGCAGGATCTGAGAAGTGCCTGCGCAGCAAAGGATTCGAGAATTTTTTGGAGCATTGTCAACTGGGACAGGGGTGGGCGTCCAGACCCCCCCCAGAATAATGTTCCTCAGGCACAATGGGTTGAATTTTTTAGACCCCAGTACGCTGGTAGCGCAACTGGGGAGGATCTACCATTACATTTTTTAAAGTTTTATTCTGGCACAGTGTTTTTTATCAAGGATGTTGAGGTAGCACTTGATTGTGTGGCAAGGGGCAGAGCTCCAGGTATAGATGGAATTCCGGCCAATGTATTTCTTAGTGATAAGCCAACCTGGTGCCAGTACATAGCCCTTCTTGCTAATGCAGTGGCTAATGGTGCTCCAGTGCCCCCATCTTGGAAAGGTGCTGAGATAATTCCTGTTTTTAAGAAAGGAAACAAATCTCTCCCCAGTAACTACAGGCCCATAAGTCTTATTGATTCAATACAAAAGGTTATGGGTCGTTTAGTGTTAGGAAAAGTACAGACCTGGGTTGAGGATGCTAACTTTCTGCCCCCATTTCAAGCGGGATTTCGTTCCTGTACCAGCACCACAGACCAAATTTTTCGGTTTTTAACTATATACTGGAGGAACGTGGTCCTGAATGGGGGGTCACTCTACGCTGTCTTCGTAGATCTTAAATCAGCGTTTGATCTGGTCCCTCGGAGGAAATTGTGGGGTGTGCTCGGTGACCTGGGGATGGCTCCGGAATTGATAACACTTCTCACTCGCTTACATGAGGGCAATTTTGCAAAAGTTAGATGGGGGCGCAGGGGGAGGTTACCGACTCCTTCCCTGTTGGGCGTGGTGTCCGACAGGGGTGTGTGTTGGCTCCTACCCTGTTCTCTTTGTACATCAACGGGGTAGTTGTGTACCTTTCGGTGACCCCCACTGATGCTCCCCTGCTGGCTGGCAACCATGTCCCTGTCCTCATGTTTGCGGACGATACTCTGCTCATCTCCAGGACACCGAGCGGCCTCCAGAAGGCCATTAATGCATTTGGAGAATTTTGTTCTTTAAGAGGGCTAGAAATAAACACTTCAAAAACCAAGTTTATGGCTTTTAATCAGCACAAATCTTTTAGAGGCAGTATTTTATTAAATAATGTGCCCCTAGAACAGGTGAGTGCGTTTACGTTCCTTGGTATCTCCCTCCAGAAGGACTTGGGTTGGAAACACCACTTGGATCTTACAGCTCTAAAACTACAACAGCATATAGGGTGTCTGACCAAGAAATATAAGTCCTCTTTTACAAAACCAGTCACCCCTGCCCTAGAAATTTATAACGCTAAAGCGGTGAGCTCGGCCCTTTATTGAGCTGAGCTCTGGGGATTTAACGATATAAAACAGCTAGCAAGATTAGAAAACAAATTTTTGCGTAACCTTGCTAGCGTTCCGCAAAGCACTCCTATGATCCCGCTTCACCTAGACCTAGGGAGGAAAAATATAGTGGACCTAGCAAAGTTACGGCCACTCCTCTATTGGAGACGTCTCTGGGTCACTCCGGAACTTGCGCAATATGCCCTGGGCTTTAAGGATGTGATCTTACAAGACTGCTTCCACAGAGTAGGTTGGCTAAAAGAGATCAGGTCCCTTCTCATTAAACTGGATCTAGAGACACTTTGGGACAACCCTGAGACGGCAGTCTTCCCATCAAAGGTGCAACTGAAACAGAAATACTGGGAAATGGTCTATGCATCTGTAGTTCACTCCAGTATCTCAACTAGCCTAACAGGTCGCTTTCTGGATTCTAAATCGTGGCCAGTGTGTGAGGCCTACTGGGATTTGATCGAGAGGCCCTTTGACCGAAAACTTTATATTCAGTTCAGGATAGGTAGTCTACCCATCAAGACCTTTACCTGTAAATGGGCTTCTAGAACTGATGACAAATGCCACTGCTGTATGGCAATGGCTGAGACCATTCCCCATGTATTTTTTGTTTGTCCGTTATATGCGGCCCCACGGCGGAGATGGCTGAAGCCGATTTGTATTTTGCTGGGTGCCCGGAGATGTGCTGTTGCGCTGAGAATCTTAGGGTCTGATTGTAGTCCTAGTATAGCTATAGCAGTTGCCAAATTCCTGGGCTGGTCCTGGATCATACGCACTCGCACTTTAAACAAAACTATTGCTGCAACCTAATCCTAAGACGTACTTTTTAAATATGATCTGCTTCACTGTGCTGTCTCTCCTCTTTTAACTGTTCCTAAGGTTTTTTAGATACATGACAGTATATGGAATTTAATGATTTTTTATCTTGTAATTGTAATGTATTATGTGTTATCTATTTATTATGTTGAGTGATATGTGTTGCATTTATGTGCTTTTATGACAAACTGTCGAAATAAAGCTTTTTGAATTTGAATTTGCTATCTTAATCCTTACGGCCGTGCCTGTGCGGGAACGCCCCCATTGTAGGGTTAGGAATTGGACCGCAATCCCGACAGGAGATTTGATCTCGCCGGAGGTGGCGGTCCTACCCCAACCTCTGAGCTCCGACTGCCGGTATTTTAATCCGGTGGTTAGACTAATTCCCAGGGTGTCAGATGGACCGTCACCGACGGCCTGTGGCTGGCGGTCCGCCTGACTTTGCGAAGAGCCCCTTTGTCTCTTCCCAGAATATTATGCATAAAGAAGACAAGAGTACTGCATGCAGGCAATGATGCCAGTGAGAACTGCAGTCCTGCCACCTGTGGAGGTGAGTAGAAACAGACAACTCCCCCGTGTAGGTGTTTACTGTAAACTCAAAGGCATTTCTCAGCTGGGTCAAGTTGCGATCTGTTTATGATTGTTTTATACATTTGTGTGCAAACAAGCTTGTCTTAAAAAGCATGTAGGATGAAAGGGAACAAGTGAAGGTCGATGAGTGATGGGGTAATATTTCTGAATTTCTTAAACCTTATGATGAGCATGTAGCCAGCATATAAGACAGGCTTTAACAGAGTTAAAGTGAATGGAGGGCACTGGCAGATAAAGTTTTAGAAGCACCCAGGTTGCAGGGACCATTATTTAATGATGTTTCAAAGTATTTTTTTAGGATGCAGGGAAAGCAAGATACTATTTAAATACTTGATATATTATTCTCCACCATATTCCATGTTTTACTTGAAATGTATTAGAAACGCAACAGTCGTTACATTGGGGGCTGACCACCCATAGGGGTTTAGCACAAGGCCTTTCAGCACTCTACGCTGTGTGGCCAGTCACATGCTGTGTGCAGAGTGTGTTTGCTGTCCGCAGCAGGTTGGGTGCAGGGCCTAGCCAGTGGCAGGTCCTGGAGCAGACCGTTTGCTGCATATAGCCCGTAGCCATATGCAGCAAGGGGTTGGCCACCCACGTGGGGTTAGGTACAGCTCCTTGCCATATGTCATGTCCTGTAGCCAATTCCAAGCTGTGCAATGGCTGGTGCTTTATGGTTGGCTGCCCGTTAAGTTGGGCATAGCCAGAAGCCAGGTCCTGTAGCCAGCCTCACACTTCATATGTCCAAAGGCCGTATGCAGTGGGATTGGCCACTCGCATGGCATTAGGCAAAGGGCCTAGCCCTGCCAATACTATACTGTTTATGGCTAAAGGCCATGAACATCGGGGGTGACTGTCTGCAGGGGGGCCACCCACAGGGGAATGGCTGCAGGGGCTGGCCAGAGGGAAGGCCCATGGCCAATCACATGATGAAGTAGTGCTTGGTCAACGGATGTGTTCAGGGGGGGTTGACTGCCCTAAAAGGCCTGGTGCAAAGCCTGGCCAGATGCCAGGTCCTTCGGCCCTCCACCCACTGAGCATAGCCAAAGTTGTGCACAGCATTGGGTTGGCTATCCACGGGGGTTCGACACAGGTGCTGCAGCCAACCCCAGGCTGTGCACATGCCCTGCAGCCACATTTTAATAGACCAAGATGACACATCTTTTTTCTATTTTAAACGATTTTTAACTTTTTATATTTTTGACATTTTTGGGGATTAAACCTAAAACAAGAACAAAGGGGCATTGAAACCTGGATCTAAAAAAATGTTATAATACAATTGTTTGCAAACTTTCCAAAGAGCAGTCAAAAGCTGATTCTGGGTTTTCATACTCTGCTATCCAACAATACAAATGCACCATAGTTGATGCAGTACAACCTCATTCCGTTATGCAGGGGGGTGAGATCATGCATCAGGGCACCTCCATTATGAGGAGGAGAAGGGTCAGTGGGTAGCACACTGCACTTTGGAGCACTTGATGTGAATTCACCTTCATCCTCATGCTGTTTTCTGTTCACTCAATTCACCCGCATCATGTGCCAAGCTGTTAGGTTTTTCCGCATTCTAGAGTTACCAAATGAATATTTTGTGCCAGTGAATATATATACAACTTATCCCATTACAATGCATACTGTTACAACGTGGTTAACATTACAACGTATGTTTTTACGATGCAAGCTATTAAAACGCATGTTCATAGGGATACATTAAAACAGCTATTACAATGCATATCATTACGATGTATAGTAATACAATGCATACCATCACAACGCATATTAATTCTCCTATCTTAAAGTTAAGTAAGGTGACTGGAAAAAATATACCCAAAAATATTTAATAATTGGAAAATAATTGTATCTCAAAATCAAAAGAAAAGATGTTTTTTTATATATGAAATTTTCTTGGATAAACATCACATTTTACGCAAAAACACTCTACGCTCAGTGGCAAAAGCAGCATCGACATAAAAAGCAGAAGACACAGGTGTTCTTCCACTGTTTCCACTACAGTTGCTGACCCATCATCTACTCAAAATAGCTACCATTCTGAAACGGACGTATAAACCAAGATTTCACACACAACATAATAAATATACATTCTGTTAGGTCCTTAACCACGCCGAAAAATCGTTTCTGGAACATATTTTCTTTTAAATTTTCGTTAACCCCCCAAAAATTTAAAAACTAAGCTGACCTCCATTTTGTGCTCAGTGGTGCATTGATTTCTCCGGTAACCACACGCATCTCGACTAAGAGGAGAAAACTGCCAGCTTGGACTTCAAACACTGCCATCTATTGACAGAAGTAAGTGTAAGTTGAAAATGAAACACATATAGATAGAAAACAATTAATTGACAAACCTAAAAATATTTCTACAATTATAATATATTCACAGAACTTAAAAAAAGATCCAGCAATACAATACCCATATGCTATCGAAAGTAAGTGTGGGTTTAAAATAATTCTGATTTAAGTTTAAGCGAATAGTCATAAATTAAATTTCAATTTTTAAAACATTTACACAGTTTGACTATATACATACAACAATCAAAACTGAAACAAATTCCAAAGGAAAATCTTATGTAAGTATACTGTAAAGTGTTTATATTACAAATAAAATGATATCTTGGGAAGCATGCTGGTCAGTACTACGAGCCAAAATTACTATTCTTACTACATTGGATGATTGAATTTCTGAAAGTGCTGAACAGTGGTTGGAGGCAAAATTACTATTCCAACACTGCAGGGTGCTTGCCCTATGGGAAGGTGCTGGTAAGTGGTGGGGGGCAACATTACTATTCTAACTCCACAGAGTGCTTACCTCACGGAAGCTGTTGGTCACTGGTCTGGGGCAAAATTACTATTCTAACTCCACAGGGTGCTTACCTCAGGGAAGGTGCTGGGCACTGGTATGGGGCAAAATTACTATTCTAACTCCACCGGGTGCTTACCTCAGGGACGGTGCTTGTCACTGATGAGAGGCAAAATTACTATTATAACTCCACCAGGTGATTATTTAAGGGAAGGTGCTGGCCAGTATTGGGGGGCAAAAATAGTAACCTAGCTCCGCAGGGCTCTTGCCTTAGGGAAGGTGCTGGTCACTGGTGGGGGGCAAAGATATTATTCTAACTCTGCTGGGTGCTTGCCTCAGGGAAGGTGCTGGTTGGTGGAGGGGGCAAAAATACTATTCTAACTCAGCAGGGTGCTTAACTCAGGGAAGGTTGTGGTCAGTGGTGGGGGCAAAAATATTATTCTAACTCTGCAGGGTGTTAGCCTCAGGGAAGGTGCTAGTCAGGGGTGGGAGGAACATTACTATTCTAATTCAGCAGGGTTCTTACCTCAGGGAAGGTGCTGGACACTAGTGTGGGGCAAAGTTACTATTCTAACTCTGCAGGGTACTTGCATCGGGGAAAGGTGCTGGTCACTGGTGGTTTGCTAAATTAGTAATCTAGCTCCGACCGTTGCTTGCCTCAGAGAAGGTGTTGATCAGTTCTTGCTTTATTAAATGTAAACAATAAAAAATGAAACATACAGTCATTATCCTGTTTTTTGCACAGCTTAAATAAACAGAAAAGATCACCTGGACTGCAAAACATCATCTCCAGCAGTAGTTCGATGACCAGAAGGCATTTCATAGGTAAAATAGTTTAAAAACCTAATGTTGGAACAAAAACTACCAAAAACATTTCTTTTTACAAAGCCAAAAGCTAAGCAGACATCAGTCATTAAAAATCCACTATTCCTTTTAGACCTTCTCAACATCACCCAGAAGGAAGAAAACTGAAATCCACAAAAACAGCTGATAAAACCATTCTATACCAGCAAAAAGACAAACAAGCAACCAAAGGGAACCTTACTAAGGTGAGGCAAACAGCTTTAACTATACATGCCTATTTTTCTTCTAAAAGGAATCAACTACAAACCATACTATAAAATTACAGCTCGCAAAATCCAAATCAAACAATATAACAAAGAACATGTTCTTCAAAAACTCAATTGAGAAGTAAATAACTATTAACCAGCTTTTTTCAGGTTCAAAACAATAAACAATATCAAATTCCAAAAGCACATATTAACAGCAGTACTTTGTAAAAATATGTTTTTGAAATGTCAGTAGTCAAATATTTATTTGCAGATTAAACATTCATTAAAAAAAATATAATTCAAAAACTCTTTTTCTCCCTTCTTTTACAGATATTTCCAAAATGTTATCAGCAAGACAAGCTAGTTATGTAAAATCCAAAATAGGAAACCAACTCCTAAAATATGGTGCATACCTTTACTGTAAGGAGAGAGTAACTGAGCCCAGGAGTCATTGAAGGTGTGTGCAGTATTACTCAAACAATTGCACAGGCAGAGTGGTTACTCTTGGGGACACAGTTAAAAGGACCAGAAAGCATTACAAAAATACCTTTGCAATGGAGATTGAGGTAAGATAAAATATAAATCAAATGAAAGAACTTGCATCCATCTCCAATGAACTCTGTGGTGCAGTTTTGAGGGAGGTATCCCAAACCATTCCTATGCATGTAGAAAGCTCTATGCCCACAAGTCCTCATTTACGCAGAATTATCCATAGGAAAAAAACAGGCAAGTAACCCCCAACATATACCACCCCAAACATCTCTGATATTAACATTCCTCCTTAACTGTTACAGTTAATAATGAAACCTTTGTTTTGCATGACAATAAAAACCCTCAGAAAAGAATACTAATCTTTAGCATACCCCATAACCTTGTAAAGTTGGAGACTAGTGATATTTGGATGATGGATGGGACGTTTAAATCCACATCCCATCCATTTACCAAAATATACCCTATTCATGCTTACATTAATAACACTGTAGTCCCCTTAGTGTACAGTTTATTCCCTGATAAGCAAACCTCAACATATACTAAATTGTTAACTGTGGTAAAATCTAAAACGCCAAATAAAAGTCCTAGAAAAGTGATAATTGATTTTGAATTACCCATGATTAACACAATCAGCAAAATTTATCCAGATGGCCAAATCCAAGGATTTGTTTTAATTTTTCACAGGCATCTGTGAGAAAATATAAAAATACATCCTTAGTTGAGGATTACATATCAGGCACTAAACTGCAATTCAAGTTAAAAAACTAACAGCCCTAAGCTTTGTTCCTCCTGACTGTGTGGATGAATGCTATACATTCATTACTGAATCAGAATATTTTACTACAAACAAAGACAAATTGGGCACACTACTAAATTACTTTGAGAACACATGGATTGGTCCTCTAAGCAGGTCAAGTCACAGGAGGAATCCAAGTTTTCCTGTCAAGTGGCGCGAGTGTTACACAACCTGCTTAGAGGGAGGAGCAAACACTAATAATGCCATAAAGGGATGGCACAACTCCTTCAAAAATCAGTCAGGAAACCTCATCCAAACATTTATTAGTTTTTTGAAAATTTTGAAAAAGGACAAAGTTTCCAAGATATGAGAATAGTGCAATCATTGACTGGTAGTCTGAATCCACGAATTTCCAAAAGAATTAAAGAAATGTCCAAGCGACTACTGGGACAAATTCAACAGTTTTCGTTGATGGTGGCTTCAGACTACCTAGACAATATTGCACATATACTGCATTTCTAACCAACACGTATTCTATCTTACTTGCTTGTTTTGCAATTCATTTTCTTAAATTAAATTAGCATTTTATTTAAAAAAATCTAATTTTAAAAGAAATGTTGAGTTTCTTACCTTCAGTTGTCTTCTTTCTTCTACTCTTGGACTTTCATAAAATTCCACAGTTCATCAAGAGTCTGGACCACTCCAAATATCCAAATTATCAAAACCATAATCCAAGATGGAATCCAAATCCCATGCAAAACTATCAAAAGAGACACAGACTGGCATAGCCGTATTTAACATCAAACACAGTGCTGCTAAATCTACTGTGTAAACTAAAAAAAAAACATCCCAAAAATGAAGTATTGTTAGCAAAAAACGCAACAAGGAATCCATTGTTTCAATCCACCGTCCATACATTTTCAACCCATCCAAAATCTGCCAACAAATTTTCAAAATCACAAAATCCAAATTTTAACATGAAGTAAAATACTTTTCCAAAAACTTCCAAACTGTCCAAAACATACATTCAGCCATCCAAGCCATCTGTGTTCTTCAAACTTCCATGTTGTCAAACACCCACAAATACACTAAACTATGTTTAAAAAAATGCTACGCTGCAGAAACAATAAAAACATATTGCTATCTTTACAGTTTAGTTAACATTTTTTTAAATCTTTCTCTGTAAATATTTTATTTTTTAACCAAAAATTTTAAAAGAGCAATCAACCTGATGTGGGCCTACAACCGCTACCTGCATAGGAATGAAAATGGTGGTTAAAACATTCAAACATACATCTAAAGACTAACATATAGGTAATTACCTCCTTCCTCTCTTCTTACAATAAACTGTGCCACCCACATTCTCTCTGTAATAAATAAAATTTGTCTTACCTGACTACAGTGCACCAACTGTCAAAACAGACGCACAACCGGGAACATCATCACTAAAAGGAAAAGGTAAAAAAGGGCAGTTTCTCCCAATGAGTTCAATATAAAAGCGTGGTAAAAAACAAAAAAAGTGTACAAAATATTTAAATGAACTACTTTTTAAAAGTTAACATTTTTAAAAATGTATATTTATTCAAACTGATGTATAATAATGTTTTTTTATTGTTATTCATTGTTACATCTTTCTTAAATGAATTAATCTTTTCATTATTATTTTCATGTGTCCTAATTAATTATTTCAATTAAAATATATATGCATACATTTCCAAATTTCAGAATATTATTTACTGTATTTTTCTATTTTTAGGAGTGTTCATTTATCCATGTTTACCAATTTTTTTATTTGTAAATAATTTTTTTATACTACTGTTTTAAAATATTAGAATACCTATTTAACCAATATTATTTATAAAATGTAATTAATATTAAGATATTAAAACTATTACCTGGGTATTCATACAGTCCCCACCCAAAACCCCTATTTCCCTCACATCCCGTGCCACAGGATGGGTGTTCTACTCTCTTCTATTTTCATTTTTATACTTTAAAAGTAATCACATAATTTGAAAAATTCAAACCAAATAAATATTTTGATATTAAAGTTAGTACAAGAGTATTAATACACTAACCCACCCAAAACTAATTCCCTTGCATCCTGTGCCAGAGGGGGATGTTAAACTCTCACAAGCATTAATCTTAATTATTTTAATATAACTAAAAATGAACATTGAAATCAGTACTAATGAATACCCATATATTAAAAACACTACCTGGGTACTAATACACTTACCCACCAAAAAACCTATATCCCTTGCATCCCATGCAAGAGGGTGGGTGTTGCACCCTCATAAGCAATACTTTTAATTATTTTAATATAACTAAACATTATTATTTAAATCAATACTGATAAATACCCATATATTTAAATTAATATATGGGTATTAATAGACTTTCCCACCCAAAACCCCTAATTCCCTTGCATTGTGTGCCAGAGGATGGGTGTTACATAGGTATTAAAATTAATACCTAAGTATTAATACCCTCCCCACCCCAGGCCCCTAATTCCCTTGCATCCCCTACCAGAGGGTGGGTGTTACACCCTCATAAGCATTACATTAAAATCAATACTGATCATAAAAACTAAAAAATAAGAAATATACCTTAACAAAAACACTTACCTAAAGCACTTACCTCAATACTTGCTGTAATAGCATGCGTTGCAATGACATATGCATTGTAATGACATGCATTGTGATAGCATGGGTTGTAATAGCAGATGCATTGCAAACGATGTGATGTAATGGAATCACGTTGTAATGCCTGCGTTGTAATTGTAGTTTCCAGTGCCAGTATTTCTGAAAAAGTTGTGCTCGCTCAGGTTACAGGTCACCACCTATGCCAAGACTTTTTTTCTCTGGGTAGAATTATGAGAAAATCCAAAATTATAGACTGTGAGACGCTATGAGTCCTCCTGCTGTTCCTGTTCTCTACTGAGGGGCCAATTCCCATTCCGGCCCCAAAAGGAACCGACCGACGCGGATCCGGACCGAACACCGACCAACACGGACCAGCGCCGTACGAACTGTGCAGTACGATGAAACGGGTGTGAATTACAACTGACACGTACGGAATACAAACTGTACGACCGAGCCATAGGGAAAATAGTGATTTGGCCGGAAAACCAACGCGAATATCACCGACCGACACAAACCCGTAATGAAGTCTACCGACCCGTACCCGCGATGTACGATTTGCGCAGTACGATGCAACATGTGCAAAACCAGACCGACTCGCCCGGAGAACAAGCCGCACGACCGACACGCACAGACAAACCGGCACACAAGCAATAGAGACCGCCGCAAACACGCGTACCAAACACAGAAGACAGGCAGCGTGAACGAGGCAGAGAAGCCCGCATGAGGCAACAGCAGCGTCCGTTTCCGTCACATGAACGTCTCCTTCATGCCTACAAAACTCAAAGGATAAAGGACAAAAAAAGGACCAAACAAGCAATTACAAAGCCAATAAATACCAAAAAAAAAACATGGGACAAAGACACACCCACCACTCCAACTATATAAAGGACTACAATCACTACCATTATCCCTTGCAAACAGGAGACACAGCCAGCAGCAAACACCAGTACACAGCAACCACAGACACATTCACAACTCACCCATCACACAACTCACACACCATCAGCACCTCATATAAAAGCACACACACATACACCCAGCAAAACCAACACCAACCCACTATCACTTGCACCCTCACACACATATCCCTCACCACCACCACCCATCACCATGCCTCCAAAGAAGAATCCAAAGTTCACAGATAGTGAGTTAGAAGTGCTGGTAGACGAGATCATCAGAGTAGAGCCACATTTGTTTGGTACATTGGTCCAAAGGACCCCCATCTCACAGAAAACCAAGATGTGGGCGAGGATTGTCGACAAGGTGAACGCACAAGCACCAGCAAGGCGCACAAAGGGTGACATCCAGAAAAGGTGGTATGATGTGCGCAGGAGGGTCAAGAAACTCATCGAAAAAGATCACGCCCTGAGTCAGTGCACCGGCGGTGGCCCTCCTGCCAAACCAGCCTACTTCAGGACCTGGGAGGAGAAGGTGCGGGACATCCTACCACCAGAGAGCGTCCATGGCCTAACAGACATCCCAGAGCCTGGTGAGTACACAAACAACATACCCAAGATTGTGTGGCAAGGGGACAGTGAAACCATGCACCGCAAGCAAAGCTACACTAACCAATAGATAATCAGCCCAAGATGTGTATGCCAGTCAGACAAATACCTGCCATCTCATAGTGACTGGGAACTGTGTCATGACATGCACCAACCTACAAACAAATAGAGCAAGCCAGTGGCACTAAGCCAAATATACCCTGCCAGACAGTTTGACACCACAAACACACCACCTCACAGTGCAGCTGACTGTCAGGAAGGAATAGTGGGGATGCAGGTGAAGTGAGTGTAGACAAAAACATGATGGGTCCTGTAGTCACAGATAATGCTCCCCCTCCTGATTGGCCCATCAAGACCTCTCTGAAACATGCCCACATCACAGGGAGTGGAAAATGGCTGACAAGATGGCTGACACTGGGTCCTGCTGTGGGGAGCACAAGGCCCTGCTAGGGCCTGTGTGCAAATTAGAAGCAGGACACCACTGACTGACATCCTGAAAGACAACTTGCACCCCCTACAATGGATGCACGTTTCATGATGGGAAGGAGGACTGACAGCCCTGACCATACTAATCAGCATGGGGAGACACTCCCCTCAACACAAACTCCACACAACTCACCGGGTACAATGCATTGACACACACCTCATTGAAATATCAGCAAAAGATACCCCGTACTGGGTACTGCTATGTGAAGCACAGGGGCTCACTTGGGTATTGTAGCCTAACAAACACCAGGATTTCACAGTCAGCCATCTTGCCATTGCTGTCACACCCCCTCACAGGGAAGCAGGGTCAAGAGAGAGGAAGTATGGGCATGCTGGGAAGGGGGGTGTAGCCAAGAGTGTGATGGGACTCGCAGTCACAGACAACCTACACCCACCCACATGGTCCAGAAAGATCAAACTGAACCATACTTGCCTAACAGGGAGTGGGAAGGGACTGACAAGATGTCTGACACTGGGCTCTGTTGTGGGGAGCACAAGGCCATGCTGGGAAATAGCCAACAACAATATCAAACTCTGTCTGTGACAAGCTGGGAAAAAGCAGTGTACAGGCAGGCATCTGTTTGAAAAGTAGAAAATGTCATGTTTGTGAACCAACGATGCATGTAGAAACATAAATCACATTGTGTGTCTCTTCCAAACACAGGTGGTGCTGGGCACCCAGCACCAAATGATGAGGATACCCAGTCCCAGACTCTGGCGGACACTGAGCTCTGTGGTCTGACTCTCTCACTGTCCTCTTCGGATGACGACGACCTACCTTGCCCCTCCGGTGTGAGCCATCATGCAGCACCAGCAGCATCAACATCTGCCCCCCTGTACCCACACCTCCAGCATCTGGACACCAACAGGGCACCCCCACCAACACGGACAGACCAAGGACAATCAACACCCACAGCACAGAGACACAGGACCCCCCGGAAGCTACACCCAACACCACCAGCAACACCACCCAAGGGGTCACAGTGTCACCTGTGCGTCCTGCCGCTGGTCCTGCCCGTGTGGAGAGGGGTGCTGGGAGGGGTGGGAGGCACAGGGCGCGCCTTGCAGAGGGGTCTGGACTGCATGATGACCCTCACCTGACACGCATCTTAGATGCGTACCAGGATAGCACTGGAGGATTTGGCCAGGTAGTGGGGATCCTCAAGGACATGCAACACGAGCAGGTCACCCACCATGCCCGCATGGAGGCCAAGTGGGATGACATCACTGCGGTGCATCAGGACATACTACAATGCCTCCGCCAGATCAACACCAACCTGTTCTGGACAATGTTCTTTGTGCGCAACCCGTTCACCTTGTCCAGTCGCACACAACTCGCCCACATGACATGGAGGGTTCATGTTGGGGTGTTGGACTTGACCCTTCTGGCAGGTTCACCCCTGAACTTTTTGCTTTTACTGGTGACCTGGAGGTAGTGATTTTTGGTTTCTGCTCACTTTCCCTGTGTCCCAGAGTAAAGTGCGTGCGCACTCTGAGTGCATGTGGTGTGATAGGCCTGCCCTCCCATAGGAAGGCATGGGGAATGTATGTGTCCCTGGTAGTTCCTGATGCATGGGGTGTGCAGGCTCGAGTTTGGTATGTGCTGACTTGTGTGATCGAATGCTTCGCAATGATGTATAATGCGTGATTATGTCATGTGCGGAAGCATCACTTCTAGGAGTTGGCATATTAGTGTAAAAGGTGTCTGGTGTGTGATTGGCTGGAGCTGGCTGGTGAGCCTGGCTCCAGGAGTCTGGGTGGGTCTGCCCCAGTGGTGAGTGTGAGATTAGCATGCGGATGGCTGGGGAGGAGTGCACCTTGGACCTGAATAGGGCAGGGCTTTCCCCACACAATGCTGGCTCCGCCCCCTGTGGTGCGACTGATGACCCTAGCCCTGCCAGTGAATAGAGTGAGGGGCTGAGCACATCAAGGGTGCTCCCCAACCAGCTGCGACTGGTTTTCCCCCTCACCCTGAACCAAGAACAAAGGGTTTTACAGTATAAGAAGGGGCTGTGTCTCCTTACAATTTGTTCTCTTCCAGGATCCTGCCGGAGGGGGGCTGCTGCTGCCGCTGGACCAGAGGACCGCCACTTGGACTTCCTCCCTGCCTGGAGGCCCAGTGAGCTGGCTCGGGATCCAGCCTTGCCCCCCCACCCCTGCCTTGCTGCATGCAGGGGAGAACCTTGCTGGACCTTTTACATTCTCCCCTGAAGTGCCTGGAAGCACTTTTAGTGGACTTATAGCGCTAGGAGTGCTTTATTTGGGACTCTGCTGAAACCTCCAGCGCCTGGAAGCGCTGGACTCGCCTTTGGTGCACAGAGCGCTTTGCCCTGTGCCCTCGGTGCCAGGAGCGCTTTATTCCTGATAGCGGGTGCCCACCCCGCGTTGTGCCGCATCGTATCCTTAAAGAAACGGGAGCCTACCCCGTGGTGAGTGCCTCACGGGTGCCCACCCCGCTTATTGCCTGGTTTACATTATCGGGAGACTACCCCGTAGTTTCTGCGGCCGCCGGGATCCCTGGTCAGCCGCGCTGCCTGCGGTGACCCGGAAGGGAATCATGGCAGCCTTTGGGTGGGCGGGGCCAAAGCCCAGAAGGAAAGCGCCGCGTCTTCCACCCCGGCGGGAGCCCACCCCGCACTGGGACGACTGACTTCCAGTTCGGAGCCGGTAAGCTCCGCGCCCAAGTCCCGGGTCCCAGGAGGGGGCCCGGGTGAAGCCCCACGCAGAGAGGAGGAAGCGCCGCCGGAGTCCCGGTGAGTGGGGACAGCCTTGTGGCGGTTGAAGCGCAAGGTCGCTCCGAAGCGGGGCACTCCTTGGTTGTGGAGAGCGCGAGAGGCGCTCCAGCATAGAGGGGCTTTGGTTTACAGACAAGAGCGGCCCCGGAAGGCAGCGGGCCGCTCCAACGTTGGCCTCCATATTTGTTCAGAGCCCCGAGGCTCCAACGTCTGGGGGCATGATTTGGTCCAGTCCCTGAGCAGGACTCCAACGAAGGGGCACATTGTTTTAAGAGCCTGCGAGGCTCGCGAGTTCCCCGAAGCGGGACTCCCACGCTGGGGGCATTAGTTCTCGAGCCTAGAGGGCTCCAACGACGGGGCACATTGGTTGTTTAGAGCCCACGAGGCTCCACCATTGCCCCAGGGCATATTTGCATACCAGAGCCCAGAGAGGGCTCCAGAGGTACGCCGGTGCCCAAGTTCAGTTCCACAGCTGCCCAGCACTTAGTGGGCAGCTGCAACGTTTAGGTTGTGGCCCTCCATGTTTTGGCTTGCGCAGCCTGCGCAGTCTTGCCCTGACATTGGGACACAGGGCGTCCTAGCCCCCCTACAAGGCCAGTTGGCCTAGGGACTGCCACAGGTGGTGGCTAATGTGAGTTTTGCGCTATTGTCCCTAACCTGCACCTCTGAATGTGTTTTTATGCGTCATGTGCCTTGTGTTTACACCTCTGAATGTGTTTTTATGCGTCATGTGTAATGTGCTTATACCCCTACAGGTATTGTGATACTTAGGTGGTTGTTTTCTCCTAGTACAGGTGGTGCTAGTGAGGTCCTGGTTGCCTGCGCAATATTTTCCTAAGGTTTGTCAGGGTTGCGTAGGTGGTACTTACCTGTTACCAGTAGTTACTGGTCGTGTGCTAATATGTTATTTAGTGCTACAGTGATTGTATGTGCTATGTTCTAAAGCATTATTCCTATGTTCTAAGTGCTAATTCCTGACAGTGGTCCATGTGGCCCTGTCCCCTGTACATATAATCCCTTGTAAACTCTGCCCGTGCCTGTTGGCACATTGTAAAGTGTGTGTTTTTATCTAATGTGTTTTGGTAATACAAAGGCTATTTTTATATAATACCTTGTGTGGAGTTTCTTTTGTGGTGGGCCT
This sequence comes from Triturus cristatus, assembly GCF_964204655.1. Lineage (NCBI taxonomy): Eukaryota > Metazoa > Chordata > Amphibia > Caudata > Salamandridae > Triturus > Triturus cristatus. The sequence goes on from NC_140581.1 coordinate 757,037,786, forward strand.
TGGGTGTTTTTGCTGGGTGCGCGCGCAAACGCTTTACACATCGCCTCCGGGATAAGCCTGACTGCTCGTGCCAAGCTACCAAGGGGGTGAGCAGGGGTTATCTTTGGCATGTAACTCCCCAGCCCTGACTAGAGTGGTGGTTTCTGCCTGACTTTGGCGCAAGCCCTAGCCAACCAGAAATCCCATTTCTAACATGGGCCAATGTAGCAGATGACTGGATTTTACTTTGAACATTTCATCTACCAGCACTTCCAACTCCAATGTGAACTTTGGATTCCCAAACCACTGTACAGCACCCACCATCCTGTGTACTTCCCTCACACATATGTGTAAATAAACTCACCAGTACACCATACTTGCCTCTGTTGTGATTCCAACTTGTCATGTTCAGGGAGATGTCGATCTGCTAAACAACACAGTGCATGCCAAATACTGCATCAATGTGACCAACGTAAGGTGAGTCATGGGGATGTGACACATTTGAGGGAGACACACCACTATGGGAACACAAAACATACTCACCATGGCCATGTTTCTCATCACACACAATGATGTTGACCTGAAACACATTGGCATGCACAGACACAACACCAAGACCAGTCAGTGAAACAAGTCCACAGGTGAGGTAAGCAGATGTCATGCAGATGTGGTAAGACAGACAAAGCACATAGCAAAGCGTAGCACAGGTTCATTACACATCAGCAACACGTTTATTCCACACTAGCTGCACGGTAATTCTACGTAACAGTGGACACAAGCTCCCAATGTGTTGGAGAATGGAAGTCCAGGGATGTGTGGTACATCAGTTGATGGGAATTGTCAACTTCCACACTGGTGTTGGCTTCTGGGTGTTGGGGGTCAAAGTTGACCGCACAACAGGAAAGTACCCTGGGAAGTACAGACAAGATACAGTCAAAAGCACAGAAGAACAGGAGAGAAATGCAATACACATGCACAAAACATGTTGCAAGACACCTACACAAACACTAGTTAGCAGTACTACCCTATTGTGGAGTACACACCACCTGAATGGACACATCACAGCACACATCCAGTCAAGTGGCACACAGACACACTCAGACAGCAAAAGAGCTGGCACAACACATTCCAGGCTACCTCCATACATTCACATAACAACCCTGGAAATTCACATTCAGGTGAAGAAGTTGTTGATGAGCTGGGAGCGGACGTCACCATCATCTTCATCATCACTGGCATCTTGGCCCAGGCCGGAATCCTCCACATGTGCCGGACGTTGGTCGTCGTCATCGTCATCCTGGATGAGAAACACCTCCTTCCGCACCGCCATGTTGTGTAGCATGCAGCAGACAAGGATTATTTTGCACACCTTTGCAGGCTCATATGGGAGGGCCCCTCCGGTCTTGTCGAGGCAGCGAAAGCGGCTTTTCAGGAGGCCGAATGTCCGCTCAATCACCCTCCTGCTCCAACCATGTGTCTCATTGTAGCGCAGCTCGGCTGGTGTCACAGGGTTCCTGAGGGGGTGTCTGCAACCACGGCCTGTTGGGGTATCCAGAGTCACCTACACACACAAAAATGAACAAGTAGCTGAGTTTTGTTGGAGTGCGGAATACAACATTGACAAACACACACAATGAGAAACAGTCAGTACACACTGACAAGCCAGACTGAGCTGGCATCTGTGACATCAGCGTTGCAATGCGACTACTCCTCATAATGTAGGCATCATGCGCAGAACCAGGGAACCGTGCCCACACATGTGTGATACACACGTCAGCAAGACAGACCACCAGAGCATTGATTGAATGGTAGTGCTTCCTGTTCTGGTATGCCTGCTCATGTGCCTTTGGTGGTGTCAGGGCAACATGTGTCCCATCAATAGATCCGATGACGTTCTGCATCCTCCCCAGTGCATAAAAGGCATCCTTTATTTCAGGGAGTTCAGCTGGGCTCGGGAACTTGATATACAGGTCAAGGAATTGCAACATCACCTCCAAGATATCGCGTAGCACCCGACTAAACATCGTTTGCGACATCCCACCAGCAGTAGCCACAGTGTACTGGAAGGTACCAGTAGTAAAGAAGTGCAGGGCTGCCATCACCTTCACCTCTGGGGTCAGTGCTGTAGGGTATGTCCGGCCAGGTAGCAGATGTGGCGCCAACTGCTCTGCCAACTCCGCAATCAGTGGCCTGGTGAAGCGGTACGGTCTGATGCAGTTGCATTCCTGCATGGTTGCAGGGTCTGGGAAAGGACGATGGACAGCTGGTACCCTGCAATACAGAGATGCACAAAGGAAGATTATCAGTGCATCCACCCATGTGGCCATGACCACGATCACTATCACATGCTAGTTAATGACATTACACATTGTACTGAGGTGTATGCTGTTGGACATGGACACATATGTCACCTACAAGACCACCACCTCACATCTCAATTCCACATGTCCACATGAGTCCCATGTAGTGCAATGGCCAATCATCTGGCATCTGATCCTAAGCTGGGCATATAAGGATTCAGGTACCTATGCTGATGAACATAACTAAATGCTATCATGATTGTTAAACTTATTTGACAGTATGTTAATGATTGTATTGTTTATTGCAGATTGCAAAGTAGATTGTTAGATCAACCCAAAATTCTGTTGAAACCTACGTAGTCTGTAGGTAAGAATTATTGGAGACTTTTGGTTACAAGTTTATGATAACTGTAAGAAGATACTGCCTCACAGATATACACATTGTTTATCTTCTGTGTTTTTTATACTTAGGAGTCTAGTAGAAAACTCAAGCCACTATCCAGTTACATTCCTGTTTATTGTATCCTGTGAATACTCAAGCCCCCTGAAGCCCTGGTCCCCCTAAAAGAAGACTGCTGGAATCTTCTTGTTTCTCTTCTCTTGTCATCCCAACCCCTTTCCCCCCCCTGAGACTACCGGACTGATCCTAAGTTATATCTTGGTATCACGCTGCTAGTTTCTAGAGGGATTGGGGACCTGTCCTCACATCGTCATCAAGGTGAAACAATCTGGAGCACAGATGAGTGCCTCGTAACACCATGTTGTGCATGGCACACAGTGCACGCATGACAGCGCAAGCAGAGGATGGCACAACATGTGCCCTCATGCATCCCCATGGGTTAAATCGTCTTGGGGCCCTGTTTCGGACCCCTTTCCCTGTCTTTATGCTGGCCTTTTCATGGCGGGATCCCCGCCACGAAATGCTTGTTAGAAAGGTAGTTTATAATCTGCATGGTGGTGCCAGCATCGACACCGGCGGTGCTAACCACTGCTTTCCCTGCCGCTGCCCAGTCGGGATCCAGGATCCTAACTGTGGTGGCGGTCTTGTGTTTGGCTGGTGTCGGTCTGACTGCTAAACTTGTAATTGGGCAGTCGGACCACCAAGGTTACGGTGGTCTTGTGACTGCCATACCCATAATAAGGCTGTAAGTGTGGAATACATCACCAACAGCCAACTTGACTTTGAAATAAAAAAATGGATAGCACATGCCCATGTCCCTGTGACAGATGTAGCTAACCATCACAACATCCTATTAGAAAGCCCCTTTAACAAAATAATGAAGACAAACTAGCTCCCCTAAAGGACTACTTCGAGGACACTTGGGAAGGCAGACTACATAGGCCAGGACACAGATGCCAGCCAAAATTCCACATACCATGGTGGAATGTCTATGAAAGCACCTTCACACAAGAGATAAAAACAAACAATGTAGTGGAAGTATGGCACGATGACTTTCTATCCACACTCGGCAGAATGTAACCTATGCTAAAAAAATGATTTGAAGCCGTAAAAAAAAAAGAACAAAGCTACCAAGAACTTAAACTAGAACTATCTGTTCCACACATCTGTCCTAAACTAACCAAACAAACTTGAAAAATGTACAAACAACAAAGGACTAGATTACTAAGAAATAATAGCCAAATCTATCATCTAACCCTAATATAAAATGCACCTGGCATCTAAGAAACTACAACCTAATACACCAAAATGATGCAAACATTTTATACAAATAGTAGCAAAATATTAATATTAGGTCAATGAAAAAATAATTTTACATTTTGCATTATTTACTAAGAGAATACATATATTAATACTATAATTGAAAAAGTATTTTTAATTCATTAATACATAAAGCAAACTACATCACATATGTCTACAAAACAACACAAATATCAACATAACATTATTAGAAATATATAACATTTCCCACCCACAGTAAATTAATACAATTATCTTAGATGTTTGTTATGGCAAATCTCTGCCAAAACAACAGTTGCAAAAAGTAATCCACCAAAAAGTTGTTTAAATGTTAGTAAAAAGCACCCCCAAAAAAGTAATTTAGAAAGAAAAACAATCCCTCGAGGCAATCCACAGTCTGTGGGTTCCATAAAAATCCTGAAAAATTGTTTTAAAGAAAGAACTGCTCCGGGAAACCCAAAATAAGAGATCTATTTTAAAAAAATTTTTATACAAAACAAATTCCCATTTCCTTAAAAAAAGAAAAAGGGACGTCCAACTTCCCTTAGTACCATCCAGGAACGAGAAACCTGCAAAAAAGAGACAAAACACTATGGGCCTCATTATGATGGTGGTCAGACATTTGTCCGACCGCCATCCTGTCAGGAACGGGACCGCCCGTCTCGCTGTTGGTGGTCCCGCCATCGGCATTAGGATTCGACCGCCTTCAAGGCAGTCGCACTGTGTATTCTTTATATTGTGGAGTGTGCTGTGGGCTGCAGCACACGCCTCAATACAAAAAAACACATCTGACATATCCCTGCACTATGTGGAAGGCACCATGTGGTGCCTGCCACACGGTGCATGAATATGTATGATGGAACCATAGGTGCCCCCCAGGGCCTATATTGGAGGTCCAGAGAGGAAGGGGATGCCCGCTACGGCCCCAAAGTCCTTTTCTGTCTGCCTTTTCATGACGGGTTAACCGCTATGAAATGGCCGGCGGGAAGGGACATTGTAATCCCTACAGCGATGCCTGAGCATATACCGCCCCTATTGTAGGGATTACTGTCCCTCCAACAGTCCGACGGGCTCCTTGAGCCTGTCGGATCCATGGCAGTTGGTCTCTCCGACTGCCCTGCATCCACCCGCCATCATAATGCGGCAGGCCGACAAGCATGGCCTGATGGCAGTGGGACCTCCACCGACCATCGTTATGAGGCCCTAATACCATGAATATATATATATATATATATATATAATATTACTGTACACAAAACTAGTCAGCAATACCTACACTACACATAACTTACATTGAAAACAAATACTTCAATTGTTACAACACATAATAAAAGTATGCAACATTAAATAGCATCCAAAAAAATAGAACACTCAATAAACACACCAATAACACCACACATATCAAATACAAAACTCTCTCCTACCCCCATCTTAGAAATACCTTAAAAATAAGTAGAAATTAACTTACCTTTACTGTCGAATGTAGCACCCAACCATGACTTCTTTCGTTCAACCCCAAAATAGCACCAATCACCTACAAAATTTAGTTAGAAATAATGGGCGCCTAATAAAAGTAATAAAAAGACTATCTCCCCATAGGAATCAAATAGAATTATTCAAAAAGTATTTATTAAAATGTTTAAAAATATTTTAAAATATAACACATGTACAACAAAGTTCCCAAAAAATCATACAAAAATCGTAAAATATATTTTAAATAATATTATAACATGCATACAATTATTTAATATATATTTTCAAATATTTATGTTATATAACAGTGTGAAAATGTTTCTAAAATATGTTTGTGAAATATATTTAAAATGTACAATGTTTAAAAAATATGAAAAAATATATTGCTGAAAATGTATTCAGAAACCTTTGAGGATCATAGATGCCCACCACCAGAAGACAAAAATAGCAGCGCTTTGTCCATGAAAAAAAATCCAGGCTATCCAGACTTGGCTATTCCTCCAAATCGCCCTGGCTTAATTGTCTCATGATCTGAAATAGTTAGCAAGGAGATGGCTACCCTTGCAAAGCTGCATGGTAAGGGTCATGTTGACTCTTGTGCTTCCCATCATCCTTCATCACTTGAGCTCATCTCACCGGGTAATATGGCAACTGTCCAAGAGAAAGCTGGACTTGAAGGCACTAACCAAAACACCACATTTTTAAATTTACCACAAGAATGTTGCAGGTATGTTTTCATTTTAGCGGGACTGCCTCCTCTGAAGTGGTCTCAAACTGAATCTTGGGAACAGGCCCGGAATAAGGTTGCACATTGGTTAAGAGCAAATAAGCGCCTTATTGATATCAATGGCCAAGCCATTATAACAGATAGGTTGGTTGGTTGGCTAGGGCATGACTCTAAAGGACATTCTAGGTGATTGTATGGTTGTAAATTTTAAGATCCCCGTTGTTGTGGGGCGTTTGTTAAATGCTGATCAGGGAGCGCCTTCTCTACTACTAGTATAGTTGCTCTACCCTTGGAGGATTTTATAAACCTGCTAATGTGAGGAAGCGCTCTGTATCACCCCTCTCGTGACCAGCCATGCCTGGGGTTGTTGTGCTCTAACAAATATGCTCCCTTGCAGGATTGTAATGGTATTGATTGACAGAGGAATCACTGAGGCTCATGGGTACTGATAGATTAAATAGCCTTGGGCAATTACCTGCCTGCAATTCACTGAATCTAGTAGCTATTGGGCAAACCAGCTTTTTTTCCTATTGACATAGCCTCACCAGTAGGCATGGACAACATCCCCAGTGAAGTTTCTCCTAGTTTATCTAATGTCCCTGCCCAAAAAAGCCCTATATCAATTGACCAGCGACTTTTAAGGATAATGAGCTGGAATATTGCTGGGCTCTGGAAAAAGCTGGACATACCAGAGTGGCAACAGTCATTAGCTCTTGTGACATCCTGTTAATGCAGTAAACCTGGACCATGCAGCCCATATATTTTGAGGGTTTTCCTTGCTTTAAATCCCCAGCCATTGCTTCCTGTATGGGTAGAGTGTCTGGAGGTTTAACTATATGGATGAACCTCTTACTTGAAGGCATCACAGCGGTCCTAATGTTCCAGGGAATAATTTTCAGGCAGTGTTATTTCAGGGGGATCCACTCCTGTACATAATACATTTTTATGATAATAATGTTTTTAATGTACCAAATAAGAGATTCCCAAGGCTCTTTGAATACATCGCTTCCCATGTGGAACATGCTTCAGACAAGGAAAATTACTTATATTTATGCATGGGAGGGGATTTTAATGCTGCATTACCAAGGATACACAGTTATACACCGGCAGAAGAGGCTGGTGATGGGACCACAAATTGGAAGGTTTTTGAGCTGTAGCTGGTATGCTAAATATAATGGATTGGGCAGGGGCCAATTACTTATCCTTAAAGACTTTCAGGGGCAGGAATTGTTATTCTGCAATTATAACATTTTTAGTTCCCATAATCTTACACGATTCCCATTCCAAAGTAAAATTATAGATACTAACTTTGGGGATCACAATCCGGTTGAACTTGAGCTTGTTGCACCATTTCGGAAAGAGTTCAAGATTGTGGAAGATATTTAAGTCCAGTGACAATTCTAGAGTATGTTGGAAATTAGCAGACCCTACTACATTTTTGAGAAAAACATTCATGCAGAATACTGAATTAATTTTTAAATGCCTATCTGAGGGGGCTTATAATGGCAGATGGTTGATTCGTTTGAGGCCCTATGTGATATTACTAGAAATGTGTTACCCAAGCCATTCGGTCACCTGCCCCAGACTCCTTGATTGTTCAGTAATGAATGTTCTAGGGCTAACCTTACGTTGTGTAGGGCTTTAGTAACGAAACCTAGAGATCAGGCTTTGATTATTACTTTATGGAAACAATATAAGCTGGTAACAAAGCATACACATAATTCAATTTTAAAGCAGCAATGGGAGACAATGTGTTATACAGCCCCCACTAACAATAGTAAAGATTTTTGGGGAGCAGCAACAAACGTGCATGATAGACTGAAGATTGACTCATATTAACTACCACATAAACAGCGAGGCCTGGATAAAACATTTCTCACAAATCTATTCTGCCCCTGAGGAAAACATTATGACTAATATAGTGCGTCAGGAGGTTCATTCTGAGTTGTTTCAATATTCTATACAGGAAGTTATCAAGCCTATCCCACAGAACGCTGGTGGTAAAGCCCCAGGACCCAATGGGGTACCAATTGATTTAATTAAAAACAACATTAAATTCTGGACCTCTCTATTAGCCTATGTTTAGAATAACTTTACAGAGTCTACTGTTCTATTTCTTGGAGCAGTTCAACAATAGTGCCAGTTTTCAAGAAGGAGGGCCGTTCCAAACCACAATGTTATCAACCCATTTCATCAATAGTTATTCCCGCAAAAATTCTTGGGAGGGCCTTATATAATAGAACTAAGATTGGGCCACTGATAATGTCATCCTGCATGTCTGATAGTTTGGCTTCCTTCTGGAATTGGAACAATAGAACAGTGCCTGAATATAAACTTTAATATCCGGAAATACACAATGGCAAGGCGGGTACCACTTTATTTAGCTTTTATGGATACGATCATGGCATTCGATTCTGTTACTAGATTTAAGTTATTAAAAACCCTATCAGAACTGGGCTTCGATGGTGACATTCTCAAATTGCTAACATTACTCCACACTAACACTAACGCTAGGGTGAGGTTTGGTCGAAGGGCAAGGTTACAGAGAAATTCAGCATTGAGAGATGTGTAAGGCAAGGATGCATGCTCTTTATCTTATACATCAATAACCTCAATTCTCACCTGGCCAGAAGTACATGAAATTACTTCATGCAGATGATGTCATTTTAATGGCTTATATGGCTGACCTTGATCTGAAGACCATCTTTACAAAATCATATATCTTGGCCTGTGGTCTGAAGCACCCATATATTACCAGCATTACTGTTGGCTCCAATATTATGTTAAACACCGATAACTTTCCATATTTAGGTATTACTTTAAGTGCAACAGGAACCTGAGCTCCCATATTTCCCAAAATGGGTTAGAGCTCACTCGAGCGATGGGATCACTGTTGAGTCTCCCTAGTCCTGTGGGGGGAGGTCCCTGACCCCTATGGTGCAGATATATAATGAACAACAAATAGAGTCCACGGGTCTACACAAATCTGTCAAAGAAACATAAGCAGCAAAACAGCACGTTCAGACATAAAGGAGTCCTCTTAAAGAGGGCCAAGTCCCATCACCCACCGAAGTGGCATGCTTCATCATCTGGGACCTCCCATAGCCACACCTGGTGTGGTTAGAGAGCTACAACTCCTTAGATTACTGTAACAAGGAGGAGCTCAGGGATGTTTTAATTAATGTAGTAGGAGGATAATTATCTCCGGGTGAAAAAGACTGCCATAAGTGTGGTGAATCTAAATGCAGTGTGTGAACTAGAGAAGTGATTTAAAATTGATTACCATTGGAAAAATATTTTATTCAGTATCCAGTGGCGTCAAACTAAAAACAGCAGGAATTTGGAGGAAACCGTGTCCACATATGTTATAGGAACACGTCCTCATGGGTCAACATGTTTCAGCCAACCTATGTCTACCAAATGACAGTGGCTTTCGTCAGGACCATATGGTAACACTACTGCAATATGTGGATGTGTGATAGGTGAAAAGAGGAACAATACAACCTACCAATGTACCTACTTATCTGAAGATATGCGGCACCGTAGGAATATAAATTAATCACCTGTAAATAGAAACATAAATGTAATACAAGAGAATGTGGGACAGGTACATCTCAGTCCTCCTCTATTCTCGTTCAAAAGAAGTGCCAACCTGCGAGATACATTGGTACATACGCGCCCAAGAAACACGGTTGTCTCAACGACCAATACCTTATGGAATATGCCACCTGTCCAAGGGCATCATGCCTGTGGTAATTGTGTGGTATGTACAAACACGCAACATACTACAGAAATTGACATTGGGACAAACAAACCCTGGAGGCAGGTGAAACATACTAACTGCAACAGTGAGAGGGTAATTTATTTGATTACTTGCCCCAGCGATAAGAGATATGTGGGGATGACCACCAGGAAGGTCAAACTGAGGATAATGGAACACAAAAGTACCATTAGATGCCAAAGACAGGCAACCCGCCTGACTAGGCACTTCTTGGAAATGAAACACAGACCTGATGATATCAAGTGGACGATTCTTGAACAACCTTTCATTCCGTCCCATGTCACTGACATTTCCACATTCTTGTTCAGAAAGGAACAACGCTGGGTTTTTAAACTCAAAAGCGACATAGTTGGGCTGAATGAGGCAATTCCTTGGACCTCGTTGTGATGTCGTTGTGTCTCTTTTTCCATTTGATAGAGGGCTTTTTCTGACTTATGACTTTTTGTCCTGTCCCCTGCTCTAGCGCTTTGTTATACTGCTATGAACCTCATTCTCGCATTTCATCGAGCCCCTGTTGCACGAATTGGTTATCCTTTTCCTGTATATCTGAGGAATGGGTCTCTAGGGCACTCTATTCGGCACATTAGGTAGTGTACTCACTCGCTTCCGTGCCTTCGATAGCTGTACATCAACATCTGGTTCATGTTTCCCATAGTCAGTAATTACAGAGCTTCGAAGTTTTTTCGACATATTGCCTCGTACAGAATTCTTTTGTACATGATATCCACATGGCGTAATCAGTAAGCTGATCTAACCTGGGAGCCTGTGACATACCATTGCATCCTCTTTGAGTCTTGTTCGATACACGACTCCAAATTAGGATGTTCGTAGCAAGACGTATGCCCAAAGTGTTGGCATGGTATTTTATCAGAGTGTGATAGCCCTCTTTTGCTCAATACAGCTGTTCAACCGATTGTGTGGGCTCGCTGTGTAAATACCTCCTTACGAAGACGCGTTTATCATACGCGTAGATTTAATCTAATACCAGCAACGCTACTTAAAACACTACATTACCCGGCATCCCCTGCTTGACACACGTCTTTATACGTCTACGACGTATCAATACAGTTTTTTAATATATATTGTTTGGGTTCGCTGTATTAACACTTCTTTGAGAAGATGCGTCTATTAAACGCGCAGATTTAACCGAGCATTAGAAACGTGAACTTTAGCACTACACTCCCCAGTATCCTTTGCTTGTTACACGTCTTTTGACGCTCATGACGTGGTAACATCCTATCACGTGACGGTGGTGACGTTTAGGATTCGTCCAACGTCCTTCGAGACACACCGATAGCCTTTAAGAGGGACAGGCTTACACTGTTCCGGTTACCACTCGGTACAACCGGTAGGAAGGTCCAGGGTAACGACGGACAGGTAAGCCTGCTCTCTGGGTGGTGTCACACGATCTGTCGAATTGGATATGTTGCTTAACTATATGCTAGACATCCGGCTATTAGATACAGATGGCTGAGTTTACACGCGCGTCGATATCGTTGCTTGTTTCTTGATACTCAGGCAAATGTGTCTTTACATTGGCATTTACTCGACTTGCATGTTCGTATTCTGATCTGGTCAATCTGTGAATTCTAAGATTTGTTATCCAGATGAATGGAAGCATATTCAATGCTGCTTGGAGTCATTCGACACACCTGAATTTGTATATTGCTTTTATGGTCAAGCATATTTATGCTTACGTAGATGAACAAACAATCCTCTGTTTTCTTTGGAGTTAGTTCGTTCCTTTTTGTCTTCTAGAGCGTTGCCTCACGCCCTGAGTTGTAACCAGGAGTGTAGGACGCATCCCCGATTTGTTACGGGTAAGAAGACAATGCAGTTTGCACGCATGACAAATGTTTACTTATGACACATTTGCATTATGTCAAAGAACCCAGTTGATATTATTCAGCACATATCATTCATTCTCTTGTATTACATTTATGTTTCTATTTACAGGTGATTAATTTATATTCCTACGGTGCCGCATATCTTCAGATAAGTAGGTACATTGGTAGGTTGTATTGTTCCTCTTTTCACCTATCACACATCCACATATTGCAGTAGTGTTACCATATGGTCCTGACGAAAGCCACTGTCATTTGGTAGACATAGGTTGGCTGAAACATGTTGACCCATGAGGACGTGTTCCTATAACATATGTGGACACGGTTTCCTCCAAATTCCTGCTGTTTTTAGTTTGACGCCACTGGATACTGAATAAAATATTTTTCCAATGGTAATCAATTTTAAATCACTTCTCTAGTTCACACACTGCATTTAGATGCACCACACTTATGGCAGTCTTTTTCACCCGGAGATAATTATCCTCCCTACTACATTAATTAAAACATCCCTGAGCTCCTCCTTGTTACAGTAATCTAAGGAGTTGTAGCTCTCTAACCACACCAGGTGTGGCTATGGGAGGTCCCAGATGATGAAGCATGCCACTTCGGTGGGTGATGGGACTTGGCCCTCTTTAAGAGGACTCCTTTATGTCTGAACGTGCTGTTTTGCTGCTTATGTTTCTTTGACAGATTTGTGTAGACCCGTGGACTCTATTTGTTGTTCATGTCTGAGTGATCCGGGGATTTGTCCGCGCAGGTCTCTAAATTCCCTGAGACCCCAGAACTGATTGCTTTTTTCTGGCAGATATATAATGCACAATGTTTACCAATAGCGTCCTTTGGTGCAGGAATTTGGGGTATCTAAGATATCTCTGCACTGGAAAGAGAGAAGAAAATGATTTTGTAGGGAAATACTGATGGTCCCTATAGCAACCTCTCATTACATCTGTCAGAAAGAGCTGGAATTGCCATTATCTTGTGTTATCCCTCTGGTAGTCAGAGGAATTATCACTTACAAGAGCTATAATTGCCAATTCCCTGGCCTTTGATAAGGAGCTAACAATACCTTGGGGGGCCTATGTTAAAAAGAAAAATGGAGGGAATTGGGATCTTGTGGTTATCCCTCTGGTAGTCAGAGGAATTATCACTTACAAGAGATATAATTGCCAATTCCCTGGCCTTTGATAAGGGGCTAACAATACCTTGGGTGGCCTATGTTAAAAAAAAAATGGAGGGAATTGGGATCGGCCACACATTTCTTGATCCCACTCTATGCTCCACTTTGGATAAAAAGGGAGTACGATCCTTACTGATGGCCAAATTAGAGGAAGCGAGGATTAAGGCAGAATCACTGAAGCCAACGGATGCAACTTATATGAATCTTAAAACTGAAGCTCAGCTCTCAGCTAGTTACATTTGGTGCCCAGAAGCATTTCTGAGCACTCCTTACTTTTTCGTTTTAGAGCTGACACAATAAAAGATTTATTATGTTCTCCAGCAGGGTTCCAACACAACCTTGTATTAAGAACATGCACGTTCAATGGTCCCTCAACACAATCAATGATGCACTTTTTATTCTTTTGTGGTTTTTATAAACTTTTTACCCAAACTTTTTAGTACGCTTGTTGAAAGCAAGAAATTATAAGCATTGTAGTAGAGCCTATAATTATATAAAATAACTAGAGAATGAAGACACGTCTGTGTGTGGGATTTTTTCTTCATGCAGCTATCCGATCGCGGGAGTTAATGCTTTTCTAAGATAATTTGGTTGCATCACTTAAGCGCACATCGCAGACCGGAGGCTTAAAAAATTGTTTCTTATGCCACCTTTCGGCCTGCTAATTGAATCTGTAATAGGGCTTGATCTTTTTATGTGAATTTAACTATTGCTTTTTTTACTTGTATCATATTGTATTTATTTTGTGTGTACCTTTTTGGGTTTCTCGCAGCCAAATAAACATGAAATGAATGTATTTAGAAACTTGTTCTGTGTTTGGTTAACAACTATTAAAAAATGTGGTACATATTTAATGATATAACATATAAAAATGTCTTTAATATATTTAAAACAGTTCTGTTAAATACCAGTATTAAAATGTATGTAAAATTTGTTTGAGAAAGCGTTTGCTCTGTTTTTCTTTGATAAGTATTACAAAATATTTTATATGGTAAATCCAAATCTCACAAATGTTCTTTCTATTAAATTTATATCAAAACTATGAAATAGTTACAAAAAGTATTTTTTGTTCAAAATAAAAATTATAAAAAAATTATATTTGTATTGTATTCTTCTAATATTTATTAATGTTAAAATAATAATAAATTGCAAATGGTACGCTTTTTTACCATACCAATGCAAAATGTATTTTAACAGATTATTTAATACTAAAAACATAACATAATGCTCCCACTTCACTACAAACAAAGTAAGCACATATCTATAGCACTTAACTTAGGGCCTGAATATGAATTTACTGGTCCGACCACCCGAACCCCGCGGTCTCTAGAAGACCACAGTCCCGACAGTATTTCGACTGCCTTATTATGAGTTTACCGCGGGGCAAGCTGTGGTCTTCCTGGAAGCGGTCCATATCTATTGTTGCCAGGTCTCTAAATTCCCTGAGACCCCAGAACTGATTGCTTTTTTCTGGCAGATATATAATGCACAATGTTTACCAATAGCGTCCTTTGGTGCAGGAATTTGGGGTATCTAAGATAGCTCTGCACTGGAAAGAGAGAAGAAAATGATTTTGTAGGGAAATACTGATGGTCCCTATAGCAACCTCTCATTACATCTGTCAGAAAGAGCTGGAATTGCCATTATCTTGTGTTATCCCTCTGGTAGTCAGAGGAATTATCACTTACAAGAGCTATAATTGCCAATTCCCTGGCCTTTGATAAGGAGCTAACAATACCTTGGGGGGCCTATGTTAAAAAGAAAAATGGAGGGAATTGGGATCTTGTGGTTATCCCTCTGGTAGTCAGAGGAATTATCACTTACAAGAGATATAATTGCCAATTCCCTGGCCTTTGATAAGGGGCTAACAATACCTTGGGTGGCCTATGTTAAAAAAAAAAATGGAGGGAATTGGGATCGGCCACACATTTCTTGATCCCACTCTATGCTCCACTTTGGATAAAAAGGGAGTACGATCCTTACTGATGGCCAAATTAGAGGAAGCGAGGATTAAGGCAGAATCACTGAAGCCAACGGATGCAACTTATATGAATCTTAAAACTGAAGCTCAGCTCTCAGCTAGTTACATTTGGTGCCCAGAAGCATTTCTGAGCACTCCTTACTTTTTCGTTTTAGAGCTGACACAATAAAAGATTTATTATGTTCTCCAGCAGGGTTCCAACACAACCTTGTATTAAGAACATGCACGTTCAATGGTCCCTCAACACAATCAATGATGCACTTTTTATTCTTTTGTGGTTTTTATAAACTTTTTACCCAAACTTTTTAGTACGCTTGTTGAAAGCAAGAAATTATAAGCATTGTAGTAGAGCCTATAATTATATAAAATAACTAGAGAATGAAGACACGTCTGTGTGTGGGATTTTTTCTTCATGCAGCTATCCGATCGCGGGAGTTAATGCTTTTCTAAGATAATTTGGTTGCATCACTTAAGCGCACATCGCAGACCGGAGGCTTAAAAAATTGTTTCTTATGCCACCTTTCGGCCTGCTAATTGAATCTGTAATAGGGCTTGATCTTTTTATGTGAATTTAACTATTGCTTTTTTTACTTGTATCATATTGTATTTATTTTGTGTGTACCTTTTTGGGTTTCTCGCAGCCAAATAAACATGAAATGAATGTATTTAGAAACTTGTTCTGTGTTTGGTTAACAACTATTAAAAAATGTGGTACATATTTAATGATATAACATATAAAAATGTCTTTAATATATTTAAAACAGTTCTGTTAAATACCAGTATTAAAATGTATGTAAAATTTGTTTGAGAAAGCGTTTGCTCTGTTTTTCTTTGATAAGTATTACAAAATATTTTATATGGTAAATCCAAATCTCACAAATGTTCTTTCTATTAAATTTATATCAAAACTATGAAATAGTTACAAAAAGTATTTTTTCTTCAAAATAAAAATAATAAAAAAATTATATTTGTATTGTATTCTTCTAATATTTATTAATGTTAAAATAATAATAAATTGCAAATGGTACGCTTTTTTACCATACCAATGCAAAATGTATTTTAACAGATTATTTAATACTAAAAACATAACATAATGCTCCCACTTCACTACACACAAAGTAAGCACATATCTATAGCACTTAACTTAGGGCCTGAATATGAATTTACTGGTCCGACCACCCGAACCCCGCGGTCTCTAGAAGACCACAGTCCCGACAGTATTTCGACTGCCTTATTATGAGTTGACCGCGGGGCAAGCTGTGGTCTTCCTGGAAGCGGTCCATATCTATTGTTGCCTGTGTGTATATTTTGTCTGCCCATGTGTTAAATGTACACATGTGCATGATGCATGTGGAAAACTACCACCTACCAATTGCCGGAGACTGGCCCATATGGGCGAAGTCCAGTCAATGGGTATATGGGACAAAACAGACTTACCTGTGTATTGTCATAAACAGGGTCATATTCTCTGGAGTTAAGATGCTACAGTGAAGAGGGACCTGGAGAAAGGGATCCACGTCTGACTCTGATGGGAAGAACAGGAAAGGGGTGAGCATGCACTCCAAAATCTTCGATTCCTCCGACTTGACACCAGAGGTCCCACTCTGCTCCTCGGAAGCCAACATGTAATAGGAGGGCATTGAACATCTCTGTACTACCCTATGGCAGCTGCAGTCTGTGGTGGCCTGCAGCTAGCTGTGGGTGTGGACGGTTCACCGGCGGAATTTGCCAAAGCTATCCAACAACCTCGTAATACTGCGATTGGACCACCGAGGTAACGGCAGCCAAACCACAACTGTGGTACCGTGGTTCCCGGACCACCATACTCGTAATCAGGCTCTTAAAATTCTATATACTCACTACAATACAACTTATCTCATGGAAGGTTTTGGAAATAAACAGGATAAATATACTATTCCCAATCCAAGTGAAACAAATTAAGGAAACATGTTGGACACTAAAGGGGCAACAGTTACTATTCTTACTCCAATCTAACTGAACTCAGTGGAGGTGCCAGCACTAAAGAGGCAGCATTGTCCATTCCTACTACACTAAAACTTTTCTCAGAGAAGGTTTGGGCACTCAAAGGGTTAAATATACTATTCCCACTCCAAGGTAAAATAATTCAGGAAGGGCGTTGGACACTAAAGGGGCAGTATTTACTATTCCCACGCCAATCTAACTTAACACAGGGAAACTGCTTGACACTAAACATGTGGCATTATCAATTCCCACTGCAATATAACTTTTCTCAGGGGAGGATTTGGACACTAACATTGTCAAATATATTATTCCCTCTCCAGGATAATATAATTCAGGAAAGGTGTTGGACACTAAAAGGGAAACATTTATTATTCTGACTCCAATCTAACTTAACTGAGGAAAGATGCTGGCTACTAAAGAGGCAACATTGTCCGTTCCCACTGCAATAAAACTAGACCTGGGCGGTAAATTCCGTTCCGCTCGCGGAATTTGCGGAATTTCGGTAATTTCGCGTTCCGCGGAGAACGCGAAATTGCCCAAAATTCTGCTTTCCGCGTCTTCGCGAAATTTTTTCTTGTTCGCGTTCTCAAAATGCTTGTTCGCGAGATATTTCTTCCGAGCACGCAAACAGCAACTGTGAACAGGAAAAAAGCATCGCGAACAAGCAATTCCGCGTGTTCGCGGAATTTCTGCATGTTCACGGAGATTTTTTACCGTTTCGCGGAGATTTGCGTAACGCGATTACGCAAATTCCGCCCACGCCTAAATAAAACCTATCACAGGGAAGGTTTTGGACACTAAAACGGCTAAATATAGTATTTCCCACTAAGATAAAATAATCAATTCAGGGAAGGCATTGAACACAAAAGGGGCAACTTTTACTATTCCCACTCCAATTTAACTTAACTCTGGGAAACTGCTGTACACTAAAGAGGCAACATTGTCCATTTCCACTGCAATAAAACATATCTCAGGGAAGGTTTTGGACACTCAAGTTGTCAAATATACTATCCTACTCCTAGCTGAAATAATTCAGGGAAGGTGTGGGACACTAAAGAGGCACAAATTACTAATCCAACTCCAATCTAACTTATAACAATAAAGATGTTCGACATTAAATAGACAAAAATACAATACCCCTAAGACTACAAAAGAAGAAGCACACTTTAAGGTTAAGATTTATTACATCCACCACAATATCAACAAGATGAACAAACATCTAAGTAATCACCAAAAAGGGGGCGCGGCCGAACAAGTCAGCTGTACGGTCGTAACTTACTGAGTTCCCGCTGGCAGACAAGTGATCTGTCATCATCCTGGTGCAAAAATTAGGCATCTACCCCATAATCAGCGTCCCGAAACACGGATGGACAAATGGAGCAGATTGGGAGTCCTAAAAGGTACGGCTGTGCGAGGAGAACGGCAAACTGTCCCGGCACCATGTGTGGTGCCATCTTGGAGCCGAGGAGCCGAGACGTAGAGATCTGCGAGCCTGCTACCCTGGGAGGTATCTTGGGCATGCTGGACCCGTTACAAGAGGTGCGGGCCAATAAAAGAGAGGGGTGGTTGGCGGTGTCATGAGGGCGCTGGATAGCAGCGACAGTGTGGGGCGCCGGCTGGAAATACTGTAAACCACACGGAGCACCCACAGGAGAAATGTGTGTGCGGAGATGAGGGTTTCTGCGTGTGACTGGAAGACGGAGTCCCCAAGTATTGACGGACTTCACAGGTACCGCGATGTGAGAAGCAGCAGCGTGGTGGTCTTCTGAATGCCCTAGGGTGTGCCTGGCCCTTTAGGAAAGCCGGGACTCAGGGTAATTACTTGGTGTCTCGAGACTGATGGCTCTGAAGGCCTGCGGTTGTGATTATAGGCCCTGATAAGCGGTGAACAACAGGGCCAGTAACAAGGAGTTTCACAGGGCCCGTGGGGGCTGAGGGAGATAACATGGACACAGAGTAAAAAGGAGACAGACTTAGATGATGGCACAGGAGCGGTAATCCATGGGCCGATGCAGCAGCTAAGGTGTTACCGGTGAGACCAGCATAAAGATCAGAAGATCCCTGGACCATGTAGGGAATAAGTTGGAGCCTCAACCAATAAGATCTGCTGTGGAAGATATTTAATTAAAGCCCCACGCGGAGGGTGGTACTGATAGGGGCAGACAGAGCAAGACCCAGATGAGCATCCCTCGCGAAGAGGAATAAGGTATTCATGTTGAACTAAGACCCGGAATTCTTTACCTACTAAGGGCACCTTATACGTTGCAAATACTTTGTGTACTAAACTAGTCGAAGGAAGAATTGAGCTCTAAGTCTGAAACGTAGGAAATTTCAGTGGGACCAAAGGGGCTTACTGAACCGCAGGAAGGCATAGGGAGTCTGGATTTGGAGGAGGAAGGGGGTGGATTACCTTCATCTGGAGTGGGGACCTGCAAGATAACCGGAGCTCCATCATGGTGAAGGGGCAAGGCAACCGAGTACAAGCTAACAAAATCTCTAATTATGCACAACTATGCCCACCGAGCAAATGCAACATGCAGAGGTGCAGAGAGAGGAGGCCAGGCACTCGGAGTTCCAGACCCATCGCTGGCGGACATTATGGCTGCCATACGATCTACCAGGAATGACATGGTTAACAAAATCGATGCGGTGGCCATTGACATCCATTTATTGAGATGTGACTTACGCAAAGTGTCTGGCAGGGTCACTGCAAATGAACAAAATGTCGAGGCCCTTCAGGCGAAAGTAAAGAAACCAAAGGCGATGGTTTCAGATTTCTCCAAACGGGTGACTACTCTCGATGATAGGGCCGAAGATCAGGAGGGGTGATCAAGGAGGAATAACCTGAGATTCAGGGGGTTTCCGGAGTGTGCAGAGGGACCTTCTGGCGAACTTTTTCTGGATTGGATAGTCAAAGCACTAGCTCCTAAAAGAAGTTTTTTAATGAGAGAGGGCACACAGAGCTCTGGTCCCGCCTCCACAACCTGGTGCACCTCCGCAAGCCATAATTGCACGTTTTTTGAACTATCGGGATAGGGACGTAATACTTCAGGCCACCCAACAGGGAAAAACACTGTCCTATGAAGGGCACCGTATTGCCATTTTCCCGTACTACATGCAACGTGTGCAAGACCAAAGACGAAAATTCCTAGTGGTTAAAAGGAGGTTGTGAGATGAAGGATTCAAATACAGCCTTTTGTTTCTTGAGAATTGAACACAATAGAAAAGCATTGTTTTTCCTATGCGCAGCAGAGGCAGTGGACAAGTTGGATAGTCTGGGGGGACAGGGCACTCGAAGAGGCTGATCAGCCCAAGCAAAGCCCGCTGAATAAAAAAACTTTCAAGGCAGTCTGGCCACCAAGACACAGTAGACCATGGCGGTCACTTCAGGTCTGGTCCGGGTGGGCTCAGATGGAACTCTATGTATGGCTGATCCCTCTTCGGAGTCTGATTAGATCAGCCAGTGCTCCCTACCGAATAAATGCATCCTGAAGGGTCATCGGAGAGAAAAAGACTTCTAAGAGACACAGATAAGTCATGTGAGATCTGTTGGGAGGGGGTTTAGATGCAAAGGGAAGGATTATTATGCCATATGTCTATTGCTGGTGGGGTGGACACGCCCCTATCAGAGGTTGAGGCACGTACGAGGAGCTGGAGAGTTTTTTCTTGCACTGCAACAATGGCCTGATCACTGGCAAACCACTGTAATTAAAAAACTTCAAGGTTTTATTACACGGTGCTAGTTGGTGTTGTTGAGAGTGTTATTGTTTTCTACCAAACTGGCTTGGTACTGTATTGGAAGAAATTGGGACGGATGGTATGAGGTGGGGGAGGCGGCTCCTGACACCTTGTCAAGGCTGACTGGGGATCGCACCCCTGCCCAAGGGGTCGGGGGTAAGAATGTGGGGTTCAAAAGGGAAATGTTTCAAAGGGAGGGAGAGCGGATTTAAGTTCACTAATGGTTTAGTTGTATCAGCGTCACACTTCAGGAGGATTTGGATGTGGGAACAATGAACAAAAGAAAATAAGTTTCTGATATGGCATCTGTGGTTCCCTCCATGATTAAGCTAATTACTTGGAATGTGCGGGGAGTGGCAATGTTAAACAAGCGGAGACTGGTGTTTTCCTATTTAAAGCGTTATAATATTGCAGTTGCATGTTTGCAGGAAACTCATGTATGGGGGATAAGATATCATGTATAAAACAAAGGTAGAGGGGGAAGCTCTATGCAACATCCTATTCTGGGTTCGTTTGTGGGGGTCTTATTTGGATCGCCCCTGGGGTGCCGTTCCAGCATCTGCATCATTTTGTAGACCCGGAGGGTCGATTTGTTATCCTGTATGGAAGGTTGGACAGATGGGAGATCTGTATTATTAATGTGTATTCCTCCAACTCGGACTGTCTGTTTTTTTTCCTGCTGTGGTACCTGCAGTGACCCAATACCTAGGAGACAGAGTAATTCTGATGAGTGACGTTAACTGTGTGCTTGATAGGGAATGAGATCAAGAGCCCCCCAGACAGAACACTAAACCAAGACTCACAGGAACACTGAGAGACACATTGCTGGGACTGAGGTTGAGAGATGTTTGGAGAAGTAGGAATCCGATGGGGAGGGCTTTTTCCTGTTTTATGCCCGAATCCAACACTCATAGTCGGAAGACCAGTGTTTTTTAACTAATGAGTTGATCCCAGAGCTCAAGACATATTGTACTTACCCAGATATATTTTGGATCATTCCCAAGGCTACTTCCGCTGGGTTTAAGATGACCATGACCAGCGATACCGACATGGAGACTGCAGGTAGAGGCATTATCGGACCCACCGTTTGCTAAGGCAATCGAGGAGGGACTTACTAATTATTTTAGGGAGAACTGGAGGATGGTGGCCAGAAGGGCTACAGAATGGGAAGCGATGAAGATAGTGGTGAGGGGTCTATGTAGAAAAACTTCCTATGGAGTGAGAGAGCAATTGGAGACAGATTTGAAACTGCAGGAAAGAGAATGACAGAGGCTAGAGTTCCTGCTTCATACACATCCCCAACATATAGTGGAGTGTAGTGAGGCCTGCTGGGTCCTGATGGAATCCCTTCAGCGCCTAGGTAAATATAACCGAGTGACATATAGGCAGCAGCTCCACATGGAGGGGGACAGATCAGGAGCATTGCTTGCAAAACTAATAAAAAATGAGAAACCACCAACCCCCATTGTACAAATTATGGATTCACAAGGGAACACGGTATATATTCAGGCAGCAATATTAGAGGTGCTAACGGCACATATGGAAAAGGTATAGGCCTCTGGGGTCTCTCCTCCATTGGAGAGAATAAATGAGTTTCTCTCGACGGTGGACCTGCCATGCCTAGATGGTGAGGGGGGAGACAGACTCAATCACTAGAGAGGAAATCCTGAGTGTGGTTCACAGATTGAAAACCACAAAAAGTTCGGGCTCTGACGGTTTACCGCCAGAATTTTGCAGGACATATGCTTCCCTTCTGGTTGACCACCTCTTAGAGGTACATAACGAAGCTCTACAACAACGGATCCTGCCAGATAGAATGAAGGAGGCTATGGTCATTATGATCCCCAAACCCGACACAGAACCCTGGTCAGCGAAGTCATAAAGACAGATCTCGCTTCTTAATATGGATATGAAAATTCTAAGTGGGGTCATGGCACAACGCCTTTTACCTCATATGCCTTACTTGATCCACCCCACTCAATCGGGATTCATCCCCACATGTAGTACTGCAAATAATCTCAGAAGATTGGCCTTGGTGTGGCATTCCCCTAAAATTAAACAGGAAGAGCACGCAGTAGCATTGCTCGATATCAAACAAGCTTTTGATTCTGTGGGTTGGGGGTATGCTTGGGCAGTACTGAGGGCAATGGGGCTGGGGCCAAAGTTTCTAAATTGGCTTCAACTAATTTATACGGCCCCACCAGCTAGGTTACGCCAAGGGGGATCGATATCCCAAGCCTTTGAACTGCAGAGGGGTACCAGGCAGGGGTGTTGCCTCTATTATAGGCGGCAGCCATGGAGCCACTGGTGGAGGCCTCACAAAGTCGATTTGAGATATGGGGGATATGCTTAGGAGATACAAATCACGTGGTGTCTATGTACGCAGATGACACTTTAGTAGATTAGCGTCAACCAGCCCAAGCAGTCCCAAAAATGCTGGATATACTATACCATTGTGGGGAGGTTTCAGGCCTGAAAACAAATCCTAGTAAATCCAGGTTGCTGCCGGTTGGTTGTTTGGCACAATGCCCATGGATGGCACACCAGGAGACGGGGCTCCCGTGGGTGGATTCTGACGCTTAATATCTAGGAATCAGACTGTTAAATAATCCCAAGAGATATTTGGACCTCAATATAGGGCAGGTGATCGAATGTATAAGAGGTTCGGTTCGCTTCTGGCAAAAGCTTCCACTGTCCCTCATGGGCAGAATTACAATTATTAAAATAATAATACTCCCTAGGTGTCTGTATGCGCTACAACACTCCCTATATGAAGTACCGGCGCACTTTTTTTCAGACCTTGAATGCATTACTAATAGAACTATTGTGGGGACCCAAAAGGAAAAGAGTGAGTCTTGAGATGTTTCAGAGAACATGGCAGACAGGTGTATTGGAAGTCCCACACTTAGGGGGTCATTACGATTGCGGAAGGACCGTCACCGCATGGGCATTCCTTCTGCCATCGGACCACGAATTTCCCCCTGCCACATTACGATGGCGGGGGATCCAGGCTGAGACCGTGGCCGACGGAAAGACCGTCCGGCATGGACCCGCCACAAGCAATCGGACAGATTTTCTGGTGGAGGGGTCTGCATGCATAAAATGGTGGTGGTGCCTTGCAGGCACTGTCCACCATATTATGATGCAGGCACTGGGGGATACCCATGGTACCCCCCTACATTTCAGTGCACTAAGTGGCAGGCACCGTGTGGTGCCTGCCACATAGAGCCCTGTAATACACAAACATGCGTTTTCAACATTGCAGCGGGTGCTACTGAAAGCAGCACCCGCCACAATGTTAAAAATGCAAGATGCGACCACCACGGTGGCGTTCACATCCTAATGTGGTGTGTGGAACCGCTGCATGTATTGCGGACGGTCCCGGTCACCACCACAATGCTGGACAGACTCCAGTCCGTCCGCCATCGTGATCGGCCCCTTAGAGTTATATTACATGGCTTCTCAGCTCCAGCATGCAATACATTGGTTGGATGTGAACGTCAACAGGGAGAAAAGATTACAAGCAGGCACACATGGAGGGCATTCACTAGCAGCACTATTGATGATGGGGTGGGCACCCCACGGTCCGCCCCATATATAGTCCATCATGTGGCACGGATATGGGAACGAGTAGTTAAAAGAGTTGTGAGACACGCCCCTTATGCCCCAGACATGCCCCTATGGGTGGTACAACCATTTGCCAACATAGAGGCCTCAATGTTGGCCCGAAGATGGAAGGAGGGTGGTTGTCTGACGATGGGGGATTTCTTCCACAATAAACATATGTTCATTACTAGGAAAGATGCGGAGTTAATATTTGAGCTGGGGACAGGGCTATTCCTCCAATATGGAAAGATACATCAGGTCGTCAGAGAGATCTGGACTTCTGCTCCAGAGAATCCTGTGGAGACCAGGATGTTGCAGGTTATGCTATATATGGCACACTTTATTACACACTTATATAGGGCGTTGTGAGAGGATTTGTCAGTTACACCCCTACCGGTCCAAGCTAGATGGGAAGAGACACTTGGGGAGCCCTTGTCAGGAAAAGACTGGATTAAAGTACACAAAGGGGTGAAAGCTATAAACTCGAATGTTAAGTTTAAATTAGTCCAGTATAACTTTGTACCCCTGGCATACCTCTCCCCAAGGACACTTAGTAGGATTTTTCCGACAAGATCAGACAGATGTCCCAGGTGAAGAACTGCTGCCTTGGATTTTATACATATGGTATGGACATGCCCAAGGCTGTCACACTTTTGGACAATGATATTAGAAAAAATAAAGGAAGCAACGGGATGGTCTGTGCCCAAAGGTATATGGGAGGTGTTGTTGTGTCTCCTGCCCGCTCCAAAGAAAAATAAATTGAGTAGGGAACTTGTAATGTCAGGGCTGGTTTTAGCATTAGCATTGCTAAAAACATAGACGGTAACTACTCCCTCGAAGATTGAGTCATGGTTGAAAGATATGGGCGAATGAGTCGCGGTGGAGGCGGTAAGAATGAAGAGAGTGAGACGAGATGAGAAACTAGAGGACGATTTGCGGATTTGGGCGGCCATGCTAGCGGATATAAAGGACCTACAAACACCGGCAAATAACATCACCTATACACAATCCCCCACAAGACAGACATTGATGCACTGTAACTAAGTAGACATCAAGGAGTCATAGTAGAGAACACCAAGAATTAAATGGATATAAGGCATAAAACGGGAAGTGACGCTGAAGAGTTGACGTTATTAAGAGGAAGGGTGGGGGGAGGGATATGTGCAGTTGGGGTAATTGTATAGATATCCTCTGATTTAGGAATAAGTTGGCGTATCTGAGCTATTATAAATTTGACGTTTTTTAAATGTTTAAAAATTTAATCAGACTGTATAAGATGTTGATATGAATATATGCAGATGTTTGGTATATGTACAATGAACAGTGTAAGTTCCTAGAATGCCAATAAAGAAATATATATATATTTTTTTTAAAGTAATCACCCAAAAAACATTTAAAATTAAAATAGACCTAATGATTGAAATGCTTATTTTTCAGACAACCTTTTAAATATGTATCATACAAAATTACATAAAATATTTATATAGGAACATATTTAACCCCGTATAATATTTGAAAATATAATGAAAATGTAATTGTAATTATATTCATAATTATGAATAATATAGCTTAAAAAACTTGTAAATACATAACATAGTCTTTTCTTTAAATAATTACTTTTACATCATCATCATCATGACTTCAATCACAGAGATCTTGAAAAGTACATCAAAAACAATACATACATACATTGCGGGCACAATGATGATTGTTAAATCCCCCAAATACATCATTTTCTAAAAAAGAAACACTTAAAATCCCATGTCAGAATAAAAACCATGTAAGACAATACATATCATTAGTATAAAAATATAAATTATTAAATATTATAAAGTACATATATTACACAGAACACTTTGAGCGTCTAATCCACATAGCCAACAGGAATTTGGCTAGGCCATATACCACAACTCTACTAGCATCTGTGTTAAGTATTCTAAACACCTCTAAATAATGGCCAGGTCCAACCAGTTTGCACAAGGGGATGATCCCCCTTAGTCCTCAAATTCTCATAGTGTAGACAAAAATGGCAGATAGACTAAGGATTAGGAGCTTCCTTTGCAAGCGGGAAATGCAACATCAGAAAGAGCGTGACTACGCCACTTGCTACAAAACAGTTTGATGGAGAGTCTTTTATCTAAATTGAAGGCTCAATTTCAATACTAATGGAGGAACAGCTTCATCAATGGTATCCTCAAAAAGAGGAAGGGTTTAAAATCTATAAAATGTCGAGTGAGTGAGCCCATGGGGTTTGACACATTCTTCACCAAAACAAACTCCCAATAAATAGCTTGAACCCTACTTTTCTAAATGGTACACATCTCCTCCTGGTTAGTCCAATAGTCCTCCAACCCAGTTTCCTCAATGATTCCATAAAGGATCAAAACTAGGGAATTTTATTTACCCTGGGCAGTACCATAAGATCCCTAATGCCCACTGAGTAAGGGGTAAGCTCCTCAGACGTCCATAGACATAAAAAATAGCAATGTCTAATACTTTTAAACAAATTTTGCTTTCCATAAAATAATATATTAAAAGATTTGCAGAGTTTATTTTCTACCTTAATACAATTTTCTCAAATGAACTATATTATATTTTTCTCCATTTCTAAAGCATTCAAAATAAATTTTATAAAGAGTTTTTTTTAAAATTCTATTTTTAAGTAATATCTTTTTAGAAACAAATATTAATACATTCTCATCAAATAACAATATTAATAAAAAAACTATTTACTTTTTTTATAATTAACAATAGTTTAGCAATTTTCCAATGCTTAAAAAAAACATTTATATAGTCTAAACATTTTTTATAAAGTTGCAATTTTAAAATTATTTATTGTAATTACTTTAATTATTCACAAAAAGATCGACAACCTCATCCAATTTTAATTCTACACCCTACTTTCATTTGTTTTAAAATTTATATTAAATACACATGCAAAAATAAACACTAATACATATTTTTTGTAAATACTCCCCACTCTTATCCCCTAAAAACCCAACATCCTGCTCCTAAATTCAATTCAATTTTTTTAATACACAATAATACTGACCACTCTTGTCCCATATAAACCCAACAACTTGCTTCTTATTTTTTGTGTGTTTTTCAAAAATGTTTTAAAAAACATTACAATTTATATACTAGTTTATTATTTCTAATACACTTCCCACTCTTAATCCCTATAAACCTAATATCCCACTCCCTAAAAATATAATTTTGTTAGCATAAAAAATAAAACACATTCATCTACTAAGAAAACATCTTATTAAAAAAATAAGCAATTACTATAAATATACAAATTCAAAAACATATAAAAACAAAAATAGAAATAGAATATATTGCACACTAGTATTATAAGCAATAATATTAGCTACATTGGTATTAAATGCATCACCTAAACTCGATGTATTTGACAATGAAATTTAACCCAACAATATTTATGTGTCACGATATTCTTGACATAATGTTTATGTTAAATGCTATTTTTTTAGATGCTTTGCCGAACACCCCAGGAGAAGCTGCAAAGTCAAACGGACTTGTGATGCACCTCGGTCGAATAGGCGAGGAGGTTGGTCCTAGTTCTCAGAGCACTTTGTACACAACATTTTTAAGTGTCCGCCTTTTAGATTTTGTCTATCTGGGCACCTTTAGCGCACTTCCAAGGGGCAAGGACTGCAGGGGCAACATTTGGAGGGTCAGTACTCATTCAGGCTGGGTCCAAGTGCGGCTTCAAGATGGAGGAAGCCTTTATTGTAACCCTGGGTGGTAAAATCCACTCTGCTTGCGGAGTTTGCGGATTTTTGGCAACTCCTCGTTCCTCGTAGAATGCGGAGTTACCGAAAACTCCACACTCCGCAGCGTAGCCGAGTTTTTTTCTTCTTCGCTCTTTCAAAATGCGTTTTTGCGCATGCGATAGCTACTTGCTGGGATCCCTGCCTTCGCCGACGGGATTTCACATCCGTTCACGTGCACCACGAGATTTGGTAGCAGGCCGCACTGTCACGCGAGAGTGTGTGATCGCGAACACGTCATTCGGACGCGCCATCTGACTTCCGGCGGAAGTTCAGTGAAGCTTGTGATGCTGAACACGCAAAATGTGCAATCTCCGCAGCGTAGCCGAGTTTTTTTCTTCTTCGCTGTTTCATAATGCATTTTTGCGCATGCGATAGCTACTTGCTGGGATCCCTGCCTTCGCCGACGAGATTTCATATCCGTTCTCGTGCACCACGAGATTTGGTAGCAGGCCGCACTGTCACGCGAGAGTGTGTGATCGCGAACACGTCATTCGGACGCGCCATCTGACTTCCGGCGGAAGTTCAGTGAAGCTCGTGATGCCGAACACACAAAATGTGCAATCTGGAGAAGAATACCTCTCGAGCAGCATAAAACCTTCTCGAAAATTATGATTTGGATTACAAAATCTCTTCAGATTGACATTTGGCTGAACTTTTTTGTTCAAGGAGTCATTTTTCTACTTTATTTTTGGAGAGGAAGGAAGTGCCCCAGAGTCCCCATCTTCCTGTTCCTGTCCAGCAGGCTCCCCCATTGCTTTGTCCATGTCCTGTTTACTTTTCATTTGGATTTGGAGCTGGAAGGATCACTCTTTGTGTCTGCTGCATCATATATCATTGGATTTGAGGACTTTTGGATGTGAGATTTTGCAAGTAAGTTGGTGTTGTTTGTTTGATTGGGGCATTGCAGTTATGCAACAACATGTTTTGTACTTTTCATCATTTAAAAAAAATAAGTTATTGTGGGTAGCCAGTAGGCCCAGAGCTACTCAGGGGTGCATGAAATAACTGTTTCTGTGGTGTCTGTTGAATTTAAACATCATCTAGGTCATGGATGGCATTGGATTGAATTGCAAAATGTGTATTTTGTGGGGTATTTCACTTTTTTGATGTGCGTTAAATAAATGCCTTTGTTGTGTGTGTGTGGTGTGTGGTTGTTGTGTAACTCTCACACCTAGTTTAGCCCTGTGGATTTTGGTTTTTGCATTAAAGCTGTGTTGTTTAGCATGCCTCCTTTGCCTGGCCATTATAGGCCTGTGTCAGTTCATTGTTTTCCAGGTCTCCTGCTTGTTGTGACTGTGAGTGACCATGTGGCTGGTGGTCATTTTGTGGTGGCAGTTTAGTAGTGTGCTGCTTTTGCCCTATCGGCCTGCATGTCTTTCCTTTGTTTCTCTTGGCTTATTGCTTCCATCCCCTTTGCCAGCTGCAGCTCCCTGAATGACGTGATGTGCAAATTAATGCCAAACAGGTTCCACGTCCATTACATTTGTATTTTTGTTTTTGTTTTTCTTCTTTCCTATCCTTCCTTTATTCCTTTTGGCCTAGGCTTCTTGTTGTTGTGGGCTTGGCCATGTGGCTGGTGGTCATTTTGAAGCCAGGTTGTGTGCTTTTGCCATAGGCCTGCATTGTCTGTCTTGGCTTTCTTGTTTTTGTGGGCCTGGCCATGTGGCTGATGGGCATTTTGAAGCCAGGCAGTGTGCTCTTGCCATAGGCCTGCATTGTCTGTCTTCCCTTTCTTGTTGTCGTGGGCCTGGCCATGTGGTTGGTGGCCAGTTTGATGCCAGGCAGTGTGCTTTTGCCATAGGCCTGCATTGTCTGTCTTCCCTTTCTTGTTGTTGTGGGTGGCCTGGCCATGTGGCTAGCGGCCATTTTGTGGAGCCAGTCAGTGGGCATTTGCCATAGGCCTACAAGCTTGTGGCCTAGTCTGCCAAAAGGCAGCCAGTAGGCCCAGTGCTACTCATGGGTGCATGAAACAACTGTATCTGTGGTGTCTGTTGAATTTAAACATCATTTAGGGCATGGATGGCATTGGATTGAATTACAAAATGTGTTTTGGGGGTTATTTCACTTTTTTGGTGTGTGTTAAATAAATGCCTTTGTTGGGTGTGTGTGTGGTGTGGTTGTTGTGTAACTTTCCAACCTTTTTTAGCCCTGTGGATTTTCATTTTTGCACTTTTGCATTAAAGCTGTGTTGTTTAACATGCCTCCTTTGTCTGGCCATATTGGCCTGCTTGAGTTCATTGTTTTGCAGGCCTCCAGCTTGTTGTGACTGTGAGTGACCATGTGGGTGTTGGCCATTTTGCGGTGGTAGTTTAGTTGTGTGCTGCTTTTGCCCTATCGGTCTGCATGTCTTTCCTTTGTTTCACTTGGTTTATTGCTTCCATCCCCTTTGCCAGCTGCAGCTCCCTGAATGATGTGATGTGCAAATTAATGCTAAACAGGTTCCACGTCCATTACATTTGTATTTTTGTTTTTGTTTTTCTTCTTTCCTATCCTTCCTGAGGGTGCACAGTATACCATGAAAGCCCTTGTTGTCAAAGTCTCACAAATGGCTACATTGTTATGTTTTTTTTCCAGCTTAAACTGAGTTAATAAAATGTAATAATATAACACTAACAAGTGTGACCACCACACACTAAGTTATATATTATATTTGTTTGTTTGCACTAGTAGTAATTGAACCACAACAACAAATGCACCATTTTACTGATGTTCTTCTGGCTTCTTTGCTTTTAGGTGCACAAAAGACTGAGGAGGAGGTGTCATCATCACCCGTTGTACTGCCAGACAGAAGTCCTGTTGCGCACGACGTGACGTGTGACCACAGACATCTCTGCACCTTGTGCACCTGTGTCCTGCTGACATCGGAAGAAGAAGATGGCCCCAAAGAAAGGTACCAGGTCCTCCAGTACCAAGAAAGTTGCCAGTGAGAAGAAGGAACATAAGAAGGAAGAAGTGGCACTTACCAAGACTGGTGTGCTGCCCAATATCTTTTTGGGGAAACGAAAAATTAATCCTGCAGCAGCGGGGTCCGGGGAGTAAGCTGGGAGCAGCACCTCTGCATCAGTGGGCCCACCCCACCAACCTAGGCCCAAGCCCATGAGTGTCTCAGAGGCAGCCAGTCTAATTGCGCAAACGCCAGCGAGCAGTGATGTTGACATTGGCTTATCGTTATCGCAAAGTAGTACCCAATCAACGCAGGTGGAAACTCAGCAGATAAGTGGGCAACAACAGCCGCAACAACAGCCGCAACAACCACTCACAATAGTAGTTGTTCCTCCCGAAGTAGGGGCAGTTCAGGAAATTGAGCTTCCTGCAGAGGAAGACGAGCGAGCCATTCTTTAAAAAGATCCATTGTCTTCCAGATCCCCAGCAAGGAAAAGGAGGGTTAGTCCATCAACTTCTTCTTCAAGCCCCCCTTCTGATGACAAAGATGCCACTTGGAAGCCACCAGCCTAGTCTGAGAGTGAGGCACGCCACGCAACAAGGCTAGGGAAAAGTAAGGTTCAAGAAAGCCTTAGAGTTATGGAGATAGATGTAGAAGCAGAGGATGATGACGAGCCAGTCATCATGAACACCACTCCCGCCCAAGTGGAAATGGAGACTGACATTATTATCCCATCCCAAATTGCTGTGAGGGATGTGGCACGGATACCACCGACACAGGTAACACAAACATGACCTCCAGCTTCCATATTTGCATTTGCAAAGGCCCGGCAGGGAACTACATACAACACAACCACCACCTCAGTAGGTAGTGGTACTGTAACTGCACAGAGTCAAATTCCAGGCACACCCTTCAGTTCATCCGGCATTGCAAGTGGCACCTCCAGCAGCTCAAGAAAGTTCACCTCCCCAGTTTGGGACTTCTTTTCGGTTAGCAGTAAGGAGGAGAACGTTGCTATATACTCAATTTGTCGACAAGGTGTTAGTCGGGGTAAGCTTGGTACAAACTATGGTACTTGAGGCCAAACAGCCCATCTAAAAAAACACCACATGATCGAGTGGGAGGCGCACCTTAGTGGCCAAAAAAGTAAAACTGCACCCATTGCTGTTGGTGTGGATGAAGAAGTAGAAGAAGATATGATCGCGGTGGAAGGTGAACAAGAGGGAGACATTTTCTCTGGTACACAAAGTAGCCCTGTTCCCAGCAGTGTAGTGGTACCACCCACATCCTCAGCAACATCTCAGTGGCACCGTAGTAAGAGTCAGGCTGAGACACCAAGGCAACAGAGTACCTCAATGAACAAAAGTGCATAGTTGAGCCTTACTGGGTTCAAGAAGTCACCTGCATCAGCTGCACCAGAAAGGAAACAAATCCAGCCTACCATAGTCAGCAAGCTTAGGTCGGTGTGGCAGTATGAACGCAACGCCCCAATGGCACGTTTGTACAATGCAAAGCTGGCAAAAATGTTAGTGCTGGACCTTCTCCCTTTTTCTTTTGTGGAAGGAGTGGGTTTCCTTGAATTTGAGACAGCCATCTGCCCAAAATGGAAGATTCCCAGCCGGTCCTATTTCGCCAGAGTTGCTGTTCCAGCACTACATCACGACGTACTGGAATTGCTTGGACAAGCTTTGCAGCAGAGTGCTGTTCAAAATATCCACCTGACAACAGACATGTAGACCACTTGCCAAGCCACTGATTACATGATCTCTTTTGTGGGGGTTAGAGAAAAGATATCTGAAGCAGGTGTTGTTGACACTGCTGAGATTTTTAATGCTACTCATAAATATGCAACTGTAGCCATGTCCACCATGGAGAAATCTCATACTGCTGCAAACATTTTGGAAGAGTTTAACAGCAAGGTCTTTTAATGGCTGTACCCAAGAGGGCTTAACATTGATGCTGTTGCCACAGATAATGGCAGTAATATAGTTAGGCAAGGAAAAAGACTAGAGGGGCACTCCTATTTTCATTACCTTTCCAATTATTTTGATAATTTTAGTTGGCAATTTTTAATCCTAGCGTGCTGCAGGGGCTGGCATGCTGTCTGGTCATACCAGTATAAAGAAACAAAGTATTACAAGTTGTTGAAAACTTGACCTCTGTGCACAGTAGCTATGAGGCTGTTGCTACTAACTCTTACTTAATATACTACACCAATTCACTATTTACTTAATTAATCATCAAAGTGACACATCAAAAAGTTGTTTCAATTTTACTCAACAATTGAATCTGCACAAAATCATACAAAATTCAAATAAATCCATTCCTATGTATTCATTCATATATCTAAGAAGTGCCACATCGGCTCGAAATGCATTGGGCATTGTAAAAAAAGAAAAGAACGTTTTCTTCAAGGGCACCAATAAGACCTCTTCGGTATATGAATGAATATATAGGAATGGATTTATTTGAATTTTGTATGAATTTGTACAGATTCAATGGTTGAGTAAAATTGAAACAACTTTTTGATGTGTCACTTTGATAATTAATTAAGTAAATAGTGAATTGGTGTAGTACATTAAGTAAGAGTTAGTAGCAACAGCCTCATAGCTACTGTGCGCAGAGGTCAAGTTTTCAACAACTTGTAATACTTAGTAATATAGTTAGGGCCATGCAGGATGGTGGCTATTTCAGGGTCCTGTGTTTGGCGCACTGCATTAACATTATTGTTCAAGACTTTCTGAAAAAAGAAGACCAAGTCAGCAACTTACTGATCACCTGCAGACGAATATGCACACATTTCAACCATTCTTTTAAAGCCCATTAACAGCTGAAGATCATTCAACGTGAGCATAGAATGCCAGTCAAAGCAGTCATCCAGGAGGTGCCAACACGTTGGAACTCAATTTATTACATGCTTGATCATCTGTTTGATCAGTACAGACCAATCAATGACTATGTCATGCAAAGAGGGGTTGCGACTGTGAAAGGCATGACCATACAGATGGACCAATAGGGCCTAGTTAAATGCCTGACAGAGATGCTACTACCTTTCGAGCTCTTCACACGTGAAGTCAGCAAAGGAGGACTGTACTGTGGGCCAAGCTATCCCATTGTTCCACATGCTAAAGCAACAGCTGAAGGAGGTGTCTGAACCGTACACAGGTGTGGAGGAAAACAATGAAGCATATGAGTTGGTGGAGAGCTTATCCAGTCACTTAGCTGAAAATACAAGGGTGCAAACTCGCTTTGTATCAGAAAAAGATTACATTTGTGCCACAATTCTGGATCCATAGTGCAAATCGGCACTGAACACTAAGATATTCATTCCGTTTTCAGAAGTGGATGTTGCCCAGTACAAAATTTGGATAGCTGAGGCAGCCAGTAATTTGGAAAATGAAGGGCTGGTAATTAAAGGCCTGCTACTCAAACCACAACGAGCACTGCAGAAGGGCATCTGGCTTCAAGTTCAACTTCAGAGCCTGAGGGCAGTGCATTTGGCTCACAGCAGTCACCAACACTATCGATGACAGCAAGAACTGGATCATCAGCCCCATTAAAATCGGCACAGGATTGGTATTTACGGCAAGGGCTCGTTAGGTCCAGTGCTGATGCAAAGACAAAAGAGGCCCAGCAAAGTAGAGCACCCCTGAACATTGAGCGGATGGTACAGGCCTATCTGGATGACCCAACAGAGGTCTACATTGATCAAAACCCATTGCTGTATTGGTATGGGAAAAGGGGCCAATGGCCAGTGCTCAGCAGGCTGCCAATAAACTATTTGGCTTGCCCTGTCACAAGTGTCTCTTTTGAGCATGTTTTCAGCACTGCTGGTGCAATTGTAACAGTGAAAAGGACCAGTCTCTCACCTAAAAACGTGGCGAGGTTAACCATGATAAAAATGAATCAGCACTTTATGCCACCGAATTACAAAATACGTGAATCAACGCAGGAAGATAAGGACAGTGACTTAGGTGACAGAAGTAATGTGTTAGATGACTACCTACTTCTGGTTGAACCACCAGAGTTTGAGGACAAGCTATACTTCCCTGACAACTAGGCTTTGAACTTCTTACTTTCTTTCTTCCTTATTTACTTATATTTGTGTGTGTCTCTGCCTATCTGGTTCGAAACTTTGAATCACAACAAATCCATTACCACCGTCGTCTAGTCTTTATATTGCCATATTGGAGTTGCAGCCGTGTGCATTTAACTTAAGTCCACTCCTCCGAGCCCTGCTCCATCCTCCTGACTCACCCTAAATCTGTTTCCCTCAAGCCAGATGATTATTGGATGGAGAATAATAAAAAAAAAGTTGCCTCGTCGTGACCCTCCAAAAAAAGTGGAACATGATGACTACTATAGCTATCCTCCTTTCCGAGCGAGACTGCGCCTTAACTTAAGATGAGAACAAGGAACAGGTAATGATGGCATGCATTGGACGCTGACTCTGAGTGATTGGTGTTTGTGTTGTTGTTGTTTGTTGTGCATGGAGTGAATTCATTGTGTACTATTATTTAATCTACACACTAAAAGTGACTCATGTCAATGTATCCCTTCTTGTTGTTTAATAACAAATTTGTACTTCTACTGCAGGCCGATCCATCGCATTTTTGAATATGGAATCTCTGGACTCACTCGGTACACTGCAGACTGAGTTGGCCAACACCATGATGATGACCACAGTGACATAATATCTGCGCAGTCAGTCAGTAGGATCGGAGATGATTGATGAAATAACTCAGGGTGTTTCATCATGAGTGGCATAAAAGGTAAACAAGTCAACAACAACCACAGCAGACCTTCATGTCTGTGTAGTGGTGGAGTCGAGTCATAAGTGTAGTAGTGGTGGTATGACTGACAGCTGTGCATGACATTGATATAGCTACTTACTTTGGAAAATGCTCTGTTGCTATATATGTGACATGTGTGCTCTGTCTGGCTCAGTCAAAATCTAAGCTAAGTGGAAGTTGGGTGAGCGCCGTGGGCCTGCTCTGTCCTGTTGCTGTTGTAGGTTAATGCTGGAAACAGACAACAGAGTAGACATGAATTAGCCATGCCGCTCTGAAAGTGTTTGCACTCCTCCGTAATTTATGCTTTTTTATTCCTTGATTTTTAAATATCCCTTTTGTTTTTCCATCTACACTTACAGTCCGGCCTTTACCCTGTGCTAAACAGAGAAAAACAACTCACACTCACCTACCAATCCGCATCCGCCAGGCAGGCAGTGGCATCCAAGATTGACGGACGCAGCGTCCATGGAATGGAGGACCAAGAGGAATGCCGAGATGCAACTCCCCAATTTGACCAGGATGACATACAGTAACACTTTTGTATCAACCTTCATCATCTTTTAAATAATTTGATTCATTTTTTCTTTTCAATCATTACGACTGTGTGTTGTTGTTGTTTTCTCTCTGCTTATTATTGATCCGTACAGCTATTTTTGAATTTTCTTTGCTAGCTTGAAAAAGTAAGCCCTATACAGCAGAAGTTAAAATGTATGCAATTTGGGTCTCTCTGAGGGCAGACAGGCAAGGCAAATTGCATAATAATTAATAATATACTGCTGCTCTATACTGTCTACTAGTCGAGTTAGTAAGTACACTTATCATTAACCATCAAGTCATCATCATCATGCATGCATTTCCTTTTTCTCCCTTAACAGATTTATGGATATGATGGTCGTCTGACAAGATTGTGTTTTATTGTTTGTCCATGCGTAGTGTTTTTCTTTGTCAAACCTTGCCCCAAACCCATCTTCCCAACCATTCATCAAACCCTAACCCTCTTCCCCCTGGCTGTGTGATTTATATTGAGGTGTGACTAAATTAAATGTACATCAATAATTGATCACACGCTTGCTGGGGCGGATGTGGTGAAAGCAACACTAATTCAATTTCAAGGCTCAGTATATTTGCAAGTCAATTTTTTTTCCAAAGGAACCGAATCCATCAAAATTAATTGCCGGCATCGATTGGATTCATCATCCTCCTACACAGCACTAAAGGATACGCTTGTGTCGAGTGATTTGACACAACTACAGCTTGTAATTTGTTGTACTAGGATATCCCCACCACCATTATGTTTTATTTTACTTTAGCATTGCTAATCAGCATTATTATTATTGTTTAGCAGTCTTCTTGTGTACTGTACTGTACTTCGTTCTACTACTCCTCCCAGAGTCTCTCTCAGGCGACGGACTGTCCCATTTTCTTTTTTTCAAATGCTACTGCCAGTGTCTACTACTACCACCACAACCATGTCATCTTGGGAAACCAAACCATCATCGCCATGCAGCCATCGCTGTGCCTAAGTTAAACATCAATCACAGGTAAAAGAAGAAGTTTGGGGGAGGTATAATTAATAATGGAAATTAACTCATTAATTCACACATCCCTTGAGTCCTCCTGTTGCAGAATGCATAGACTAGGAGGAGAGACTGACAGTACTAGTAGGACAAGTCACTCAGTGAGGGGTACCGCATCTATCTATTTGTGTGTTACAAAATCGGCAGATTGTTTAAATCAAACACTGGCTGCGGCCCTTAAGCAGCAAGGAAACCGTGTGACGTAAAACAGTAACCCCCCACAAAACATTTACATCGTATGTAAAGTTTAAGTATAAATATAATTTAATACCATAACAAAAATAAACTATGTAAAAAATTCCACAACACATGACCCAACCCTCTCCCTAACCCCGAGCCAATGACCAACAAGAAAAAGTCCAACCAATGTCTGGTGAATAAAACCCCAACGCCCAATTCCCACTCACCAAAAAAGGGAATAAAAAAGGAGCAATCCAACAGGATCTTTCTTATCGGCGGGATCTGAGATGCTTGTCCACCAGGACCTTTACCCGCTCCTCTAGGCGTGCCATTCAGAGGAGCATGCGGCGCTTGAATGCCCTACAATTGTATCGACGGGGGGCAGCAGTGTTGGATGAAGTAATGCGGCTCACCGCAGTGCCATACCAATGGAGGGACCTGGTCCTGGCTGGGGCCTGGGGCATTGGAGGAGGCCGCAGCTGCTCCCACCTCCTCCTCCTCCTCCATCAGAACCACCAGCCGCCAGTATTCAGTTAGAATGGCCTACAGCTTCCTGCGCCCGGTCCATGGCTGCCAACTCCTTCCTGTCCAGTTTAGATTTTCCTTTGGAAGGAGTAGCTATATCAAAAAGAAAAAAAAGGCTTATGTAACAATATACTCTTAGCAAAACAGTAAGACAAATTAATTCTACACATAATGGCACAGTAGCACTAGCAAGCTAGTAGCACAGGTAGGGAGTGGACCTCGGAGTCGGAGGGAGGCACTCGATAACAACATACATACACAATATGTATGCTGTGCTTGCAAACTACTGTGAGTCAAGGGTATATTCTGAAAATACAACTTTGTTCTATTCTCCTTGGCTTTGCTACTCTGGCGCGGTTTCTTTTACATTACATTTACATTCTCTTCAAACTATAGCTCTTCATCAGTGACAGTTTCCACCTATGCTATCTATGATGAATACCATCCAGGCATCCATCCATTTAAAGTAAACATGTCTATCATTCTTCTTAATCTCTCAACAAACCTTGGTTTGTTTCACCAACAACAAACATTTATTCTTTTTTTTAAACCACCTCCCATGAGTCCTCCCTTCCTTGCTTGCCTTGGCTTTGAGTTTGACCCATGAAACACCCCTGAGGATTCTTGCTATGCACCCATACAGTTTCACTCACCCAGGCAGGCATCTTTTCTTTCACTTTCCACCCATCCTTCAACCACCCATGCATCTGATTCCTTCCTATCAACCACCTATGCATGCATCCCACGTATCCTTCTCTGCCAGTCATAAATATTACATCTCGCCCGTCCTTCCTCCTTCCACCCTTATTTCCCTTTTTCCTTCAACCCATCCATCAAGGTCATCTGATCTGACTCTTAGTCTTCTCCATAAAACTTTCACAGCTGAGTTGAAGTCAGATAGAAGAGGCCATTAGTTACTAAACTCCTGCCGCTAATGCTAAGTAAAGGGTGTCTTCTTCAACCGTTGTTCACAACAACTTAGTCTCTCTCAACAGTACAGTGTACACAGTTGCAGCGAGTGTAATGTTAATAAGTAAGGAATATAACTTACCACCACCTGCCACTGCTTCTGGCTCACCCCCTGCAGCTGCCACATCTTCTGCTCCCTCCTTACTGGCCACGTCGCCTTCGCTGTTGGCCCCAGCACTTGTGGTCGGTACGCCTAGAAAAGACATTACACATTTTTTAGATGCCATATACACCTTCCCCTATGTATTCTTTTTCACTAACAAGATTGAAAAAATAGTTAATACATACATATGCAACATACATCCCTAGTACAAATCGGGTACTATAGTAGAGTAGACTAATAGTAGTATGTCCTATCCTATTAAAAATAGTAAAATATCTGGTTGGGCATTTTGTTGGTGGGAATTGTCGAAAAAGCCTCAAGATTATGAAGACTAGAAAAGGACAACCCAAAGGACAGGACTCAGTGGCAAGAGCTATTGGTGAATCTGAGTATTAAAACCTTTTAAATAAAGAGTGGCCAACTGGGCAAGCTTAGCTACAGACAGACTAATAGTAGTAGTACAGAGAGTCATAGCAGAGAAGAATTGGTAAAAAATAGAATTAGGAAACGGAAATTATAATTCGGAAAAAATAAGATGCAGTAAAAGTTAGGGAAGCAATAATTATTAATATTAACAACAGGAGGACTAACTGAGGCCAGCAGCAGAGCCCTCGGTTGAGGAGTGGTCCTGGCTGGCATTTTGTGCAGCTGCTCCCGCCGACTCCAACGACCCCGTCTTCTTGCCCCTGGATGCTAATCATGAAAGATATAAGAAAGAAAGAGATTGGTGTGAAAACAAATAAAATATTTTAAAAAACGCTCAAAAAAACATTTGTAGAAACAGCAATTGCAATAAAATTGACCTATCTAATTTGGTCGACTAGTAGTATCGCGGGATTTGCGGACCGTCTAGTTATTATTTATGAACACTAATCCAGTGTTCCATTCTGATTCCAGAATACTAACTAAGCCTAAGTACCACCTGACCTAGCCCACCTATTCCAGTCAGGCCAATTGTTCATTAAGTCTGCATTTCCATTTATTTTAGTCCGCAAAAATGGATAGATGGAGGACACATGCATACATTTTTGCACACACCAAATTGTTGGTTGGTTGCTGCTGATGTTCCGCTAGTGCTAAGCCTATTACCATTCACTAAACAAACTACAAAAGGTTCTGCTAAGGACTGGGGTAAGCAGCACGTGACGTAACAGAGGAGGTGTCACGTAGACCCCTAAAACATTACTAACTAATACTAATAAGTAACTAAACCTATTAATCCACCACTATCTCTTAGTGACAGGAAGACAAAGGAAGGACTAGAGTCTCTCTAGCATTACATAACTTAAGTTCTCTAAAGTAAACTCTTACATAATCAGCCCAAGCGAGCACAAAGTTGCAAACAAGTAAGATTAGTAGCGCCGAGCACCTGTGGCATAACAATCACTGAAGATTTTTAAATATAATTTACCTGCAATGTAAGCAGCAGCATTCTTGCTATTCGGAAAAAATATATTCGCAATATATAACACAGAGCAGAAGAACACAAAGTAGTAATATTAAATAGCTACTCACCAAGCCCTGGGACCTCAACTCCTAGCAGGCCCAGCAGGTCCTGCTCCCGGTCCAGGATATCGGACCACCAGTAAGTAAGCTGGTTAGGGGTGCGCCGGACCCCAGAGCAGCAAAACAGCCTGTACCTGGATCCAGGCCTGACGCCTGCTGCCAGGGTTAAGGGGAGGTGGCGCTTCACAAAAAAAAACAAGTGCAGCCACCTCCGCCTCTCCAAATAAGGCCTGTGCCTGCACTCCTTTTGGGTGCTGCCTTCCGCAAGGAAGGCGGTAGCGGCTCTGGCTGCGGCCACACGCCTCGTCCTTTGCCATGGTTCTGGTACTCGGGGGCGGAAAATAAAAGGTAGGAATTAAAAAAGTAAGTAGAAGAAAATAAAAAAGTAAGTAATAGAAAAAGAGTGAAAAAGTTGTGAAAAACACACAAAAAGTAGAAAAAAACTCAAACTGTAGAATCAGGAAAATAGAGATATAGATAATAAATAAAAAAGATTTAAAAAAGTATCCAGAAACAAAGGATTAAAAAGATATAGGGAGGATAGAAAAGCAGGCCCAGAACCATAGCAAAAAAGTGAAAAACAAGATGGCCGCTCCCGTTGCGACTGCATAGGCAAGTTCACGTGATGTTTCCCCCCCGAGCATCGCAAGAAGCAACACGAACACGCAAAATGCGTTCGCGAACAGGAAATAATCATCACGAACAGGTAGGGACACGCAATACGCCTTCCGGAACAGGAAATACTCATGGCGAATGGACGGGACAATTGAAAAACAAGATGGCCGTGCCCATATGTGACCGCATGGGCAAGTTCGCTAGATATTTCCCCCCGAGCACGCAAACAGCATCCCGAACACAACAGGAAAAACGCATCGTGAATGGGCTGAACAGGCAACTCCGCGTGCTCGCGGAATTCCGTGTAGCTCGCTGAGTTTTTTTAACACTTTCCCACTCTTTACTATGCGAAATCCGCCCAGGGTTACTTTTGTCCCCCTGCGTTACAAACAGGAGGCCAGCAAACTAGCCCTTGTGAGTCACTCTGGGAGTCCTTGGAATATCCATTCCTTGTTCCCAGACAGAAAGTAGCAGAACAGCATGACAATCAGCACAGCAATCCAGAAGTGGCAGTCCCTTCCAACAGCACATCAGTCCTTCTTCCTGGCGGAGCATCCACAGGTCCAGAAGTGTACTGAAGAGTTGGTGTACAAAGTCCGACTTTTATACCCTGGTGCCCTGGTTCTGGGAAGTGCGAGAAGTTTCTAGACAGTGGCTTTAAAGTACATAGAAATTCCTGCCTCCCCTGTCCTGGCCCCAAAGAGCACAGAGTCCTATGGTCAAACAAAATAAGACCAGAAAAATGGAGGATGTGAGGCAAAAAGAATGAGGAAAGACCACCCTAACACTGACAGGTCTATACTCAGGGCCTTGTTATGAATTTGGTGGTCTTCC
The DNA here is from genome assembly GCF_964204655.1 of Triturus cristatus. Classification (NCBI taxonomy): domain Eukaryota; kingdom Metazoa; phylum Chordata; class Amphibia; order Caudata; family Salamandridae; genus Triturus; species Triturus cristatus. The sequence goes on from NC_140581.1 coordinate 757,079,854, forward strand.
AATGGAACTGCCACTATGGTAGTGCCAGGAAGACTGTCAACACTGTGGAGAGCCTACTAGCCAGATTTTGTGTTTAAGCCAGGGTGGGCTGGCAGTGCAGTTTCACAATGGTGGCTGTGTTAGGCTCATAGGAGATTCTTAACAGCATACCAACGCCATGAGAGTATCCCTAATTCAGCCCTTTTCATGGTGGGGGCCCCGTCATGAAAATGGCGGTGGATATGTAGGTTGTTATATGCTCCGTTGTGGCGGCATTGGCACTGCCAGCATATTCAGGCCCCTATAAGCACCACTACTATTGTGAGATCCTGGATCTCAGCAGAGGTGGCGGTCCTTTGGCGGTCCCACCACCACCATCAAAATATGGCAGTGGACCCACAGTGGTGATGGTGGTCGAACCACCATCGCAAGTACAATGACAATACTCATAATAAGGCCCTTAGTGTTTGTGAGCGGTGGGATAAGGCAAAATTTAGGTAGGAGAAGACTTTCAGATTTTATATGCAGATTGCTTGTGTCAAAATGTGCATTTTGGTGTTTTAGTAGTTTCAGGACAATGGGGTGGTTTACTTATGTGCACATTGGGTGGAGAACAGTGCTTGAGTTGTATGTTGGCATGCTGAGGCACTGACAGGGATGCACATTTTATTTTAATGCATGATTTAGTTTTTATTTGAATGCATGAATTTTGGCACATTACAGAGTGACTAATAGTGGCATGAAATAAAGTGGTCTAATGTGTCAATGATAGCCAACTCACATCAACACGTATGCATATAACATTTGTTATATGGCATGTAAGGTTTTAAAGTTAATTTCTTAGTTTTCCTTTGGTGACTATGAAATATTTGTTTAATCGATATACATTTTCAATATTAAGATTGCTACACTTTGCCCCTGAGGAAGGGTCTGCAACCCGAAATGCATTGGGTTCCATGTCAAGATTTATAGGATCCCAATTTTCCTAACTGCACATAATCATGGAATATAATTAAGCACATTAATCCACTGATAATAATGAACTTGTCAATAAAAAAAAAATTTGAAAAAAATATGAGAAGAGTATCTTATGTAAGAAAAGTGAGATGAAAATGTGTATGAAATTGTGAAAGAGTGGTTAAGCCTACAGTTAAAGAAAACATTTCAGGACACAATGAACTGATATACAGGTATATTTCTCAGCAAGTTTAATGACTCTATCACCGGATCTGCTTTTAACACCTTCCGGTGCTTAGCAAGAATTTGTCTCTCTGCTGGGGAACCTGTATTGTATATGGTGGTCAACCTAATGATCTTGTTGGGTTCCTTTCTGGGATGTCTGGTTCAAATAGTAAGGTGTACGTATTCTGGCTTCTAGTGTTACTAAGATCATTGACATTTAATTTCTGAATGAACTCTTCCATCAATTTTCTACTGCCATCCCATAGTAGGAAAAGGTCATCTATATATGTAATCCAAATAAGGACAAAATTAATCATGTCCACCATCACATAGTGAGTTTGCTGGGGTTGGGGTCAGGCTTGAGAGCAGCCTACCCCCTCCAGCACACAGCATTAGGCCAGGCCCTACATCCAGCCCCTACCTGTGTCTAATTCCACTGCTATGCAAACCCTGTGGCCATGCGTGGTATGATGTTGGTTGCAGGGACTTTCTAGAAAACCAGAGAAAACTTAAGCAGTCAAAATCTGAAAATGAAGAAAACTGTTGTTTTGGCCACCCTCATTCCTACATAAAATAGCTTGTCGCTTGCCCCCTGACACAATGACCACCCCCAGAGACATCTGATTTCTTCCCATGCATGCTTGGCCAAAGACTGGGCACCCCAGAAGTTGACTGCTTGTGCAGGGTTGCTCACAAGGCTAAGCCAGAGGGCAGGCCTTCCAGCCAACCCTATAGTCTTTGCTCATGTGAAGTAAGACTTTTCCGTTAGCAGCCCGTTGGCCTCCCACAGAGAGGAGAATCCGAGCCAGGCCCTCAACCAACCCCTGATTCACACAGTCAAAGAGTGTGGACATTGTGGATGAGGCTACTTTTATAGAAATATGGGTACATATGTACCAATGAATTTAGCATTTCTTAATGGTCCGAATCTCTATTTCGGGCTGTTAGGAAATGCTATATTGCCTTTTGGTATGTATGAAAGGTATATGCAGCATCTCAGAACACAATTCCTAACCAGCAGAAATCACATTTTGTGATTAGCAAAATAGGAAATCGCAAATGGGGGTTTCCCATTTGCTATTGCCTAACCGCATGTTTATAGAATTTCTCAATTGCAAAATGGGCATTAGGAAATGCTCTTACTATTGAATCGGATCTGCTGGCAACCAGGAGCAAATAGAATAAAACGCAGGGATGGTGGTCTGCTGTTCCTTGCAGGCCACCATCCCTGTGTTGGTGAAGAATCACAAGAGGTTCAAAGAATGACATGCCTAATTAATATTGATTAGGAATTCAGTGACTCCTCCCTTTGACAGTGGATTGTGCATTAAAATATAAGATTGCATACATTTGAAAAACATGATTGTTCTAGGGAAAAGTATTGAATTAAATAATCTACATTTCAATTCCTATTAATTAAAAAAATAATGTTTTAACAATATAATTTTTATGAATATTCTTGTGCGCTACAAGTCTTGCTTCCTACATTATTTGTTTGTGTTTTCTCGTCCCATCCACCTTTCACTGAACCACCATTAGTTTCCTTGCATAACATGTAGACATTCCCATAGACGGATACCTTTCCCGGGCCCTGTCTCAGTTCAACTTTCAGCTGCAGCGCTATCCGCTCCTTTGTGTTTCAGCCCCACTGTATACCCATAAATACCTTTATTCAAGTGCTAAATTAACACCTTCGGCTCAACCACTTATTCCCCAACCATCTTTCACTGTATCCTCTGATTGTCTTTTCGTCAACTTTAGAATCCTACTTTTGTCACTTATTGCTATTTTCATGTATTATTTTGAATTTAACATATCTCATATAGTTTTATTAAGCTTTTAACTTTGATGAATATTGGATCTGAATAAAGCAGAAATTTGCTTAATGGACCAAGAGACTCATTAATTAATCTGTTTACGGGTGCACCCTTTCACTCTTTGTTCTGTCAAGATTTTGTCTGCTTTTGCAGTAGTACCATACAACAGCTGGGATTGGAAGAGGAGTGCACAGTGCCATACTATTTTGAACTATATGTGAGGTGCAGTGGAGAGGTTCGCTGTTGATTCTTTGCTTTTCTCTGTTTAGCTTTTAAAATTAATTCTAAACATGTTGATTCGATTTTTTGAGGTGACCTAAAAATCATCCAATATATGGACCAGCAGATGGCTGCAGTGTGCCAGTCACATGCTGCTTTACAGGTTAGTGCATTGATTACAAATGTCTGAAGATGCTACTGGATAGTTAGGAACTGGCAAGGGTTTTGAGTAATGTCTTGGTTTATAATTAAGGCAACCAGATGACTCTATGACCCATATTTGTAAGTTGTGTGATTTCCTATGTTTTAGGAAATCGCAATTTAGCAATTTCCTAAATTGCTAATTCCTAAAAAAAGAATGCCATTCCATAGGAATCGCAATTAGGAAATCGCAGATTACATACATTCAGTTTTGCTATTTGGGAATTGCAAAATCGAAATTTCGAACATATGGGCCATGATGCATTATATTGACACGAAAAATCTTGAATGTCACTAAAGTGACATTAAATTAAAGTGACATTAAATTAAAGTGACATTTAATTAAAAGTTTTGGTTAGCTTTGCTCCTAACATCATAACATGTATTTACAAAAACTTCTGAAATTGCTTTAAACATTCACAGTTAAAGTACAGTTCTTCACAAGTTATGGTTAGCTCCACAAATCATAATTAACACTAGGCCTGGGTGGAACTTTTGTAGTTTCGCTCAGCGGAATTCTGTGGAGTTACAATAAAACTCTGAAATTCCACAGAAGTCAGCGAACAGGCATGACACACTGCTTGCACTGTGATTTAGCACTGGAAATTCTTTACATGCTGACAAATCAGCATGACCGACACCACGTGGCATGCCACAGTGTGCAGCTTCTCAAGTTGATTGTTAGGCTGCTCAAGTAATTTTTCTACTCGAGCAGCAGCTTTCTGAATGCGAATGGTCGTGACCGCCCACGTTGGAGTAATTTTGCAGGGTGCCCCGAGGCAACCGAAAATCGCACTAGGGGACACCAAATCTACCTTGCGCTCGCCAACTTGCCATTTTCAAGCCATGCACAAGAAAAAACTCCGCCAAGTGGAGGTTGGCGGAATTCGACCGGAACTCCACTAATTCCACAGTTGGAGCGAAATATATCACCCACCCCTAATTAACACATAAGTTGTGCAAACCTTAAGCTCCACAACAAATGCAATGTTAATGACTTGAAGACTCAAGACTTGAAGAACAAACGATGAGTGAATATATTCATGTACCCCTACACATGAATACTTGAGAATCTGAAAGGTTCTGCACACTTCTCCTGATGGAATGTAAAAGCATTAAATAAAGAAATCAGTCGGATCCAAAGCGCAGGCTCCCACACTTCTTTTCTAATCGGCCCCCCGCGTGGGCTCATTCCCAGGAACATTTATGTAATAAGGGGGAGGGCGCATGGGCATCCCCTCCGTAAGCTTATTTTTCCTCAGAGACCACCACTTCCTGGCACTTATTGCACTATAAACTAGGGGCCTCTTGGATCCACCAGGTCCCAGGGACCACCACCTCCCTGGGGCCACATGCCAAATATAAATAGGGGTTCTCTTGTACCCCCATACCCCTGGGACCACAACCTCATCAGAGCTCATGTCCTTACACAATGTGCCCCATCCCCGGGGGCTACCACTTCCCCAAGGCTATCTTTTTAAATAATGCAAGGGTCGTGCGGACTCCCCTGCAGCCCCAGGGACCACCACCTACCTGGGGCAAAATTAAAACATGAAGGGGCCCGCACGGTCACCGTCCTGGAGCTATAGATGGCCCTTGGGACCGCCAAACCCCAGGGCCAGCTCCTGCTACGTACCGATGTGCCAACCCTGGGACATAGCTGTTTGCTATCGCTTGGTGTGAGCTTCACCACTCCCACCAAGCCATAGCAAACTCTCTTCTGGTTTCAACAAGTAAGAACATTAAAAATGCTCTTGCTTGCTGAAGGCAGAGCAGAATTATTTGTGTACCGAGGGTGCTGCATTTTCAGTAGCTCCCTCTGTCTAAACGCAATGCCAGCTACCATAGGCTGCAAGGAGCAATAAGGGACCAGGGGGCCTTGATGCTTCCCCCCCATTTCCAGTGGTGAGTGAGTACCCTGGAGGTACCCATTTTGAATGGCCAGGCACTGAGGGATAGGATCTGAGGGGGGCAGTGCAGCCATCCTCCCCATCTGTAAATGGCTGGTCCCAAGAATATAGGGTCCCTGGGGCCAAAAATGGCCTGAGGAGTGGGGCCGCGTGCCCCCCTCTCACAGTATTAATTAAAAACGTATTAAAAAATGTTGAGCCCTTGAAGATGGGGTCCCTGGGAATGAAATTGGCCCGGGGAGGAGGGCCGTGTGGCCCTGCTGCCCTGATTTAGAATAAAACCATAAATAAGTGGCCAAGTCCCGGAGAATGGGTTCCCCAGGGCGGTATTGGTCCTGGAAAGGGGGCAACACAGCCCCTCCCATCAAATAAATAAACAGATAAGCAAGACTCTGGAGGCCCCTCCTCCCTTAAAAAAAAAAGTCTGGGCCTCAGGGAATGGGGTGCCCAAGGCCAAACTCGGCCCAGGGTTGGGTGCCAAGCAGCCTCCCTCCCCATTCAAAATAGCTTGGCCCTAGGGGATGGGGTCACAGAGGCAAACATCTGCCCAGGTAAGGAGGAGCCACACAGTGCCACCCCCATTATAAAGAAAAAAAATATAATAACTGGACTGGCAAGTCCTCAGATGCCCTGCCCCCTTTCTGCACCACTCTGCAAAGGCGCCGTCTGGCACACAACTGATTGAGGGATGAAGTCGCCTTGGCTGCAGAAGCTCCTGGGGGCTAGTACCCCTCCTGTTACCTCCAATAAGTCCCACATAGCAGGATTGATAAGAGGTCATCATCGGCCATGCCCCCTTTCTCCACCACTCTGCAAATGCACCTCCTTGGCACTGCTTGTAGGGGGATGAAGTCCCCTTGGCTCCAAAGGGTCCTTTGATGCCAACTAGCCCTCCTGATACCTCCAGTAGGTCCTACAGAGCCGGGTTGCTGAGAAGACTTCAGAGGCCATGACCCCTTTCTCCACTACTCTGCAAACATGCCTCCTTGCACACTACTGTCCCCTTGCCTCCAGAGGGTCCTTGGGTGCCAGAAACCACTCCTGTTACCTCCAATAAGTCCCACACAGCAGGATTGCTCAGAGCTGGTCTGAGGCCACGCCCCCTTTTCCCACCACTCTGCAAACGCTCCTTCTGGTCCACTACTAGTTGAGGGATGAAGTCCCCTTAAATGCTGAAGGTCCTTGGGGAACAACTACCTCTCCTGTTAACTCCAGTAAGTCCCAAACTGCAGGATGCCTGAGAGATCTTCGGGCGCCATGCCCCCTTTCTCCACCAATCTGCAAACACACCTCCTGGTACACTTCCAGTTGAGGTATGAAGTTCCCTTCGATACTAAGGGTCCTTGGAAACCAGAAACCCCTTTAGTTGCCTCCAGTAAGTCTCAGTGAACTTGACTGCTGAGAGCTAATCAGAGGCCCTGCCCCCTTTGTCCCCCACTCTGCAAATGCAACTACAAGTTAAAAAAACCCATAGAAATTCAGTTAAAAAACCAAAGGTTACTGGAATGTTATAGTTAGGAATTAGCATTTAAAAAACCTTAGAAATTCCCTGAACAAAACCAAAGATTACAGAGGCAATATAGTTTGGAAATAGAATTTTAAAAAAATTAGAAATTCACTGAGAAAAACAAAGGTTAAAGGAACGTTAGTATTAAGCTCAGGTTTCACATGTACAAAACCAGTGAAATTCAGCATTTATAGTTAGCTGAGCTAACTATAATCCATGCCCTTCAATGCACTGCTTATGACCTCACATATTACATCACTCATGACAGAGTCAGTGACATCACTGATGACATCACTGATGACATCTCAAACGACATTACTGATATTACTGATGATATTGTCCAAAGAATCACTGACGCACCCACTCGCACCCCCATAGAACCTTTCATATACCCACTCCCACACAACCATTCAAAGACCCATACCACTACTTACACACCCAATCACTGATTCATAGATCTACACATACATCCACTCACTGACCCATACAATTACTCATAAAACCCAGTCATTCACTAATACAGCCACTGATATATCCACTCATATACCCACACAGACACTCACACATTGAGTCAGTCACCCATAGAGCTACTCACATAACTAGTCACTCACCCATACCGTTAACTACATGAGATTTTTTAATGTTTCGTGGAACTTTTTCGTAGCGCGACTACGCAAATTCCACCCACCCCTAATCCATACAGGCACTCATAAACCCACTGATTCACCAATACACCTTGGTATACCCATGAACCTTTTAAAAGCATTCACTGCCACTGGATGATGTCATCAGTGATGTCATTTGAGATGTCATCCGTGATGTCACTGACCATGTCATGTATGTGAGTGTGTGTATATATATATATATTCACTGAAAAAACCATAGGTTTTACAGACGTTATAGTTAGGAATTAGCATTTAAAAAACCTTTGAAATTCACTAAAAAAACATAGGTTTCAGGGACGTTATAGTTAGTTGAACATTTGACTCATATAAATCCAGAGAAATTCACCTGTTATAGTTAGTTGAGCTAACTATAACTCGCGCGCCCGCAATGCACTGCTGATGATGTCACATATTACATCACTCATGACATGGTCAGTGACATCACTGATGACATCTCAAATGACATCACTCATGACATCATCCAGTGAATGTGTGTTTCTATAAAATGTAAATATGTTTTATATATATATGCCAAGGTGTATTGAAGAATGAATGCATTTACAAGTGCCTAAAGGAATTATTTTGTATTTATGTTGCTGACTGTATAAGTGAGTGATTGAACGTGTCTTACTGATTGTAAGGGTTACTGACTAAACTGTGTAAAAGTCTGTATTAGTCTCTCCATTGGTGTGTAAGCAACTGCATGGGTTGCTGAATACCTACATGAGTGTCTATATAGGTTATTGATTTGTTGTCTGAGTATCTGTATGGGTCCCTGAGTGTCTGTGTGGGTGGGTGGGTGTATGAGTCTGTGCATAGAGTGGGTGATTCAGTGGTTGTATGGATTAAAAAGTGCATCTGGAAAGGGCTGCATGGGTGAGTTAGTGTGTCTATGGGTGTGTTGGTGAGTGAATAAATGTCTCAGTGGTATATCTGTGACTAACTACATATATTTTAAGCCTCTATATGTGAGTGTTGGAGTATATAAATGAGTATATATGAGACTAAGTTATTTCAAGAGTGGGTGTATAAATAAGTGTCCGCTTCTATCAGTGATTGTATAAGATAGTAAATATGTGTTAGTATCTGTATAAATAAGTGATGTGGTATGTCTAAAAATAACGAAGTTGGTGTGTATAACTGTATACATGATTAAATGGGTATGTGATTCATTCTTTGTATTACTGACTAGGCGTGTGAGTAACTGTATGGATGAATGGCAGCGTATGAGTGCATGTATAGATGTATGAGTGCATATTATAGTCGTCTATTGATGAGTAACTACATGTATAAGTGACTGGATGTGTGTGTAGACTTAGGAAATAGAGAGTGCTATGTAGTATATGGCATTCTTCTGTGTATGGTTTCAAAAATAGTAGTCAGCATTTTAGAATGAGTGTATCAAAGTTTATATTAGAGCATCAGTATGTGCATCAGATGGTCACGTGGATGATGTCATGAGTGATGTCATTTGAGATGTCATCAGTGATGTCATCAGTGATGTCGCTGACCATGTCATGAGCGATGTAATATGTGACATCATCAGCTGTGCATTGCGGGCGCACGAGTTAAAGTTAGCTCAACTAACTATAACAGGCGAATTTCTCTGGTTTTATATGAGCCAAATGTTCAACTAACTATAACGTCCCTGAAAACTATGTTTTTTTTAGTGAATTTCAAAGTTTTTTAAATGCTAATTCCTAACTATAACGTCTGTAAAACCTATGGTTTTTTCAGTGCATTTCAAAGGTTTTTTAAATATTAATTTCACATTTTAATATTTATAAAACCTATATTTTTTCTATTATATTTTTAAATATTTTGGAACTCTATTATACTTCTTGTTTTTAACTTTAAAACTCATGTAATGTTTTATATCTTCCCCAAAAAACTGCACTCCCATACCGGTAGCATACCAAGCTCTATCACCACACGAATCCTATCCGTCATATTGCTAAACTCGTAAATGATGCGCATTTCGTATCCGACGAGTTCGTGGCACCACGTCCCGCATAACATCATAAATGCATGAAGTCACCCCAGGTACTACTTTGGTATCCGACGGGTACGCAGTACCAAGCCACGCATTACGTCATGTACTTATGGGGTCGCGCCTGCTGTGCGTTGCGTATTTGACGAGTACACTCTGCCAGGCCCTGTGTTACGTCACAGACGTATAGTATCGCGCCGGGTATGCCATTCCCTTTTTTTGTCTCAAAAGGTTATCTAAATAACTTTAAACAGTATATGACAGCACGCGAACATCTAAATTATTTTAAACATTTATATATTTCTAACTGTAATAAACTTATATTATGATAAATATATTTTGTCAAAATCGCGTCGGGTGCGGCCTCCTTGCGCACTCGGTGTGACCTTAAAAAAAAGCATTTGATTGGTTCATAACATTTCCCATTGGATCAGTTGTACGACCCCACCCATTTTACTAATTCTCTCTACAGCGTTTGATGAGAGACACCTCTTCTGCTTAAAAATCTTTTTTGAAAAGTGTTTTCCTGTATACACATATCTTCTCCTACACACAACATGCAACGATCATCTTGATCAATATTCATGCTCTGTACATTAGCCTTCCACGTGTGATTGCCATGCATCTCAAATGTTCCATCAAAAAACAAATATGTGTAACACGATGCCCCTGGTGTGTGTGTCTCCACATTATTGTGCTGCCTTTCGGCCTGGATATTGCTGGCTCTAAGGAGCATCATCAGCCACGGGCAGACTGCACATCTAAGATCACATGCCATCTCATTAACGATAGTTTCCGCCCTCCCGACACATGCTACACTAATCTAAATTGCACACTCTGCGAGGTCAAAACTACAAAAGAAACACACATATGTACACTTCCTGGCCAGGCAGGAACTGAACAACGCCCAAGTCCCCGGAATAATTATTCACACCCCTACGCTGGCCTGGCGTACGCAAGCCCAGCCCACTTTGCGTATGTATATTTAGGATAACCACGACGCCACACGTCCCTCTTCTTTCACACTACCTCAAATGATTTGCCACATCCACCTCGCATATCACAACGCGCAATAAAAAAAGAAGTGGATCCATGAGGTGTACTCCATCCTGCCAATCAACACGGGCTCTAAATTGTGAGCCCTACTGCCCGTCGTCTACGAAAGGGATCCATGAGGTGTACACTCTCCTGCAATCAACACTCCATCTGAATTGTGAGCACTGCTGCCCGTAGTGTTTGCTCACACAACAATGACAGCAGGTAAGCAGAGCAGCCTGGGTGCACAGGGCCTCCAATTGAGCGTGCTGCGGCGAGAGGGGTGGGGTGCTTCAGCCTAGCTGCGCAGGCCCGAACAAACGATATTGCCATGTGATATGATTTGATCTTTGACCTCATTCAGTCAGATCTCTGTCTCATTTTAAAGACCTGCTGGACTGTACTGTAGGCCTGAGCCAGTGGGCAGCGCTGCCCTACAGACACCTCTTCAGTGTGGTGCTGCGGGAGGGATGGGATGCATCAGCCAAACTGCGCACGTGCAAATAAGCGATACTGCCATGTGTTATGATGTGATCTTTGACCTCATTCAGTCACATCTCTGTCTCATTTCAAAGACCTGCTATACCATAAGGTAGGCCTGTACCTACGGGCAGCGCTGCCCTACAGACACCTGTTGAGGGCGGTTCTGCGGGAGGGGTGGGGTGCATGACCCTGAGTGCACACGTGCGAAAAAGCGATGTTGCCGTGCGTAATGATGTGATCTCTGACCTCATTCAGTCACATCGGTCTAATTTTAAGGACCTGCTGGACCGTACTGTAGCCCTGAGCCAGCGGGCAGCGCTGCCCTACATACACATGGCGTTGGCTTTTAGGACACTGTAGTGAGCTCCTTACTAAGTGTACATGCACACAGGCTCCTGCTACTGCATTACACGTGCATATTATGCTTCTAGCATGCGCTCTGTTCCTTTGTATGTGAACGTTGGCATAGCATTATTATCATTTAACCTTGTGTATTCTCGTGCACTTCAACTCCTCTTTGAACCACGATTACCACTAACAGTTGGTAGATCGTACTTCAAAAACGAAGGATGCACTCAGCTCCTATTTTCTATCAAGCTTGAAATAAACCTTCATTTACCTCCAATCCTTTCCACCATTAAATTATTTCTCCCTTTTCAGACATTCCATTGATTGCCACAAGAAGGGGGGAGCGGGAGCTGACCCCGCAATGATGCCCTGGCATTCTGACACCTTCCATCGAGGTATCAAGACACCGTCCCTGACCGGAGACCTGGTCTATCGGACAAACATACCCCAGACTAGGAGCTTGCACCAACACGTTGTGGGATACACCAGTGGTGGCAGGTGAGCAGTGAAGCCTCGGTGTGCAAGACCTATAATTGTGCACAGTGCGGGGGATGGGGTTGGGGTGCATACCCTGGGTGCACAGGTGCATGCAAGCGATTTTCCCATAGCTAATAATGTAGGATTATATTATCAAACATTGGCGAAAACATTATCACCACATTAGCAACAGGAAACTGCCACCAAAGCGACAATAAAGTGTTCATAATATGCCCTTGTAAATTTCCATAGAAGTCCAGTTTCACACCAGAACCTGGGCTTCTAAGGGAATTCACAAGGGCATATTATCAACCCCTTATCACCGCTTTAGCAGCAGTTTCCTGCCGCAAAAGCGGCGATAAAGTTATCGCCCTTCCTTCATAATATGGCCCATAATCTCTGGCCACAGAATACAATTTAAGAGAGGGTCAAGAGGGACATTAAGTTTAAAGACTTCTACAACTCCAATACCCTCAGATCAAATACGCAAAAACTAACAGGAGATGCAGTCTATTAAGAAAAGAATAGCAAGCTACTGACTGCTGTGTAAGAGAATACAGAAAAGTACAAAAAGAGTCCCTAAGGAGATCAGGAGAACACCGGGCAGGAGTTGAGAGTTCATCAGCCCACCCTTACTGGCGGAGCATCGTCATCTGAAACTCTAAGGAATAGAGGTCTGAGTTCACAATTGCAGGCCAAAAGGTACTGCTAAGTGCTAAGCCTGATTATTCCTAGAAGAAGAATACTCCTGCCAGGGGTTATGCTCAAAACCTGAAGAATATAGTGCAGTGCTCTGGTGTGAATGTGAGTTTAAAAATGAATACTAAGGCAAAAAATATGTTTATTCAGGATTACCTAAGTTTCATATTTAAAAAAACCATAGTCTTAAACAAAGATAGACTATTTCCTGGCTTGATTATAAAATGGTCGACATGTTTCAGCCGAGATGGTCACTTGACCCGGCTTTCTTCAGGACCAGTAACAAAATAGATATAGAGAAGATGCTACTGCAGGAAAAAATGCATATGTTGGTGTAATGTGTGACATAAAACAATCAAAATATAGACGTATGGACGTCAAATTAGACAGTGGCAATAGCCACCCTACCATACATATAAGCTCGTCTTTTGACGTAGGAGAAATGTCTTCTTTCCTATAAAGAGTCAAAAGAATCAAATGTCACAAAATAGCAACACACAGAAAAACACAGCATTACTAGCCGCTATTCAACAGTGTCTACTCTACACTGCCAATTTTTGACCAAAACTCAAATCGATGTTTGCCAATACACTGTTATATAAACCATGTTGAAAAACTCACCCAGCTTTCTGTGGGAGAACTGCCTCACCTCACCCGGCTGACTGCTCGGAGATGGAGGACCGCTCTGTTCAAATGTGGAAGCAAACAGACAAGTTGCGCATTGATACTTGTCCTGTTCGTGCTCTTCTCACATGCCTTTGAACATTTAAACAAACCTAAAAAAACTAAAACCTCAATGACCTCCAGATTACCCACGGATACATTATCTACAGGTAAGTCGTGATATGCAATGTTGACAAATCATTATAAAATAAAACATTGTGTTTGTAATCTAGGCCTTTGTTAAGCAGCTATGACATGATAGTAAGAAAAATAGTGGCTTGAACCCTATATAGAGTACCCAAGGTGATGTATCGCTGTTATGTCTTAGAATCATGAACACAGCCTGATTTAATAGTAGAACAAAATATATATGGTCTACTGATTCTCAACTACCAAAGGGCTTAGCATTCAACTGCCAATAAACCAACCACCATACAGCTAGCCCCCTCCTTACCTCTCCGTCGGTACTTCAGACTGACCTCCGGGCTGTCTGGGAGGTAGGGGTGGGAAGGAGGGAGGTGCTTTTATACCCGCCTCGATAGATTCAATATGTTCAAACGAAGTCAGGTGTGAGCGTCTCAGTAATCGCCTCGCTGCTGCCGGCTACATGGAGCATGCGCGGAAACCGGAACATATCCATGAAAGCTAGCGCATGATCAGAATAAACGCCATGACGCATGCGCGCTGTGTTTAGACATACGGCGCAAGTATGAGCAATTAGTGTCTCTTGCGAGTGCAGGTATACTGAGAAGGGCCCGCCTCGCATCGAGAAATGTGAAATGTTCACCTGACAGTGTTCTTCCTACGAGGCGAACAAGAACAAGTCCACAAAAAAATAATAATCTACCTCAAACAATTATCGATTGCATGGGCATTTCTGTAGTTTAACCTGGTAATTTTATCCTCGTTGTCAATATGTAAAATCGGAATGCTGTTTAGGGGTTCCATAGCGATAAACTCGCAATAATAGATGGCAAGTAACACGAAAATGAATGAACCCCGGCATCCGATGTCCAGCATGACATAGTGGCTAATAATCATGATAAAAACTAATACCCAATTTGTATAGTGTGAAAAATGTGTGAACACATATACTGGTTACTAGTTGTATCAATACAGCTGCCACTAGTTATAATTTACCAAATATGCCGCAGCTTGGCTAGGGTTGAGTGATGTGTAAGGTTCAATATAGGAGACAACAGGTATCTCTTGCCAAACAATTTCACCACTCACAGTGACTACTTGGCTAAGTACAATATGGAATCGAGCCATATGGCCTCCAGTAGATTCACATATCAATGTAGAGAGTATATTTCAACAAAAAACGTTAATCATAGCGTTTTTTAATAAAAGAACATTCATCATTGCGTATTTTGGAAGGAAAGCAAAGGAAGGACAAGCACCTGGACGTAGGAGTGTCAACCTTCCTAAGGCAAATATCACTTCTGAGCAGATATCAAATTGCTCTTTGCAGATAACTATGAACAACCTTGCATAGATGTTCACGTCTCAATGGTTTGAGATTAACATTCCAGTTTTAGGTTTCAGTCACTAGAGTTCAGATGGAGACCCACGGTATGGTATTGTTCAGGCCTTGTGTGTCTGTCTTAGATTTGAAAATCCACCTTTGTTCTCTAGAGAATAAGAATCTAGAGATGTCAGCTATGTGTTGGGGAATGAAGGGACGTTCCAACACAAGCCATCTCAGCTCATCGGCCTTGTGCTTCTTAGCCAAAAAGTGGTCCGTCAGGCAGGTAGATTGTTTCTTGCAGCGAATAGTACTCTTATGCTCGCTGATGCGAAGCTTTACTTTGCGTGTGGTATATCCTATATAGTGCAACCCACACGGACACGTAATTCTATAGATCACACATTCCGAGTTGCAATTAGTGTGATTATATAGTATCCAAGGGCGGTCTGTCCCTATATCCACTGATGTGGTCTTGATGGTCTGAGGGCAAACACTGCACGAACCACAAGGAAAGTGACCACGAACCGGAGGTAATGACCACAGAGTATTGGGCCCACAGGTAGGCTGCAGTAATGGGCGTGTATGGACCAGACTGTCGCGTAAACTGGGACCCTTCTTGAATGCGAACAGCGGGGGCAAGATGTTTTCAGATGCTACATTCAATATATGCCAGTGCTTACGTACCGTTTTCTGTACACGGTTGGACAAAGTACAGAAGGTGGTAACAAAGGTAAGTTTCTCACTGGGGGTCCTACATATGCTAGCATCCAATAAAGCATCTCGGTTATTATTCGATGCACGTTTCCAAGCTTGTCGCACCAGACGCTTGGGGTATTGTCTTGAACAAAGTTGGGTAGCCAATTCCTTGGCATGTTTGTCGAACAGTTCCGGGCAGGTTTTCCTTAAGAGCCTTGGGGTGGTGACTCTCAAAAGATAAAAGAGAGTTCCTCGACATGGGTTTCTTGTATAATTCACAATGTAGTGGATTCTCATGTACAAAGATAGAAATATCCAAAAAGGCTAACCGTAGTTGGTTGAAGTCAATAGTAAAGTTCAGGAAGGCATTCTGTTGGTTGAGCCAGGTGTGGAAAGACAAAATCTGCTGGCTTGTGCCCCGCCACACCACTAGTATGTCGTCTATGTATCTCTTCCACAACACCAGATGAAGACGATATGGGTTGTTGTGGTTGAGTACATAGTTTTGTTCAAATAAATGAACGTACAAGGTGGCGAGGCTGGGCGCGAAAACGCTACCCATAGAGGTACCAGATGTTTGAAGAAAGATCTGGTCTTCAAATCTAAAAAATTTTTCGCACATGGCCAATCTGGCACACTCCATAATGAAATTAACAGGAGTCATACTGTCGAGGACACGTGCTTCCAGGAGTCCTCTGATAGAATCTAAGGTTTCCAATTGTGGAATACACGTGTAGAGAGACTCCACGTCGAAGCTAGCCAAAAGGTCGGTGTCAATGTTAAACTCAATGTCAGGCAGGATGCGCAAAACATCTGAAGTGTCTTTGAGATAGGTCAGCATCTCATTGACCATTGGTCGCAAAAACACGTCTACAAATTGGGACAAAGGCTCAAGCAATGAGCCAATGCCAGAGATGATGGGTCGTCCAGGAGGAGGTCGTTGTTGTTTATGAATTTTAGGGAGGCAGTAGAAGTAAGGCATCACAGGGTTGTCGGTAACTAAAAATTTAGCCTCATGTGGCGTGATCCATCTCTCTGCCTCCCCTTCCTCGACCAAATGTTTGATCTCTAAAGTTAATCTGTGTGTAGGATCTGTTTCTAGAACCCGATAAGAATTGGTGTCTAGCAACTGTCGTAGGCATTCAGCCCGGTAGATAGCGGTGTCTTGCAGGACCGTTGCACCACCTTTATCTGCCGGCTTGATGGTAACAGACATATCGTTGGCCAGGTTCCGGAGTGCCAGTCTATCTTTTCTGGAAAAATTGCAAAAGTTAGTTGATCGTGTGTCACAAAGTGACATCATGTCATGAGTTACCGCTTTCTCAAAGGTAGAGACTTGGGAGGGAACCTGATGGAGTAAAGGTGTAAAGTTACTCTTGGGGCGTAGTCCAGTATTAACGATGTTAGTGTCATCATTAAGGGATACATTCTCAGCCGACTCTTTGTTCTTAAAGAAAAAAAAAATGATGACACTAACATCGAGAAAGCGGTAACTCATGACATGATGTCACTTTGTGACACACGATCAACTAATTTTTGCAATTTTTCCAGAAAAGATAGACTGGCACTCCGGAACCTGGCCAACGATATGTCTGTTACCATCAAGCCGGCAGATAAAGGTGGTGCAACGGTCCTGCAAGACACCGCTATCTACCGGGCTGAATGCCTACGACAGTTGCTAGACACCAATTCTTATCGGGTTCTAGAAACAGATCCTACACACAGATTGACTTTAGAGATCAAACATTTGGTCGAGGAAGGGGAGGCAGAGCGATGGATCACGCCACATGAGGCTAAATGTTTAGTTACCGACAACCCTGTGATGCCTTACTTCTACTGCCTCCCTAAAATTCATAAACAACAACGACCTCCTCCTGGACGACCCATCATCTCTGGCATTGGCTCATTGCTTGAGCCTTTGTCCCAATTTGTAGACGTGTTTTTGCGACCAATGGTCAATGAGATGCCGACCTATCTCAAAGACACTTCAGATGTTTTGCGCATCCTGCCTGACATTGAGTTTAACATTGACACCGACCTTTTGGCTAGCTTCGACGTGGAGTCTCTCTACACGTGTATTCCACAATTGGAAACCTTAGATTCTATCAGAGGACTCCTGGAAGCACGTGTCCTCGACAGTATGACTCCTGCTAATTTCATTATGGAGTGTGCCAGATTGGCCATGTGCGAAATTTTTTTTAGATTTGAAGACCAGATCTTTCTTCAAACATCTGGTACCTCTATGGGTAGCGTTTTCGCGCCCAGCCTCGCCAACTTGTACGTTCATTTATTTGAACAAAACTATGTACTCAACCACAACAACCCATATCGTCATCATCTGGTGTTGTGGAAGAGATACATAGACGACATACTAGTGGTGTGGCGGGGCACAAGCCAGCAGATTTTGTCTTTCCACACCTGGCTCAACCAACAGAATGCCTTCCTGAACTTTACTATTGAGTTCAACCAACTACGGTTAGCCTTTTTGGATATTTCTATCTTTGTACATGAGAATTCACTACATTGTGAATTATACAAGAAACCCATGTCGAGGAACTCTCTTTTATCTTTTGAGAGTCACCACCCCAAGGCTCTTAAGGAAAACCTGCCCGTAGGCCAGGTCCTTGCGTATAGGCAGGAACTGTTCAACAAGGGAACTGTTCGACAAACATGCCAAGGAACTGGCTCCCCAACTTTGTTCAAGAAAATACCCTAAGCGTCTGGTGCGACAAGCTTTGAAACGTGCATCGAATAATAACAGAGATGCTTTATTGGATGTTAGCATATGTAGGACCCCCAGTGAGAAACTTACCTTTGTTACCACCTTCTGTACTTTGTCCAACCGTGTACAGAAAACGGTACGTAAGCACTGGCATATATTGAATGTAGCATCTGAAAACATCTTGCCCCCGCTGTTCGCATTCAAGAAGGGTCCCAGTTTATGCGACAGTCTGGTCCATACACGCCCATTACTGCAGCCTACCTGTGGGCCCAATACTCTGTGGTCATTACCTCCGGTTCGTGGTCACTTTCCTTGTGGTTCGTGCAGTGTTTGCCCTCAGACCATCAAGACCACATCAGTGGATATAGGGACAGACCGCCCTTGGATACTATATAATCACACTAATTGCAACTCGGAATGTGTGATCTATAGAATTACGTGTCCGTCTGGGTTGCACTATATAGGATATACCACACGCAAAGTAAAGCTTCGCATCAGCGAGCATAAGAGTACTATTCGCTGCAAGAAACAATCTACCTGCCTGACGGACCACTTTTTGGCTAAGAAGCACAAGGCCGATGAGCTGAGATGGCTTGTGTTGGAACGTCCCTTCATTCCCCAACACATAGCTGACATCTCTAGATTCTTATTCTCTAGAGAACAAAGGTGGATTTTCAAATCTAAGACAGACACACAAGGCCTGAACAATACCATACCGTGGGTCTCCATCTGAACTCTAGTGACTGAAACCTAAAACTGGAATGCTAATCTCAAACCATTGAGACGTGAACATCTATGCGAGGTTGTTCATAGTTATCTGCAAAGAGCAATTTGATATCTGCTCAGAAGTGATATTTGCCTTAGGAAGGTTGACACCCCTACGTCCAGGTGCTTGTCCTTCCTTTGCTTTCCTTCCAAAATACGCAATGATGAATGTTCTTTTATTAAAAAACGCTATGATTAACGTTTTTTGTTGAAATATACTCTCTACATTGATATGTGAATCTACTGGAGGCCATATGGCTCGATTCCATATTGTACTTAGCCAAGTAGTCACCGTGAGTGGTGAAATTGTTTGGCAAGAGATACCTGTTGTCTCCTATATTGAACCTTACACATCACTCAACCCTAGCCAAGCTGCGGCATATTTGGTAAATTATAACTAGTGGCAGCTGTATTGATACAACTAGTAACCAGTATATGTGTTCACACATTTTTCACACTATACAAATTGGGTATTAGTTTTTATCATGATTATTAGCCACTATGTCATGCTGGACATCGGATGCCGGGGTTCATTCATTTTCGTGTTACTTGCCATCTATTATTGCGAGTTTATCGCTATGGAACCCCTAAACAGCATTCCGATTTTACATATTGACAACGAGGATAAAATTACCAGGTTAAACTACAGAAATGCCCATGCAATCGATAATTGTTTGAGGTAGATTATTATTTTTTTGTGGACTTGTTCTTGTTCGCCTCGTAGGAAGAACACTGTCAGGTGAACATTTCACATTTCTCGATGCGAGGCGGGCCCTTCTCAGTATACCTGCACTCGCAAGAGACACTAATCACCCATACTTGCGCCGTATGTCTAAACACAGCGCGCATGCGTCATGGCGTTTATTCTGATCATGCGCTAGCTTTCATGGATATGTTCCGGTTTCCGCGCATGCTCCATGTAGCCGGCAGCAGCGAGGCGATTACTGAGACGCTCACACCTGACTTCGTTTAAACATATTGAATCTATCGAGGCGGGTATAAAAGCACCTCCCTCCTTCCCACCCCTACCTCCCAGACAGCCCGGAGGCCAGTCTGAAGTACCGACGGAGAGGTAAGGAGGGGGCTAGTTGTATGGTGGTTGGTTTATTGGCAGTTGAATGCTAAGCCCTTTGGTAGTTGAGAATTAGTAGACCATATATATTTTGTTCTACTATTAAATCAGGCTGTGTTCATGATTCTAAGACATAACAGCGATACATCACCTTGGGTACTCTATATAGGGTTCAAGCCACTATTTTTCTTACTATCATGTCATAGCTGCTTAACAAAGGCCTAGATTACAAACACAATGTTTTATTTTATAATGATTTGTCAACATTGCATATCGCGACTTACCTGTAGATAATGTATCCGTGGGTTATCTGGAGGTCATTGAGGTTTTAGTTTTTTTAGGTTTGTTTAAATGTTCAAAGGCATGTGAGAAGAGCACGAACAGGACAAGTATCAATGCGCAACTTGTCTGTTTGCTTCCACATTTGAACAGAGCGGTGCCTCCATCTCCGAGCAGTCAGCCGGGTGAGGTGAGGCAGTTCTCCCACAGAAAGCTGGGTGAGTTTTTCAACATGGTTTATATAACAGTGTATTGGCAAACATCGATTTGAGTTTTGGTCAAAAATTGGCAGTGTAGAGTAGACACTGTTGAATAGCGGCTCGTAATGCTGTGTTTTTCTGTTGAGGTTCTGTAGCGATCCGAACCTGTGAATTCAGTATCATAGTACTGACACGATTTTGGTACCAATGAACCGCAAACGATCCATTGTATACGTGACAGTGTTTTCGCTGTGCAACTAGCACGAATTCACTGGAAACTAGGGCATTCTCTCTAAAAGTCACGGCATCCATTTTAGTTACGGCATCCATCTTGTTTCTTGCCCTCACATAGTCAATGAACGGACGATGACCCCGGCAGAGTCACCTTGTTAAGGACACGTAAGCTCGAGCCCCGAGAAAGGCTGACGCTACATGACTAGGCAGAATCAAGCTGCCTCCCTTGCCTGAGGCCAGTCCTGCTATACTGGTTCTCGTGTCCGTTGTCCTGACTGAAAGGCCGAAGATGGTAGCCATGCCCGTTTATGATCCATAAACACCTCTTATCCTACATTTCAATCCTTTGCACCTGGCTCTGCTCCTTTCTTTCTGGGCTTTTACAATGGGGAGGTTACGATTTTTATGATGGGGAGGATCAAGTAGAGAATGAAAAACTGTCGAGAGGACCTGATTGAATACCGAAAACCCACAACTAATCATTGTTTGATATTTATTTATTGTCTGTTTGGGATACCGGGTTAGGCATGAGAAATATTCGTGTAATGTTGCCCCAAGACATTTTTCTTGTATTTAAGAAGCAACCCACTTAATGCAATTTGAACAGCCTCGTAGATTCTGCCTCTGTGTGGTTCCTATGATTTCTGTATCCCTGCAGTAAATAAACCTTGGTCTTTGACGCCGCCATCGAGAAGCCCGTGTCTCTGTTTATTTGTGCACCGAGACAGGAGGAACTCAGGGGTCTTCGGGTGTTGTTTCCCTGACACCTCTGGACTCTTAAAAGTCCAGAACCTCAAATTGGCGCCCAACGTGGGGCGACGTCATCCGGTACCGGTCCAAAGCCTGAAAAGTTCGAGAAGTTTCGTGTGAAGATTCCGGAGGGAGGTACCCCGCTTCATCGATCCCTGCATGTCGTAAAAGTGGCCCGACGATCTCTTCCACGAGGGTTCCCGTTCCCAGACGGCTACAGAGGACCGCTGCCTTGACTGTCGCCCTGTCTTGGACCCGAGGTGCAGACCTTAGTACGGCGAGACGTAGACGGGTTCTCCTTGGTGACGTCTTCCACATTTCAGTTAAGTATTAAGTGGGTTGTGCTCAGTTTGGTTATTTGGATACGTTTGTTTTGGATTTGTAGATTATCATTGGTTGCTCTTGGTAAGATAATCTTTGTATTTGGTATTGGTTCATTTTGGTAGGCCTAAGTTCTCTGCGCATTTTTGGTTGGAATTTGTCCTTGTAGTCATGACTAAGGGTAACAATTGTTTTTTGTCCTGGTTACGTTGCAACGGGGAGGACTCGTGTTTGGTTCCTCCGATTGGGACTCCTACATATGAGCTCTATTGTAAACATGGTGTGGGTCCTATTACGTATAATGAAGTATGGGTCCGTTATACCAAGAAAGATGGTGTCCTTAGTTGGCCACCGCATGGTAGTTTCGAAACAGAAATTCTAGATAATTTAGAAACGAAGTTGTTTAAGAGAAAAGCCCGGCCGGCAATGTTTGATTCTTTTCGCGTATGGCGCAAAGAAGCCAAACAGAGAGAAATTAGGAAAACGAAGAAAGAACAGAAAGAGAAAGGGTTGACCTTGATGGAGTCTGCTAGGCAGCTGCATGTCAACGAGACCGAGAAAGCAATAGAGATAGAAAATAGAAAACACAATTTGGCAATTGATAAATGTTACCCTGTATTGCCATCTTGTCCTGCTAAGCCGATAGAGGACCCTGAAAAGGACCCTCTGTTATCTTATCTGTTGAGTTCACCTCCACCGTATGCACAGGGTATTACAGCACCACAGTTACTACCTGTTGTACAGCCAGCTGCTGGTCAGCATGGGATAGGTGCTCCACTTCCTTTTAATCCAGCTCCTGTCTTTCCCGTGATCAATGATCCTACGGCACCTCCTCTTCCTGGGTCGCCTATTCCGCCTTTGCCTATCGTTTCGCAAACTGCTTTACCTACTACTCCTACCCTTACTACTTCATCTGCTTCAGCTGCCCTGTCCTCAAGCCCTGTCATTCTGACTCCGCTTTCCGTTCGTCGGAAGATAACCGACTCTGTAACTAATATCTTAACTCCTCTCTACAGGTCTTTAATTGGGACCCCCGTTTCTGACTCTATACAGAGACGTAGCCAGCTTCCTGGTCCCTAGGAACGAGACACGTTAGATTCGACAGCTCTTAGGTGGATGTCGAAAGCTGCGAAGTATGATGCACGAAGAGTGTTAGACACATTTATGCAATGGAATGAACCGACTCAACGTTATGTTTTTGACGTGATGTGTTCTCTTGTGCGTGAAGAATGGGAAGATGATGAATTAGATTCCGTCCCCTCGGATTTAATAAATATTCAGCAGAAATTCGCCGCAGGAATGGTGATAGGTTCAGAAGTAGGGAGAGCGATAGAATTGATTTTAGCCTATCGGGATGAGTCCCCTTTTAGGGCGACAAGAGACCCTGATGGTACACCGATAACTAGGAAAAGACGAGGTCAATATCCGATGAGGGAAGTTCCACCGATATGGCGTGATGCAGTTCAAGCTGATGCGGCCCTGGGTATTTTGGCTGCTCCGGCACAATTCCAGAGAGTGTGGATACACATTCCTTGGAAACGGGCTGAAGTATTAGCAGTAAAACAAGCATTACCAGACCCTCGTGAGAATCCTGCTGGTTATTACAAAGAATTAACGCAGACAGTCCAAGCGTGTATCATGAATTTGGCAGACATTGAAAGGCTATTTGGTAATGTAGTACCACAGCCTATATGGGCTAAGATTCGACAAGAGAACCACCCAGTCGCCTTAGGAGGTGATTGGGCAGCTATCGTAGCGGCAGACGCACAGCAGGTTGGCGGAGCTAAACCCGAACCTCTGATTGCTGACTTACCTGGCAGAATAATTAACCTGATGAAAACGCTGATGCCAGCGTTACGAGTAAATTGGGATAAACTATCAGCATGCAAGCAAAAGAAGGACGAAAGCGTCTCTGACTTCTTCACTAGATTTGAAGAGACTTTCGTAGACCACAGTGGGCAAGATATGAGTACCGAGGGAGGTCAGAGATTGTTTGTTGACAAGTTCGTGTTTAATTTACTACCTGAGCTTAGTAACAAGTTAAAGGATTCAGAAAGTGCATGGGCAGTGTCGACGACAGCACAGATACTTGCAACTGCACAGTATTACGAGAATAGAGAGAAAGAAGAAAAGGAAATGTCAGAAAAGAAAACGAAAGATTTAAAAACCAAAGTCCTTTTGCAACAGGCATATCCGCCTCGTTCAAATCAGTCAGATTCACAGCAGCGACCCCAGTTTCAACAGCAGCCACAATTCCAGCAAGGGACGGCCCAGAGATTTAATTATAGTTTTCCCCGACAACAGTTAGCATGGAATCAGTGTGCCTATTGTAAAAAGGAGGGTCATTATAAGAATGAGTGTCCAGTACTACACCCACAAACTAGTGGTGTCCCAGCACAGAGAGGTCATGTTGGGTTTATGCAAGCTCCTAGAGGTAGAGGACGTGGTACGATGACACCACAGGCTGATCGCCAATCGAATTATTTCGACCAGCGAAATGTACAACCTACGCAGCCAGGTAGATCTCCGCAGTACCATGTTGAAGATTACTACGACCATAATGAAGAGATTCATAGAAGCGAGCAATAGGACAGCCACAGGCAGAGAGAGGGAGTAGTATCAGTTCCAGTTGATCAGAGTGGACCTTATGTCGCAGTAGCTACCTCAGGCATGGTCGAACCGTTTCTGTTGGATACTGGTGCGGCAAAAAGCTCAATCATGCATGCGAAACTCCCTGGCGCACCTTTGTCCGGCTTAACGAACACTTCAGTAGGTTTCTCAGGCGCCCCTGTTCACAATCCTGTGTCCAATCCTTTATCTATCTCTGTTGGGCCATGCAAGTTAGAAGCACCCCTTATCCTAACTACTGGTTGTAATGAGAATCTCCTTGGTTTAGACCTGTTGAAACGCCTGCATGCGACACTGTACTGTTCTCCTTCGGGAGTACAGCTCACATTAGGAAAAAGAGTAATCTCTCCGATGTACATGTCGATGGACAAGCTCCCACCGGAGCTACGTTCTCTCCCTGATACTCTTTGGGCAACTGGTCCAAACGATGTAGGCCTCTTGGAAATTCCCCCTTACGTGGTAAGTCTGAAAGCTAATGTTAAATTTCCACGAATCCCACAGTATCGGATTTCAAATGAAGGTGAACAAGCACTCTTGCTGATTGTGAAAGACTTGATACAGAAAGACGTGATTGAGGAAACTAGAGGAAACGTCTGCAATAGTCCTGTCCTGCCAATTTTGAAACGCACTGACCCTTCCAAACCTCCAATCTACAGATTTGTGATTGACCTCAGAGAGGTAAATAAAATTGTGATTCCACAGTTCCCAGTGGTACCAGATATCACCGCATTGTTGACGTTGATTCCTGCATCGGCATCATGGTTTACGGTGATCGACTTGAAAAATGCATTTTTCAGCATTCCCATAGCAGAAGAAAGTAGAGACATTTTTGGTTTCTCCTTAGGAGGACGCAGTTTCAGATTCAAACGCGCTCCACAAGGTTATTGTGAAAGCCCTTCAATTTATAGCCAAGCATTAAAAAGTCAATTAGACGCTCTTGTACTTCCTCATGGTGTTGCTCTGATCCAATACGTAGACGATCTTTTATTAGCCGCTGACGACAAGGAAACTTGCAAAGCAGCTACAATTTCTTTATTGCATCACTTTGTCAGACTTACATCACAAGGTGTCACCTTCTAAACTGCAATATTGTTGCCAAGAAGTGACCTACTTAGGTCATCTTTTGTCAAAAGAGGGAAGAAGGTTGACCCCAGAGAGAATCAAAGCAATTTCGCAGATGACTGTACCAAGCACACAAAGAGAAGTGCGTGCGTTTTTGGGTATTACGTCATACTGTAGGCAATGGATCCCAAATTTTTCTCTCATGGCGAAACCATTGGTAGCCCTGACTGGAAAAGGTGTTCCAAGCCCTTTGCCATGGTCTGATGAATGTCAACAGAGCTTCTCCGACTTGCGTAATGCGCTGTGTTCAGCTCCTGTGTTGGGTACTCCTGACTACAGTAAGCCGTTTACTCAATATGTCCACGAAAGAGAAGGTTGTGCATTGAGCGTATTAACGCAACAATTTGGCGACAAACAGCGGCCTTGTGCATATTTTTCATCCACGTTAGATCCGGTAGCCAGAGCATTGCCAAGTTGTTTGAGAGCCACGGCAGCAGCCGCAGTGTCTATTCGACAGTCTGCCGGATTAGTCATGAACAACATGCTAGTAGTCATGGTTCCACATGCTGTGGATACACTCATGAATCGAACGAAAACTCAGCACCTCACCAGTGCTAGATTATCAGGCTACGAGCTGACACTATTGGCAAGTCACATTCAGATCAAGCGATGCAACATATTGAATCCAGCAACACTGTTGCCGACTACTCAGGAGTCGAGTGATTCAGAGCCCCATGATTGTTGTTTCAGAACTGAGGAAGAGACAAAAGGTAGAATTGATTTGAAAGATACTCCGTTATCAGACCCAGACGGCACGTTATATGTCGATGGGTCCTGCTTTAAACTCCAGAATGGTGACGTGACGGCCGCGTATGCAGTTACGACTTTGAGCACGATTGTTGAGGCTGCAAGAGTGAGTCAGAATTCTGCCCAAGCAGCAGAATTAATTGCATTGACGAGAGCGTGTGTTTTAGCTGACAGCCAGTACGCCTTCGGCGTTGCACATAGTTTTGGGCGTCTCTGGAAAGAAAGAGGTTTTCTCACGTCTCATGGAACTAAGATCCAACATGGACAGCTAGTCAGCGATCTATTGGAATCCCTGACCCTACCGAATGAAGTTGCGATTGTGAAGTGCAGTGCACATCGAAAGATTACGGATGATGTTGGCCGAGGGAATGCATTTGCCGATGAGGTTGCCAAAGAGACGGCCAAGAACATGACGAGCCGAATGTATGTTGCAACGTCTGCAAGATGGATTGCTGAATCAGGAATGTGTGAGAATACGATTGACAGTGTGAAAGCAATCCAAAATGAGGCAACTGAAAATGAGAAGAATGAATGGAAGGAGAAAACGGGTAAAATGGATCCAAGTGGATGTTGGATTGATCTGTCTGAGCAGCAACGTTGGATGTTACCTGACGCGTATGTACTTGCGGTAGTCACGATGGCACATAGAGCGGCGCACATCAGTTCGAAAGGGATCTGTAAAATGTTAGCTCCAGTATGGAAGAACGATGGAATTACTAAGTGTGCGGAAAGAGTGGTGAAAAACTGCATGGTATGCCTGATGCATAATCCTGGTAAGGGAACCCCAACCCCAACTGGTCATTTTGCTCCCCCTTCTTGTCCCTTTGAAGTGATTCAATTAGACTATATCCACATGGACAGGTGTAACAATCTTAAGTATGTCCTAGTGGTAGTATGTGCCTTTTCAAGATGGATTGAGGCATACCCATTAAAGGATAACACTGCCATGTCCACTGCCAAAATCCTCCTCAAAGAGTACTTCCCTAGGTATGGTATGCCACGGATTGTTTGGTCAGACAACGGAAGTGAGTTTGTAGGGAAAGTTATGAAGAGTGTGTGTGCAGGTCTAGGAATTGTACAAAAATTCCACAGTGCGAATCATCCACAGTCAGCAGGTTTGGTGGAAGGGTACAATGGCACCCTGAAGTTGAAACTTGCGAAAATTCAAGCTTCCACTGGTCTCTCTTGGCCAGACGCACTGCCTCTAGCTTTACTGTCCACCAGAGCGACTGTACACTCTCGAGTAGGGCTTAGCCCATATGAGATTGTGTTCGGTCGTCCTGCTAATGTTTGGGGAGTCCCTAGGCCAAAGGAATTCAAACAGATCGAATACCCAATGTTGATTGATTACCTTTATGACTTGACTGCTAAACTAAGCCTTATTCATCAACAGGTATTCGAATCCTTGCCTAAACTGCCGGAGAGTCCAGGTCATACGTTGAAACCCGGTGACCAGGTTGTGGTGCGGAACTTTGAACGCACCCGAAACCTTCAGCCAAGATTCGTGGGCCCGTTTCAGGTCCTCCTCGTAACCAGAACTGCAGTATGGCTAGCTGGAAGGAAGAATTGGGTGCACGCCAGCCACACAAAGTGTGTCCCTCTTCCACTCCCCTATGACAACTGGGTTAGACGAGGAATTGGTGTGTCCGAAACAGAACCTGTTCCTAGGCACATCCCTTTCAGTGATGCAGAGTACCTAACGGACCATCCACGAACCGAAACGCAGAACTTTGGCACCTCAGCAGAAACCGCTCCTTTGAATCCTGAACCAAATATTGCACAAAGTGAACACTTGTCTCCTGTGGAATCGAACATTTCTGCACCTGTGGACCAGCTATTTCAAGACCAAACAAGACCCGGAAAGTACAGATATAATCTACGTTCTCATGTTATGAACTAATGGCATTGCATTATTGCCCTTCTGTTTAAAGACTGTAAAACTGTTTTGATCATACTACATTCCAGTCAATCAGGAAGTTTGCTAGAATTTTTATTTTTTTATTTTTGTTTCTTTCACCTTGCCATCTGGGTTACCGTAGGGTCGTAACGTGTGCCTTGTTTTAATTTACAGGGAATCAGACATTAGGTCGGTTTCTTCTGTTTGTCTTGGGAACTCCCAGGATAAACAGAGGTAAGTTTCTAACAGGTACAAACCATCCGTTGCGAACGGTTGTAGAAGATGGAGCTTCCTGAATTACGACGGGTTAAAGTCATAAATGTGCACAAGACAAAATTATATGACATATTGTATAGTAAATGTTTCCCAATGCAATGTGCCCTAACACTTCTGATTGTTTTTATAACTCTAGTAGGCGGAATTATCTTTGGTATTCAATTGATCTTTGCACCTGTTACGTCCACAGTATCTCCCCATATTTCTGTTTCCCCAACTATTGGTACTATTCACTCTTTCCACCCTTTTCCTGCTCACGAGCAAGCTCGACGCTCTGAGTATATAAATAACACTTTCATTCAGCTCTTGCATCAACATCAACTAGTGGTTAACACAACAAACTGCTGGGTATGTGGCCTGATACCTCATACCATGGACAAGGGCATCCCTTATTTGGTTCTGCCTTTCAGTTATAATGGATCATTCTGGGCATTTCAGACCATGTTCGCCTATGCTCTAGAGACCTACCCTCCACGACCTCCGCGTTCCACCCGGTATAACTCTGCTAATAGAGCCTTGGTAAAAGGAATCACTGATATGGTGAGAGATGTCACTAATGCTCCGTACATTCCCAAGGATGAGTTGCGAGTTTACATGGGGTGGAACATTACAGAATATGGCATTACTCTGGGTGAGAACAAACGTAAGAGCTCAACTCCGATCTGGGTCGTACCCCACCAAGGTCAGGTCTGTTTGCAAGGGAATGGGAGGAATCCGAAGGCTCGACTGGGGAAGAGTGACTGTATTGAAACATACGTGTTCCCGTCACAATCTTCCCCTGCATTCTTAGCCGCTAAGGGTACCTATTTTGTTTGTCAAGACAGAGCATATACATGGCTGCCCGCTGACTTCTCAGGCTCATGTTATATCGCTCAACTGTTACCTCCGACATACACTGCTGCACCGGATTATCACAAAACGAGAGTTGTGAGAGGTGTATTCAGTAAAGAGGATACTGCTGGCCAAGAAGCAGGAGACTTTTTCAAAGGTTTCCTCCCGTTCTGGGGGCCTATGGTCAACAGTAGAAACCTGCGTCAACTAACACGAGTAGTTGAATCCACCATTATTGAAACTACAGGTGCCCTTAGTAACCTGACAGCTGAGCTTCAAGCGGATCGCCTCATGACGTTACAGAACCGTATGGTTCTTGACGTGTTACTTGCAGATCGAGGTGGGGTATGCAAAATGATCCAATCAAGTTGCTGCGTTTTTATCCCAGATAATGCGCCAACAGTATACAAGGCCATCTCTAAGTTACACAAAATCTCCGACTCCATTCACGTAGAGGAAGGTGACTGGTCACTAATGGGATGGTTCTGGAACCTGTTATCTGCATGGGGGTGGAAGGTTCTAATGGTCATTGGTGTTACGTTAGTATTTTTATTCTCGTGCTGTCTTATTATTCAGTGTGGCCCTGCCTTATGTAGCGTTTGTGTTTCATCATGCGTAAGAAGACCACCTGTTTTCAGAGATACGCCACGGGATAGAGTAATGCTACAACAACATATCAGTGACCTGATGAATATAGAACTGGACTCTGACATAGAGTGAGTTGTTGCCTATGTAAGGGCAAAAGGACGGTCTGAGGTTCTGTAGCGATCCGAACCTGTGAATTCAGTATCATAGTACTGACACGATTTTGGTACCAATGAACTGCAAACGATCCATTGTATACGTGACAGTGTTTTCGCTGTGCAACTAGCACGAATTCACTGGAAACTAGGGCATTCTCTCTAAAAGTCACGGCATCCATTTTAGTTACGGCATCCATCTTGTTTCTTGCCCTCACATAGTCAATGAACGGACGATGACCCCGGCAGAGTCACCTTGTTAAGGACACGTAAGCTCGAGCCCCGAGAAAGGCTGACGCTACATGACTAGGCAGAATCAAGCTGCCTCCCTTGCCTGAGGCCAGTCCTGCTATACTGGTTCTCGTGTCCGTTGTCCTGACTGAAAGGCCGAAGACGGTAGCCATGCCCGTTTATGATCCATAAACACCTCTTATCCTACATTTCAATCCTTTGCACCTGGCTCTGCTCCTTTCTTTCTGGGCTTTTACAATGGGGAGGTTACGATTTTTATGATGGGGAGGATCAAGTAGAGAATGAAAAACTGTCGAGAGGACCTGATTGAATACCGAAAACCCACAACTAATCATTGCTTGATATTTATTTATTATCTGTTTGGGATACCGGGTTAGGCATGAGAAATATTCGTGTAATGTTGCCCCAAGACATTTTTCTTGTATTTAAGAAGCAACCCACTTAATGCAATTTGAACAGCCTCATAGATTCTGCCTCTGTGTGGTTCCTATGATTTCTGTATCCCTGCAGTAAATAAACCTTGGTCTTTGACGCCGCCATCGAGAAGCCCGTGTCTCTGTTTATTTGTGCACCGAGACAGGAGGAACTCTGGGGTCTTCGGGTGTTGTTTCCCTGACACCTCTGGACTCTTAAAAGTCCAGAACCTTACTGTGTGTTGCTATTTTGTGACATTTGATTCTTTTGACTCTTTATAGGAAAGAATACATTTCTCCTACATCAAAAGACGAGCTTATATGTATGGTAGGGTGGCTATTGCCACTGTCTAATTTGACGTCCATACGTCTATATTTTGATTGTTTTATGTCACACATTACACCAACATATGCATTTTTTCCTGCAGTAGCATCTTCTCTATATCTATTTTGTTACTGGTCCTGAAGAAAGCCGGGTCAAGTGACCATCTCGGCTGAAACATGTCGACCATTTTATAATCAAGCCAGGAAATAGTCTATCTTTGTTTAAGACTATGGTTTTTTTAAATATGAAACTTAGGTAATCCTGAATAAACATATTTTTTGCCTTAGTATTCATTTTTAAACTCACATTCACACCAGAGCACTGCACTATATTCTTCAGGTTTTGAGCATAACCCCTGGCAGGAGTATTCTTCTTCTAGGAATAATCAGGCTTAGCACTTAGCAGTACCTTTTGGCCTGCAATTGTGAACTCAGACCTCTATTCCTTAGAGTTTCAGATGACGATGCTCCGCCATTAAGGGTGGGCTGATGAACCCTCAACTCCTGCCTGGTGTTATCCTGATCTCCTTAGGGACTCTTTTTGTACTTTTCTGTATTCTCTTACACAGCAGTCAGTAGCTTGCTATTCTTTTCTTAATAGACTCTGCATCTCCTGTTAGTTTTTCCATAATCTCTGGCCTCATGTATTTAATTTTAAGGACTTGTTGAACCACACTCTTTCTCGCAGACCCCAGCGTCCTAGACAAATGGGTGACAGAGGGTAAACACTAAGGGCTGGGTGCAATAGGCTAACGCTCTTTCTCCTCATCCCTCTCTTCTTTTGACTCTCCCTTCCACCCACTCCACCTCCCTTCCATTCTCACTATGGTCCTTTCATTTGGACTACCTTTCTTTACCTCTTCCACATAGCACACATACTTATGTTTCATTTTTGTCTTGCAGGTTTCCTACGCTGCTTCCACTGGAGTCCAACCCACGTTTTTTTTTATTATACTGTTCCATTAAAGTTACATTTCTATTTATTTCTGTCTTAATAAAGGTTACTTATTTTTTCAAATAAATAACTGAGTGTATAGGTCTTCTTTTTCTGACGACACTTGTCTATTGTTTATTGTGAAAATCATCTGTTTATAGGAGATTTTAAGGACAACATTATTTAATATTAGAGTGCACCTACCAAACATAATAACTGACTATTAGACAAATGAAGCCTGGGTAATTGTACAACTGCAAGAGTTCTATGAGTGTATCACTTTATAACACCATAAGTACTGCCCGTGTGATTAAAAAACAAATAAGGCACTGCCTAGGACCACCGAGGCTTCATGGAGTGCCGAGGCCCACCCTGCATATTTAAATAAAGACCCGGAGTGTGGCGATCCCCGGACTTCAGTTGGCCTCGAACCCCTCGAACAATTAGTAAACAATATCCGGGAAGGTGCCGCTCCCCTAGGCTGCAAAACATCTCTGTGCCCTTCCGCGCCTAATTTACATGTGACATTAAGATCCCCAGTCCTACAGAGACCCCACAATATAATAATTGGATTGGCCACGGAACTTTACCCACCCACCAGGGGCCTCATTTAAAAGAATGGGAGAGACCCCGCTATTTTTTTGTTTTGTTCTTTTCTCTCCATTTTTACCATCCGCATCCCCTCTATTACAGCGATACGAGGTTTTCCTCCTCTCACTTCTAGTAGTCGAACAAGTATTTGCTATCACAGGATGGAAGCCATGCACCACCCTCTAACAGCAAACACAAATGTCCAGCGAATGCACACCCAGGGACATTGTATGAGCTGCGCCTGAGAGGTCGCCCTCCCTACTACCATGCATTTGTTAGTATAAACACATATTAACACTACTTACATACGTGTAGTACAGCGACCAAAATGTAGTGAAGAAGCAGAGGAAGCGCAAAATCTAAAAATATAAATCCTACCAGAAGTCGGATGACATAGTTCAATGAGCCGACGACCCTAGCATGAGTAGAAACAGCTACACGAACAAAACGAGTCTTCAGCACAACGCAAGCAATTTTGAAATATTGCTGAGTGGTGCCTTCTTTTTGCCTTCTCCCACTCGTCGCCAAATTTATGTAGTGAAGAGGCAGACAGCAGTGAATCCAATAAGTAGATTTTTTACATTGAAACAAGACACCTGAAACAACCACCAACAGGGGCAGACAGCAAAGCAACCGTCTAATCCAGCACCGTGTACAAACTCCACAAGGTTCCCCTCATGATAGCCCTACATTCTAACATTACATACTGAGGGCCATATTATCAAGGAACGGTGTTAAAATTATCGCCGCTTTAGCGGCAGGAATCTGCAGCTAAAACAGCGATAATGGGCTTGATAATATACCGTCGAGAATTCCAATAGAAGCCCATGTTCTCATGTTAACATGGGCTTCTATTGGAATTCTCTACGGCATATCATCAAGCCCATTATCGCCGTTTTAGCGGCAGTTTCCTGCCGCTAAAGCGGCGATAATTTTAACGCCGTTCCTTGATAATATGCTCCTTAGATTCCAGTAGAATTACATACTAACATTCTACTATGGCTTACAATGGAATACTACACAGAGCACATGACTTTACAGCAATGAGCTCATAGTTTCATCCACGAGTCTTGACACCGGTAGGGGTAAGACTTTCGCTTCCCACTCCCTATATTGTATAAACGTTAACTAACACTTCTTCCACAAATATTCTACAGCGCCCAGGGCACATCACTTTACAGCAATAAGCTCACAATTTAGACTTACGGTTTAATCCCCGAGTCTTCACACCAGTAGGGATGAGTAGTTTGTTTCCCACTCCCTATATACTATAAACGCATACTAACACTATTTACACACTTATACTGCAGCGGCTAGTATCCTACACCGCCCAGAGCCCATCACTTTACAGCAATCAGCTCGGTTTCATCCCCAAGTCTTCACACCAGTAGGCGTAACTACTTCGCTTCCCGCTTCCAATATACTATCAACACATAGTAGCGGTCAGTAGTTCGCTTCCCACTCCCTGTATGGTATAAATGCCTACTAACACTACTGGCACACATATGCTACAAACACCAGACCACATCACTTTACAGCAATGACCTTACGGTTTAGACTCTCAGTTTCATACCCGAGTGTAGCACCATATCATATCACCACCATGCCACTCTGAGCAACACCGCACTTTCAGACCGCTAACAGTGATAACTACCTACTGTTGAACGCCAGTAGGTATCCAGAACAAATGACAATAGTTCCTTGATTCTTTTAGCGTTAAAAAATTCTCTCTATTACTGTCTTTCTACTTTTCCATATAAATAGTTTTTTAAATATTCAAGTATACATCAAAGTCAGAAATGCAACGTATTTTATCACGACACTTTCTAGAACATTCTACAACACGTGGAGGTAAAAATGTCATCAATTTTTTTAAACCTAACGATATTTTTTGCAACATTTTCTCGAACATTTAACTGCAAAAGTTCACGATTGTTTTAACTTCGAACAGTGCCTTCCAAATGCAAGTAGTAGGTGTGGTTGAGTTGAGCAAATTTTATCCTATAATATGTACTATAATATGTATGTGCAAACTGCTTTTTCTTAACCAATCACAAACATACTTTTCCACAAAATGAATGTGCACCCTACTTTTAAAAAACAATGCTTTTCATCTCCCAAACAGGTACCATTTTGTATGCGAAAAGAAACTAGTTCCCCATCTTTAAACATATCTCTTATTCTACGAAGGAACTGCATGAGCTACAGACATCTTTCCATACCTTCCAGCCATACCTTCAAAATGCTAGTGTGGATCGTAGGACATAGCTATGTTTTCTGGTGCAAGAGGTATGCAGAACAGAGACGTATTGACTCAGATCTAGGTTTACAAAATGTGGACATTAAATGGTTTGGACAGAGAGGATTGAAGTGGCACCAATTGTTGCCTTTGGTTAAAACCTGTTTGCGTCTCCAACACCCTGACCTCATGATTGTGCACTGTGGTGGAAGTGACCTAGGCACATTGACTGGGGTAGATTTGGAAATGCATATGAAGGACACCTTTGGACAATTGATGTTACTTTTGCCCCAAACTGTCTTTGTATATTCCAATATATGCCAAAGACAGAAGTGGAAATGGTCCAAACAATTTTGTCCTCAGATTGAAAAATCTTGGAAAAAAGTCAACAAAGCTGTCTCTGCATACCTCAGAGACCACAAAATGGGGTCCATATCCAACAACAGCATACGTTTTGATATGGCGGATATATACAGAAGTGATGGAGTACACTTCACAGATCAAGGAAACCGAGTTTTCCTGAATAACTTGAAGCTGTGCATCGCACTTATATGTAGCTCCAACTAATGAACACAAGGGCTCTTTTTAGAGCCACCCTTTAACTTACAACTTAGGCACGCTATTTTAGGGCCAGATAACGCCAACTCTGCCCCCTCATCAAAATGTATTCTCCACACACCTGTGGTGCAGCAGCCAGACCATCTCACTTTGCAACACAGACCTCTCGCTTTGATCCCCAGCTCTACTCACCCACAGGGGTGAGTAGTTTGCGGTCTACAAATACCATATTGATTTACCTTCACACTCCCTATACAACACCACCTAAGCACCATTCACAAGCTACAATGTTCCAAACAAAAGTTCATCCAAGTACCCATAACTACATGCTGACAATACTTGCACAGATGTGGCATAGCGGCCAGAGCACATGACTTCACAGCATATGACACACAGTTTGGGCTCACGCTTTAATCCCCAACTCCGGCAGCAGCTCAGCTTAGCAACATGAGACTCTAGACAATACCTCACACATATTCCGTACCCCAGGACTTTCATACCAGTACGGGTCAGTAGTTCACCCTAGTAGTTATAAACACATCCTCACACTACTTCCACAACTGTAGTGCAGCGGCCACGGTACATGACTTCACATCATAAGACACACAATTTGGGCTCACGCTTTAATCCCCGAGTCCCGCATCAGCTCACCTTACCCGCATCACACTCTACCCAATACCTCACTTAATTTCCATAGCCCACGACTTACACAATGGTAGTGGTAAATACTTCACTTCGCACCCCCTCTATAGCACACCCTAAACACCCCACAGAGGTTACAGTGCTCTTACCCTCCTACTTCCCACTTCTTTTCCCCCTTTTTTCCCCCTTTTTTCACCTTACTCGCTTCAACGGAATCACAAAATGGCGGCCAACACTTCCTAGTTGCAACCACTCGCAGCCAATCAGCAACAAGCTTGTGCTCGTAACACCTCAGCCAATCAGATGGCAGAATTCCCAAATATCGATATCTGTAAATTTCGATATTTCTTAGAAACTACTTAATGAATTTACACCAAATAAACAAATGCGTATTTTCTAGACCAAGACCCTTCTCCCTGCCAAATTTGGGGTAATTCCGTTCACCCGTTCGACCTGTAGCCATGTCTAAAGTTTCCTATGGAAATTAAGATGGAGAAAACACGTTTTGAGACCACCTTTTTTCTCGGCACCCCCTTGACAAATCACCCCCAAACTTTCAACATAGGAGTGTTGATGGTGACCTCAGCTAGGACTACCAGTGCAAGGGGTTCGCCCTTCTCTTCACAGAGTCCTCAGACCAATAGGAAGAATTTGGCACAGAAACTTGAATAGAAAATACAAAGTTTAATAAACCTCATGAGGTGGAACTACATTCACACAGCACCCTTCGGTGTTGAGTGAAGTAGCACACTGAACAGAAGAAGCATTGTCCTTTTATACCCACACAGGGGCTGAAAAAGGCGGTACAAGTACACATGAGAAGAGTTATGCACATAGATGGTCATACAGAAACTGCACAGTCAACAAGTAGGAGGAGTAATAAGTTGCTGACATCAGTTAGAACAGCCTGACAGTTCTATACTAGGAACAGGTGCACTCTACTAGCTAAGCACATCTGCGCATGTGCAGGACTCTTGGAGAGGGAAACAGCAAATGTCCAGCACATAGCTAACTAAAATGGCTGCCAAGTACAAAATGGCTTTCAGCTCATGCTAAGAGATTAATGCAATCTTCAACAGATGGTCCTTTTAGCATGAGCTAAAGACATTCCCATAATCCAGTAGGAAATATGCATATTAATTTTTTTCCATACATTTATCAATATCCTAATTCATTGCTTGGTGGGCATTTCTTATTCTAAATATTGTTAAGCTGGTATGTATAAGGTATAAGCAGGAGTACAAAGGGAACAGAGCATTGGGTCATACAGATAGCAGGAGAGAGTAATTGTTATTATCATAAACAGAACTATTAGCTTTCTAGTCCTAAGCAAATCCTAGAACCATCCAGTAAAAACATTTTCAAGACTCCTATGCATTTCAGTGACCATCAATTTCAACTTCAAAATAGCCAACAGCACATATCTAATAAAAACATTTTCACTAGACTTTTCCAGTGTTTCCTTTATGAGGGCTAGAGGATCCATCAAGGAAAGGGTAAAGTAACAATTGTTAATTGCTCAGATGAACTTTTCTCTCGCAGAATAAACATTATTCCTAATACAATTATGAAAGCAGTCAGACATATTATTACAAAAATGATCCTGGATCCAGAGGACCAGGAGGACCACACAGGACCATGAGAATTAGGACGAAGAGCTGCAAAGGGTTGCTCCTCCTCAAAAATGGGACGACCAATGGGGTACATTTTCAACAAAAAAGAAAAAGAAGTCCTTGAGAAATTAAAGCCGCTGTACAACCAACCAGAGGGGAGTCTTCTCCCTGTGTCCGTTTGAGCCTCACAGGCAGGCTCTTGCTGTTCCCACGGTGGAGCTGCACACCTCGCAACTCAGGAATCACGGCCCAGTTTCAAGGGAAAAGTTTCTTCTTTCAGGATAGGGCAATCACCCATCAGGGCAAATGCTCACCGATCCTGTCCAGTGTGTCAGGCAGTGCACCAGTTTTCTTCATTTCAATCTAACAGGCACCAGAGACACAGCACCTGTACCCTGAACTCAAGTCCTTCCCTAACTTCTGTATTGCTCTGCTGGCACACTGCTCTTTCGTTGGGGCCATAGATTGCATTCAGTGTGCCCAGGTATCTCTTGACCAACAAAGGTGAAAACTTTACAGCCACTTTGGGACCAGGATTCAGAGGCCTGATGCTAGGATCTCTGAAGCAACCCTTGTTTCAAAGGGGGTTACCTCAAGCAAAAACTTTCTCGCCTTCCTGGTCGGTCTGTGACTCTCGGCTGGGCATCAAAAACTTGATCCATAATTTCTCCTTTCTGATTTGTGACCCCGTCTTTCGCCCAAGACAGTGGCAGGGGTACACACTTCACATCCCAGTGCTTCCGGCCTTCTACCTTCACTGAGGTCCTGGTTGCCAGCAATGCCTGTGCTGGTTACCTTCACTTTGACTTCAAGCTGGACTGGTGCTGACTCTCCAAGCTGGATTTGATGTCCGCGCCCCTCTGGCAATGGTTGTAAGGCAAATATCTATTGGTGGACAGAACAAAAGGTCTTTAGACAAGGCACAGAAATAATCTATCAACAGAGAGGATAGTCTCAGAATACTTCCTAGTGTAGGGACGCCCCATATATTAACAAGGCACCCAAGAACCACTTTCATCTATGTGAGAGTAAAAAAAACAACAGCCTCGACCTATTGGCAAGTATAAAAGGAACTCTTTGGTGAACTGACAAGAGTAATACGTCACCCAATCCCAAGCAGCCAAGGAAGTCTGTGTTCATTTACTAAATTCTGAGGAAAAGAGAAAAACAATACAGACATACTCCAAATCCTTACATCTGTATATTCCTATCTTAATCATCTAAAGACCCTCAAGAAAAAAGGAAATGTTCTACACTTTTACTCATAGACTTTGCATTAATTGTACAGGACTGCAGACACTTCTAAAATGATTTCTCTTAATAAAAGCACCTACATTGTATGCTTAGGACCATGCTCTCATGTTATAGGAGCAACAGGAAAATCTAAAACTGCTACTTTAACAGGGATTCCTATTACATAAAGAACTAAAAACTTCAACATAATGGGTACATTTTCTCCAGCTGAACATCTTGTGACAAACAGACTCCTATAAAACAATATTTTCCTCAAAAATGTTTGCTAAGGATCACATGGGCATCTTCTCTGCATTCTATTTTTCACAATCCAAACTATGCAACATCAGCTCTAGTAAGGACTGTCAGTTTATTTACACAGACTAGCTAATAAAAACTAGCAATGCCCTTGAAAAACGGTATGTAGCATGAGAATAACAAACACTAGTGGTGTTATCACCTGAGAATTTTAGAACAAAAACTACCCACAGCTAGTTCCCCTTAAAGATCAAATAAGGAAACCACAATCTAGACTACCCATCCTTTCATAATTTCATCAGACAGGATGGGCAGTAACATAGCAAATTTATTTATTCATTTTATTAATGCTTATAATGTTTAAAACAGTATTACTGAATAGCCAATTAAATGTCTCATGGCTATTTCACAGACAGTTTAGACAGGCTCAAAAGAAATTAGGAAAAAGAGAGAGAAAACATAAATTTGCCTACCCTTAATTTGTAGAGGAGCTAGCCTCCTCCCCCCATTTTTGACAGTAGGAAACCTGTAACAGGTTTCATTCTGTCAACACTATCAACCCCAATTCGTAGCAACTGGGCATAAACAAACTCTGAGGAGCTAAATAGCACATTGAGCTGGCTAAAGAACATATTCCTTTAGCAAATGTACAAGTGTGACACGAGGGCACATGAATTCAAACTAAATCCCATTGCTTCCTTAATTCAGCCCTAATAGCATTAGTGCTATACATATGACAGAGTCATTGTCTTAATAAAAGCTGACATATACCATTATTATTCAATCTGTTCATATAAGTGAACAAAAACTTGCTTTTGCAAAAAAAAAACAAGCAAAACCTCTTTCTGTCCCTGCCCTGCCATTTCGTCTTTCAAATGTCAAAATGTCAAAGCAAATTTTGCGCTGAGCCCTGCTTCTAAATGTAGAACTTCGACCTTTAACCTATTCGCAGCTGTTTCATCTTGAGTGCAAGGTTTTCATGCAGTTTTACAAATTCAAAGTGACCCTGGAGACTGAGAGCTCACAGCAAAACCCACTCCATTCCTGTCTACCAGCAATTCAGAGGTAAGCTTAATAACTTCTGCCAGTTTTTTTGTACATATTTATATTTGTAAGCAGTGTGCCGAGTGCTTGTCTAGCAGTATAGATGTCAGCTATTCATTCTATGCTTACATATGTGCATTTACTGTAGCCTGAGGCAGTTTAAAAGCTGCTCTGGTTGGAATAACCTCATTTAAATAGTGAATTTTACTCAATTTCGACTTTGATGTTTGGGGCACTTAAAAATGAATATCCTACAATGTTTTTGCATAATAGTCATCCCCAGAATGTCCCCTACATATCCCAGAGATGTGGCATCAGAAATGTATAATGTATACCCTTATAAAAATGAATTTTGTACGCCTGGGTAAAGTGACATTTCACACGTAAGTGACCCCCTATTGCTGTATAGCATGGCTTAAATTCCAATTGGATGCTAGGAGGTCACAGCATCATTATTAGGCATTATAAATATTAAAAAACAAATTGAATACACCTATTTTAAATAACATTTTTTATATAATCAAAATATTTTTTTTTTATAAATCCAATCATTTTGATGAGTCCACATATGAAAAGCAAGCTGCATCCCTTTGCCTATCATATTTAAACATATTCATTCATAGCCCTAAGAACAGAAACCGAACTTGAAAGTCTGCGCCACTTTTAAATGAAGGACAGTCATTATTATTTAACATCAAAAACCACTCTTATCCTTATTTAAAAAGGCATTAAGAAAATAAATCCCTACTGTCAATCTGTCCTCTGTTTATCAAAAATAATGAAACTATATTTCTAACTTTTAAAACAGCAGTCTGAAATGCAGGATTTTACACCGTGTTTGACTTTAGCTGTTCTCTGTGGCCGGAGTCAGAAATACCCACGTGCTGACACAGCTGCTTGACACGTAAAGGCGTCGAATTCACACGCCTTTCAAGTCAGCCTTTCCACAAATCTGTCGTTCTGTAATGTATTCAGGTCTGCAACAACCAACTCACTCATGTGAATGCCTGTTAATACCTAATACAGAAGGATAAATGCTGTGACATTTTGTATCTTAATTTATCTATTGCAAAACACACAATTTCGTTTTTTGAAGCTTTTTTTATTCCTATTAAATGTGGATTCTAATTTTATCTTTAACATTGTGGCAATTTGCACACATGTATAGTGTCTTACTCTGTCAATTTAATGATAGCATGCAGCTATTTAGCATATATTATATAATTAATTGCTGGATTCTTTTAAAATGTATTTTATTTTAATGATATTTGGCATTACAGAATGATGACAAAAAAAAAACATTGAGCTCATTCCAGACATTTTCAAAACGGTGTCATACACATAATACAGGGCACTTAAGGCAAGCCATTCTTGCACCAAGAGCGCAATCGCTACTTACAAGTAACACTAATGACAAACCACAGACATTTAAACACACATTTAACCCACAGATCAACACTTAGGACAGAAACAAAAGACAGCCCACAGACTGTACTTAAACCAAACCATTTGTAAATACTAGTTGTAAGTCATATTCACTAGATTTGGCTGGCAGAACACCAAGAAAAAAACGCTCTGCATATCACCACTTATGAATGTTACTAAGTGCACAGACAAGGATCCTTTCTATGTACATATTTAGTTCCCCGGGGTACTAGTCACCAAAGAAGAAATACTTTTTTATACCTAAACCTAGTTAAGTATACCCTCTAGGGGAGCCGGCTAATTATATACAAGTTTAAAATGGTACATCCAAGAAAGCAACACATTCATAAATTCACCTGGGGGAAAACAAAAAGACCATCACACACTTGCTTACAATTAACTGCTTTGTTCTTCAGCTCTAATGCTTTCACATAAATGTTCTTTCACTGTTCTTTTTCAATCAAGGCTTGCTCGCGCTTCATTCGTTCACGCACTTCTTTCTCCCACATTCATACACAATCAAACATCTCTTGCCTAGTCTTTCGCTTAAACATACATTGTTCCACATACTCAATCTTTCGTAAATCAAATGATCCATACATTGGCCAACGCAACTCAGGATCCTTACGAGTGTATTTATTCCATAATGCGCTGTACATTATAGAAGAAAGACCATACTTAATATACATATCCCTATTAGGCGTCCCCTCCGGGGGGCCGGTTGTGCTTCATCTAGTCTCAAATTGGTACCACTGCAAAAGCAACACATCCTATGAAGTGTGCTAAAAACAGGCATGACAAAAATAGTGCAGAATATGCAGTATTATAATCAAAGTAGCACTTAAGGTACCTTTAGTACAATGTGCCGTTCAAATCAATTCAAATAGAGAAAATTCTCCTCATTACCTCCCTATATAGATTGCAATCCATATATAAATCTCATAACAAACCAAGTTGGCCAACCCCAATTCCAAAATCGAAAAGCCACAGTAAGTGTTACTAAACTACCTTACCAATCCCAGGCATCAAAACCAACAGCAAGCGCCACAGAAGGACACTTACCAATCACTTGGTGTCCAGGTTCCAACTGCCAAGTTCTAAAATTGACCAAATGTTCACTGCACGGCGAATCAACAGAAGAGATCTCAGTCGAGGACCGGCACCACCTGGATGGTCAGATCAGAAAGAAAGGAAAAACGCAGTGGTTGCCAAGTCTCGGGTCTCATCGGGCAGCGATCGCGTCCAGAGCGAGATTCCAATCCTTCATCGCGACCAATCCTTTGGGCATCCGAGTCACCGATGAGCCCCAGTAGTTGGGCGCCAATTTGTTGATGGTGACCTCAGCTAGGCCTACCAGTGCAAGGGGTTCGCCCTTCTCTGCACAGAGTCCTCAGACCAATAGGAAGAAGTTGGCACAGAAACTGGAATAGAAAATACAAAGTTTAATAAACCTCATGAGGTGGAACTACATTCACACAGCACCCTTCGGTGTTTTATTTTTTATTTTATTTTTTATTAAGCATTTTTGCAATGTTGACAACAGAAATACAAACAACAAAAACCTGCCAGTCAGCATTATAATAGCATCACATACAGTATGCCACTAGGTGTCATGCATAAAAGAACATATTGCAATAGTCATCATGTCCATATCGAAATAGGGAATGCAAGCAATTAGATTGGATACAGGAGATCCGGGGGCCACATCACGCGGCGTCAGTGCCTAAAAAGAACAATTATAGAGGAAGACATAGGTAATTTTCAAAGCTGTTACAGTGTTACAGGTATTGCCCCGGTAGCGAGATTAAAGAATGCGCCACCTTGCCGTATGTGACGTCCCCCTACCACCACCCACCTCATAGGGATCATTCACTCAAGATATCACCCTCTGATTCCCTGCTCTGTTGTTCCCGAGCCCAACTCACAAATGGATCCCAGATGTCGCGAGGCCGGGATGCAGACGGCAGCAACTCCCAGAATGTGTTTAGCTGTGTGTACCCATACGTTACATCCGCCAGCCAGCCTTTCACTGTGGGCACCCTCCGTCTACCCCAATGGATCGCCACTTGTCGCTTAGCAAACAATAAAAGCAGCGCATGCAG
This sequence comes from Triturus cristatus, assembly GCF_964204655.1. Lineage (NCBI taxonomy): Eukaryota > Metazoa > Chordata > Amphibia > Caudata > Salamandridae > Triturus > Triturus cristatus. Next base: position 757,123,408 of record NC_140581.1, read on the forward strand.
CTTGCGCGATTTTGGTGGAGTGTCTCTGACATACCCTAGTATCCCAAGCAAAGGGGACGGGACGTCCGAGCGACCCATAATCTGGTTTATCAAATTAAAAACCTGAGTCCAATAACTTTCCAATTTCGGACAGGACCATGCTATATGTAGAAAAGAAGCTGAGGCAGACCCACATCTCCAACACTCATCTGTCTCTCGAAGCCCCATTCTTTTCAGGCTGATGGAGGTTCTATAAAACCTATGCAAGTATTTAAAATGTATTAGTCGTAACTTGTAGTTTGGCGAAAGCTCAGTAAGCTGCCCACAACAGAATTCCCATAGCGCAGGTTGGAGCTCCCCGCTCCAATACAGCAAGGATTTAGGCGCCACCACCGGTGCCATGTTTTGCATATGTCGATATATACAAGTTACCAGCTTACGGGGGGACGGGGAGCTCACCACCGCCTCCAAAGCTGTAAAGACTGGCGGTGCATCAGGGAAGTCTCCAGAGAGTGCTCGGCATGCCGCTCGTAATTTTTGATACAAGAATAATTCGGAAAAGGGCACAATACCTCCCTCCTCCGGCGCCGGGGGAGACATGAACCTGCCATTGGGGAAGAGGTCTGCAAATGTGCGAAGATGCAGCCTCTCAACTAGGTGTCCAGCCACCCCATCGGCAACACATGGCAGCATCGGATTATGCAACAGAGGGAGCGAGGGGGCATACAGTAGTGGAACTTTCTCTCATTTACGCAACTCCTCCCATGCCCATTGTAGCATCCCAGCCGTGTCTACATCCACTCTAGGGCGTTTTGCCACGGCACATATCGCCACGCTCAGTGGAAGGGGCGCTACAGCATCTCGCTCCACTGCCACGTGAGGCTGAAAGGGAGTCGGGTGGATCCAAAAATGTAGAAACTGAGCCTGAGCACAGAGGGCATATAGCTTCATATCCGGGGCTCCCAGGCCTCCCTGTCGCAATGGCAGCGTTAATATGTCCCAAGCTACCCTAGCCTGTCCGCCTGCCCATACCAGCATTACCAGGTGGGATCTCAGCGTGGCAAAGAAATGCGGCGTAAGCGGTATAGGTATATTGACAAATAGATAGAGGAATTTGGGTAGTATGATCATTTTAGTCAACGCAATCCGCCCTGTAAGAGACAGGGGCAGGGAAGCCCATAGCTTCACTTTCCCACCCAGCCACATCATCGCCCTGCCATAATTAAGATTCCAGATCTCCTGAAGGCTCCGACTGATCCAAATCCCCAAGTACTTGACCTCTTCCGCCTCCCAGCGCAGGGGGTATTCGGAAGACACCTCTGCAGTGTTATCCGTCAGGGGGAAGATTACCGACTTAGACCAATTGATGGAAATGCCCACGAGGCCTTCAAAGCGGACAAATTCCCGCAATATAGGATCCAAGTTGTCTGCAGGATCGATAAGATAAAGGGTCACATCGTCCGCGTATAGCGATATTAGAAGATTTCTAGAACTGAAGCCTATACCCCTTGCTGTGTGATGTTGTCTAATTCTGGCCGCTAACGGTTCTATAGCTATAGCGAACAGCAGCGGGGAAAGAGGACACCCTTGCCTAGTGCCCCGCGAAATGGAGAACGGTTCAGACACCAGGCCATTCACTCGCACCCTGGCTTTGGGTAAAGTGTAGAGCAAGCGGATTTTCCTAAGTAGCAGTGTGCTGAAACCCATCCTTCCTAATATATTGAATAAATAGGGCCACTCAAGTGTATCGAAGGCCTTAGTGGCATCTAAAAACACCACCGCAGCCCTGACCTCGGGGTGTAGGTAATGCAGCGTGGCGAAGATCGTGCGTAGGTTATGGCAGGTTGCTCTTCCCGGCATAAATCCTGATTGGTCGGGGAGTGCAATCATTGGCAACAGGGGCTGCACCCGGTTCGCGAGCAGTTTAGCCAGGATCTTCACATCTACATTAATCAGAGATAGGGGACGATAGGAGTTCAGATCGTCAGCCAGTTTATCCGGCTTCAGCAAGGTGATGATCAGTGCCTCACACATGGTCGCAGGCAACACCCCCTTTTCTAAGGCTTCCTCATACACTGTCAGCAACCTGGGCGACAGCTCATCCACGTCTGCCTTATAGAACGCCGTTGTCAGACCATCAGGCCCCGGCTCCTTGTCAGGCGGTAGACTCTTAATGACCTGCGCCACATCTCCAGCGTCTATCGGAAGGTCCATATACTCTATGTGTTTATTATTAAACCACACCAAGGCAATGGAATCCAGAAAGGATTCAAGTCCCTCCGGACACGTATCCTGGGTGTTGGTATATAATTTGGAGTAAAACTCAGAGAATGCCCCTACAATTCCCCCTCTGTCATGAATCAGCTCGCCAGCCGTCGTGCGCAGTTCATGAATATATTTTGCGGGACGCGGCGGTCTTATCATACTGGCCAAGGCCTTCCCCGGTCTCCCACCCTCGCCATGACGCCTCGCCTCTGCATATTTCCCCTAGAAATTTAACCTCCCGCATCGCCTCCTCTTCGTAAGCCAATAATTTAGTTTTCATCAGTACCGCCACCTCCGTCCCACCAGTATCAAAGAAGGTTTGTTCGACCCTTTTTATATCAGTTTCCAGCGCTGCCAGGGTGCTCCTTATCGCCTTCAGCACACCTGCTTGCCGGGCAATGCACTGACCTCTAATGATGACCTTAAAGGCTTCCCACAGTGATGTCTCAGTATCGACCGATCCCATATTGCGCTCGAAATAGTCAGTGATATCTGTCCTTATCTCCTCTTTAAAGGCATCATCAAGTAAGGCGTGAGGCGTGAGGCGTGAGGCGTGAGCCGCCACGAGAATGCCGGGAACGGACCACCAGGGATTAGCAATTTCAACATGCAGGGGGCGTGGTCTGACAAGGAGCGGGACATATGCTCCACCTGCACAGTCCACAGGGCGACGTACCGCGACACCAGCCAGAAATCCAGGCGGGACCACGCGCTACCGTGAGCCGATATACAGGTGCCCTCTCTCAGATTCTCATGTCTGCCACGCCACACATCAACCAACGCGCCGTCCGACAGTATTTCCCTCAACGCAGAACTTGCCAACGGGTTCAGTGTACAAGCCGCCCCCTTTCTGTCTGCTTTCTCATCAAGTATCGCATTGAAATCACCCTCCCATATAATTGTACTGCAGCCTCTGGCTTTCACCTGCCCCCAAATCCTATGGAAAAATGCGGGGGAGTTAGCGTTGGGACCATATACAGCCACAAATACTACCGAAATGCCACACATAGTGCCCTGAACCAAAACATATCTGCCCTCTGGGTCACACTGAACAGAGCCCTCCCTCCAGTCCAGCCCACGATGGATCAGTATCGCCACCCCCGGGCATAGTTGGAATAGATAGCTGAATAAACGTGCCCCCATCTAGTGTGTCGCAGTCTTTGGGCAGGGGCGGTGTGCAAGTGTGTTTCCTGCAATAGGCATACATCCACACAATGCCGCACCAAGTATGCATGCACCAACCTTGCCTTCCTATGATTATTTAGCCCCCGAACATTCCAGGTAAGACAGTTCAATGTTTTATCTACCCTAGGCATTTCCCACGAACATTATTTAAAGTACAGTGAAGCATTTTGACAATGACCATTTCGCATGTAGAGGACACAACATAGATAGCATACAATAAAAAATTCTGGCATGTAACAACAAAACAATAAACCCAACCATCCAAACCCCACCCACTTCAATCCCCCAACCGGGTCATAGAATATCCATCCCCCATACTATACCCAAATAGACATTAACCCCTTCGCTGCTAGGCCTTTTCCCCTCCTGTGCTAAGCCTTTTTTGGGCTACTTGGGGTAGTGCGTGCTTAGGCCCCTGTAACTTTTTGACCACATTAGGTATCCACGCCAAATTTGCGTCCTTTTCTTCCAACATCATGTGGATTCTAAAGGTACCCAGGGTTTGTGGATTCTCCTAGAGGGTTCCCAGAAATTAGTCAAAATACAGCAAACTTTTGTTTTTTTTGTGAAAAATGGGGAAAATTGGCTGCAAATGAAAGCATCTGGGTTTTTCTCTGCAAATGATATCAAAAAAGGGTTTGTGGGGCTGAAATCACCATTTCTCCAGCTTTTAGGGAATGACAGATTTTTGTTAGAAATCGAACTTTTTCTACACAGTTTTGACATTTTTCTGGGACATACTCTATTTTTGCAATTTTTTGTGCTTTCAACCTCCTTCCAGATAATGGTAGAAATGGGTAGAAAAGCAATATTGGATCTTGGAAAGCTATACATTTTTGAAAAGTAGACAAAATTCTGAATTCAGCAAGGGGTCATTTGTGTAGATCCATCAAGGTTTCTTTATAGAAACTAACAGTTAAATATCGGAAAAATTAAAAATTAGTTGAAAAAAGCAGCCTTTTGTGTCAACGTTTTCACCTGTAACTTCTTCTAATTATGACATCTCTTAGAAAGCAATGTACCGTTACATCCGCTGGACGTTCCTGATTGTGGGGATATATAGGACTTGTAGGTTCACCAAGAGCCCAACGAACCCAGAGTACAAAACTGAGCAGCATTTTGTAATGTTTTTTTTTTAGTTCCGGGTATATAGCAATTATAGTGTGAAAATGTATACATGGAAAAATCGGTATGAAAGACACCTATGTATTTCTGAAATGGGAACAAATTACAGAGTTTAGAAACAGGTCATATTTGCACATTTTCGAAATTGGGAATACTCATACTTGCATGACAATTATTGGTCATTTTTCAAAATGACTTCTTTTTTTACACAATGTCTTTCATTTGGAAGGGAGAAATGCATCAAAAATCGATAGGTAATAACAGTTGCTTTACAAATCTGAACTACCATAAGTCTCCCGATAAAAATGGTACCTCACTTGTGTGGGTAGGCATAGTGCCCACGACAGGAAGTGGCTCAAAACCTAAGGTGAACACACCACATTTTCACACTGAAAATTTACACATTTTTTGCGAAGAGTCTAGCTGTAGTTTTTGAACCCTAGCTCTGCCAGCACCTAGGGAAACCTAGCAAACCTATACATTTTTGAAAACTAGACACCCAGGGGAATCCAGGATGGGGTGACTTGAGTGCCTCCCACCATAATCTGTTACCCAGAATCCCTTGCAAAAGTAAAAAATTGACAAAAAAAACACATTTTCCACACATTTCTGTGATGGATAGTTCCGGAATCTGCGTGGATCCACAAATTTCCACCCACCCCGCGTTCCCCAAAGTCCTACGAGAAATGAGAAAAATGGTACCTCACTTGTGCGGGTCGGCCTAGTGCCCGCGACAGGAAACGGCGCAAAACGCAACGTGGTCACACCTCAATTTTGCAGTGAAAAATGACCCTTTTTTGGCAAAGTGATTAGCTGTAGTTTTTGAACCCTAGCCCTGCCGGCACCTAGGGAAACCTAGCAAACCTATACATGTTTGAAAACTAGACACCCAGGGGAATCCAGGATGGGGTGTCTTGAGTGCCCGCCACCATGGTCTGTTACCCAGAATCCCTTGCAAACGTAAAAAATTGACAAAAAAAACACATTTTCCCTACATTTCTGTGATGGAAAGTTCTGGAATCTGCGTGGATCCACAAATTTCCACCCACCCCGCGTTCCCCAAAGTCCTACAAGAAAAATGGTACCTCACTTGTGTGGGTCGGCCTAGTGCCCGCGACAGGAAACGGCGCAAAACGCAACGTGGTCACACCTCAATTTTGCAGTGAAAAATTACCCTTTTTTGGCAAAGTGACTAGCTGTAGTTTTTTAACCCTAGCCCAGCCGGCACCTAGGGAAACCTAGCAAACCTATACATTTTTGAAAACTAGACACCCAGAGGAATCCAGGATGGGGTGACGTGAGTGCCTCCCACCATGGTCTGTTACCCAGAATCCCTTGGCAAACATAAAAAATTGACAAAAAAAACACATTTTCCCCACATTTCTGTGATGGAATGTTCTGGAATCTGCGGGGATCCACAAATTTCCACCCACCCCGTGTTCCCCAAAGTCCTACGAGAAAAATGGTACCTCACTTGTGCGGGTCAGCCTAGTGCCCGCGACAGGAAACGGCGCAAAACACAACGTGGTCACGCCTCAATTTTGCAGTGAAAAATGACCCTTTTTTGGCAAAGTGACTAGCTGTAGTTTTTGAACCCTAGCCCTGCCGGCACCTAGGGAAACCTATCAAACCTATACATTTTTGAAAACTAGACACCCAGGGGAATCCAGGATGGGGTGTCTTGAGTGCCCGCCACCATGGTCTGTTACCCAGAATCCCTTGCAAACGTAAAAAATTGACAAAAAAACCACATTTTCCCCACATTTCTGTAATGGAAAGTTCTGGAAACTGCGTGGATCCACAAATTTCCACCCACCCCGCGTTCCCCAAAGTCCTACAAGAAAAACGGTACCTCACTTGTGTGGGTTGGCCTAGTGCCCGTGACAGGAAACGGCACAAAACGCAACGTGGTCACACCTCAATTTTGCAGTGAAAAATGACACTTTTTTTGGCAAAGTGACTAGCTGTAGTTTTTTAACCGTAGCCCAGCCGGCACCTAGGGAAACCTAGCAAACCTATACATTTTTGAAAACTAGACATGCAGAGGAATCCAGGATGGGGTGACGTGAGTGCCTCCCACCATGGTCTGTTACCCAGAATCCCTGGGCAAACATAAAAAATTGACAAAAAAAACACATTTTCCCCACATTTCTGTGATGGAAAGTTCTGGAATCTGTGTGGATCCACAAATTTCCACCCACCCCGCGTTCCCCAAAGTCCTACAAGAAAAACGGTACCTCACTTGTGTGGGTCGGCCTAGTGCCCGCGACAGGAAACGGCGCAAAACGCAACGTGGTCACACCTCAATTTTGCAGTGAAAAATGACCCTTTTTTGGCAAAGTGACTAGCTGTAGTTTTTGAACCCTAGCCCAGCCGGCACCTAGGGAAACCTAGCAAACCTATACATTTTTGAAAACTAGACACCCAGAGGAATCCAGGATGGGGTGACATGAGTGCCTCCCACCATGGTCTGTTACCCAGAATCCCTGGGCAAAAATAAAAAATTGACAAAAAAAACACATTTTCCCCACATTTCTGTGATGGAAAGTTCTGGAATCTGCGTGGATCCACAAATTTCCACCCACCCCGCGTTCCCCAAAGTCCTACAAGAAAAACGGTACCTCACTTGTGTGGGTCGGCCTAGTGCCCGCGACAGGAAACGGCGCAAAACGCAACGTGGTCACACCTCAATTTTGCAGTGAAAAATGACCCTTTTTTGGCAAAGTGACTAGCTGTAGTTTTTGAACCCTAGCCCAGCCGGCACCTAGGGAAACCTAGCAAACCTATACATTTTTGAAAACTAGACACCCAGAGGAATCCAGGATGGGGTGACATGAGTGCCTCCCACCATGGTCTGTTACCCAGAATCCCTGGGCAAAAATAAAAAATTGACAAAAAAAACGCATTTTCCCCACATTTCTGTTTTGGAATGTTCTGGAATCTGCGTGGATCCACAAATTTCCACCCACCCCGCGTTCCCCAAAGTCCTACAAGAAAAACGGTACCTCACTTGTGTGGGTCGGCCTAGTGCCCGCGACAGGAAACGGCGCAAAACGCAACGTGGTCACACCTCAATTTTGCAGTGAAAAATGACCCTTTTTTGGCAAAGTGACTAGCTGTAGTTTTTGAACCCTAGCCCAGCCGGCACCTAGGGAAACCTAGCAAACCTATACATTTTTGAAAACTAGACACCCAGAGGAATCCAGGATGGGGTGACATGAGTGCCTCCCACCATGGTCTGTTACCCAGAATCCCTGGGCAAAAATAAAAAATTGACAAAAAAAACGTATTTTCCCCACATTTCTGTGATGGAATGTTCTGGAATCTGCGTGGATCCACAAATTTCCACCCACCCCGCGTTCCCCAAAGTCCTACGAGAAAAATGGTTCCTCACTTGTGCGGGTCAGCCTAGTGCCCGCGACAGGAAACGGCGCAAAACGCAACGTGGTCACACCTCAATTTTGCAGTGAAAAATGACCCTTTTTTGGCAAAGTGACTAGCTGTAGTTTTTTAACCCTAGCCCTGCCGGCACCTAGGGAAACCTAGCAAACCTATACAGTTTTGAAAACTAGACACCCAGGGGAATCCAGGATGGGGTGTCTTGAGTGCCCGCCACCATGGTCTGTTACCCAGAATCCCTTGCAAACGTAAAAAATTGAAAAAAAAACACATTTTCCCCACATTTCTGTGATGGAAAGTTCTGGAATCTGCGTGGATCCACAAATTTCCACCCACCCCGCGTTCCCCAAAGTCCTACAAGAAAAACGGTACCTCACTTGTGTGGGTCGGCCTAGTGCCCGCGACAGGAAACGGCGCAAAACGCAACGTGGTCACACCTCAATTTTGCAGTGAAAAATTACCCTTTTTTGGAAAAGTGACTAGCTGTAGTTTTTGAACCCTAGCCCAGCCGGCACCTAGGGAAACCTAGCAAACCTATACATTTTTGAAAACTAGACACCCAGAGGAATCCAGGATGGGGTGACGTGAGTGCCTCCCACCATGGTCTGTTACCCAGAATCCCTGGGCAAACATAAAAAATTGACAAAAAAACACATTTTCCCCACATTTCTGTGATGGAATGTTCTGGAATCTGCGTGGATCCACAAATTTCCACCCACCCCGCTTTCTTCAAAGTACTACGAGAAAAATGGTACCTCACTTGTGCGGGTCAGCCTAGTGCCCGCGAAAGGAAACGGCGCAAAACGCAACGTGGTCACACCTCAATTTTGCAGTGAAAAATGACCCTTTTTTGGCAAAGTGACTAGCTGTAGTTTTTGAACCCTAGCCCTGCCGGCACCTAGGGAAACCTAGCAAACCTATACAGTTTTGAAAACTAGACACCCAGGGGAATCCAGGATGGGGTGTTTTGAGTGCCCGCCACCATGGTCTGTTACCCAGAATCCCTTGCAAACGTAAAAAATTGACAAAAAAAAACACATTTTCCCCACATTTCTGTGATGGAAAGTTCTGGAATCTGCGTGGATCCACAAATTTCCACCCACCCCGCGTTCCCCAAAGTCCTACAAGAAAAACGGTACCTCACTTGTGTGGGTCGGCCTAGTGCCCGCGACAGGAAACGGCGCAAAACGCAACGTGGTCACACCTCAATTTTGCAGTGAAAAATTACCCTTTTTTGGCAAAGTGACTAGCTGTAGTTTTTGAACCCTAGCCCAGCCGGCACCTAGGGAAACCTAGCAAACCTATACATTTTTGAAAACTAGACACCCAGAGGAATCCAGGATGGGGTGACGTGAGTGCCTCCCACCATGGTCTGTTACCCAGAATCCCTGGGCAAACATAAAAAATTGACAAAAAAACACATTTTCCCCACATTTCTGTGATGGAATGTTCTGGAATCTGCGTGGATCCACAAATTTCCACCCACCCCGCTTTCCCCAAAGTACTACGAGAAAAATGGTACCTCACTTGTGCGGGTCAGCCTAGTGCCCGCGAAAGGAAACGGCGCAAAACGCAACGTGGTCACACCTCAATTTTGCAGTGAAAAATGACCCTTTTTTGGCAAAGTGACTAGCTGTAGTTTTTGAACCCTAGCCCTGCCGGCACCTAGGGAAACCTAGCAAACCTATACAGTTTTGAAAACTAGACACCCAGGGGAATCCAGGATGGGGTGTTTTGAGTGCCCGCCACCATGGTCTGTTACCCAGAATCCCTTGCAAACGTAAAAAATTGACAAAAAAAAACACATTTTCCCCACATTTCTGTGATGGAAAGTTCTGGAATCTGCGTGGATCCACAAATTTCCACCCACCCCGCGTTCCCCAAAGTCCTACAAGAAAAACGGTACCTCACTTGTGTGGGTCGGCCTAGTGCCTGCGACAGGAAACGGCGCAACACGCAACGTGGTCACACCTCAATTTTGCGGTGAAAAATGACCCTTTTTTGTCAAAATGACTAGCTGTAGTTTTTGAACCCTAGCCCAGCCGGCACCTAGGGAAACCTAGCAAACCTATACATTTTTGAAATCTAGACACCCAGAGGAATCCAGGATGGGGTGACGTGAGTGCCTCCCACCATGGTCTGTTACCCAGAATCCCTTGCAAACATAAACAATTGACAAAAAAAACACATTTTCCCCACATTTCTGTGTTGGAATGTTCTGGAATCTGCGTGGATCCACAAATTTCCACCCACCCCACGTTCCCCAAAATCCTACGAGAAAAATGGTACCTCACTTGTGCGGGTCGGCCTAGTGCCCGCGACAGGAAACGGCGCAAAACGCAACGTGGTCACACCTCAATTTTGCAGTGAAAAATGACCCTTTTTTGGCAAAGTGACTAGCTGTAGTTTTTGAACCGTAGCCCAGCCGGCACCTAGGGAAACCTAGCAAACCTATACATTTTTGAAAACTAGACATGCAGAGGAATCCAGGATGGGGTGACGTGAGTGCCTCCCACCATGGTCTGTTTCCCAGAATCCCTGGGCAAACATAAAAAATTGACAAAAAAAACACATTTTCCCCACATTTCTGTGATGGAAAGTTCTGGAATCTGCGTGGATCCACAAATTTCCACCCACCCCGCGTTCCCCAAAGTCCTACAAGAAAAACGGTACCTCACTTGTGTGGGTCGGCCTAGTGCCCGCGACAGGAAACGGCGCAAAACGCAACGTGGTCACACCTCAATTTTGCAGTGAAAAATGACCCTTTTTTGGCAAAGTGACTAGCTGTAGTTTTTGAACCCTAGCCCAGCCGGCACCTAGGGAAACCTAGCAAACCTATACATTTTTGAAAACTAGACACCCAGAGGAATCCAGGATGGGGTGACATGAGTGCCTCCCACCATGGTCTGTTACCCAGAATCCCTGGGCAAAAATAAAAAATTGACAAAAAAAACGCATTTTCCCCACATTTCTGTGATGGAATGTTCTGGAATCTGCGTGGATCCACAAATTTCCACCCACCCCGCGTTCCCCAAAGTCCTACGAGAAAAATGGTTCCTCACTTGTGCGGGTCAGCCTAGTGCCCGCGACAGGAAACGGCGCAAAACGCAACGTGGTCACACCTCAATTTTGCAGTGAAAAATGACCCTTTTTTGGCAAAGTGACTAGCTGTAGTTTTTTAACCCTAGCCCTGCCGGCACCTAGGGAAACCTAGCAAACCTATACAGTTTTGAAAACTAGACACCCAGGGGAATCCAGGATGGGGTGTCTTGAGTGCCCGCCACCATGGTCTGTTACCCAGAATCCCTTGCAAACGTAAAAAATTGACAAAAAAAACACATTTTCCCCACATTTCTGTGATGGAAAGTTCTGGAATCTGCGTGGATCCACAAATTTCCACCCACCCCGCGTCCCCCAAAGTCCTACAAGAAAAACGGTACCTCACTTGTGTGGGTCGGCCTAGTGCCCGCGACAGGAAACGGCGCAAAACGCAACGTGGTCACACCTCAATTTTGCAGTGAAAAATGACCCTTTTTTGGCAAAGTGACTAGCTGTAGTTTTTGAACCCTAGCCCAGCCGGCACCTAGGGAAACCTAGCAAACCTATACATTTTTGAAAACTAGACACCCAGAGGAATCCAGGATGGGGTGACCTGAGTGCCTCCCACCATGGTCTGTTACCCAGAATCCCTGGGCAAACATAAAAAATTGACAAAAAAAACACATTTTCCCCACATTTCTGTGATGGAATGTTCTGGAATCTGCGTGGATCCACAAATTTCCACCCACCCCGCGTTCCCCAAAGTCCTACGAGAAAAATGGTACCTCACTTGTGCGGGTCAGCCTAGTGCCCGCGACAGGAAACGGCGCAAAACGCAACGTGGTCACACCTCAATTTTGCAGTGAAAAATGACCCTTTTTTGGCAAAGTGACTAGCTGTAGTTTTTGAACCCTAGCCCTGCCGGCACCTAGGGAAACCTAGCAAACCTATACAGTTTTGAAAACTAGACACCCAGGGGAATCCAGGATGGGGTGTCTTGAGTGCCCGCCACCATGGTCTGTTACCCAGAATCCCTTGCAAACGTAAAAAATTGAAAAAAAAAAACATTTTCCCCACATTTCTGTGATGGAAAGTTCTGGAATCTGCGTGGAGCCACAAATTTCCACCCACCCCGCGTTCCCCAAAGTCCTACAAGAAAAACGGTACCTCACTTGTGTGGGTCGGCCTAGTGCCCGCGACAGGAAACGGCGCAAAACGCAACGTGGTCACACCTCAATTTTGCAGTGAAAAATTACCCTTTTTTGGCAAAGTGACTAGCTGTAGTTTTTGAACCCTAGCCCAGCCGGCACCTAGGGAAACCTAGCAAACCTATACATTTTTGAAAACTAGACACCCAGAGGAATCCAGGATGGGGTGACGTGAGTGCCTCCCACCATGGTCTGTTACCCAGAATCCCTGGGCAAACATAAAAAATTGATAAAAAAAACACATTTTCCCCACATTTCTGTGATGGAATGTTCTGGAATCTGCGTGGATCCACAAATTTCCACCCACCCCGCTTTCCCCAAAGTACTACGAGAAAAATGGTACCTCACTTGTGCGGGTCAGCCTAGTGCCCGCGAAAGGAAACTGCGCAAAACGCAACGTGGTCACACCTCAATTTTGCAGTGAAAAATGACCCTTTTTTGGCAAAGTGACTAGCTGTAGTTTTTGAACCCTAGCCCTGCCGGCACCTAGGGAAACCTAGCAAACCTATACAGTTTTGAAAACTAGACACCCAGGGGAATCCAGGATGGGGTGTTTTGAGTGCCCGCCACCATGGTCTGTTACCCAGAATCCCTTGCAAACGTAAAAAATTGACAAAAAAAACACATTTTCCCCACATTTCTGTGATGGAAAGTTCTGGAATCTGCGTGGATCCACAAATTTCCACCCACCCCGCGTTCCCCAAAGTCCTACAAGAAAAACGGTACCTCACTTGTGTGGGTCGGCCTAGTGCCTGCAACAGGAAACGGCGCAACACGCAACGTGGTCACACCTCAATTTTGCGGTGAAAAATGACCCTTTTTTGTCAAAGTGACTAGCTGTAGTTTTTGAACCCTAGCCCAGCCGGCACCTAGGGAAACCTAGCAAACCTATACATTTTTGAAATCTAGACACCCAGAGGAATCCAGGATGGGGTGACGTGAGTGCCTCCCACCATGGTCTGTTACCCAGAATCCCTTGCAAACATAAACAATTGACAAAAAAAACACATTTTCCCCACATTTCTGTGTTGGAATGTTCTGGAATCTGCGTGGATCCACAAATTTCCACCCACCCCGCGTTCCCCAACGTCCTACGAGAAAAATGGTACCTCACTTGTGTGGGTCGGCCTAGTGCCCGCGACAGGAAACGGCGCAAAACGCAACGTGGTCACACCTCAATTTTGCAGTGAAAAATGACCCTTTTTTGGCAAAGTGACTAGCTGAAGGTTCTGAACCCTAGCCCTGCCGGCACCTAGGGAAACCTAGCAAACCTATACATTTTTGAAAACTAGACACCCAGGGGAATCCAGGATGGGGTGACTTGAGTGCTTCCCACCATGGTCTGTTACCCAGAATCCCTTGCAAACATAAAAAATTGACAAGAAAAGCACATTTTTCCCACATTTCTGTGATGGAAAGTTCCGGAATCTGCGTGGATCCACACATTTCCACCCACCCCGCGTTCCCCAAAGTCCTACAAGAAAAATGTTACCTCACTTGTGTGGGTCGGTCTAGTGCCCGTGACAGGAAACGGCGCAAAACGCAACGTGGTCACACCTCAATTTTGCAGTGAAAAATGACCCTTTTTTGGCAAAGTGACTAGCTGTAGTTTTTGAACCCTAGCCCTGCCCGCACCCAGGGAAACCTAGCAAACCTATACATTTTTGAAAACTAGTCACCCAGGGGAATCCAGGATGGGGTGACTTGAGTGCCTCCCACCATGGTCTGTTACCCAGAATCCCTTGCAAACGTAAAAAATTGACAAAAAAACACATTTTCCCCACATTTCTGTGATGGAAAGTTCCGGAATCTGCGTGGATCCACAAATTTCCACCCACCCCGCGTTCCCCAAAGTCCTACAAGAAAAATGGTACCTCACTTGTGCGGGTCGGCCTAGTGCCCGCGACAGGAAATGGCGCAAAACGCAAAGTAGTCACACCTCAATTTTGCAGTGAAAAATGACCCTTTTTTGGCAAAGTGACTAGCTGTAGTTTTTGAACCGTAGTTCTGCCGGCACATAGGGAAACCTACCAAACCCACACATTTCTGAAAACTAGACACCCGGCGGCTTCCAGGGAGGTATGGCTTGCATGGATCCCCCAACGTTTCCTTACCCAGAATCCCCTCCAAACCGGGTGTCTAGTTTTCAGAAATGCGTGGGTTTGGTAGGTTTCCCTAGATGGCCGCCGAGCACCGGGCCAAAAACCCAAGTGACCCCCCTTGCAAAACCAGATGGTTTTGCGATAGGCCATTTTGATGTCGCCTCACTACGTTTTAGGCCCTTGCCTGCCGCGGGTACTTGGGCCTCCCACACAAGTGAGGCACCATTTTTACCGGGTGATCTGGGGGAACACTGGGCGGTGGTAAATTTGTGTGAGCCCGGTGATGCCACAACTTTCCCACACCAAAACGTGTGAAAAAATTGTTTTTTCCAGCTAAAATTGAGGTTTGCAGGGGATTCTGGGTAAGGAAACGTTGGGGGATCCATGCAAACCATACCTCCCTGGAAGCCCCTGGGTGTCTAGTTTTCAGAAATGTATGGGTTTGGTAGGTTTCCCTAGTTGGCTACCGAGCACCGGCCCAAAAACCCAGGTGACCCCTCTTGCAAAACCAGGTGGTTTTGAGATAGGCAATTTTGATGTCGCCTCACTACGTTTTGGGCCCTTGCCTGTCGCTGGTACTTGGGCCTCCCACACAAGTGAGGCACCATTTTTACCACTAGACCTAGGGGAACACTGGGTGGTGGGAAATTTGTGTGAGCCCGGTGATGCCACAACTTTCCAACACAAAAATATTTTCAGCTAAAATTGCAGGGGATTCTGGGTAAGTAAATGTTGGGGGATCCACCCAAGCCATACCTCCCTGGAAGCCCCCGGGTGTCTAGTTTTCAGAAATGTGTGGGTGTGGTAGGTTTCCCTATGTGATGGCTGCGCTAGGGCCCTAAATCCACAGGTAGGCATATTGCTAAACACAACTCTGTACCTAGTTGACTTTCTGCCACCCGGGGGGGGGGCATCGGGGGGAGGGGAATGCCCCGATATGCCCCCAAGGGGGGCAGAAACACTGTGGCTATTTTTTGGGGGGTGGGGGCATTGGTATTCTGGGCAGCCCCCACCCGCACACATAAAAAAGTCAGCGTAATCGTTGGCGTCCAGTGGGCTTTTTGCCCCCCAAGGGGGGCAGATTGAGGGCTACTGCCCCTATCTGCCCCCCCGGGGGGCAGAAAGTCCACTAGATGCCAGGGATTCTTTTGGGCAAATTTTAATTAGGGTGGGGGCTGTTCAAAACGGACATGCCAATGCCCCCACCCTAATTAAAATTTGCCTAAAAAAATCCCTGGCGCCTAGTGGGCTTTTTGCCCCCCGGAGGGGCAGATTGGGGACTACTGCCCCATCTGTCCCCCAGGGGGGCAGGAAGGCTGTAATTTTTGCGGTGAGGGGGTGGGGCATGGGCATGGCCGTTTTGGGCAACCCCCACCCTAATTAAAATTTTCCCCAAAAAACTCCCTGGCGTCTAGTGGGCTTTTTGCCCCCCCGGTGGGGCAGATTGGGGGCTAATGCCCCCATCTGCCCCCCAGGGGAGGCAGAAAGTCCACTAGGCGCCAGAGAGTTTCATGGGTAAATTTTAATTAGGGTGTGGGCTGCCCAAAACGGGCATGCCAATGGCCCCACCCTAATTAATTTTTTCCCTGAAAAATCTCTGCCGTCTAGTAGGCTTTTTGCCCCCCCGGGGGGCAAATTGGGGGCTACTGCCCCATCTGTCCCCCACGGGGGGCAGGAAGGCTGTAACTTTTGCAGGGAGGTGGTGGGGACATGGGCATGTCAGTTTTGGCCAACCCCCAAACTAATTAAAATTTGCCCCAAAATAATCCCTGGCGTCTAGTGGGCTTTTTACCCCTCCAACAGGGCAGATTGGGGGCTGATGCCCCCATCTGCCCCCCAGAGGAGGCAGAAAGTCCACTAGACGCCAGGGAGTTTTTGGGGCAAATTTTAATTAGGGTGGGGGCTGCCCAAAACAGGTATGCAAATGCCCCCACCCTAATTAAAATTTGCTTTAAAAAATCCCTGGCGTCTAGTGGGCTTTTTGCCCCCCGGAGGGGCAGATTGGGGTCTACTGCCCCATCTGTCCCCCGGGGAGGCAGGAAGGCTGTAATTTTTGCGGGGAGGGGGTGGGGGCATGGGCATGGCCGTTTTGGGCAACCCCCACCCTAATTAAAATTTTCCCCAAAAAACTTCCTGGCGTCTAGTGGGCTTTTTGCCCCCCCGGTGGGGCAGATTGGGGGCTGATGCCCCCATCTGCCCCCCAGGGGAGGCAGAAAGTCCACTTGGCACCAGAGAGTTTTTTGGGTACATTTTAATTAGGGTGGGGGTTGCCAAAAACTGCCATGCCAATGCCTCCACACTAATAAAAATTTGCCCAAAAAATCCCTGGTGTCTAGTGGGCTTTCTGCCCCCCCGGGGAGGCAGATTGGGGGCTAATGCCCCATCTGCCCTCCAGGGGGTGCAGACAGACTAATTGTGAGCCTGAGGGGGGTGGGGGCATCGGCATGCCCTGTTTGGGCAGACCCCACCCTAATGAATAAATTATCATAAAATCCCTGGCGTTTAGTGGGCTTTCTGCCCCCCCGGGGGGCAGATTGGGGGCTACTGCCCCATCTGCCCCCCAGGGGGGTCAGGAAGACTGATTGTGTGCCTTAGGGGGGTGGGGGCATCGGCATGCCCGTTTTTGGGCAGCCCCCACCCCTAATGAATATATTTACATGAATTCCCTGGTGGACTTTCTACCCCCCAGGGAGGGCAGAAAGACTACTTGTGTGCCTTAGGGATGGTGGGGGCATCGGCATGCCCGTTTTGGGCAGCCCCCACCCCTAATGAATATAATAACATAAAATCCCTGGGGTCTAGAGGGCTTTCTACCCCCCCGGGGGGGCAGATTGGGGCTACATCCCCCATCTACCCCCCAGGGGGGGCAGAAAGACTGATTTTGTGCATTGGGGGGTGGGGGCATCGGCATGCCCGTTTTGGGCAGCCCCCACCCCTAATGAAAAAATCTACATGAATTCCCTGGTGCCTAGTGGGCTTTCTACCCCCCCGGGGGGGCAGATTGGGGGCTACTGCCCCCATCTACCCCCCCCCCAGGGGGGCCAGAAAGACTGATTGTGCCCAAAATATTTATGGGGGAGCAAAAGCCCTTGCCCAAGGTGCCGCTCCCCCTCCCTGGTGCCTAGTGGGTGGATCCCTGCTTGGGGATCGCCTTCTTGTGGCAATCCCCAAGCAGGGATCCACTGGGGAGTGGTACCATTGGAAAGGGGAGATTCTCCCCTTTCCAACGATACCTCTCCCGTCTTTCTACATGCTCAGGGGGCTGAGATAGCCCCCTGAGCATGTAGAAAGTGAAACTGAAATGAACCTAAAGGTTCATTTTAGTTTCGGTTTCTGTGAAATGACGACAGCGCGAGTTGCGCGCTGATCGTCCTTTCACAGAAACCAGGGACGGGGCCTCGGCAGCTGGGGAAGCTCTTCCCCAGCTCCTGAGGCTCTGGGGGAGAAAAGGAAATCCCTCTGCTGTCTGCAGCAGAGGGATTTCGTGCCCCTATCCTCATGACTGAATGGTTCCGTCATGAGCACAGGAGCACCGATGCTCATGACGGAACCATTCCGTCATGAGCATCGAAGGGGTTAAGTAAACAAGGGAACATTCCCGAGGGGGTGTAGCTATGCCGGCTACTACCCTGTGTGGAACAGGGTGGCCAGAAGATCGGCAGGGGATACGAGCCGCCCAAGTCCTAACAATTGGGAGCTACACATTATAGCAGATAGCAATGATTGAATGACAGGGTCACACAGTTGCACAACCCTCTAGATCTGACAGGAGCCATCAGACAATCAGGAGTCGTTTCCCTCTAGATGCACTATTCGGGACCCACGTTTAATCATTGTCACTCAGCCTGCCATCAACCGCCTCCTCCGCACCACGGGGTCGTTTTGTGGATTTACTTCCCATATGTTTGGCGAACTTCATCGCCGCCTTAGCATCAGTGAATATGTGGGCGGACCCCTCAAAGGACACCTTTAATTTAGCCGGGTAGAGGAGCGAGTACGGAATCTGCGACCGCAGAAGAACCCGCTTTGCCGGCAGAAATTCCCGGCAGGCAGCATGGACAGCCGGGGTGAAGTCAGGGTAAAAGGAGATATTATTGCCTTTATGCGTGATGTTTCCTCTTTCCCTGGCCAGTTTCAGGATTAGATCACGATCCTGGTAGTTCAAGAGTCTCGCAATTATAGGCCGGGGCGGCGCTCCAACAGGGGGCCTCTGACCCAGCGACCTGTGCGCCCTCTCCACCACAAAAACCGCGGATAGGCTAGAGTCAAACAGTTCGTGTAGGAGTTCAGTTCTGTAGGTTTCCATTTTAGATCTGACAATGGTCTCCGGAATACCCGTGACACGTAGATTATTGCGCCGGGACCGCGCTTCTAAATCCTCGTTCTTAGCACGGATTATGCCCAACAATTTATCCATATGCAGGAGCTGGTCCTTCGTTTCAACCTGGAACTCATGAAACTTCGATTGATGAGCTTCAAGCGTGTCCAACCGCGTCTCAAGTGTCGCCATCTGTGTCTTCACAGAGTCTAATTGACTGGTGAGATTGTCTAGTTTAGTGTCAATGTTCCGTAGGCTAGAACGCATCTCAAGCATAAGTGTGTGTAAATCCTCACCATGGTCCTCGGCGGCCCGGTCGCGCCTTTCCACCGCATGGGACTCCGGCTCCAATTCCACCTGCCTTGTGGAGCGCTTATGGTCAAAGTTCAGCTTCGGCTGCTTAGAATCCTGTTTACCCATTACGAGGATAGCACCTCCGTAGCCTGCCGCGAACCCACAACAAGGGCCCCCCACCGCCTCCTCGCCAGAAGCGTTGCAGCAGGTCACCCTCACACCACCTCTAGCGCTCACGTTAACTGTTCCCAACTATGGAGGTGGGAGGCATAGGCTACGACCACCTTGCAGTACTCACGGCAGCAGGTCTTCACTCGTGGGCCCCTACACCCGGCACCCGTGCCCCCTACAGGTGACCACAGAACATTGCCACAGCAGGAGTCAGTCTGTATCCGAGTCTCAAGCAGATTTCTGCCAAACCTCCTGTAACGCAGGGGGGAGCAACCTCACAACACCCTCCTTCAGTCGCCAACCAGCTGGCAGGGCCACAGCAGCGCCTACTCACGTGCTCGCCACCTCCATCTATTCAGCTCATGTACCTCCAGCGGCACAGCGGTGTCTCCGCACATGCCCCCAGTTGCATTGTCAGCGTTTCAAAGGAGCATGCCACTCGCAGCTCCCGGTCAAAGCGAGCAGTGTCCCAGCGATGGTGAAACACTAGGACGCCCGGCTACGACTCCTGGCCCATATGCACCCCCGCTACAAGGGCATCAGCCGGATCACATATATCGCTCACCGCATCCATGAAGCCGCGCGTCAGCGTCCCGCCATGTGTTCACGCCGCTCACGGGTCTCCTCACCACCTCACATCGGCTGCATCAGTCATCCACAAAATGGCGGCCCCTTATCCCAAGGTCCGCCAACCTGGTACGCGCAGCGGGGCCAGCGCCGGCAGCCTGCGGACTCCCCAGCTCTCAATAGCACAGTGCGAATGCCCCACAGCCAGCAGTTATCAGGGCCACCAACTTATCTGCCGCCGCCAGTGATGGCGATTAGCGCGCTGACCTCCGGTCCACCGCCTATCCTCATCGCACGTCCCAGCTCGTCCTGCTGCCAGCTCATAGCCCGCCACCGCACTTCAACACACGCGGGGGGCACTCGTCAGCGGGCGCCGTCTAGGCAGGGACCACCAGCCACGCGTCACCTTCCCAGCACAGGCCTCGCTGCCAGAACCAGCCCCGGGCTCGAGTAGTGGGTCTCCAGGATCACGCTCCAGCCGGCGCCGCCACCAGGACCGCCCACAAGTTTTGCAGGTCCCGACACCGTGCAGGCCGATGGAAGGCGGGAATAGTGTACCTTCGCCGATGTCTCACATCCTCCTGCACATTTTCTGCCGGTTTGGGCGGCTCCGTCTCACCCCGATGTGTAGGATAAAGTTAGGATCTCGTTCTGGCCGGCGGAGCTCACTCAGAGAGCGGCCATCTCGCTGCTCAGCAGGCCACGCCCCCCCCCAGCACCCTTCGGTGTTGAGTGAAGTAGCACACTGAACAGAAGAAGCATGGTCCTTTTATACCCACACAGGGGCTGAATAAGGCGGTACAAGTACACATGAGAAGAGTTATGCACATAGACGGTCATACAGAAACTGCACAGTCAGCAAGTAGGAGGAGTAATAAGTTGCTGACATCAGTTAGAACAGCCTGACAGTTCTATACTAGGAACAGGTGCACTCTACTAGCTAAGCACATCTGCGCATGTGCAGGACTCTGGGAGAGGGAAACAGCTCATGCTAAGAGATTAATGCAATCTTCAACAGGAGCTGATCTCAACAAAGAATTTGTTTTGAAAATTTCACGAAGATTCATCCATCGGCGCCAAAGTTAATGTGAATAGAATGTTGTCATTTTCCTATAGTAACTAGGTCCTAACTATAACTACCTACTGGCGACCGCCAGTAGCTAATATATATATATATATATATATATATATATATATATATATATATATATATATATATATATATATGTATATACCACAATCCCTTCACAAAGAAGAAAGCAGGGTCGCACTCCAGCTCGTGTGATCCAGTAATTATAATTTATTCTTCAATCATTTCTATTCAGCAATAACACAGACCCAACCAAGGCGTTTCTGTATTACAAAATACCTTGCTCACGGCTGTTTTTTTGTGGTATGATTAGCGGTTCGCTTTAGCCGGGAGGGTGACGCACCTTTGATGAGCGCCAGGCAAACTGGAAAAGTGAACCACTTCGGAAGGCATATATATATATATATATATATATTGCACACATCGTCTTCTTCACAGAAGGACTCGCACTCAGAAAGTAACCCAATGGTTTATTCGTAACACGTTTCGTCAGACACACAGCTGTATGTAATGTAACTAACCGGGAGACCTGCCTGGTTTTTGACTCGCCACCTGCCAAGGGGCTATTGACTTCGGAAATCTGGGTCAATTGTGGATATATATATATATATATTCACTGAAAAAACCAGAGGTTTAACACACGTTATAGTTAGCTGGACATTTTACTCGCAAAAAACCAATGAAATTCCCCCGTTATAGTTAGTTCAGCTAACTATAACTCGCGCACCCGCAATCCACTGCTGATGACGTCACATATTACATCACTCATGACATGGCCAGTGACATCACTGATGACATCATTGATGACATCTCAAATGACATCACTGATATCCTCATATCTCCTTTTCCGACAAACAACACGTTTTTCAAACACAGGATACTGACCTAAATGAGGAGCATAGCTTCTTCTTCATCTATTATACTCCTTTACACAGTTTGCATCAGCACTTACTTTTGAGTCATCAAAGTCTATCATGAATAAACCAGATTATTTTTTCACGCGTGATAAAGCAACATATGCCATACCTTCTTTAACCCCTTGAGTGCCCATGACGAGATGGTCTCGTCATGGGCCGCGGTTGCGCTGTGCCCATGACGAGACTATCTCGTCATGAGCCCCGCCCGCTAATGAAACGCCCGGCACAGGGCGTGGAAAGGGCTAGATCCAATGTTTACAAAAGCACTATCAACAGTTAATCCTTGAGACTTGTGAATTGTTACAGCATATGCTAGAGAAAACGGAAACTGCTTCCTACGCACATATAAGTCTTTCACAAGCAAGAAACGAACTGAACAACGACAAATGTCTTTAACCTCTTGTATCTGATCAAATTTTATTTTTAAACATTCAATTCCAACTTTTTTCTGGTAATTAATAAAACCCACAACTCTTCCCATAGCTCCATTCACTAAACCTTTCTCTACATCCAAATTCCGTCTTAAAATTACTCTACAGTTCATACACACATAAAGATTCTTTTCCAAACCTGCTGTTTTAGAAATGTTTTTCTCCAGAGAATCCAATTTAGTACCCAATTTGCCTGTCAATATAACAGTTATTCGTTCATGTTCTATTCTATCCACAGCTTCCAGTTTTATAATCTCTTCATTTTCCAATTTCAAAAGTTCTTGATTGAATACAGAACATTCATGTAGTGTTGGCATTAAGCAGATTACAGTATTTTTTTCTGCAATTTTCTTGTATATTTTCTCTGGAACTATTTGTTCTGTTGGAAACAAATTACTCAGCAATCGACTCTGTAATGCTTTTATGCCATGTTCTGTGAGTAGTCCAATTCTTATATCTTTCAGAATACTTGCATAGTCCTCATCATTGGCTTGCCTCATATTGGTAATGAGTTCCTTATACTCAAAATATGTCCAAATATTTACATTGCCTATACTTCCTAATGACTTTTTTGTGTCTTCATGTGTAAGTGTATGGAATACCGGTTGTCCTTTAACTGGAGTAAGTTGCAAAAGATCTCCAAAAACTATGACATGTTTTCCTCCAAATAGGACATCAAAGTCTGTCTTCAGAATTTGCTGCATTCTTAAATGCACAAAGGCAAGCATTAAGTTTGATACCATGCTTACCTCATCAATAATGAGTACTTTAATTTTCTTCAATACTCTTGAAACTTCCAAGCATGCTTCTCCTGCTAGTTTGTGGTACTGTATTTTGTTCTCATGCTCTACTGGTAACATTAGCAAACGATGTAAGGTAACTCCTTTGATGTTATACGCTGCTAACCCAGTTGGAGCAGTAACAACACAAGACAAAATGGAATCCATTTTCTTCTGTAGGTAGCTTCTAATTACATTAATTAAGAAACTTTTTCCAGTTCCTGCTTGTCCACTTACATACATTCTCCTCGGTTCAAAAGATGTGCATGAGCACTCTTTATTTTCATGTAGTAATCCGTGATCAATTTTTTGTCTGACTTCTTCATAAATTTGTTTTTGTTCTTCATTCAGTTGCTCCTCCAAATATGTTAAGTCTACAAAATCTTCCTGAGCTTGATTCATAGCTGTTTCCACTTCATTCATGGCTATTGCTGCTTCATTTTCGATGATCGGTTGTCCTAGAGGATCTTGACTGAATGTCCCAGAACTTTGACTGTCTTGAGAACTGTCTCTAGCTACTTCAGCTGCAATTGTTGCTTCTTGTTAAATTTCTTCATTTAACATTTGAGCATGAGTTGTGAAAGTACTGCATTCAACGTTGTCTTTGTTAGCATTGAAGGAATCTTCATAGCTCTGAAATTTTCCAAGTAGTTCCTCCTCTGTACGCCATGGTTTAAACAGCTGCAAAAGTGCCAAGTAGTAAAATTCCTTTTTGTCAGGAGTGTCGCAACTCAGCTTCCGGTGATTTATCAAACTTCCTTTTGTTTGCTTCACCAAACATCCTTCCTCACCAATGACTTTATATTTTCCATTGTTGATATCTTCTGTGACATTCCGTTTAAAAATAAAGTTCTGCAGCACTTCATAGAGACACATGTTCTCAAGGTGATGACTTCTTTGTGGGTAATATGTGTCCAACATGTTTGTTCTTAAAATGTCTGTACTTTCTGGTTCGAACTCTGCTAAATATTCAATTTCTCGAATAGATTTCAGAACCCGGTTTCACATTCCTGCAAGGCCTAAACTTGCCCAAATTATTCTTCTGGATTTCGAGTACAGACTTGCAGATGATAACCTATCTGAGCATTCTTAGGATCCAATTTCTCGATGCGATAACATCTTTAAACTGAAACTGTATAGCTTCTTACTGACAGTCTTCTCGTGAGAAATCTCTTCCCACATTTCCTTCAATTCCGTTTTCTCAGATTTAGTGATGTAAGATGTGACATAGCGAGCAACAGCAATAGAATTGTCAGCCACATACTGTATATCCATGTTAGCATTCCACATGGATAAAATAACTGGGTTGTAGTCATTTATATATTTTGACTCTTCTTTTCTTCTTAGGTTGTAGGTATTCTTAGGCGATTTTCTTGTAATGGTATGTCGCACAGCTGACATAAAACTGTTTACTCTTCCTTTTGTCGTGGAAATCCAAATCGACATTTTGTGTAGAATTTATCTTTACTCTTGTACTTCCGTCGACAGTATTTTCCACACCGATGACTTTGGAATCGTAAAACTTGCTCTTTTAAATTTTTCTTTTCTGTGCTTTTAGGTATAGCACATGTTGCATATCCTTAGATGAAACTTAAAACTGCATCATCAGAATCTGTTCCAAATTTTGGAGCATCCTTGATCCACAACAGCATATGAATATGAGGAGCACCTCTGGCTTGGTACTCTTTTCTCCAAAAGAAATCCACAACTTCTCCAAGAGGTGGATTTTTTTTATTGCAGATGAAGGACATCATAGCCTCAAATCTATGATTGAAATATCTGCAAACACTAACCGGATCCAATGAGCACAATTCTCCTGCTGTCTTGTATTGGATGTTTTCAATATTTGAATTTGCCTCTCGAAGAAAATCCAGAAGATCATCCCAAGTGTACTCAGCACAGCTTAGGGTAAGGAACCATGTAGGAGTTCCTAAATTCCGTAACATACATTTTAATTCTCCATGGCGTCGGTACCAATATTCATTCGTCCCACGCTGACAAGCCATCAAATTGATCAATTGAGATTCCAAATGATCATCTCGCTGTTGCACTTTGTTCATAAAATCCTTTGCAGTCACATTACATAGATGTACTCCAGTTTTCAAAATGTGATTTACTGCATAAGATAGTACTGACAAGTCACTTTCAAATAAAAGATGGAACAAATAAGGAATACTTTGACGAAATCTCGGATCTTCAGCATATAGTCTTGTAGTCCGATACTCAGAAGCAGGAATCTGTACTGGACGTTCATCATATCGTCCTCCTTCTCCTGTAGGAAACAGCTGGGGAAAACAACGAGCTTCCAAGCTCTCTTCCCATACACTCACGGGAGTTCCTTGTGCTTTCTTCATCTGAAACAGATCAATAGCGTTTCCCATAACTTCTTTAGAATGAAGAGGATGTATGCTGAAATGTTCATAAATTTCTTCTTCTTTTGACTTTTCCACTTTTTCAAGTTGCCCAGTTGGTATTCCTGTGTCTTCTAGTATTTCTTCTTCATCCGTATAAATGGCTTCATACCATTTATTATTTTTTTTCAAATACAAATTTGCTCTTTGTACTTTTCGTACATCCACCAGCTCCTGCCAAATTTTCTTATTCTTTGTAGGTACACAATTAACCAGAATAACTAATGGTTCAGTTTCCAAAGTATCTGCATCAATTGTTTCCATATTTTTTTTCAAATCTAATGGCAAATAGACAACTCTTCCTTTTAAACCTCTCTGTAAATCCGAAGGAGGTAATTTACCAGTTTTTGGCTCCATACGCACTATGGTCTGAAACGGATGGGCACATTGAATGAGTATAGACTCATACGTATTTAAATCAGAAAGTTCTTGAGAAATATCAACCAATTCTAAATTATTATGTACAGCTCTAGCTGGCATTCTATTTTCTTCTAACTTGTTATAACAGTATTTACAAATACGCTGATCTTCACCCAAATCAAAACAATTTTCCAGAAATATATATGTTGCAAAATCTTTCCACTTATAATTATCTTCATTTTCACTTTTTTTATACAGATCATCATTCCTTGTTTGATTTTTGTAATGGCTTCTCCGGCAACATATACAAGTAATATTTGGTCTTTCATTAGAGATGATAGCAAATTTTGTCATTTCATCATCAAAATGTTTACTAACAGTGAGTTCTACATTCTCTTCCACATTTTCATCAATAACTGTATCATTTTCTGCACTTTCTTGTTCTGGACCAAAGTAACAAAACTGAATTTCATCAGTAACCTTCACTACATCTGATACAGATCCACGGAACAGAGCATTATTCAACTCATTTAACTTTAGTGCTGGACTTTTAGCAAAATACAATGTTCTCACAAACTTTCTCATTTCAGTATGATGAACTGCCAGCATCCTAAAATGGTGAAAAACACTTTGACACACTTTCCGAGATAGACAAGCCAGAGAATGTCCTTGCAAACCAGTATTCTCTCTCACTCTGCATGGATCTAGTCTTTGAAGCACCTTAATCTTCTGTTTAACACTCTTTTTACTATATTCTTTTAGAAAGTCACATAATTTATCAATAGATTCCTGACGCACAGTACAAATACTACTACAATTCCAAGTGTACACTGGGGCTTTAAGACGTCTTCCCATAACCTCATCAGCCATCACTTGTTCCTCATTTCTTGGAACCATTTTCTCCTTTTCCATTACACACCCACCCTTAACTTCATATGCTCTACCATTGGTGTCAACTGCATGCAACAAACTATTACTTTGAAGATA
This sequence comes from Triturus cristatus, assembly GCF_964204655.1. Classification (NCBI taxonomy): domain Eukaryota; kingdom Metazoa; phylum Chordata; class Amphibia; order Caudata; family Salamandridae; genus Triturus; species Triturus cristatus. The sequence continues at coordinate 757,150,035 of NC_140581.1, forward strand.
ACTCTCTTCATTAAAAAATGGTTCAGTACTTGAACTATGCTTCCATTCTCCTAAGAACACTTAACAAAAGTTTTTTTTTTTACTTCTCTTTTCCTTTTGCTTTGTGACTTCATTGCATTGACTAATTTATCTAATCTACGCATCCTGTTCAAAATTAAAATGAATAGTTTTTTTTATTTCTAATGCCTTGGTAACAATATTTTCAATTAATTTCTTTTTCTTATAAAATTTAGTTTTTTTCTTATATTGTTTCATATCCTTCAGCAAATTTAACATCACTCTTCTCTGAAACATTTTTCGACGAATGTTTTTAAAATCTATTTTCCGTGTTAAGTCACTCTTCCTAACTTCTGAGTCTATATTAGCATTTTGTTTTTGCTGTCGACTCTGTTGTTGTTTTGTACTTGAAACACTGTTTGAATGTATCTTCCGATCATTTTTTTTTTTTGAAGATATTTTTAAAAAAATCTTTAGTTTGCTTACCAGAAGACTTTTTCTGTTTTCCAACACGTGCTTCGCCGCCTATTTTTTTTTATCAGTCGTCTTCAAATATAGTTGTTGTTTCTTTTCTTTTGTTTTTCTTGACTTTATAGGCATCTTTATATTTTTTCACTGTTGCTCACCAATACCTGCAAAAAACTAAAAAAAAATACCTTTATGTAATTTAAATTCATTACATTTATTTAAAAAAAACTTTTCAAATCCTATCACATGAGCTGATCCTTTGCTACGAGTCAAACTCTTACAAAATAGAAGAAACATGAATTAAATCCCTGACAACAATTCCTGTGTCCACACAGACTCATGGTCTGATTCTAGGCAGAAAGCGATATTTCCTTTGGCAATTTGCATCACATTTTTGAGATACTGCTTTCTGCTGATTGCTAACCAACACATTGGAAGAAAACAAGCTGAGCCTTTCCTGAATGTGCAAGTTTTTCTGATCAACAGCAACACAAATTAAAACGCTAACAACAATTCCTGTATGCACACAGACTCATGCTCTCATTCTAGACAGAAAGCGATATTTCCTTTGGCAATTTGAAAGCACATTTACTACTGGGGTAGAGTAAGTGATAATTACTGTAATAGACTGACACATGTTCCTTCTAGTTTAGACAGGCAGAAAGGTGCACATGTCCTAACAGCTCCTTGAGACCATGACCATGTGTTACAGGGTGACTGATTAGACTAGAGCAAAGGAAATGAGCCTTGGTGATTTTGAATCTGTTTGCGTTACACACTGCGATCTGAAACAGCACACAGAGCTGACTAATACACATGGGAGTGTAGCAGAAGCTGCTGCGTGTGTGCAAAGAGTGTGTTTCTGGAGACTGTGTATTGTCAGCTACAACAGACATCTGCATGGAGACTCCCACAACTGCATGAAGAGTACAGACATGTGTGTAAGAGTACATGTGTGGTAAGGGTTAATTGGAGTTTTCAACATGTAGGAACCACCTCAGCCATTGCAAGAATTGATGAATAATCTACCATGCTATTTTCAAACGTGTTTGCATTTGCATCACATTTTTGAGATACTGCGTTCTGCTGATTGCTAACCAACACATTGGAAGAAAACAAGCTGAGCCTTTCCTGAATGTGCAAGTTTTTCTGATCAACAGCAACACAAATTAAAACGCTAACAACAATTCCTGTATGCACACAGACTCATGCTCTCATTCTAGACAGAAAGCGATATTTCCTTTGGCAATTTGAAAGCACATTTACTACTGGGGTAGAGTAAGTGATAATTACTGTAATAGACTGACACATGTTCCTTCTAGTTTAGACAGGCAGAAATGTGCACATGTCCTAACAGCTCCTTGAGACCATGACCATGTGTTACAGGGTGTCTGATTAGACTAGAGCAAAGGAAATGAGCCTTGGTGATTTTGAATCTGTTTGCGTTACACACTGCTATCTGAAACAGCACACAGAGCTGACTAATACACATGGGAGTGTAGCAGAAGCTGCTGCGTGTGTGCAAAGAGTGTGTTTCTGGAGACTGTGTATTGTAAGCTACAACAGACATCTGCATGGAGACTCCCACAACTGCATGAAGAGTACAGGCATGTGTGTAAGAGTACATGTGTGGTAAGGGTTAATTGGAGTTTTCAACATGTAGGAACCACCTCAGCCATTGCAAGAATTGATGAATAATCTACCATGCTATTTTCAAATGTGTTTGCATTTGCATCACATTTTTGAGATACTGCTTTCTGCTGATTGCTAACCAACACATTTGAAGAAAGCAAGCTGAGCCTTTCCTGAATGTGCAAGTTTACAGAACAACAGCAACACAAATTAAAACGCTAACAACAATTCCTGTATGCACACAGACTCATGCTCTCATTCTAGACAGAAAGCGATATTTCCTTTGGCAATTTGAAAGCACATTTACTACTGGGGTAGAGCAAGTGATAATTACTGTAACAGACTGACAGATGTTCCTTCTAGTTTAGACAGGCAGAAAGGAGCACATGTCCTAACAGCTCCTTGAGACCATGACCATGTGTTACAGGGTGACTGATTAGACTACACCAAAGGAAATGAGCCTTGGTGATTTAGAATCTGTTTGCGTTACACACTGCTATCTGAAATACCACACAGAGCTGACTAATACACATGGGAGTGTAGCAGAAGCTGCTGCGTGTGTGCAAAGAGTGTGTTTCTGGAGACTGTGTATTGTCAGCTGCAAGAGACATCTGCATGGAGTCTCCCACAACTGCATGAAGAGTACAGACATGTGTGTAAGAGTACATGTGTGGTAAGGGTTAATTGGAGTTCTCAACATGTAGGAACCACCTCAGCCATTGCAAGAATTCATGAATAATCTACCATGCAATTTTCAAACGTGTTTAAATTTGCATCACATTTTTGAGATACTGCTTTCTGCTGATTGCTAACCAACACATTGGAAGAAAACAAGCTGAGCCTTTCCTGAATATGCAAGTTTTTCTGATCAACAGCAACACAAATTAAAATGCTAACAACAATTCCTGTATGCACACAGACTCATGCTCTCATTCTAGACAGAAAGCGATATTTCCTTTGGCAATTTGAAAGCACATTTACTACTGGAGTAGAGCAAGTCATAATTACTGTAACAGACTGACACATGTTCCTCCTAGTTTAGACAGGCAGAAAGGTGCACATGTCCTAACAGCTCCTTGAGACCTTGACCATGTGTTACAGGGTGACTGATTAGACTAGAGCAAAGGAAATGAGCCTTGGTGATTTTGAATCTGTTTGCGTTACACACTGCTATCTGAAACAGCACACAGAGCTGACTAATACACATGGGAGTGTAGCAGAAGCTGCTGCGTGTGTGCAAAGAGTGTGTTTCTGGAGACTGTGTATTGTCAGCTGCAAGAGACATCTGCATGGAGACTCCCACAACTGCATGAAGAGTACAGACATTTGTGTAAGACTACATGTGTGGTAAGGGTTAATTGGAATTTTCAACATGTAGGAACCACTTCAGCCATTGCAAGAATTGATGAATAATCTACCATGCTATTTTCAAACGTGTTTGCATTTGCATCACATTTTTGAGATACTACTTTCTGCTGATTGCTAACCAATACATTGGAAGAAAACAAGCTGAGCCTTTCCTGAATGTGCAAGTTTTTCTGATCAACAGCAACACAAATTAAAACGCTAACAACAATTCCTGTATGCACAAAGACTCATGCTCTCATTCTAGGCAGAAAGCAATATTTCCTTTGGCAATTTGAAAGCACATTTACTACAGGGGTAGAGCAAGTGAGAATTACTGTAACAGACTGACACATGTTCCTTCTAGTTTAGACAGGCAGAAAGGAGCACATGTCCTAACAGCTCCTTGAGACCATGACCATGTGTTACAGGGTGACTGATTAGACTAGACCAAAGGAAATGAGCCTTGGTGATTTAGAATCTGTTTGCGTTACACACTGCTATCTGAAACAGCACACAGAGCTGACTAATACACATGGGAGTGTAGCAGAAGCTGCTGCGTGTGTGCAAAGAGTGTGTTTCTGGAGACTGTGTATTGTCAGCTGCAACAGACATCTACATAGAGACTCCCACAACTGCATGAAGAGTACAGACATGTGTGTAAGAGTACATGTGTGGTAAGGGTTAATTGGAGTTTTCAACATGTAGGAACCACCTCAGCCATTGCAAGAATTGATGAATAATCTACCATGCTATTTTCAAACGTGTTTGCATTTGTATCACATTTTTGAGATACTGCTTTCTGCTGATTGCTAACCAACACATTTGAAGAAAACAAGCTGAGCCTTTCCTGAATGTGCAAGTTTTACAGAACAACAGCAACACAAATTAAAACGCTAACAACAATTCCTGTATGCACACAGACTCATGCTCTCATTCTAGGCAGAAAGCAATATTTCCTTTGGCAATTTGAAAGCACATTTACTACTGGGGTAGAGCAAGTGATAATTACTGTAACAGACTGACACATGTTCCTTCTAGTTTAGACAGGCAGAAAGGAGCACATGTCCTAACAGCTCCTTGAGACCATGACCATGTGTTACAGGGTGACTGATTAGACTAGAGTGTTACAAAAAAACAAGCTGCCCCTTTCCTGCGAGTGCAAGGGTAATAGAGCAAGACCAACCGGAATGAAAACTCTCTTTACATTTCCTATGTGCTTACTGTCTCATGGTATGATTCTAGGTAGAAAACAGTATTCCTGAGTGATACCAGTACACATTAACTTATAATGAAGTCATACTCCATAATATATAACATGTTTAAGCCACTTAAATATCTTCCTTTACATAAAATGTTAAACACAACTTTTAAAGTGGTAGGAAAATGTACCATACTATTTTCAAATGTGTTTGCATTTGCCTCTCACTGATCAGTAAGTGATTTCTGCTGAATGCTAACCATCACACTTTAACATAACAAACTACCCCTTTTCTGCGAGTGCAAGGCTAACAGAACAAAAGCAACACAAATTAAATCTCTGTAAAAAAATCCTGTGTGCAGACAGACTCATGATGTAATTCTAGTCACAAAACAATATTCCTCACTAATACCACTACACCTTAACTTACAGTGAAGACATACTCCATAATATCTTACTAGTTCTAGACAGTTACATTTCTCCTTAATCACAAAATGTAAAACACAACTTAAAAACAAGAATGAGAATTCTATTATTTATATCAAAATAGACCACATACTTCCCCTCTCAAACTCATAACTCACCTTTAAAATTAATTAGCTGAGAAAGAAATGTGGGACTCAAACAGCAGATTATCAGAGCCAGAATCTCAGAGCTCTACACCTCTCTCCTCTCTGCAGAACCAGTAAATGGCAATTTTTCCCTCTCTTTTTTCCCACATATACAAGTTAATGTAAAATCACAGTCCTTCCCACAATTTTTCAAATGGAATCACACATTTCTATTGGTTGCACCTTTCAACCCCTTTGCAAATCATCCCTTCCCCCAACATGACTTCTGCCTGCTACCATAGCAACAGCTCATGGAACACTGGTGTGAGCACAGAGGTCAGAAGTTCAGCAGACATTGTTTCAAATCAAAACAGCAAGAGTGCTTGACTTTTCAAACCTAACAGCAAATCCAAAGTAATGTTCAGTGGGAACACATTTTTCTGTACCAATCCAAAACATGCTTTTAAAAATGTAAACATACAGCCTAGTTTTAACTGTAAAATGGTTTAAATCAGCCAATGAGTTATTTTTATCAAAATAAAGTATGTATGCCTCCATTTTCCAACTGTGTTTCTTTTCATATTGCCATTCTACTGAAAGACACCTTCTGAGTGCATCCAGATCTCCTTGAAACATGTTCACAGTGTGGATTGTTGGTCATAGCTATGTCTTCTGGAGTGAAAAATTTGCAGAAAAAAGAGGTATGGTGAGAGACCTTGCTTTGCCAAATGTAGACATTAAATGGATTGGTCAGAGAGGGTTAACGTGGCACCAATTAATGCCTTTGGTGAAAACCTTTCTACATCTCCCACAGCCTAACCTTATTATTGTGCACTGTGGTGGAAATGACCTAGGCACTTTAACTGGGGTAGGTCTGGAAATGGTTATTAAGGACACCTTTGTGCAATTGATGTCGCTTTTTCCTCAATCTGCCTTTGTATATTCTAACATATACCAAAGGCAAAAGTGGAACTGGTCCAACTATTTTTGTCCACAGATTGACAAAGCAAGAAAGCACGTCAATAAGTCTGTTTCTGCTTTCCTCAGAGACTATGGTATGGGTTCTATATACCACAACAACTTGCGTTACAACATGCAAGACATTTATAGAGGAGATGGTGTACATTTCAATGATGAAGGGAACAGAGTCTTCCTCTTGAACTTTAGACTCTGCATCGGTACTTACTTGTAGGTACCGAAAAACACTCAATGAACACAAGGGCTCTTTTTAGAGCCACCTAATATCGAAACACTTAAAAGTGATTTTTACTACTTTTTTTTTATAATGTTTTTTTTCGGGTGCGCGCTGGGTGCCCTCACCTCGTGATGTTTTTTAGGTTTTTTCGGGTACGCGTAGAGTGCGCGCACCTCGCGATGTTTTTTAAAACATTTTAATCTTTTTTTTGCTCTTCGTGGTCCTACTGTGCCCCCCTGACAATGACTAGGGGGTCTACAACTCCCTACCCTGCCCCCTCTTCACGGTCTCCACCTTTCCTTTTTAGTGCGACAGACAAAATGTCGGCCGACACTTCCTGATTTCGACCGATTCGAATGTTTACTGACATCTAACAACCAATCAGAATGACGCTCGCGCACGGCAAGGTGCGCGTACAGGGCTTGCTCAGTGCGCGCACGGTACGCGCGTATAGATATTGATATGCTTTTAAATGCTATTTTCTCAGGAAATACTGAACAGATTTACACCAGACCTGCAAAAGGCACTTCCTTGACGTTATGGCTACCTCTCTGCCAAATTTCAAGTAATTCTGTTCAGCCATTCGGGCTGTAGCTGTGTCTAAAGGTCCTATGGGAAAATGCATGGGGAAAACACGTTTTGGGACCCCCCCTTTTTCTCGGCCCCCGCTTGACGAATCACCCCGAGACTTTCAGGGTAGGAGCTGAACGGAGCGCCCCATTAGTTTTGAAAATTTCGCGAGGATTCGTCAACCGGCGCCAAAATTATTCAAAACTATAATTTTGAGATTTCCTATGGAAACATGGTCCTAACTATAACTATCTACTGGCGACCGCCAGTAGATTATATATATATATATATATATATATATATATATATATATATATATATATATATATATATATTTCCAAAGAACCGCTATTCCAAACCTCCTGACTGGCGAGAGGAAAGCACACGAACCCACAGATATGGTGGCAGAGATTTTTATTCTTCCAAAGACCTCATTCGTGACGCGTTTCAAGCAACAAGTGCCCTTGATCTCACGTTAACACAAACGCTAAGTTTTTCCGCCAGGGTATTTCACCGTTATTCTATTCGTTGAAGATTGCGTTTGTTCATTTGTCCGGCAACTATCGTATTGCGAATATTGGGACGCTGCCTACTGCCCACATCCCTAGCACCAGAGGGTGCATGATTCCTGTGAATGTGGAATCCTTGTGTTGTTAACTCATTGGACCATAAGGAAGTTCTGGCGTGAATCTAACTGATTAGAGGGAACGCTGCCTCTCATTTTGAAATTACTTAGGATTGGTGAAACACTCTGGAAGACACTTCCTTCTATGAACGTTGCCATATTCCCGTGCCCTGAAGAAGTCCTTGTTCAGGACGAAACGCGTCGGCTGGTCTTTCTGTAGAAAAACAAAAATAAAATGAATATATAAAAATTGATTCTTGAAGAAAATTTATAACCACGTACGAATTGTGTGACCTTGTGCTCCTCGTGTGGTGCACCTCTCTTTTGTTGTTAATTACATTGATTCCTAAGGGAATAGGCATTGTAACAGTGGGTGCTATTGAGTGTGCACACGATTTTCCCTTAAATAGAGGGTCAGTACAGGGAGAGTTATATTAGGTTAGGTGCTGGTCGACTGAAGGCTCCACTGTTACCTTTTGTTATACAAACGCTAAGGCGTTTTTTTTCATTTTTAAAGATGTAGTGCTACACCCGATCACATGTGATAGAAATGGAAAACATACTTTTAACTTTTTTTTAAATCTGAAAGTTGTTAAACAGTAAAGCAGGGTACATCACCATTACATATTTATTTTACGCTGATAAAACATGCGGATAATAAAACATGAGCCATACTGACATAACCATTTAGATAAAATTGTTTGTGTTTTAAAATTAAGTTGACTGAGTGCAAATCTACATACATTTTGACCAACAAACTTGTAATGCACTCAACTTAAATGGTGTTACCATATATGGTTTAGACTTGATATATTGAAAGGAACTAACCCAGTATATCTTCATTGTGTGTGTAAATACACTGTGTCTATTTTAAAACACAACAAAACCAAACCCATTTGTCATATATCCTTAGTCTTTGGCTAATTGCAGATATCCATGCTGACAGCAATACAAATAAAATTGTCTTATCTTTCCTATGATGTTGTTTAAACCCTGATCTCATACTACTGGTACCTGATATTAGATCAGTGTTAATGCTGATTTATCCCTCCGGCTACCTCTAGATTGGACAATGTCTATATCTATGACATGAGGTAGTATCAGTATAAGTTTAAAAAGTATGTGCAAATAACGCATCGTGAATAAAGTGCAAAGTGCTAATGATAAAGTGCTTGATTAAACTAAATTGCTTCAATGCTTTAATGAATAAATGTAACCCGCATAGAAAATATTGTTAAATACTTTAGAAAAGTTATTTGAATAGTATAAAAACCTTACTAAAAAAGATTTTATTTCATAGTGACTAATTATTTAAAATTAGTTCCAAGATATCGTTGATTTTTGAGGTGGTCATATTGAACTGTTGTTTATCAATACTAAAGTGCAATCTGAATTTGCAACACACATGGAATCACAATGACTAACCCCATTTCTCAAACACAGCATGGTACTTCATAAAAAATACATACAAAACGCACAATTCATAAAAACCACGCCATATAAAATAGGATCTCATAAGAAATAGTGCATGTCCTCAGTGGTGTTTAGGCCGTTGGGGTATTTGCTGTCCAGGGTTTTGAAATGTCTAGCTACCGGATAGGCTGTGTCATTGTTCACGATAGCTCGCAAATGCTGTAAAATTCTGATGTGCACCTGTAATTTAGTACTGCCCACATACCGAAGGCCACTGGTGCACGTCAGAACATACACATCATGATCTGTCCTACAATTGTAGTTGCCTCTGATCGCCTGTTTCTCCTTGCTGAATGGAATAAAAAAATGGGTGGTATTTATCCCAAATTTACAGGCCCGACATGTGCTGCATTTAAAAACAAACAACTTAGGTTACAGCCAAGACTCCATTTTGGCTAGTTCTGGACTGCTTTTGACTATCTGTGATCGCATTGTGATCCCTTTTCTAAAAGTAATAGTACGGACAGTTCTGACTCTAGATGCTAGGACTCCATCTGTTAAAATGATTGGCCAATTTTTGTTTATGATTGATCTCAATTTCCTTTCTTGCTGATTAAATGTGAGAATCAATCTTGGTCCCTCATTGTCAGTGGTGTACTCCATTAGTTTCCTCTCTGAATCATGCTCTAGGAGTGAATTGCGTGACCTTGAATTTGCTTTATTGACTGAAGATGTTAAAATTGCCTCTCTATACCCTCTTTTTCTGAATCTACTCAGAGCTTCCTCAGTGCATGCCTCAAAATCTTCCTGTGTGCTGCAGATTCTTTTTAAACGTAAAATCTCACCATATGGGATATTGTCAATGACATGTTTAGGATGTGCGCTTTGGGCATGGAGTGTGGAATTTCCTGCCGTAATCTTTCGGTGGATAGTAGTAGCTAATTTTCCTTCTTTCAAATACATTTTTACATCTAGAAAATCCACCTCCTTGGCACTAATTGCAGATGTAAATTTAAGATTTTCATTGTTTTTGTTGATAGTTTCAACAAATTCCAGAGCGCTAGTCATGTCACCTTGCCATACAACAAAAACATCGTCTATAAATCTTAACCAATGACGAATGTGTCCCTCATATTCAACCGAGTGGGAGCGCCTGAGAACCTGTTCCTCCCACCAGCCTACATGCAAACATGCACAGCTGGGGGAGAAACAGGCTCCCATCGCGACGCCCTGCCTCTAAATATAAACATCATTTTTGAACATGAAATAATTGTTGTTCAGACATTGGGTGATCATGTCAATTAGCATCACGTTATGATTAAAACAGTCAATAGGTCGTGAGTTTAAAAAATGTTGGATTGCTCTTATACCTGTCATATGATTGATACTCGTGTATAAAGATTCTATATCTAAAGCCATAAGAATACAATCATCAGTCCATTCAATATTGGGATTTTGTTAAGAAAATCACCCGTATCCTTCACATATGACGGTAGTTTTTTGACCAGGTCTTGCAAAAAATAATCTATATACTGAGCAATGTGCTCTCCCATGCTACCTATGGCCGAAATAATCGGCCTACCTGGAATTGGGACCCTATTTTTATGTACTTTAGGGATAAAATAGATTATTGGAAGAATTGGACATTCAATATGTAAAAACTTAAATTCATCTAATGAAATAAGGCCTGTCCGTTTCCATTGCATCAGTTGTTTTTTCAGGGATTTTTTGGCTATGTTATATTGTTTGATGTTTGTTTTTTCATAGCACATATTGTCACTTAGATGTCTTGATGCTTCATTTAAATAGTCTGCTTGTGGCCAAATGACAATGTTTCCTCCCTTGTCTGCTTTTGAAACAATTACTTCATGATTTTGTTGCAATTTCTTAATAAGCTTTTCATATTGAATGTCTCTATAGCGACGGGAATGAATCTTCCGCGATACTTGATGGTGAAGTGATTTAATATCCTCTACCACTCTCTCGTGGATGATATCGATTGCATCCTTGGGCATGTTAGGTATAAAGGTAGATCTGGGTTTGAAAGGGCTAGAACCTGCCCCACTTTGTTGAATGTTGGCCTGTGCAATCTGAGCTTGTGTTGATTGATTTGCAAGTGTCTCCTGTACTGGTACATCCGATTCATTGCTGAGATTGTGAAGTGTCAATAAAGCTGGAATGTCATAGGCTTGTAAGGCATTGCCTGGCGTTTCATCTAAGTCGGGAGAAGCGCTTTTGTCTTTTAAACCATCGTTGATGGTGAAAAATGTCTTGAGTTTTAGTTTGCAAATGAACTGAAAAACATCCACCCTAGTGCGTGTGTAGTTGAAATCACACATGGGAGCATAGGTCAAACCTAACGATAAAAGCTGCTTCTGTAAGTGTAAAGGTTGAGAGATTGATGATGGTATTGTCACTTTCATTTATCTCCTTTGCCATTGAGATTTTTTGTAATTTGGCACTTTTCCTCCTTTTCCGCCTTTCCCTTCTGCAGACATTTTTGCTTCTTCTGGTTGTCTGCTCCGGTTTCGTGGCCTCAGGGTTTGACGACGATCGAAAGATAAAAAATCCACTTCTTCTCCCAAATCCAGTTTTCTTGTTTCACTGTGCGCTTCCGAACCACTGATACTTTCCACATCAGACATTGTATCGCTTGTTAAAGATTCATTTTCTGACACTGCTCGATTTTCTTCGCCTAATCCTGTTGTCTTTGGGAGCATTATGGGGGCTTTTGAAATTCTCGCATTTTCGTATTTTCGGGCGAACGTGAAAATGCGACCTTCTTGATAGTCTATTTCGTCCCTTAGAAACTTCTGAGCTTTACGCTGCTTAATTTTATCTTCCTGTTTTTTCAATCTTGCATCAATTTCTTTTCTTGTTTTTTCGATGAAGTCATTAAGTCCCAATTTCAACAGTGCTTCATTGATTTTCTCTATTTGTGCCAGTAATTCTTGCCTGTCAATTTCCGCATATTTAATTAGTAGCTTAACTAAATTCATTGATGCATCCAGATTGGATGTGCCCCATTCTATTAACATTGCAGGGTTCGGATTTTCGAAACTTGGTGCAAGCAAAATTCTCAATCCCCGCGGAACTCTCCCAACTTCTTCATATTTGGTGAGAGACTTATGTTCCCACCACTTTGTTATTTCACTACGCATGCATTTTTCAAGATTCTTTAATAGGGTCCTAGCATTTTTTTCTTCATCAGGCTCTGTATGCAATGTATTAGTGTTGTTGCTGCCCGACTCATTCGGTACTTTTTTAAACAATTGTTCTGCCGCCTCTTCTCTTGCACGTATGGCGTCTGTTGTCATTGCGAGGTCTTAAAAAATGGAGTGTTACTATTCACAACCCCCTCAGTCCGAGGGAAGATGCCAACTGCTTATCTTCCTCCCCCACCTCCGCAGTTACCGAGTCACTCACCGCTGCTGGGCACGCTTCCGATGAATCCTTCGATCTGTCAGCTGCTGTCCTCTGCGCGTGTGATTCAACTTTTTTCTGCGTTAGGGGGCTTCCGCCAAACTTCCTTCCTGGATCCTGTAGCACTTTGGTTGTGTGCAGTAGCCCGCTTCTTTGGGGAGTGGGTTCGTTGGCGGAATCAACCTACTTCCGCAATGAAAATCCAAAGAACCGCTATTCCAAACCTCCTGACCGGCGAGGGAAAAGCACACGAACCCACAGATATGGTGGCAGAGATTTTTATTCTTCCAAAGACCTCATTTGTGACGCGTTTCGAGCAACAAGTGCCCTTGATCTCAAGTTAACACAAACGCTAAGGCTGTTTTTTTCATTTTTAAAGATGCAGTGCTACACCCGATCACATGTGATAGAAATGGAAAACATACTTTTAACTTTTTTTTAAATCTGAAAGTTGTTAAACAGTAAAGCAGGGTACATCACCATTACATATTTATTTTACGCTGATAAAACATGCGGATAATAAAACATGAGCCATACTGACATAATCATTTAGATAAAATTGTTTGTGTTTTAAAATTAAGTTGACTGAGTGCAAATCTACATACATTCTGACCAATAAACTTGTAATGCACTCAACTTAAATGGTGTTACCATATATGGTTTAGACTTGATATATTGAAAGGAACTAACCCAGCATATCTGCATTGTGTGTGTAAATACACTGTGTCTATTTTAAAACACAACAAAACCAAACCCATTTGTCATATATCCTTAGTCTTTGGCTAATTGCAGATATCCATGCTGACAGCGATACAAATAAAATTGTCTTATCTTTCCTATGATGTTGTTTAAACCCTGATCTCATACTACTGGTACCTGATATTAGATCAGTGTTAATGCTGATTTATCCCTCCGGCTACCTCTAGATTGGACAATGTCTAAATCTAAGTCTAAATGTCTAAATCTATGACATGATGTAGTATCAGTATAAGTTTAAAAAGTATGTGTAAATAACGCATCGTGAATAAAGTGCAAAGTGCTAATGATAAAGTGCTTGATTATTATATATATATTCACAGAAAAAAACATAGGTTTCAGGGGTGTTATAGTTAGCTGGCCATTTCACTCGTACAAAACCATAGAAATTCCTCCGTTATAGTTAGTTCTGCCAACTATAACTCGCGCGCCCGCAATGCACTGCTGATGATGTCACATATTGCATCATTCATGACATGGTCAGTGACATCACTGATGACATCTCAAATGACATCACTGATGACATCACTGATGACATCATCCAGTGAATGTAGTTTAGTTTGAAATTTAAATATGTATTATTTATATACCAATCTGTATTGAGGATTGAGTGGATATATAACTGTCTGGATGGAGGATTTAGTAGCTGTCTGACTGTCTGTTTAAGTGAGTAATTAAAAGTGTCTCACTTAATACATGGATTAGTAACTAAACTATGTGAATGTGTGCATCACTGTCTCTGTTGTTGTATAACATGCTGCATCAGTTGGTCACTAACTACATGAGTGTGTATATTAGTTATTGATTAGTTGGGTGAGTATTTGTATGGGACACTGAGTTTGTGTGTGGTTGGATGGGGTGTGTGTAACTCTATGCATAGATGTGTGAATGGTTGATTGACTAGGTATATAGGTTTAAGAGTGCAAGTGGAAACAGTTGTTTGGGTGACTGAGTGTATTTATTTGTGTGTTGGTGAGTGAATATATGTCTTAGTTGTACATCTTCAACAAAGTAAAAAAATAAAAGGCATGGTATGTGAGAGTTGCTGTATATAAATAAGTATGTGTAAGAGTCAGTGATTGTGAGAGCAACTATATGAATGAGTGTATAATTGTAATGGGGATTTTTTAACATATTAACTATGAGTTACCATGTGTTTGAATAAATGAAGTGTTGTTGGATAATTGTGTAAGTGAGTAAATGTAAGTGTGATTAATTTTTTTCATGAGTGAGTAGGATGACCGAAAATAACCAACTAAGATGACTGCTGATGTGTCAATGTCTATATATGTGTATAAGTGCATTTGATAGTGTTCTATTAATTAGTGACTGCATGTATAAATGATTCTGTTGTTGAATGGGTAGTTGTGTGTGTAGACTTAGGAATCAGTGAGTGGGTATGTAGTAACTGGTATAGGTGTGACAATGGTTTCAAATATGGTACTCTGTATTTTACAGTGAGTGATGAAAAGTAATACTAGTGTATGATGAGGTGTATCAGATTGTCACGTGGATGATGTAATCAGTGATGTCATTTGAGATGTCATCAGTGATGTCATCAGTGATGTCACTGACCATGTCATGAATGGTGCAATATGTGACATCATCAGCAGTGCATTGCGGGCGCGCGAGTTATAGTTAGCAGAACTAACTATAACGGAGGAATTTCTATGCTTTTGTATGAGTGAATTGGCCAGCTAACTATAACACCCCTGAAAACTATGTTTTTTTCTGTGAATTTCTAAGGTTTTTTAAATGCTAATTTCTAACTATAACGTCTCCAAACCCTATGGTTTGGAGAGTGAATTTCAAAGCTTTTTAAAATGCTAATTTCTAACTAGAACGTTTCTGAAACCAATGTTTTTTTTCAGTGAGTTTCAAAGGTTTATTAAATGCTAATTATTAAGTGTGATAGTAGTTATACCTATTTGTTAACTGATTTTCGACAGTTTTTTAACTGTTCATTTATAAATATTTTATTCATCATATAACATTATATATTGTTCTGAAAATTGAAACAAAAAAAATAAAAATAAAAATTCAAACTGAAATATTGATCAATTTTTTTGTTTTCATTTTTTATTTTAATATATTTATATTATTTTCTTTAAAAAAATTGTTTTTTCCCAAAAAAATTCGGAGTCGCTCAAAGCGTACACATCACGGTGGGTGCATGGATTCTAGCCGCTATTTTAGAAAAGTCGTGAAGGATCCGCGTACGGTGTGCGACGGCTGCGTGTTTTTCAGTTACATCATATACATTTAATATTACGTGATGTGCTTAATTGGTATGCACCCACTCCGTGACTCCTGCTCCCGCACATTCACGACACATGCGCATTATGGTACGAGATGCTTGCGTGTTGGTGGGTCCCGCGTGACGTCATATACGTGCTGGAGCGCGCTGGGTGCGCGACTCCTGCAAAAACAATTTATGTTCCAAAATGATATGTATGTGTCTTTAATATACATATTAGGGCAAGAGATTATCTTAGATAGTCATAAAAATAACATATTTGTACTTATAATAAACTTATATTATTTTAAAATATATTTTCGTGAAGTCGGGTGCGTGCATCGTGAGTGCAGAGAACCAGGTCAGCAGAGGTGCTGTAGAGCCAGAGTAACCAGGTCAGCAGAGCTGTTGTAGAGCTAGAGAACCAGGTCAGCAGAGCTGCTCTAGAGCGTAAGAAGCAGGTCAGCAGAGCTGCTCTAGAGCCAGAGACCCAGGTCAGCAGAGCTGCTCTAGAGGGAGAGAACCAGGTCAGCAGAGCTGCTGTAGAGCCAGAGAAACCAGGTCTGCAGAGCTGCTTTAGAGGGAGAGAACCAGGTCAGCAGAACTGCTTTAGAGCCAGAGAACCAGGCCAGCAGACCTCTTTAGAGGGAGAGAACCAGGTCAGCAGAGCTGCTTTAGAGCCAGAGAACTAGGTCAGCAGAGCTGCTCTAGAGCCAGAGAACCAGGTCAGCAGAGCTGCTTTAGAGCCAGAGAACCAGGTCAGCAGAGCTGCTCTAGAGCCATTAAACCAGGTCAGCAGAGCTCCTCTAGAGGCAGAGAACCATGTCAGCAGAGCTGATTTAGAGGGAGAAAACCAGGTCAGCAGAGCTGCTTTAGAGCCAGAGAACCAGGTCAGCAGAGCTGCTTTAGAGCCATTAAACCAGGTCAGCAGAGCTCCTCTAGAGGCAGAGAGCCAGGTCAGCAGAGCTGATTTAGAGGGAGAGAACCAGGTCAGCAGAGCTGCTTTAGAGTCAGAGAACCAGGTCAGCAGAGCTGCTCTAGAGCCAGAGAACCAGGTCAGTAGAGCTGCTTTAGAGCCAGAGATCCAGGTCAGCAGAGCTGCTCTAGAGGCCGAGAACCAGGTCAGCAGAGCTGCTGTAGAGCCAGAGAAACCAGGTCAGCAGAGCTGCTCTAGAGCCAGAGAACCAGGTCAGCAGAGCTGCTGTAGAGCCAGAGAAACCAGATCAGTAGAGCTGCGTTAGAGTGAGAAAACCAGGTCAGCAGAGCTGCTTTAGAGGGAGAGAACCTGGTCAGCAGAGCTGCTTTAGAGCCAAGGGGCCAGGTCAGCAGAGCTGCTCTAGAGCCAGAGAAACAGGTCAGCAGAGCTGCTCTAGAGCCATTAAACCAGGTCAGCAGAGCTCCTCTAGAGGCAGAGAACCATGTCAGCAGAGCTGATTTAGAGGGAGAAAACCAGGTCAGCAGAGCTGCTTTAGAGCCAGAGAACCAGGTCAGCAGAGCTGCTTTAGAGCCATTAAACCAGATCAGCAGAGCTCCTCTAGAGGCAGAGAGCCAGGTCAGCAGAGCTGATTTAGAGGGAGAGAACCAGGTCAGCAGAGCTGCTCTAGAGCCAGAGAACCAGGTCAGTAGAGCTGCTTTAGAGCCAGAGATCCAGGTCAGCAGAGCTGCTCTAGAGGCCGAGAACCAGGTCAGCAGAGCTGCTGTAGAGCCAGAGAAACCAGGTCAGCAGAGCTGCTCTAGAGCCAGAGAACCAGGTCAGCAGAGCTGCTGTAGAGCCAGAGAAACCAGGTCAGTAGAGCTGCGTTAGAGTGAGAAAACCAGGTCAGCAGAGCTGCTTTAGAGGGAGAGAACCAGGTCAGCAGAGCTGCTTTAGAGCCAAGGGACCAGGTCAGCAGAGCTGCTCTAGAGCCAGAGAACCAGGTCAGCAGAGCTGCTCTAGAGCGTAAGAAGCAGGTCAGCAGAGCTGCTCTAGAGCCAGAGACCCAGGTCAGCAGAGCTGCTCTAGAGGGAGAGAACCAGGTCAGCAGAGCTGCTGTAGAGCCAGAGAAACCAGGTCTGCAGAGCTGCTTTAGAAGGAGAGAACCAGGTCAGCAGAACTGCTTTAGAGCCAGAGAACCAGGCCAGCAGACCTCTTTAGAGGGAGAGAACCAGGTCAGCAGAGCTGCTTTAGAGCCAGAGTACTAGGTCAGCAGAGCTGCTCTAGAGCCAGAGAACCAGGTCAGCAGAGCTGCTTTAGAGCCAGAGAACCAGGTCAGCAGAGCTGCTCTAGAGCCAGAGAACCAGGTCAGTAGAGCTGCTTTAGAGCCAGAGATCCAGGTCAGCAGAGCTGCTCTAGAGGCCGAGAACCAGGTCAGCAGAGCTGCTGTAGAGCCAGAGAAACCAGGTCAGCAGAGCTGCTCTAGAGCCAGAGAACCAGGTCAGCAGAGCTGCTGTAGAGCCAGAGAAACCAGGTCAGTAGAGCTGCGTTAGAGTGAGAAAACCAGGTCAGCAGAGCTGCTTTAGAGGGAGAGAACCAGGTCAGCAGAGCTACTTTAGAGCCAAGGGACCAGGTCAGCAGAGCTGCTCTAGAGCCAGAGAACCAGGTCAGCAGAGCTGCTCTAAAGCGTAAGAAGCAGGTCAGCAGAGCTGCTCTAGAGCCAGAGACCCAGGTCAGCAGAGCTGCTCTAGAGGGAGAGAACCAGGTCAGCAGAGCTGCTTTAGAGCCATTAAACCAGATCAGCAGAGCTCCTCTAGAGGCAGAGAGCCAGGTCAGCAGAGCTGATTTAGAGGGAGAGAACCAGGTCAGCAGAGCTGCTCTAGAGCCAGAGAACCAGGTCAGTAGAGCTGCTTTAGAGCCAGAGATCCAGGTCAGCAGAGCTGCTCTAGAGGCCGAGAACCAGGTCAGCAGAGCTGCTGTAGAGCCAGAGAAACCAGGTCAGCAGAGCTGCTCTAGAGCCAGAGAACCAGGTCAGCAGAGCTGCTGTAGAGCCAGAGAAACCAGGTCAGTAGAGCTGCGTTAGAGTGAGAAAACCAGGTCAGCAGAGCTGCTTTAGAGGGAGAGAACCAGGTCAGCAGAGCTACTTTAGAGCCAAGGGACCAGGTCAGCAGAGCTGCTCTAGAGCCAGAGAACCAGGTCAGCAGAGCTGCTCTAGAGCGTAAGAAGCAGGTCAGCAGAGCTGCTCTAGAGCCAGAGACCCAGGTCAGCAGAGCTGCTCTAGAGGGAGAGAACCAGGTCAGCAGAGCTGCTTTAGAGCCATTAAACCAGATCAGCAGAGCTCCTCTAGAGGCAGAGAGCCAGGTCAGCCGAGCTGATTTAGAGGGAGAGAACCAGGTCAGCAGAGCTGCTCTAGAGCCAGAGAACCAGGTCAGTAGAGCTGCTTTAGAGCCAGAGATCCAGGTCAGCAGAGCTGCTCTAGAGGCCGAGAACCAGGTCAGCAGAGCTGCTGTAGAGCCAGAGAAACCAGGTCAGCAGAGCTGCTCTAGAGCCAGAGAACCAGGTCAGCAGAGCTGCTGTAGAGCCAGAGAAACCAGGTCAGTAGAGCTGCGTTAGAGTGAGAAAACCAGGTCAGCAGAGCTGCTTTAGAGGGAGAGAACCAGGTCAGCAGAGCTGCTTTAGAGCCAAGGGACCAGGTCAGCAGAGCTGCTCTAGAGCCAGAGAACCAGGTCAGCAGAGCTGCTCTAGAGCGTAAGAAGCAGGTCAGCAGAGCTGCTCTAGAGCCAGAGACCCAGGTCAGCAGAGCTGCTCTAGAGGGAGAGAACCAGGTCAGCAGAGCTGCTGTAGAGCCAGAGAAACCAGGTCAGTAGAGCTGGTTTAGAGCCATAGAACCAGGTCAGCAGAGCTCCTCTAGAGGCAGAGAACCAGGTCAGCAGAGCTGCTCTAGAGCCATTAAACCAGGTCAGCAGAGCTCCTCTAGAGGCAGAGAACCATGTCAGCAGAGCTGATTTAGAGGGAGAAAACCAGGTCAGCAGAGCTGCTTTAGAGCCAGAGAACCAGGTCAGCAGAGCTGCTTTAGAGCCATTAAACCAGATCAGCAGAGCTCCTCTAGAGGCAGAGAGCCAGGTCAGCAGAGCTGATTTAGAGGGAGAGAACCAGGTCAGCAGAGCTGCTCTAGAGCCAGAGAACCAGGTCAGTAGAGCTGCTTTAGAGCCAGAGATCCAGGTCAGCAGAGCTGCTTTAGAGCCAAGGGACCAGGTCAGCAGAGCTGCTCTAGAGCCAGAGAACCAGGTCAGCAGAGCTGCTCTAGAGCGTAAGAAGCAGGTCAGCAGAGCTGCTCTAGAGCCAGAGACCCAGGTCAGCAGAGCTGCTCTAGAGGGAGAGAACCAGGTCAGCAGAGCTGCTGTAGAGCCAGAGAAACCAGGTCAGCAGAGCTGCTTTAGAGCCAAGGGACCAGGTCAGCAGAGCTGCTCTAGAGCCAGAGAACCAGGTCAGCAGAGCTGCTCTAGAGCGTAAGAAGCAGGTCAGCAGAGCTGCTCTAGAGCCAGAGACCCAGGTCAGCAGAGCTGCTCTAGAGGGAGAGAACCAGGTCAGCAGAGCTGCTGTAGAGCCAGAGAAACCAGGTCTGCAGAGCTGCTTTAGAAGTAGAGAACCAGGTCAGCAGAACTGCTTTAGAGCCAGAGAACCAGGCCAGCAGACCTCTTTAGAGGGAGAGAACCAGGTCAGCAGAGCTGCTTTAGAGCCAGAGAAATAGGTCAGCAGAGCTGCTCTAGAGCCAGAGAACCAGGTCAGCAGAGCTGCTTTAGAGCCAGAGAACCAGGTCAGCAGAGCTGCTCTAGAGCCAAAGAACCAGGTCAGTAGAGCTGCTTTAGAGACAGAGATCAAGGTCAGCAGAGCTGCTCTAGAGGCCGAGAACCAGGTCAGCAGAGCTGCTGTAGAGCCAGAGAAACCAGGTCAGTAGAGCTGCTCTAGAGCCAGAGAACCAGGTCAGCAGAGCTGCTGTAGAGCCAGAGAAACCAGGTCAGTAGAGCTGCGTTAGAGTGAGAAAACCAGGTCAGCAGAGCTGCTTTAGAGGGAGAGAACCAGGTCAGCAGAGCTGCTTTAGAAGTAGAGAACCAGGTCAGCAGAACTGCTTTAGAGGCAGAGAACCATGTCAGCAGAGTTGATTTAGAGGGAGAAAACCAGGTCAGCAGAGCTGCTTTAGAGCCAGAGAACCAGGTCAGCAGAGCTGCTGTAGAGCCATTAAACCAGATCAGCAGAGCTCCTCTAGAGGCAGAGAGCCAGGTCAGCAGAGCTGATTTAGAGGGAGAGAACCAGGTCAGCAGAGCTGCTCTAGAGCCAGAGAACCAGGTCAGTAGAGCTGCTTTAGAGCCAGAGATCCAGGTCAGCAGAGCTGCTCTAGAGGCCGAGAACCAGGTCAGCAGAGCTGCTGTAGAGCCAGAGAAACCAGGTCAGCAGAGCTGCTCTAGAGCCAGAGAACCAGGTCAGCAGAGCTGCTGTAGAGCCAGAGAAACCAGGTCAGTAGAGCTGCGTTAGAGTGAGAAAACCAGGTCAGCAGAGCTGCTTTAGAGGGAGAGAACCAGGTCAGCAGAGCTGCTTTAGAGCCAAGGGACCAGGTCAGCAGAGCTGCTCTAGAGCCAGAGAACCAGGTCAGCAGAGCTGCTCTAGAGCCATAGAACCAGGTCAGCAGAGCTGCTCTAGAGCGTAAGAAGCAGGTCAGCAGAGCTGCTCTAGAGCCAGAGACCCAGGTCAGCAGAGCTGCTCTAGAGGGAGAGAACCAGGTCAGCAGAGCTGCTTTAGAGCCATTAAACCAGATCAGCAGAGCTCCTCTAGAGGCAGAGAGCCAGGTCAGCAGAGCTGATTTAGAGGGAGAGAACCAGGTCAGCAGAGCTGCTCTAGAGCCAGAGAACCAGGTCAGTAGAGCTGCTTTAGAGCCAGAGATCCAGGTCAGCAGAGCTGCTCTAGAGGCCGAGAACCAGGTCAGCAGAGCTGCTGTAGAGCCAGAGAAACCAGGTCAGCAGAGCTGCTCTAGAGCCAGAGAACCAGGTCAGCAGAGCTGCTGTAGAGCCAGAGAAACCAGGTCAGTAGAGCTGCGTTAGAGTGAGAAAACCAGGTCAGCAGAGCTGCTTTAGAGCCAGAGATCCAGGTCAGCAGAGCTGCTTTAGAGCCAAGGGACCAGGTCAGCAGAGCTGCTCTAGAGCCAGAGAACCAGGTCAGCAGAGCTGCTCTAGAGCGTAAGAAGCAGGTCAGCAGAGCTGCTCTAGAGCCAGAGACCCAGGTCAGCAGAGCTGCTCTAGAGGGAGAGAACCAGGTCAGCAGAGCTGCTGTAGAGCCAGAGAAACCAGGTCAGCAGAGCTGCTTTAGAGCCAATGGACCAGGTCAGCAGAGCTGCTCTAGAGCCAGAGAAACAGGTCAGCAGAGCTGCTCTAGAGCCATTAAACCAGGTCAGCAGAGCTCCTCTAGAGGCAGAGAACCATGTCAGCAGAGCTGATTTAGAGGGAGAAAACCAGGTCAGCAGAGCTGCTTTAGAGCCAGAGAACCAGGTCAGCAGAGCTGCTTTAGAGCCATTAAACCAGATCAGCAGAGCTCCTCTAGAGGCAGAGAGCCAGGTCAGCAGAGCTGATTTAGAGGGAGAGAACCAGGTCAGCAGAGCTGCTCTAGAGCCAGAGAACCAGGTCAGTAGAGCTGCTTTAGAGCCAGAGAACCAGGTCAGCAGAGCTGCTTTAGAGCCAAGGGACCAGGTCAGCAGAGCTGCTCTAGAGCCAGAGAACCAGGTCAGCAGAGCTGCTCTAGAGCGTAAGAAGCAGGTCAGCAGAGCTGCTCTAGAGCCAGAGACCCAGGTCAGCAGAGCTGCTCTAGAGGGAGAGAACCAGGTCAGCAGAGCTGCTGTAGAGCCAGAGAAACCAGGTCAGCAGAGCTGCTTTAGAGCCAATGGACCAGGTCAGCAGAGCTGCTCTAGAGCCAGAGAAACAGGTCAGCAGAGCTGCTCTAGAGCCATTAAACCAGGTCAGCAGAGCTCCTCTAGAGGCAGAGAACCATGTCAGCAGAGCTGATTTAGAGGGAGAAAACCAGGTCAGCAGAGCTGCTTTAGAGCCAGAGAACCAGGTCAGCAGAGCTGCTTTAGAGCCATTAAACCAGATCAGCAGAGCTCCTCTAGAGGCAGAGAGCCAGGTCAGCAGAGCTGATTTAGAGGGAGAGAACCAGGTCAGCAGAGCTGCTCTAGAGCCAGAGAACCAGGTCAGTAGAGCTGCTTTAGAGCCAGAGATCCAGGTCAGCAGAGCTGCTCTAGAGGCCGAGAACCAGGTCAGCAGAGCTGCTGTAGAGCCAGAGAAACCAGGTCAGCAGAGCTGCTCTAGAGCCAGAGAACCAGGTCAGCAGAGCTGCTGTAGAGCCAGAGAAACCAGGTCAGTAGAGCTGCCTTAGAGTGAGAAAACCAGGTCAGCAGAGCTGCTTTAGAGGGAGAGAACCAGGTCAGCAGAGCTGCTTTAGAGCCAAGGGACCAGGTCAGCAGAGCTGCTCTAGAGCCAGAGAACCAGGTCAGCAGAGCTGCTCTAGAGCGTAAGAAGCAGGTCAGCAGAGCTGCTCTAGAGCCAGAGACCCAGGTCAGCAGAGCTGCTCTAGAGGGAGAGAACCAGGTCAGCAGAGCTGCTGTAGAGCCAGAGAAACCAGGTCTGCAGAGCTGCTTTAGAAGTAGAGAACCAGGTCAGCAGAACTGCTTTAGAGCCAGAGAACCAGGCCAGCAGACCTCTTTAGAGGGAGAGAACCAGGTCAGCAGAGCTGCTTTAGAGCCAGAGAAATAGGTCAGCAGAGCTGCTCTAGAGCCAGAGAACCAGGTCAGCAGAGCTGCTTTAGAGCCAGAGAACCAGGTCAGCAGAGCTGCTCTAGAGCCAAAGAACCAGGTCAGTAGAGCTGCTTTAGAGACAGAGATCAAGGTCAGCAGAGCTGCTCTAGAGGCCGAGAACCAGGTCAGCAGAGCTGCTGTAGAGCCAGAGAAACCAGGTCAGTAGAGCTGCTCTAGAGCCAGAGAACCAGGTCAGCAGAGCTGCTGTAGAGCCAGAGAAACCAGGTCAGTAGAGCTGCGTTAGAGTGAGAAAACCAGGTCAGCAGAGCTGCTTTAGAGGGAGAGAACCAGGTCAGCAGAGCTACTTTAGAGCCAAGGGACCAGGTCAGCAGAGCTGCTCTAGAGCCAGAGAACCAGGTCAGCAGAGCTGCTCTAAAGCGTAAGAAGCAGGTCAGCAGAGCTGCTCTAGAGCCAGAGACCCAGGTCAGCAGAGCTGCTCTAGAGGGAGAGAACCAGGTCAGCAGAGCTGCTTTAGAGCCATTAAACCAGATCAGCAGAGCTCCTCTAGAGGCAGAGAGCCAGGTCAGCAGAGCTGATTTAGAGGGAGAGAACCAGGTCAGCAGAGCTGCTCTAGAGCCAGAGAACCAGGTCAGTAGAGCTGCTTTAGAGCCAGAGATCCAGGTCAGCAGAGCTGCTCTAGAGGCCGAGAACCAGGTCAGCAGAGCTGCTGTAGAGCCAGAGAAACCAGGTCAGCAGAGCTGCTCTAGAGCCAGAGAACCAGGTCAGCAGAGCTGCTGTAGAGCCAGAGAAACCAGGTCAGTAGAGCTGCGTTAGAGTGAGAAAACCAGGTCAGCAGAGCTGCTTTAGAGGGAGAGAACCAGGTCAGCAGAGCTACTTTAGAGCCAAGGGACCAGGTCAGCAGAGCTGCTCTAGAGCCAGAGAACCAGGTCAGCAGAGCTGCTCTAGAGCGTAAGAAGCAGGTCAGCAGAGCTGCTCTAGAGCCAGAGACCCAGGTCAGCAGAGCTGCTCTAGAGGGAGAGAACCAGGTCAGCAGAGCTGCTTTAGAGCCATTAAACCAGATCAGCAGAGCTCCTCTAGAGGCAGAGAGCCAGGTCAGCCGAGCTGATTTAGAGGGAGAGAACCAGGTCAGCAGAGCTGCTCTAGAGCCAGAGAACCAGGTCAGTAGAGCTGCTTTAGAGCCAGAGATCCAGGTCAGCAGAGCTGCTCTAGAGGCCGAGAACCAGGTCAGCAGAGCTGCTGTAGAGCCAGAGAAACCAGGTCAGCAGAGCTGCTCTAGAGCCAGAGAACCAGGTCAGCAGAGCTGCTGTAGAGCCAGAGAAACCAGGTCAGTAGAGCTGCGTTAGAGTGAGAAAACCAGGTCAGCAGAGCTGCTTTAGAGGGAGAGAACCAGGTCAGCAGAGCTGCTTTAGAGCCAAGGGACCAGGTCAGCAGAGCTGCTCTAGAGCCAGAGAACCAGGTCAGCAGAGCTGCTCTAGAGCGTAAGAAGCAGGTCAGCAGAGCTGCTCTAGAGCCAGAGACCCAGGTCAGCAGAGCTGCTCTAGAGGGAGAGAACCAGGTCAGCAGAGCTGCTGTAGAGCCAGAGAAACCAGGTCAGTAGAGCTGGTTTAGAGCCATAGAACCAGGTCAGCAGAGCTCCTCTAGAGGCAGAGAACCAGGTCAGCAGAGCTGCTCTAGAGCCATTAAACCAGGTCAGCAGAGCTCCTCTAGAGGCAGAGAACCATGTCAGCAGAGCTGATTTAGAGGGAGAAAACCAGGTCAGCAGAGCTGCTTTAGAGCCAGAGAACCAGGTCAGCAGAGCTGCTTTAGAGCCATTAAACCAGATCAGCAGAGCTCCTCTAGAGGCAGAGAGCCAGGTCAGCAGAGCTGATTTAGAGGGAGAGAACCAGGTCAGCAGAGCTGCTCTAGAGCCAGAGAACCAGGTCAGTAGAGCTGCTTTAGAGCCAGAGATCCAGGTCAGCAGAGCTGCTTTAGAGCCAAGGGACCAGGTCAGCAGAGCTGCTCTAGAGCCAGAGAACCAGGTCAGCAGAGCTGCTCTAGAGCGTAAGAAGCAGGTCAGCAGAGCTGCTCTAGAGCCAGAGACCCAGGTCAGCAGAGCTGCTCTAGAGGGAGAGAACCAGGTCAGCAGAGCTGCTGTAGAGCCAGAGAAACCAGGTCAGCAGAGCTGCTTTAGAGCCAAGGGACCAGGTCAGCAGAGCTGCTCTAGAGCCAGAGAACCAGGTCAGCAGAGCTGCTCTAGAGCGTAAGAAGCAGGTCAGCAGAGCTGCTCTAGAGCCAGAGACCCAGGTCAGCAGAGCTGCTCTAGAGGGAGAGAACCAGGTCAGCAGAGCTGCTGTAGAGCCAGAGAAACCAGGTCTGCAGAGCTGCTTTAGAAGTAGAGAACCAGGTCAGCAGAACTGCTTTAGAGCCAGAGAACCAGGCCAGCAGACCTCTTTAGAGGGAGAGAACCAGGTCAGCAGAGCTGCTTTAGAGCCAGAGAAATAGGTCAGCAGAGCTGCTCTAGAGCCAGAGAACCAGGTCAGCAGAGCTGCTTTAGAGCCAGAGAACCAGGTCAGCAGAGCTGCTCTAGAGCCAAAGAACCAGGTCAGTAGAGCTGCTTTAGAGACAGAGATCAAGGTCAGCAGAGCTGCTCTAGAGGCCGAGAACCAGGTCAGCAGAGCTGCTGTAGAGCCAGAGAAACCAGGTCAGTAGAGCTGCTCTAGAGCCAGAGAACCAGGTCAGCAGAGCTGCTGTAGAGCCAGAGAAACCAGGTCAGTAGAGCTGCGTTAGAGTGAGAAAACCAGGTCAGCAGAGCTGCTTTAGAGGGAGAGAACCAGGTCAGCAGAGCTGCTTTAGAAGTAGAGAACCAGGTCAGCAGAACTGCTTTAGAGGCAGAGAACCATGTCAGCAGAGTTGATTTAGAGGGAGAAAACCAGGTCAGCAGAGCTGCTTTAGAGCCAGAGAACCAGGTCAGCAGAGCTGCTGTAGAGCCATTAAACCAGATCAGCAGAGCTCCTCTAGAGGCAGAGAGCCAGGTCAGCAGAGCTGATTTAGAGGGAGAGAACCAGGTCAGCAGAGCTGCTCTAGAGCCAGAGAACCAGGTCAGTAGAGCTGCTTTAGAGCCAGAGATCCAGGTCAGCAGAGCTGCTCTAGAGGCCGAGAACCAGGTCAGCAGAGCTGCTGTAGAGCCAGAGAAACCAGGTCAGCAGAGCTGCTCTAGAGCCAGAGAACCAGGTCAGCAGAGCTGCTGTAGAGCCAGAGAAACCAGGTCAGTAGAGCTGCGTTAGAGTGAGAAAACCAGGTCAGCAGAGCTGCTTTAGAGGGAGAGAACCAGGTCAGCAGAGCTGCTTTAGAGCCAAGGGACCAGGTCAGCAGAGCTGCTCTAGAGCCAGAGAACCAGGTCAGCAGAGCTGCTCTAGAGCCATAGAACCAGGTCAGCAGAGCTGCTCTAGAGCGTAAGAAGCAGGTCAGCAGAGCTGCTCTAGAGCCAGAGACCCAGGTCAGCAGAGCTGCTCTAGAGGGAGAGAACCAGGTCAGCAGAGCTGCTTTAGAGCCATTAAACCAGATCAGCAGAGCTCCTCTAGAGGCAGAGAGCCAGGTCAGCAGAGCTGATTTAGAGGGAGAGAACCAGGTCAGCAGAGCTGCTCTAGAGCCAGAGAACCAGGTCAGTAGAGCTGCTTTAGAGCCAGAGATCCAGGTCAGCAGAGCTGCTCTAGAGGCCGAGAACCAGGTCAGCAGAGCTGCTGTAGAGCCAGAGAAACCAGGTCAGCAGAGCTGCTCTAGAGCCAGAGAACCAGGTCAGCAGAGCTGCTGTAGAGCCAGAGAAACCAGGTCAGTAGAGCTGCGTTAGAGTGAGAAAACCAGGTCAGCAGAGCTGCTTTAGAGCCAGAGATCCAGGTCAGCAGAGCTGCTTTAGAGCCAAGGGACCAGGTCAGCAGAGCTGCTCTAGAGCCAGAGAACCAGGTCAGCAGAGCTGCTCTAGAGCGTAAGAAGCAGGTCAGCAGAGCTGCTCTAGAGCCAGAGACCCAGGTCAGCAGAGCTGCTCTAGAGGGAGAGAACCAGGTCAGCAGAGCTGCTGTAGAGCCAGAGAAACCAGGTCAGCAGAGCTGCTTTAGAGCCAATGGACCAGGTCAGCAGAGCTGCTCTAGAGCCAGAGAAACAGGTCAGCAGAGCTGCTCTAGAGCCATTAAACCAGGTCAGCAGAGCTCCTCTAGAGGCAGAGAACCATGTCAGCAGAGCTGATTTAGAGGGAGAAAACCAGGTCAGCAGAGCTGCTTTAGAGCCAGAGAACCAGGTCAGCAGAGCTGCTTTAGAGCCATTAAACCAGATCAGCAGAGCTCCTCTAGAGGCAGAGAGCCAGGTCAGCAGAGCTGATTTAGAGGGAGAGAACCAGGTCAGCAGAGCTGCTCTAGAGCCAGAGAACCAGGTCAGTAGAGCTGCTTTAGAGCCAGAGAACCAGGTCAGCAGAGCTGCTTTAGAGCCAAGGGACCAGGTCAGCAGAGCTGCTCTAGAGCCAGAGAACCAGGTCAGCAGAGCTGCTCTAGAGCGTAAGAAGCAGGTCAGCAGAGCTGCTCTAGAGCCAGAGACCCAGGTCAGCAGAGCTGCTCTAGAGGGAGAGAACCAGGTCAGCAGAGCTGCTGTAGAGCCAGAGAAACCAGGTCAGCAGAGCTGCTTTAGAGCCAATGGACCAGGTCAGCAGAGCTGCTCTAGAGCCAGAGAAACAGGTCAGCAGAGCTGCTCTAGAGCCATTAAACCAGGTCAGCAGAGCTCCTCTAGAGGCAGAGAACCATGTCAGCAGAGCTGATTTAGAGGGAGAAAACCAGGTCAGCAGAGCTGCTTTAGAGCCAGAGAACCAGGTCAGCAGAGCTGCTTTAGAGCCATTAAACCAGATCAGCAGAGCTCCTCTAGAGGCAGAGAGCCAGGTCAGCAGAGCTGATTTAGAGGGAGAGAACCAGGTCAGCAGAGCTGCT
This sequence comes from Triturus cristatus, assembly GCF_964204655.1. Lineage (NCBI taxonomy): Eukaryota > Metazoa > Chordata > Amphibia > Caudata > Salamandridae > Triturus > Triturus cristatus. Next base: position 757,178,104 of record NC_140581.1, read on the forward strand.
CTAGAGCCAGAGAACCAGGTCAGTAGAGCTGCTTTAGAGCCAGAGATCCAGGTCAGCAGAGCTGCTCTAGAGGCCGAGAACCAGGTCAGCAGAGCTGCTGTAGAGCCAGAGAAACCAGGTCAGCAGAGCTGCTCTAGAGCCAGAGAACCAGGTCAGCAGAGCTGCTGTAGAGCCAGAGAAACCAGGTCAGTAGAGCTGCCTTAGAGTGAGAAAACCAGGTCAGCAGAGCTGCTTTAGAGGGAGAGAACCAGGTCAGCAGAGCTGCTTTAGAGCCAAGGGACCAGGTCAGCAGAGCTGCTCTAGAGCCAGAGAACCAGGTCAGCAGAGCTGCTCTAGAGCGTAAGAAGCAGGTCAGCAGAGCTGCTCTAGAGCCAGAGACCCAGGTCAGCAGAGCTGCTCTAGAGGGAGAGAACCAGGTCAGCAGAGCTGCTGTAGAGCCAGAGAAACCAGGTCTGCAGAGCTGCTTTAGAAGTAGAGAACCAGGTCAGCAGAACTGCTTTAGAGCCAGAGAACCAGGCCAGCAGACCTCTTTAGAGGGAGAGAACCAGGTCAGCAGAGCTGCTTTAGAGCCAGAGAAATAGGTCAGCAGAGCTGCTCTAGAGCCAGAGAACCAGGTCAGCAGAGCTGCTTTAGAGCCAGAGAACCAGGTCAGCAGAGCTGCTCTAGAGCCAAAGAACCAGGTCAGTAGAGCTGCTTTAGAGACAGAGATCAAGGTCAGCAGAGCTGCTCTAGAGGCCGAGAACCAGGTCAGCAGAGCTGCTGTAGAGCCAGAGAAACCAGGTCAGTAGAGCTGCTCTAGAGCCAGAGAACCAGGTCAGCAGAGCTGCTGTAGAGCCAGAGAAACCAGGTCAGTAGAGCTGCGTTAGAGTGAGAAAACCAGGTCAGCAGAGCTGCTTTAGAGGGAGAGAACCAGGTCAGCAGAGCTGCTTTAGAAGTAGAGAACCAGGTCAGCAGAACTGCTTTAGAGGCAGAGAACCATGTCAGCAGAGTTGATTTAGAGGGAGAAAACCAGGTCAGCAGAGCTGCTTTAGAGCCAGAGAACCAGGTCAGCAGAGCTGCTGTAGAGCCATTAAACCAGATCAGCAGAGCTCCTCTAGAGGCAGAGAGCCAGGTCAGCAGAGCTGATTTAGAGGGAGAGAACCAGGTCAGCAGAGCTGCTCTAGAGCCAGAGAACCAGGTCAGTAGAGCTGCTTTAGAGCCAGAGATCCAGGTCAGCAGAGCTGCTCTAGAGGCCGAGAACCAGGTCAGCAGAGCTGCTGTAGAGCCAGAGAAACCAGGTCAGCAGAGCTGCTCTAGAGCCAGAGAACCAGGTCAGCAGAGCTGCTGTAGAGCCAGAGAAACCAGGTCAGTAGAGCTGCGTTAGAGTGAGAAAACCAGGTCAGCAGAGCTGCTTTAGAGGGAGAGAACCAGGTCAGCAGAGCTGCTTTAGAGCCAAGGGACCAGGTCAGCAGAGCTGCTCTAGAGCCAGAGAACCAGGTCAGCAGAGCTGCTCTAGAGCGTAAGAAGCAGGTCAGCAGAGCTGCTCTAGAGCCAGATACCCAGGTCAGCAGAGCTGCTCTAGAGGGAGAGAACCAGGTCAGCAGAGCTGCTGTAGAGCCAGAGAAACCAGGTCTGCAGAGCTGCTTTAGAAGGAGAGAACCAGGTCAGGAGAACTGCTTCAGAGCCAGAGAACCAGGCCAGCAGACCTCTTTAGAGATAGAGAACCAGGTCAGCAGAGCTGCTTTAGAGTGAGAAAACCAGGTCAGCAGAGCTGCTTTAGAGGGAGAGAACCAGGTCAGCAGAGCTGCTTTAGAGCCAAGGGACCAGGTCAGCAGAGCTGCTCTAGAGCCAGAGAACCAGGTCAGCAGAGCTGCTCTAGAGCGTAAGAAGCAGGTCAGCAGAGCTGCTCTAGAGCCAGAGACCCAGGTCAGCAGAGCTGCTCTAGAGGGAGAGAACCAGGTCAGCAGAGCTGCTGTAGAGCCAGAGAAACCAGGTCTGCAGAGCTGCTTTAGAAGGAGAGAACCAGGTCAGGAGAACTGCTTCAGAGCCAGAGAACCAGGCCAGCAGACCTCTTTAGAGATAGAGAACCAGGTCAGCAGAGCTGCTTTAGAGCCAGAGAACTAGGTCAGCAGAGCTGCTCTAGAGCCAGAGAACCAGGTCAGCAGAGCTGCTTTAGAGCCAGAGAACCAGGTCAGCAGAGCTGCTCTAGAGCCATTAAACCAGGTCAGCAGAGCTCCTCTAGAGGCAGAGAACCATGTCAGCAGAGCTGATTTAGAGGGAGGAAACCAGGTCAGCAGAGCTGCTTTAGAGCCAGAGAACCAGGTCAGCAGAGCTGCTTTAGAGCCATTAAACCAGGTCAGCAGAGCTCCTCTAGAGGCAGAGAGCCAGGTCAGCAGAGCTGATTTAGAGGGAGAAAACCAGGTCAGCGGAGCTGCTTTAGAGCCAGAGAACCAGGTCAGCAGAGCTGCTTTAGAGCTATTAAACCAGGTCAGCAGAGCTCCTCTAGAGGCAGACAGCCAGGTCAGCAGAGCTGATTTAGAGGGAGAGAACCAGGTCAGCAGAGCTGCTTTAGAGTCAGAGAACCAGGTCAGCAGAGCTGCTCTAGAGCCAGAGAACCAGGTCAGTAGAGCTGCTTTAGAGCCAGAGATCCAGGTCAGCAGAGCTGCTCTAGAGGCCGAGAACCAGGTCAGCAGAGCTGCTGTAGAGCCAGAGAAACCAGGTCAGTAGAGCTGCGTTAGAGTGAGAAAACCAGGTCAGCAGAGCTGCTTTAGAGGGAGAGAACCTGGTCAGCAGAGCTCCTTTAGAGCCAAGGGACCAGGTCAGCAGAGCTGCTCTAGAGCCAGAGAAACAGGTCAGCAGAGCTGCTCTAGAGCCAAGGGACCAGGTCAGCAGAGCTGCTCTAGAGCCAGAGAACCAGGTCAGCAGAGCTGCTCTAGAGCGTAAGAAGCAGGTCAGCAGAGCTGCTCTAGAGCCAGAGACCCAGGTCAGCAGAGCTGCTTTAGAGGGAGAGAACCAGGTCAGCAGAGCTGCTTTAGAGCCAAGGGACCAGGTCAGCAGAGCTGCTCTAGAGCCAGAGAACCAGGTCAGCAGAGCTGCTCTAGAGCGTAAGAAGCAGGTCAGCAGAGCTGCTCTAGAGCCAGAGACCCAGGTCAGCAGAGCTGCTCTAGAGGGAGAGAACCAGGTCAGCAGAGCTGCTGTAGAGCCAGAGAAACCAGGTCTGCAGAGCTGCTTTAGAAGGAGAGAACCAGGTCAGGAGAACTGCTTCAGAGCCAGAGAACCAGGCCAGCAGACCTCTTTAGAGATAGAGAACCAGGTCAGCAGAGCTGCTTTAGAGCCAGAGAACTAGGTCAGCAGAGCTGCTCTAGAGCCAGAGAACCAGGTCAGCAGAGCTGCTTTAGAGCCAGAGAACCAGGTCAGCAGAGCTGCTCTAGAGCCATTAAACCAGGTCAGCAGAGCTCCTCTAGAGGCAGAGAACCATGTCAGCAGAGCTGATTTAGAGGGAGGAAACCAGGTCAGCAGAGCTGCTTTAGAGCCAGAGAACCAGGTCAGCAGAGCTGCTTTAGAGCCATTAAACCAGGTCAGCAGAGCTCCTCTAGAGGCAGAGAGCCAGGTCAGCAGAGCTGATTTAGAGGGAGAAAACCAGGTCAGCGGAGCTGCTTTAGAGCCAGAGAACCAGGTCAGCAGAGCTGCTTTAGAGCTATTAAACCAGGTCAGCAGAGCTCCTCTAGAGGCAGACAGCCAGGTCAGCAGAGCTGATTTAGAGGGAGAGAACCAGGTCAGCAGAGCTGCTTTAGAGTCAGAGAACCAGGTCAGCAGAGCTGCTCTAGAGCCAGAGAACCAGGTCAGTAGAGCTGCTTTAGAGCCAGAGATCCAGGTCAGCAGAGCTGCTCTAGAGGCCGAGAACCAGGTCAGCAGAGCTGCTGTAGAGCCAGAGAAACCAGGTCAGTAGAGCTGCGTTAGAGTGAGAAAACCAGGTCAGCAGAGCTGCTTTAGAGGGAGAGAACCTGGTCAGCAGAGCTGCTTTAGAGCCAAGGGACCAGGTCAGCAGAGCTGCTCTAGAGCCAGAGAAACAGGTCAGCAGAGCTGCTCTAGAGCCATTAAACCAGGTCAGCAGAGCTCCTCTAGAGGCAGAGAACCATGTCAGCAGAGCTGATTTAGAGGGATAAAACCAGGTCAGCAGAGCTGCTTTAGAGCCAGAGAACCAGGTCAGCAGAGCTGCTTTAGAGCCATTAAACCAGATCAGCAGAGCTCCTCTAGAGGCAGAGAGCCAGGTCAGCAGAGCTGATTTAGAGGGAGAGAACCAGGTCAGCAGAGCTGCTCTAGAGCCAGAGAACCAGGTCAGTAGAGCTGCTTTAGAGCCAGAGATCAAGGTCAGCAGAGCTGCTCTAGAGGCCGAGAACCAGGTCAGCAGAGCTGCTGTAGAGCCAGAGAAACCAGGTCAGCAGAGCTGCTCTAGAGCCAGAGAACCAGGTCAGCAGAGCTGCTGTAGAGCCAGAGAAACCAGGTCAGTAGAGCTGCCTTAGAGTGAGAAAACCAGGTCAGCAGAGCTGCTTTAGAGGGAGAGAACCAGGTCAGCAGAGCTGCTTTAGAGCCAAGGGACCAGGTCAGCAGAGCTGCTCTAGAGCCAGAGAACCAGGTCAGCAGAGCTGCTCTAGAGCGTAAGAAGCAGGTCAGCAGAGCTGCTCTAGAGCCAGAGACCCAGGTCAGTAGAGCTGCTCTAGAGGGAGAGAACCAGGTCAGCAGAGCTGCTGTAGAGCCAGAGAAACCAGGTCTGCAGAGCTGCTTTAGAAGTAGAGAACCAGGTCAGCAGAACTGCTTTAGAGCCAGAGAACCAGGCCAGCAGACCTCTTTAGAGGGAGAGAACCAGGTCAGCAGAGCTGCTTTAGAGCCAGAGAACTAGGTCAGCAGAGCTGCTCTAGAGCCAGAGAACCAGGTCAGCAGAGCTGCTTTAGAGCCAGAGAACCAGGTCAGCAGAGCTGCTCTAGAGCCAAAGAACCAGGTCAGTAGAGCTGCTTTAGAGACAGAGATCCAGGTCAGCAGAGCTGCTCTAGAGGCCGAGAACCAGGTCAGCAGAGCTGCTGTAGAGCCAGAGAAACCAGGTCAGTAGAGCTGCTCTAGAGCCAGAGAACCAGGTCAGCAGAGCTGCTGTAGAGCCAGAGAAACCAGGTCAGTAGAGCTGCGTTAGAGTGAGAAAACCAGGTCAGCAGAGCTGCTTTAGAGGGAGAGAACCAGGTCAGCAGAGCTGCTTTAGAAGTAGAGAACCAGGTCAGCAGAACTGCTTTAGAGCCAGAGAACCAGGCCAGCAGACCTCTTTAGAGATAGAGAACCAGGTCAGCAGAGCTGCTTTAGAGCCAGAGAACTAGGTCAGCAGAGCTGCTCTAGAGCCAGAGAACCAGGTCAGCAGAGCTGCTTTAGAGCCAGAGAACCAGGTCAGCAGAGCTGCTCTAGAGCCATTAAACCAGGTCAGCAGAGCTCCTCTAGAGGCAGAGAACCATGTCAGCAGAGCTGATTTAGAGGGAGGAAACCAGGTCAGCAGAGCTGCTTTAGAGCCAGAGAACCAGGTCAGCAGAGCTGCTTTAGAGCCATTAAACCAGGTCAGCAGAGCTCCTCTAGAGGCAGAGAGCCAGGTCAGCAGAGCTGATTTAGAGGGAGAAAACCAGGTCAGCGGAGCTGCTTTAGAGCCAGAGAACCAGGTCAGCAGAGCTGCTTTAGAGCTATTAAACCAGGTCAGCAGAGCTCCTCTAGAGGCAGACAGCCAGGTCAGCAGAGCTGATTTAGAGGGAGAGAACCAGGTCAGCAGAGCTGCTTTAGAGTCAGAGAACCAGGTCAGCAGAGCTGCTCTAGAGCCAGAGAACCAGGTCAGTAGAGCTGCTTTAGAGCCAGAGATCCAGGTCAGCAGAGCTGCTCTAGAGGCGAGAACCAGGTCAGCAGAGCTGCTGTAGAGCCAGAGAAACCAGGTCAGTAGAGCTGCGTTAGAGTGAGAAAACCAGGTCAGCAGAGCTGCTTTAGAGGGAGAGAACCTGGTCAGCAGAGCTGCTTTAGAGCCAAGGGACCAGGTCAGCAGAGCTGCTCTAGAGCCAGAGAAACAGGTCAGCAGAGCTGCTCTAGAGCCATTAAACCAGGTCAGCAGAGCTCCTCTAGAGGCAGAGAACCATGTCAGCAGAGCTGATTTAGAGGGAGAAAACCAGGTCAGCAGAGCTGCTTTAGAGCCAGAGAACCAGGTCAGCAGAGCTGCTTTAGAGCCATTAAACCAGATCAGCAGAGCTCCTCTAGAGGCAGAGAGCCAGGTCAGCAGAGCTGATTTAGAGGGAGAGAACCAGGTCAGCAGAGCTGCTCTAGAGCCAGAGAACCAGGTCAGTAGAGCTGCTTTAGAGCCAGAGATCCAGGTCAGCAGAGCTGCTCTAGAGGCCGAGAACCAGGTCAGCAGAGCTGCTGTAGAGCCAGGGAAACCAGGTCAGCAGAGCTGCTCTAGAGCCAGAGAACCAGGTCAGCAGAGCTGCTGTAGAGCCAGAGAAACCAGGTCAGTAGAGCTGCCTTAGAGTGAGAAAACCAGGTCAGCAGAGCTGCTTTAGAGGGAGAGAACCAGGTCAGCAGAGCTGCTTTAGAGCCAAGGGACCAGGTCAGCAGAGCTGCTCTAGAGCCAGAGAACCAGGTCAGCAGAGCTGCTCTAGAGCGTAAGAAGCAGGTCAGCAGAGCTGCTCTAGAGCCAGAGACCCAGGTCAGCAGAGCTGCTCTAGAGGGAGAGAACCAGGTCAGCAGAGCTGCTGTAGAGCCAGAGAAACCAGGTCTGCAGAGCTGCTTTAGAAGTAGAGAACCAGGTCAGCAGAACTGCTTTAGAGCCAGAGAACCAGGCCAGCAGACCTCTTTAGAGGGAGAGAACCAGGTCAGCAGAGCTGCTCTAGAGCCAGAGAACCAGGTCAGCAGAGCTGCTTTAGAGCCAGAGAACCAGGTCAGCAGAGCTGCTCTAGAGCCAAAGAACCAGGTCAGTAAAGTTGCTTTAGAGACAGAGATCCAGGTCAGCAGAGCTGCTCTAGAGGCCGAGAACCAGGTCAGCAGAGCTGCTGTAGAGCCAGAGAAACCAGGTCAGTAGAGCTGCTCTAGAGCCAGAGAACCAGGTCAGCAGAGCTGCTGTAGAGCCAGAGAAACCAGGTCAGTAGAGCTGCGTTAGAGTGAGAAAACCAGGTCAGCAGAGCTGCTTTAGAGGGAGAGAACCAGGTCAGCAGAGCTGCTTTAGAGCAAAGGGACCAGGTCAGCAGAGCTGCTCTAGAGCCAGAGAACCAGGTCAGCAGAGCTGCTCTAGAGCGTAAGAAGCAGGTCAGCAGAGCTGCTCTAGAGGGAGAGAACCAGGTCAGCAGAGCTGCTGTAGAGCCAGAGAAACCAGGTCTGCAGAGCTGCTTTAGAAGGAGAGAACCAGGTCAGGAGAACTGCTTCAGAGCCAGAGAACCAGGCCAGCAGACCTCTTTAGAGATAGAGAACCAGGTCAGCAGAGCTGCTTTAGAGCCAGAGAACTAGGTCAGCAGAGCTGCTCTAGAGCCAGAGAACCAGGTCAGCAGAGCTGCTTTAGAGCCAGAGAACCAGGTCAGCAGAGCTGCTCTAGAGCCATTAAACCAGGTCAGCAGAGCTCCTCTAGAGGCAGAGAACCATGTCAGCAGAGCTGATTTAGAGGGAGGAAACCAGGTCAGCAGAGCTGCTTTAGAGCCAGAGAACCAGGTCAGCAGAGCTGCTTTAGAGCCATTAAACCAGGTCAGCAGAGCTCCTCTAGAGGCAGAGAGCCAGGTCAGCAGAGCTGATTTAGAGGGAGAAAACCAGGTCAGCAGAGCTGCTTTAGAGCCAGAGAACCAGGTCAGCAGAGCTGCTTTAGAGCTATTAAACCAGGTCAGCAGAGCTCCTCTAGAGGCAGACAGCCAGGTCAGCAGAGCTGATTTAGAGGGAGAGAACCAGGTCAGCAGAGCTGCTTTAGAGTCAGAGAACCAGGTCAGCAGAGCTGCTCTAGAGCCAGAGAACCAGGTCAGTAGAGCTGCTTTAGAGCCAGAGATCCAGGTCAGCAGAGCTGCTCTAGAGGCCGAGAACCAGGTCAGCAGAGCTGCTGTAGAGCCAGAGAAACCAGGTCAGCAGAGCTGCTCTAGAGCCAGAGAACCAGGTCAGCAGAGCTGCTGTAGAGCCAGAGAAACCAGGTCAGTAGAGCTGCGTTAGAGTGAGAAAACCAGGTCAGCAGAGCTGCTTTAGATGGAGAGAACCTGGTCAGCAGAGCTGCTTTAGAGCCAAGGGACCAGGTCAGCAGAGCTGCTCTAGAGCCAGAGAAACAGGTCAGCAGAGCTGCTCTAGAGCCATTAAACCAGGTCAGCAGAGCTCCTCTAGAGGCAGAGAACCATGTCAGCAGAGCTGATTTAGAGGGAGAAAACCAGGTCAGCAGAGCTGCTTTAGAGCCAGAGAACCAGGTCAGCAGAGCTGCTTTAGAGCCATTAAACCAGATCAGCAGAGCTCCTCTAGAGGCAGAGAGCCAGGTCAGCAGAGCTGATTTAGAGGGAGAGAACCAGGTCAGCAGAGCTGCTCTAGAGCCAGAGAACCAGGTCAGTAGAGCTGCTTTAGAGCCAGAGATCCAGGTCAGCAGAGCTGCTCTAGAGGCCGAGAACCAGGTCAGCAGAGCTGCTGTAGAGCCAGAGAAACCAGGTCAGCAGAGCTGCTCTAGAGCCAGAGAACCAGGTCAGCAGAGCTGCTGTAGAGCCAGAGAAACCAGGTCAGTAGAGCTGTGTTAGAGTGAGAAAACCAGGTCAGCAGAGCTGCTTTAGAGGGAGAGAACCAGGTCAGCAGAGCTGCTTTAGAGCCAAGGGACCAGGTCAGCAGAGCTGCTCTAGAGCCAGAGAACCAGGTCAGCAGAGCTGCTCTAGAGCGTAAGAAGCAGGTCAGCAGAGCTGCTCTAGAGCCAGAGACCCAGGTCAGCAGAGCTGCTCTAGAGGGAGAGAACCAGGTCAGCAGAGCTGCTGTAGAGCCAGAGAAACCAGGTCTGCAGAGCTGCTTTAGAAGGAGAGAACCAGGTCAGGAGAACTGCTTCAGAGCCAGAGAACCAGGCCAGCAGACCTCTTTAGAGATAGAGAACCAGGTCAGCAGAGCTGCTTTAGAGCCAGAGAACTAGGTCAGCAGAGCTGCTCTAGAGCCAGAGAACCAGGTCAGCAGAGCTGCTTTAGAGCCAGAGAACCAGGTCAGCAGAGCTGCTCTAGAGCCATTAAACCAGGTCAGCAGAGCTCCTCTAGAGGCAGAGAACCATGTCAGCAGAGCTGATTTAGAGGGAGGAAACCAGGTCAGCAGAGCTGCTTTAGAGCCAGAGAACCAGATCAGCAGAGCTGCTTTAGAGCCATTAAACCAGGTCAGCAGAGCTCCTCTAGAGGCAGAGAGCCAGGTCAGCAGAGCTGATTTAGAGGGAGAAAACCAGGTCAGCGGAGCTGCTTTAGAGCCAGAGAACCAGGTCAGCAGAGCTGCTTTAGAGCTATTAAACCAGGTCAGCAGAGCTCCTCTAGAGGCAGACAGCCAGGTCAGCAGAGCTGATTTAGAGGGAGAGAACCAGGTCAGCAGAGCTGCTTTAGAGTCAGAGAACCAGGTCAGCAGAGATGCTCTAGAGCCAGAGAACCAGGTCAGTAGAGCTGCTTTAGAGCCAGAGATCCAGGTCAGCAGAGCTGCTCTAGAGGCCGAGAACCAGGTCAGCAGAGCTGCTGTAGAGCCAGAGAAACCAGGTCAGTAGAGCTGCGTTAGAGTGAGAAAACCAGGTCAGCAGAGCTGCTTTAGAGGGAGAGAACCTGGTCAGCAGAGCTGCTTTAGAGCCAAGGGACCAGGTCAGCAGAGCTGCTCTAGAGCCAGAGAAACAGGTCAGCAGAGCTGCTCTAGAGCCATTAAACCAGGTCAGCAGAGCTCCTCTAGAGGCAGAGAACCATGTCAGCAGAGCTGATTTAGAGGGAGAAAACCAGGTCAGCAGAGCTGCTTTAGAGCCAGAGAACCAGGTCAGCAGAGCTGCTTTAGAGCCATTAAACCAGATCAGCAGAGCTCCTCTAGAGGCAGAGAGCCAGGTCAGCAGAGCTGATTTAGAGGGAGAGAACCAGGTCAGCAGAGCTGCTCTAGAGCCAGAGAACCAGGTCAGTAGAGCTGCTTTAGAGCCAGAGATCCAGGTCAGCAGAGCTGCTCTAGAGGCCGAGAACCAGGTCAGCAGAGCTGCTGTAGAGCCAGAGAAACCAGGTCAGCAGAGCTGCTCTAGAGCCAGAGAACCAGGTCAGCAGAGCTGCTGTAGAGCCATAGAAACCAGGTCAGTAGAGCTGCCTTAGAGTGAGAAAACCAGGTCAGCAGAGCTGCTTTAGAGGGAGAGAACCAGGTCAGCAGAGCTGCTTTAGAGCCAAGGGACCAGGTCAGCAGAGCTGCTCTAGAGCCAGAGAACCAGGTCAGCAGAGCTGCTCTAGAGCGTAAGAAGCAGGTCAGCAGAGCTGCTCTAGAGCCAGAGACCCAGGTCAGCAGAGCTGCTCTAGAGGGAGAGAACCAGGTCAGCAGAGCTGCTGTAGAGCCAGAGAAACCAGGTCTGCAGAGCTGCTTTAGAAGTAGAGAACCAGGTCAGCAGAACTGCTTTAGAGCCAGAGAACCAGGCCAGCAGACCTCTTTAGAGGGAGAGAACCAGGTCAGCAGAGCTGCTTTAGAGCCAGAGAACTAGGTCAGCAGAGCTGCTCTAGAGCCAGAGAACCAGGTCAGCAGAGCTGCTTTAGAGCCAGAGAACCAGGTCAGCAGAGCTGCTCTAGAGCCAGAGAACCAGGTCAGTAGAGCTGCTTTAGAGACAGAGATCCAGGTCAGCAGAGCTGCTCTAGAGGCCGAGAACCAGGTCAGCAGAGCTGCTGTAGAGCCTGAGAAACCAGGTCAGCAGAGCTGCTCTAGAGCCAGAGAACCAGGTCAGCAGAGCTGCTGTAGAGCCAGAGAAACCAGGTCAGTAGAGCTGCGTTAGAGTGAGAAAACCAGGTCAGCAGAGCTGCTTTAGAGGGAGAGAACCAGGTCAGCAGAGCTGCTTTAGAGCCAAGGGACCAGGTCAGCAGAGCTGCTCTAGAGCCAGAGAACCAGGTCAGCAGAGCTGCTCTAGAGCGTAAGAAGCAGGTCAGCAGAGCTGCTCTAGAGCCAGAGACCCAGGTCAGCAGAGCTGCTCTAGAGGGAGAGAACCAGGTCAGCAGAGCTGCTTTAGAGCCATTAAACCAGATCAGCAGAGCTCCTCTAGAGGCAGAGAGCCAGGTCAGCAGAGCTGATTTAGAGGGAGAGAACCAGGTCAGCAGAGCTGCTCTAGAGCCAGAGAACCAGGTCAGTAGAGCTGCTTTAGAGCCAGAGATCCAGGTCAGCAGTGCTGCTCTAGAGGCCGAGAACCAGGTCAGCAGAGCTGCTGTAGAGCCAGAGAAACCAGGTCAGCAGAGCTGCTCTAGAGCCAGAGAACCAGGTCAGCAGAGCTGCTGTAGAGCCAGAGAAACCAGGTCAGTAGAGCTGCGTTAGAGTGAGAAAACCAAGTCAGCAGAGCTGCTTTAGAGGGAGAGAACCAGGTCAGCAGAGCTGCTTTAGAGCCAAGGGACCAGGTCAGCAGAGCTGCTCTAGAGCCAGAGAACCAGGTCAGCAGAGCTGCTCTAGAGCGTAAGAAGCAGGTCAGCAGAGCTGCTCTAGAGCCAGAGACCCAGGTCAGCAGAGCTGCTCTAGAGGGAGAGAACCAGGTCAGCAGAGCTGCTGTAGAGCCAGAGAAACAAGGTCAGTAGAGCTGGTTTAGAGCCATAGAACCAGGTCAGCAGAGCTCCTCTAGAGGCAGAGAACCATGTCAGCAGAGCTGATTTAGAGGGAGGAAACCAGGTCAGCAGAGCTGCTTTAGAGCCAGAGAACCAGGTCAGCAGAGCTGCTTTAGAGCCATTAAACCAGGTCAGCAGAGCTCCTCTAGAGGCAGAGAGCCAGGTCAGCAGAGCTGATTTAGAGGGAGAGAACCAGGTCAGTAGAGCTGCTTTAGAGCCAGAGATCCAGGTCAGCAGAGCTGCTCTAGAGGCCGAGAACCAGGTCAGCAGAGCTGCTGTAGAGCCAGAGAAACCAGGTCAGCAGAGCTGCTCTAGAGCCAGAGAACCACGTCAGCAGAGCTGCTGTAGAGCCAGAGAAACCAGGTCAGTAGAGCTGCGTTAGAGTGAGAAAACCAGGTCAGCAGAGCTGCTTTAGAGGGAGAGAACCTGGTCAGCAGAGCTGCTTTAGAGCCAAGGGACCAGGTCAGCAGAGCTGCTCTAGAACCAGAGAAACAGGTCAGCAGAGCAGCTCTAGAGCCATTAAACCAGGTCAGCAGAGCTCCTCAAGAGGCAGAGAACCATGTCAGCAGAGCTGATTTAGAGGGAGAAAACCAGGTCAGCAGAGCTGCTTTAGAGCCAGAGAACCAGGTCAGCAGAGCTGCTTTAGAGCCATTAAACCAGGTCAGCAGAGCTCCTCTAGAGGCAGACAGCCAGGTCAGCAGAGCTGATTTAGAGGGAGAGAACCAGGTCAGCAGAGCTGCTTTAGAGTCAGAGAACCAGGTCAGCAGAGCTGCTCTAGAGCCAGAGAACCAGGTCAGTAGAGCTGCTTTAGAGCCAGAGAAACCAGGTCAGTAGAGCTGCGTTAGAGTGAGAAAACCAGGTCAGCAGAGCTGCTTTAGAGGGAGAGAACCTGGTCAGCAGAGCTGCTTTAGAGCCAAGGGACCAGGTCAGCAGAGCTGCTCTAGAGCCAGAGAAACAGGTCAGCAGAGCTGCTCTAGAGCCATTAAGCCAGGTCAGCAGAGCTCATCTAGAGGCAGAGAACCATGTAAGCAGAGCTGATTTAGAGGGAGAAAACCAGGTCAGCAGAGCTGCTTTAGAGCCAGAGAACCAGGCCAACAGAGCTGCTTTAGAGCCATTAAACCAGATCAGCAGAGCTCCTCTAGAGGCAGAGAGCCAGGTCAGCAGAGCTGATTTAGAGGGAGAGAACCAGGTCAGCAGAGCTGCTTTAGAGTCAGAGAACCAGGTCAGCAGAGCTGCTTTAGAGCCAAGGGACCAGGTCAGCAGAGCTGCTCTAGAGCCAGAGAACCAGGTCAGCAGAACTGCTTTAGTGCCATAGAACCGGGTCAGCAGAGCTGCTTTAGAGCCATTAAACTATGTCAGCAGAGCTATTGTAGAGCCAGAGACCCAGGTCAGAAGAGCTGCTCTAGAGCCTAAGAACTAGGTCAGCTGAGCTGCTCTAGTGCCAGAGAACCAGGTCAGCAGAGCTCCTCTAGAGGCAGAGAACCATGTCAGCAGAGCTGATTTAGAGGGAGGAAACCAGGTCAGCAGAGCTGCTTTAGAGCCATTAAACCAGGTCAGCAGAGCTCCTCTAGAGGCAGAGAGCCAGGTCAGCAGAGCTGATTTAGAGGGAGAGAACCAGGTCAGTAGAGCTGCTTTAGAGCCAGAGATCCAGGTCAGCAGAGCTGCTCTAGAGGCCGAGAACCAGGTCAGCAGAGCTGCTGTAGAGCCAGAGAAACCAGGTCAGCAGAGCTGCTCTAGAGCCAGAGAACCACGTCAGCAGAGCTGCTGTAGAGCCAGAGAAACCAGGTCAGTAGAGCTGCGTTAGAGTGAGAAAACCAGGTCAGCAGAGCTGCTTTAGAGGGAGAGAACCTGGTCAGCAGAGCTGCTTTAGAGCCAAGGGACCAGGTCAGCAGAGCTGCTCTAGAACCAGAGAAACAGGTCAGCAGAGCAGCTCTAGAGCCATTAAACCAGGTCAGCAGAGCTCCTGAAGAGGCAGAGAACCATGCCAGCAGAGCTGCTTTAGAGCCATTAACCAGGTCAGCAGAGCTCCTCTAGAGGCAGACAGCCAGGTCAGCAGAGCTGATTTAGAGGGGGAGAACCAGGTCAGCAGAGCTGCTTTAGAGCCATTAAACCAGGTCAGCAGAGCTCCTCTAGAGGCAGACAGCCAGGTCAGCAGAGCTGATTTAGAGGGGGAGAACCAGGTCAGCAGAGCTGCTTTAGAGCCAGAGAACCAGGTCAGCAGAGCTGCTTTAGAGCCATTAAACCAGGTCAGCAGAGCTCCTCTAGAGGCAGACAGCCAGGTCAGCAGAGCTGATTTAGAGGGGGAGAACCAGGTCAGCAGAGCTGCTTTAGAGTCAGAGAACCAGGTCAGCAGAGCTGCTCTAGAGCCAGAGAACCAGGTCAGTAGAGCTGCTTTAGAGCCAGAGATCCAGGTCAGCAGAGCTGCTCTAGAGCCAGAGAACCAGGTCAGTAGAGCTGCTTTAGAGCCAGAGAAACCAGGTCAGTAGAGCTGCGTTAGAGTGAGAAAACCAGGTCAGCAGAGCTGCTTTAGAGGGAGAGAACCTGGTCAGCAGAGCTGCTTTAGAGCCAAGGGACCAGGTCAGCAGAGCTGCTCTAGAGCCAGAGAAACAGGTCAGCAGAGCTGCTCTAGAGCCATTAAGCCAGGTCAGCAGAGCTCATCTAGAGGCAGAGAACCATGTAAGCAGAGCTGATTTAGAGGGAGAAAACCAGGTCAGCAGAGCTGCTTTAGAGCCATTAAACCAGATCAGCAGAGCTCCTCTAGAGGCAGAGAGCCAGGTCAGCAGAGCTGATTTAGAGGGAGAGAACCAGGTCAGCAGAGCTGCTTTAGAGTCAGAGAACCAGGTCAGCAGAGCTGCTTTAGAGCCAAGGGACCAGGTCAGCAGAGCTGCTCTAGAGCCAGAGAACCAGGTCAGCAGAACTGCTTTTGTGCCATAGAACCAGGTCAGCAGAGCTCATCTAGAGGCAGAGAACCATGTCAGCAGAGCTGATTTAGAGGGAGAAAACCATGTCAGCAGAGCTGCTTTAAAGCCAAAGAACCAGGTCAGCAGAGCTGCTCTAGAGCCTAAGAACCAGGTCAGCAGAGCTGCTCTAGAGCCAGAGAACCAGGTCAGCAGAGCTGCTGTAGAGCCAGAGAAACCAGGTCAGTAGAGCTGCGTTAGAGTGAGAAAACCAGGTCAGCAGATCTGCTTTAGAGGAAGAGAACCTGGTCAGCAGAGCTGCTTTAGAGCCAAGGGACCAGGTCAGCAGAGCTGCTCTAGAGCCAGAGAAACAGGTCAGCAGAGCTGCTCTAGAGCCATTAAACCAGGTCAGCAGAGCTCCTCAAGAGGCAGAGAACCATGTCAGCAGAGCTGATTTAGAGGGAGAAAACCAGGTCAGCAGAGCTGCTTTAGAGCCAGAGAACCAGGTCAGCAGAGCTGCTTTAGAGCTATTAAACCAGGTCAGCAGAGCTCCTCTAGAGGCAGACAGCCAGGTCAGCAGAGCTGATTTAGAGGGAGAGAACCAGGTCAGCAGAGCTGCTTTAGAGTCAGAGAACCAGGTCAGCAGAGCTGCTTTAGAGCCATTAAACCAGGTCAGAAGAGCTATTGAAGAGCCAGAGAACCAGGTCAGCAGAGCTGCTCTAGAGCCTAAGAACTAGGTCAGCTGAGCTGCTCTAGTGCCAGAGAACTAGGTCAGCAGAGCTGCTGTAGAGCCAGAGAAACCAGGTCAGCAGAGCAACTTGAGAGGGAGAGAACCAGGTCAGCAGAGCTGCTTTAGAGCCAGAGAACCAGGCTAGCAGAGCTGCTTTAGAGCCAGAGGACCAGGTCAGCAGAGCTGCTCTAGAGCCAGAGAACCACGTCAGCAGAGCTGCTGTAGAGCCAGAGAAACCAGGTCAGTAGAGCTGCGTTAGAGTGAGAAAACCAGGTCACCAGAGCTGCTTTAGAGGGAGAGAACCTGGTCAGCAGAGCTGCTTTAGAGCCAAGGGACCAGGTCAGCAGAGCTGCTCTAGAGCCAGAGAAACAGGTCAGCAGAGCTGCTCTAGAGCCATTAAACCAGGTCAGCAGAGCTCATCTAGAGGCAGAGAACCATGTCAGCAGAGCTGATTTAGAGGGAGAAAACCAGGTCAGCAGAGCTGCTTTAGAGCCAGAGAACCAGGCCAGCAGAGCTGCTTTAGAGCCATTAAACCAGATCAGCAGAGCTCCTCTAGAGGCAGAGAGCCAGGTCAGCAGAGCTGATTTAGAGGGAGAGAACCAGGTCAGCAGAGCTGCTTTAGAGTCAGAGAACCAGGTCAGCAGAGCTGCTTTAGAGCCAAGGGACCAGGTCAGCAGAGCTGCTCTAGAGCCAGAGAACCAGGTCAGCAGAACTGCTTTAGTGCCATAGAACCGGGTCAGCAGAGCTGCTTTAGAGCCATTAAACCATGTCAGCAGAGCTATTGTAGAGCCAGAGAACCAGGTCAGAAGAGCTGCTCTAGAGCCTAAGAACTAGGTCAGCTGAGCTGCTCTAGTGCCAGAGAACCAGGTCAGCAGAGCTGCTCTAGAGGCCGAGAACCAGGTCAGCAGAGCTGCTGTAGAGCCAGAGAAACCAGGTCAGCAGAGCTGCTCTAGAGCCAGAGAACCAGGTCAGCAGAGCTGCTGTAGAGCCAGAGAAACCAGGTCAGTAGAGCTGCTTTAGAGCCAGAGATCCAGGTCAGCAGAGCTGCTCTAGAGGCCGAGAACCAGGTCAGCAGAGCTGCTGTAGAGCCAGAGAAACCAGGTCAGCAGAGCTGCTCTAGAGCCAGAGAACCAGGTCAGCAGAGCTGCTGTAGAGCCAGAGAAACCAGGTCAGTAGAGCTGCGTTAGAGTGAGAAAACCAGGTCAGCAGAGCTGCTTTAGAGGGAGAGAACCTGGTCAGCAGAGCTGCTTTAGAGCCAAGGGACCAGGTCAGCAGAGCTGCTCTAGAGCCAGAGAAACAGGTCAGCAGAGCTGCTCTAGAGCCATTAAACCAGGTCAGCAGAGCTCCTTCTTGAGGCAGAGAACCATGTCAGCAGAGCTGATTTAGAGGGAGAAAACCAGGTCAGCAGAGCTGCTTTAGAGCCAGAGAACCAGGTTAGCAGAGCTGCTTTAGAGCCATTAAACCAGATCAGCAGAGCTCCTCTAGAGGCAGAGAGCCAGGTCAGCAGAGCTGATTTAGAGGGAGAGAACCAGGTCAGCAGAGCTGCTCTAGAGCCAGAGAACCAGGTCAGTAGAGCTGCTTTAGAGCCAGAGATCCAGGTCAGCAGAGCTGCTCTAGAGGCCGAGAACCAGGTCAGCAGAGCTGCTGTAGAGCCAGAGAAACCAGGTCAGCAGAGCTGCTCTAGAGCCAGAGAACCAGGTCAGCAAAGCTGCTGTAGAGCCAGAGAAACCAGGTCAGTAGAGCTGCGTTAGAGTGAGAAAACCAGGTCAGCAGAGCTGCTTTAGAGGGAGAGAACCAGGTCAGCAGAGCTGCTTTAGAGCTAAGGGACCAGGTCAGCAGAGCTGCTCTAGAGCCAGAGAACCAGGTCAGCAGAGCTGCTCTAGAGCGTAAGAAGCAGGTCAGCAGAGCTGCTCTAGAGACAGAGACCCAGGTCAGCAGAGCTGCTCTAGAGGGAGAGAACCAGGTCAGCAGAGCTGCTGTAGAGCCAGAGAAACCAGGTCTGCAGAGCTGCTTTAGAAGGAGAGAACCAGGTCAGGAGAACTGCTTTAGAGCCAGAGAACCAGGCCAGCAGACCTCTTTAGAGGGAGAGAACCAGGTCAGCAGAGCTGCTTTAGAGCCAGAGAACTAGGTCAGCAGAGCTGCTCTAGAGCCAGAGAACCAGGTCAGCAGAGCTGCTTTAGAGCCAGAGAACCAGGTCAGCAGAGCTGCTCTAGAGCCATTAAACCAGGTCAGCAGAGCTCCTCTAGAGGCAGAGAGCCAGGTCAGCAGAGCTGATTTAGAGGGAGGAAACCAGGTCAGCAGAGCTGCTTTAGAGCCAGAGAACCAGGTCAGCAGAGCTGCTTTAGAGCCATTAAACCAGGTCAGCAGAGCTCCTCTAGAGGCAGAGAGCCAGGTCAGCAGAGCTGATTTAGAGGGAGAGAACCAGGTCAGTAGAGCTGCTTTAGAGCCAGAGATCCAGGTCAGCAGAGCTGCTCTAGAGGCCGAGAACCAGGTCAGCAGAGCTGCTGTAGAGCCAGAGAAACCAGGTCAGCAGAGCTGCTCTAGAGCCAGAGAACCAGGTCAGCAGAGCTGCTGTAGAGCCAGAGAAACCAGGTCAGTAGAGCTGCGTTAGAGTGAGAAAACCAGGTCAGCAGAGCTGCTTTAGAGGAAGAGAACCTGGTCAGCAGAGCTGCTTTAGAGCCAAGGGACCAGGTCAGCAGAGCTGCTCTAGAGCCAGAGAAACAGGTCAGCAGAGCTGCTCTAGAGCCATTAAACTAGGTCAGCAGAGCTCCTCAAGAGGCAGAGAACCATGTCAGCAGAGCTGATTTAGAGGGAGAAAACCAGGTCAGCAGAGCTGCTTTCGAAGAGACAGAGAACCAGGTCAGCAGAGCTGCTTTAGAGCTATTAAACCAGGTCAGCAGAGCTCCTCTAGAGGCAGACAGCCAGGTCAGCAGAGCTGATTTAGAGGGAGAGAACCAGGTCAGCAGAGCTGCTTTAGAGTCAGAGAACCAGGTCAGCAGAGCTGCTTTAGAGCCATTAAACCAGGTCAGAAGAGCTATTGAAGAGCCAGAGAACCAGGTCAGCAGAGCTGCTCTAGAGCCTAAGAACTAGGTCAGCTGAGCTGCTCTAGTGCCAGAGAACTAGGTCAGCAGAGCTGCTGTAGAGCCAGAGAAACCAGGTCAGCAGAGCAACTTGAGAGGGAGAGAACCAGGTCAGCAGAGCTGCTTTAGAGCCAGAGAACCAGGCTAGCAGAGCTGCTTTAGAGCCAGAGAACCAGGTCAGCAGAGCTGCTCTAGAGCCAGAGAACCACGTCAGCAGAGCTGCTGTAGAGCCAGAGAAACCAGGTCAGTAGAGCTGCGTTAGAGTGAGAAAACCAGGTCAGCAGAGCTGCTTTAGAGGGAGAGAACCTGGTCAGCAGAGCTGCTTTAGAGCCAAGGGACCAGGTCAGCAGAGCTGCTCTAGAGCCAGAGAAACAGGTCAGCAGAGCTGCTCTAGAGCCATTAAACCAGGTCAGCAGAGCTCATCTAGAGGCAGAGAACCATGTCAGCAGAGCTGATTTAGAGGGAGAAAACCAGGTCAGCAGAGCTGCTTTAGAGCCAGAGAACCAGGCCAGCAGAGCTGCTTTAGAGCCATTAAACCAGATCAGCAGAGCTCCTCTAGAGGCAGAGAGCCAGGTCAGCAGAGCTGATTTAGAGGGAGAGAACCAGGTCAGCAGAGCTGCTTTAGAGTCAGAGAACCAGGTCAGCAGAGCTGCTTTAGAGCCAAGGGACCAGGTCAGCAGAGCTGCTCTAGAGCCAGAGAACCAGGTCAGCAGAACTGCTTTAGTGCCATAGAACCGGGTCAGCAGAGCTCATCTAGAGGCAGAGAACCATGTCAGCAGAGCTGATTTAGAGGGAGAAAACCAGGTCAGCAGAGCTGCTTTAGAGCCATAAAACCAGGTCAGCAGAGCTGCTTTAAAGCCAAAGAACCAGGTCAGCAGAGCTGCTCTAGAGCCTAAGAACCAGGTCAGCAGAGCTGCTCTAGAGCCAGAGAACCAGGTCAGCAGAGCTGCTGTAGAGCCAGAGAAACCAGGTCAGTAGAGCTGCGTTAGAGTGAGAAAACCAGGTCAGCAGAGCTGCTTTAGAGGAAGAGAACCTGGTCAGCAGAGCTGCTTTAGAGCCAAGGGACCAGGTCAGCAGAGCTGCTCTAGAGCCAGAGAAACAGGTCAGCAGAGCTGCTCTAGAGCCATTAAACCAGGTCAGCAGAGCTCCTCAAGAGGCAGAGAACCATGTCAGCAGAGCTGATTTAGAGGAAGAAAACCAGGTCAGCAGAGCTGCTTTAGAGCCAGAGAACAAGGTCAGCAGAGCTGCTTTAGAGCTATTAAACCAGGTCAGCAGAGCTCCTCTAGAGGCAGACAGCCAGGTCAGCAGAGCTGATTTAGAGGGAGAGAACCAGGTCAGCAGAGCTGCTTTAGAGTCAGAGAACCAGGTCAGCAGAGCTGCTTTAGAGCCATTAAACCAGGTCAGAAGAGCTATTGAAGAGCCAGAGAACCAGGTCAGCAGAGCTGCTCTAGAGCCTAAGAACTAGGTCAGCTGAGCTGCTCTAGTGCCAGAGAACTAGGTCAGCAGAGCTGCTGTAGAGCCAGAGAAACCAGGTCAGCAGAGCAACTTGAGAGGGAGAGAACCAGGTCAACAGAGCTGCTTTAGAGCCAGAGAACCAGGCTAGCAGAGCTGCTTTAGAGCCAGAGAACCAGGTCAGCAGAGCTGCTCTAGAGCCAGAGAACCACGTCAGCAGAGCTGCTGTAGAGCCAGAGAAACCAGGTCAGTAGAGCTGCGTTAGAGTGAGAAAACCAGGTCAGCAGAGCTGCTTTAGAGGGAGAGAACCTGGTCAGCAGAGCTGCTTTAGAGCCAAGGGACCAGGTCAGCAGAGCTGCTCTAGAGCCAGAGAAACAGGTCAGCAGAGCTGCTCTAGAGCCATTAAACCAGGTCAGCAGAGCTCATCTAGAGGCAGAGAACCATGTCAGCAGAGCTGATTTAGAGGGAGAAAACCAGGTCAGCAGAGCTGCTTTAGAGCCAGAGAACCAGGCCAGCAGAGCTGCTTTAGAGCCATTAAACCAGATCAGCAGAGCTCCTCTAGAGGCAGAGAGCCAGGTCAGCAGAGCTGATTTAGAGGGAGAGAACCAGGTCAGCAGAGCTGCTTTAGAGTCAGAGAACCAGGTCAGCAGAGCTGCTTTAGAGCCAAGGGACCAGGTCAGCAGAGCTGCTCTAGAGCCAGAGAACCAGGTCAGCAGAACTGCTTTAGTGCCATAGAACCGGGTCAGCAGAGCTGCTTTAGAGCCATTAAACCATGTCAGCAGAGCTATTGTAGAGCCAGAGAACCAGGTCAGAAGAGCTGCTCTAGAGCCTAAGAACTAGGTCAGCTGAGCTGCTCTAGTGCCAGAGAACCAGGTCAGCAGAGCTGCTCTAGAGGCCGAGAACCAGGTCAGCAGAGCTGCTGTAGAGCCAGAGAAACCAGGTCAGCAGAGCTGCTCTAGAGCCAGAGAACCAGGTCAGCAGAGCTGCTGTAGAGCCAGAGAAACCAGGTCAGTAGAGCTGCTTTAGAGCCAGAGATCCAGGTCAGCAGAGCTGCTCTAGAGGCCGAGAACCAGGTCAGCAGAGCTGCTGTAGAGCCAGAGAAACCAGGTCAGCAGAGCTGCTCTAGAGCCAGAGAAACAGGTCAGCAGAGCTGCTGTAGAGCCAGAGAAACCAGGTCAGTAGAGCTGCGTTAGAGTGAGAAAACCAGGTCAGCAGAGCTGCTTTAGAGGGAGAGAACCAGGTCAGCAGAGCTGCTTTAGAGCCAAGGGACCAGGTCAGCAGAGCTGCTCTAGAGCCAGAGAACCAGGTCAGCAGAGCTGCTCTAGAGCGTAAGAAGCAGGTCAGCAGAGCTGCTCTAGAGCCAGAGACCCAGGTCAGCAGAGCTGCTCTAGAGGGAGAGAACCAGGTCAGCAGAGCTGCTGTAGAGCCAGAGAAACCAGGTCTGCAGAGCTGCTTTAGAAGGAGAGAACCAGGTCAGGAGAACTGCTTTAGAGCCAGAGAACCAGGCCAGCAGACCTCTTTAGAGGGAGAGAACCAGGTCAGCAGAGCTGCTTTAGAGCCAGAGAACTCGGTCAGCAGAGCTGCTCTAGAGCCAGAGAACCAGGTCAGCAGAGCTGCTTTAGAGCCAGAGAACCAGGTCAGCAGAGCTGCTCTAGAGCCATTAAACCAGGTCAGCAGAGCTCCTCTAGAGGCAGAGAACCATGTCAGCAGAGCTGATTTAGAGGGAGGAAACCAGGTCAGCAGAGCTGCTTTAGAGCCAGAGAACCAGGTCAGCAGAGCTGCTTTAGAGCCATTAAACCAGGTCAGCAGAGCTCCTCTAGAGGCAGAGAGCCAGGTCAGCAGAGCTGATTTAGAGGGAGAGAACCAGGTCAGTAGAGCTGCTTTAGAGCCAGAGATCCAGGTCAGCAGAGCTGCTCTAGAGGCCGAGAACCAGGTCAGCAGAGCTGCTGTAGAGCCAGAGAAACCAGGTCAGCAGAGCTGCTCTAGAGCCAGAGAACCAGGTCAGCAGAGCTGCTGTAGAGCCAGAGAAACCAGGTCAGTAGAGCTGCGTTAGAGTGAGAAAACCAGGTCAGCAGAGCTGCTTTAGAGGAAGAGAACCTGGTCAGCAGAGCTGCTTTAGAGCCAAGGGACCAGGTCAGCAGAGCTGCTCTAGAGCCAGAGAAACAGGTCAGCAGAGCTGCTCTAGAGCCATTAAACCAGGTCAGCAGAGCTCCTCAAGAGGCAGAGAACCATGTCAGCAGAGCTGATTTAGAGGGAGAAAACCAGGTCAGCAGAGCTGCTTTAGAGCCAGAGAACCAGGTCAGCAGAGCTGCTTTAGAGCTATTAAACCAGGTCAGCAGAGCTCCTCTAGAGGCAGACAGCCAGGTCAGCAGAGCTGATTTAGAGGGAGAGAACCAGGTCAGCAGAGCTGCTTTAGAGTCAGAGAACCAGGTCAGCAGAGCTGCTCTAGAGCCAGAGAACCAGGTCAGTAGAGCTGCTTTAGAGCCAGAGATCCAGGTCAGCAGAGCTGCTCTAGAGGCCGAGAACCAGGTCAGCAGAGCTGCTGTAGAGCCAGAGAAACCAGGTCAGCAGAGCTGCTCTAGAGCCAGAGAACCAGGTCAGCAGAGCTGCTGTAGAGCCAGAGAAACCAGGTCAGTAGAGCTGCGTTAGAGTGAGAAAACCAGGTCAGCAGAGCTGCTTTAGAGGGAGAGAACCAGGTCAGCAGAGCTGCTTTAGAGCCAAGGGACCAGGTCAGCAGAGCTGGCTGCTCTAGAGCCAGAGAAACAGGTCAGCAGAGCTGCTCTAGAGCCATTAAACCAGGTCAGCAGGGCTCATCTAGAGGCAGAGAACCATGTCAGCAGAGCTGATTTAGAGGGAGAAAACCAGGTCAGCAGAGCTGCTTTAGAGCCAGAGAACCAGGCCAGCAGAGCTGCTTTAGAGCCATTAAACCAGATCAGCAGAGCTCCTCTAGAGGCAGAGAGCCAGGTCAGCAGAGCTGATTTAGAGGGAGAGAACCAGGTCAGCAGAGCTGCTTTAGAGTCAGAGAACCAGGTCAGCAGAGCTGCTTTAGAGCCAAGGGACCAGGTCAGCAGAGCTGCTCTAGAGCCAGAGAACCAGGTCAGCAGAACTGCTTTAGTGCCATAGAACCGGGTCAGCAGAGCTGCTTTAGAGCCATTAAACCAGGTCAGCAGAGCTATTGTAGAGCCAGAGAACCAGGTCAGCAGAGCTGCTCTAGAGCCTAAGAACTAGGTCAGCTGAGCTGCTCTAGTGCCAGAGAACCAGGTCAGCAGAGCTGCTGTAGAGCCAGAGTAACCAGGTCAGCAGAGCAACTTGAGAGGGAGAGAACCAGGTCAGCAGAGCTGCTTTAGAGCCAGAGAACCAGGCCAGCAGAGCTGCTTTAGAGCCAGAGAACCAGGTCAGCAGAGCTGCTCTAGAGCCAGAGAACCAGGTCAGCAGAACTGCTGTAGAGCCAGAGAAACCAAGTCAGTAGAGCTGCTTTGGAGGGAGAGAACCAGGTTAGCAGAGCTGCTGTAGAGCCAGAGAAACCAGGTCAGCAGAGCTGATTTAGAGAGAGAGAACCAGGTCAGCAGAGCTGCTTTAGAGTCGGAGAACCAGGTCATCAGAGCTGCTCTAGAGCCAGAGAACCAGGTCAGCAGAGCTGCTTTAGAGCCAGAGATCCAGGTCAGCAGAGCTGCTCTACAGGCCGAGAACAAGGTCAGCAGAGTTGCTGTAGAGCCAGAGAAACCAGGTCAGCAGAGCTGCTCTAGAGCCAGAGAACCAGGTCAGCAGAGCTGCTGTAGAGCCAGAGAAACCAGGTCAGTAGAGCTGCTTTAGAGTGAGAAAACCAGGTCAGCAGAGCTGCTTTAGAGGGAGAGAACCAGGTCAGCAGAGCTGCTCTAGAGCCAGAGAACCAGGTCAGCAGAACTGCTTTAGTGCCATAGAACCGGGTCAGCAGAGCTGCTTTAGAGCCATTAAACCAGGTCAGCAGAGCTGTTGTAGAGCCAGAGAACCAGGTCAGCAGAGCTGCTCTAGAGCCTAACAACTAGGTCAGCAGAGCTGCTCTAGTGCCAGAGAACCAGGTCAGCAGAGCTGCTGTAGAGCCAGAGAAACCATGTCAGCAGAGCAACTTGAGAGGGAGAGAACCAGGTCAGCAGAGCTGCTTTAGAGCCAGAGAACCAGGCCAGCAGAGCTGCTTTACAGCCAGAGAACCAGGTCAGCAGAGCTGCTCTAGAGCCAGAGAACCAGGTCAGCAGAACTGCTGTAGAGCCAGAGAAACCAGGTCAGCAGAGCTGATTTAGAGGGAGAGAACCAGGTCAGCAGAGCTGCTTTAGAGTCAGAGAACCAGGTCAGCAGAGCTGCTCTAGAGCCAGAGAACCAGGTCAGCAGAGCTGCTTTAGAGCCAGAGATCCAGGTCAGCAGAGCTGCTCTAGAGGCCGAGAACCAGGTCAGCAGAGCTGCTGTAGAGCCAGAGAAACCAGCTCAGCAGAGCTGCTCTAGAGCCAGAGAACCAGTTCAGCAGAGCTGCTGTAGAGCCAGAGAAACCAGGTCAGTAGAGCTGCTTTAGAGTGAGAAAACCAGGTCAGCAGAGCTGCTTTAGAGGGAGAGAACCAGGTCAGCAGAGCTGCTTTAGAGCCAAGGGACCAGGTCAGCAGAGCTGCTCTAGAGCCAGAGAACCAGGTCAGCAGAACTGCTTTAGTGCCATAGAACCGGGCCAGCAGAGCTGCTTTAGAGCCATTAAACCAGGTCCGCAGTGCTGTTGTAGAGCCAGAGAACCAGGTCAGCAGAGCTGCTCTAGAGCCTAAGAACTAGGTCAGCAGAGCTGCTCTAGTGCCAGAGAACCAGGTCAGCAGAGCTGCTCTAGAGCCAGAGAATCCAGGTCAGCAGAGCAGCTTTAGAGGGAGAGAACCAGGTCAGCAGAGCTGCTCTAGAGCCAGAGAACCAAGTCAGCAGAGCTGCTTTAGAGCCAGAGAACCAGATCAGCAGAGCTGCTTTAGAGCCAGAGAACCAGGTCAGCAGAGCTGCTCTAGAGCCATTAAACCAGGTCAGCAGAGCTCCTCTAGAGGCAGAGAACCATGTCACAGAGCTGACTTAGAGGGAGAAAACCAGGTCAGCAGAGCTGCTTTAGAGCCAGAGAACCAGGTCAGCAGAGCTGCTTTAGAGCCATTAAACCAGGTCAGCAGAGCTCCTCTAGAGGCAGAGAGCCAGGTCAGCAGCGCTGATTTAGAGGGAGAGAACCAGGTCAGCAGATCCTGCTTTAGAGTCAGAGAACCAGGTCAGCAGAGCTGCTCTAGAGCCAGAGAACCAGGTCAGTAGAGCTGCTTTAGAGCCAGAGATCCAGTTCAGCAGAGCTGCTCTAGAGGCCGAGAACCAGGTCAGCAGAGCTGCTGTAGAGCCAGAGAAACCAGGTCAGCAGAGCTGCTCTAGAGCCAGAGAACCAGGTCAGCAGAGCTGCTCTAGAGCCAGAGAAACCAGGTCAGTAGAGCTGTGTTAGAGTGAGAAAACCAGGTCAGCAGAGCTGCTTTAGAGGGAGAGAACCAGGTCAGCAGAGCTGCTTTAGAGCCAAGGGACCAGGTCAGCAGAGCTGCTCTAGAGCCAGAGAACCAGGTCAGCAGAGCTGCTCTAGAGCCATTAACCCAGGTCAGCAGAGCTCCTCTAGAGGCAGAGAACCATGTCAGCAGAGCTGATTTAGAGGGAGAAAACCAGGTCAGCAGAGCTGCTTTAGAGCCAGAGAACCAGGTCAGCAGAGCTTCTCTAGAGGCAGAGAGCCAGGTCAGCAGAGCTGATTTAGAGGGAGAGAACCAGGTCAGTAGAGCTGCTTTAGAGCCAGACATCCAGGTCAGCAGAGCTGCTCTAGAGGCCGAGAACAAGGTCAGTAGAGCTGTGTTAGAGTGAGAAAACCAGGTCAGCAGAGCTGCTTTAGAGGGAGAGAACCAGGTCAGCAGAGCTGCTTTAGAGCCAAGGGACCAGGTCAGCAGAGCTGCTCTAGAGCCAGAGAACCAGGTCAGCAGAGCTGCTGTAGAGCCAGAGAAACCAGGTCAGTAGAGCTGCGTTAGAGTGAGAAAACCAGGTCAGCAGAGCTGCTTTAGAGGGAGAGAACCAGGTCTGCAGAGCTGCTTTAGAGCCAAGGGACCAGGTCAGCAGAGCTGCTCTAGAGCCAGAGAACCATGTCAGCAGAACTGCTTTAGTGCCATAGAACCGGGTCAGCAGATCTGCTTTAGAGCCATTAAACCAGGTCAGCAGAGCTATTGTAGAGCCAGAGAACCAGGTCAGCAGAGCTGCTCTAGAGCCTAAGAACTAGGTCAGCAGAGCTGCTCTAGTGCCAGAGAACCAGGTCACCAGAGCTGCTGTAGAGCCAGAGAAACCAGGTCAGCAGAGCAACTTGAGAGGGAGAGAACCAGGTCAGCAGAGCTGCTTTAGAGCCAGAGAACCAGGCCAGCAGAGCTGCTTTAGAGCCAGAGAAACAGGTCAGCAGAGCTGCTCTAGAGCCAGAGAACCAGGTCAGCAGAACTGCTGTATAGCCAGAGAAACCAAGTCAGTAGAGCTGCTTTGGAGGGAGAGAACCAGGTCAGCAGAGCTGCTGTAGAGCCAGAGAAACCAGGTCAGCAGAGCTGATTTAGAGAGAGAGAACCAGGTTAGCAGAGATGCTTTAGAGCCAGAGAACCAGGTCAGCAGAGCTGCTCTAGAGCCAGAGAACCAGGTCAGCAGAGCTGTTGTAGAGCCAGAGAAACCAGGTCAGTAGAGCTGCTTTATAGTGAGAAAACCAGGTCAGCAGAGCTGCTTTAGAGGGAGAGAACCAGGTCAGCAGAGCTGCTTTAGAGCCAAGGGACCAGGTCAGCAGAGCTGCTCTAGAGCCAGAGAACCAGGTCAGCAGAACTGCTTTAGTGCCATAGAACCGGGCCAGCAGAGCTGCTTTAGAGCCATTAAACCAGGTCAGCAGAGCTGTTGTAGAGCCAGAGAACCAGGTCAGCAGATCTGCTTTAGAGCCTAAGAACTAGGTCAGCAGAGCTGCTCTAGTGCCAGAGAACCAGGTCAGCAGAGCTGCTGCAGAGCCAGAGAAACCAGGTCAGCAGAGCAACTTGAGAGGGAGAGAACCAGGTCAGCAGAGCTGCTTTAGAGCCAGAGAACCAGGTCAGCAGAGCTGCTCTAGAGCCAGAGAACCAGGTCAGCAGAGCTGCTGTAGAGCCAGAGAAACCAGGTCAGCAGAGCAGCTTTAGAGGGAGAGAACCAGGTCAGCAGAGCTGATCTAGAGCCAGAGAACCAAGTCAGCAGAGCTGCTTTAGAGCCAGAGAACCAGGTCAGCAGAGCTGCTTTAGAGCCAGAGAACCAGGTCAGCAGAGCTGCTCTAGAGCCATTAAACCAGGTCAGCAGAGCTCCTCTAGAGGCAGAGAACCATGTCACAGAGCTGACTTAGAGGGAGAAAACCAGGTCAGCAGAGCTGCTTTAGAGCCAGAGAACCAGGTCAGCAGAGCTTCTCTAGAGCCAGAGAACCAGGTCAGCAGAGCTGCTGTAGAGCCAGAGAAACCAGGTCAGCAGAGCAGCTTTAGAGGGAGAGAACCAGGTCAGCAGAGCTGCTCTAGAGCCAGAGAACCAAGTCAGCAGAGCTGCTTTAGAGCCATAAAACCAGGTCAGCAGAGCTGCTTTAAAGCCAAAGAACCAGGTCAGCAGAGCTGCTCTAGAGCCTAAGAACCAGGTCAGCAGAGCTGCTCTAGAGCCAGAGAACCAGGTCAGCAGAGCTGCTGTAGAGCCAGAGAAACCAGGTCAGTAGAGCTGCTTTAGAGGGAGAGAACAAGGTCAGCAGAGCTGCTCTAGAGGGAGAGAACCAGGTCAGCAGAGCTGATCTAGAGCCAGAGTACCATGGCAGCAGAACTGCTTTAGAGCCATAGAACCGGGTCAGCAGAGCTGCTTTAGAGCCAGAGAACCAGGTCAGCAGAGCTGTTGTAGAGCCAGAGAACCAGATCAGCAGAGCTGCTCTGTAGCCTAAGGACTAGGTCAGCAGAGATGCTCTAGAGTCGGAGAACCAGGTCAGCAGACCTGCTGTAGAGCCAGAGAAACAAGTTCAGCAGAGCTTCTTTAGAGGGAGAGAACAAGGTCAGCAGAGCTGCTTTAGAGCCAGAGAACCAGAGCTGCTCTAGCTGACACTGACTGACTGATACTGACTGACTGACTTTGACAGATTGACACTGACTGACACTGATTGACTGACACTGACACTGACTGACACTGACACTGACACTGACCGACACTGATTGACAGACACTGACTGACTGACACTGATTGAGTGACACTGACTGACTGACTGACACTGACTGACACTGACTGACACTGACTGACTAACACTGACTGACACTGACTGACACTGACTGACTACTCTACTACTCTCTCTCTCTACTACTCACTCTCTACTACTCACTCTGTACTACTGACTCTCTACTACTCACTCTCTACTACTCTCTACTATTCACTCTCTACTACTCACTCGCTACTACTCTCTACTACTCATTACCACACTATACTACTACTCTCTACTACTCACTCTCTACTACTCACTCTCTACTACTCTCTACTACTCACTCTAATACTATCTACCACTCACTCTCTACTACTCTACTATTCACTCTCTACCACTCCCTACTACTCTCTCTCTACTACTCACTTTTTACTACTCACTCTACTTCTCTCTACTAATCACTCTCTACTACTCACTCTCTACTACTCACTCTCTACTACTCTCTCTCTACTACTCTCTACTACTCACTCTCTACTACTCAATCTCTACTATTCACTCTCTACTACTCTCTACTACTCACTCCCCACTATTCGCTCTCTACTACTCTATACTACTCTCTACTTTTCACTCTCTACTACTCACTCTCTACTACTCTACTACTCTCTACTACTCTCTCTACTACTCACTCTCTACTTCTGTTTACCACTCACTCTCTAATACTCTACTACTCACTCTCTGCTACTCACTCTCTACTACTCTCTACTACTCACTCTCTACTACTCTCTCTCTACTACTCACGCTCTACTACTCTCTACTACTCACTCTCTACTACTCACTCTCTAATACTCCCTCTCTACTTCTCTCTACTGCTCACTCTCCACTACTCACTCTCTATTACTCCCTCTCTACTACTCTACTACTCTCTCTACGTCTTACGCTCTACTACTCTCTCTACTACTCACTCTCTACTACTCTCTACTACTCACTCTCTACTATACACTCTCTACTACTTGCTCTCTACTTCTCGTTCTCTACTACTCTCTACTACTCACTCTACTACTCTCCACTACTCACTCTCTACTACTCTACTACTCTCTACTACTCTCTCTCTACTACTCACTCTCTACTGCTCACTCTCTACTACTCTTTACTACTCAATCTCTACTACTCTCTACTATTCACTCTCTACTACTCACTCTCTACTATTCTCTCTCTACTACTCACTCTCTACTACTCACTCTCTACTACTCTCTACTACTCACTCTCTACTACTCTCTCTACTACTCTCTACTATGCACTCTCTACTACTCTCTCTACTACTACTCTCTAATACTCTCTACTACTCACTCTACTACTCACTCTACTACTCACTCTACTACTCACTCTCTACTACTCTCTACTACTCACTCTCTACTACTCTCTCTCTACTACTCACTCTCTACTACTCTCTACTACTCACTCTACTGCTCACTCTCTACTACTCACTCTCTACTACTCACTCTCTACTACTCTCTATTACTCACTTTCTACTCTCTACCTCTCTACCTCACTCTACCTCTCACTCTACTACTCTCTACCTCTCTACCTCTCAACCTCTCTACCTCTACCTCTACCTCTACACCTCTACCTCTCTACCTCTCTCTACACGCACACATATGCACATATATATATGCATATATATGCATATGCATTTATATATATGTATGTGTATATATATACATACATATATAAACATATATAATCTGCATATCTATATAAATACAAATATAAATGCATGCATACATATACATATACATATATGCATACATATGCATGTTATGTATATGAAAGTTTGAAAAACACTAATATAAGCAAAGCTAAAAAGCCACCTAATTACAAATAGATTTGCTTTAACTTAAACGAGGGCGAGACCTATTGCATTTTCAATGCTTGTTTACTTTGGTTCCATCAAGAAGGCATTCAGATGTACATAAATTCTGAATGGTAGCACTCTAGTTGCTCATTAGATCACTGTAGTAAAGCTACTGCTCACCAGGGAAGTCTTCTGCTGGTATTCAAAGTGCATGTTTCAGTCTGCATGTCAGAATTTTTTAATGAAATAGAAGAGGATTTGAGAAGTCAAAATGTGCCCTAATTTTTCTTTCTGCAGCATTAATCCCGTGGTCTGACCACTTTTTAGTGCCTATGGTTTGGGAGACCGCGAACTCTACCCCCCTCCAGCCACCGATAAACACATTGCAGAGAAAATGGGCTAAGCTCTTGGCCACTACTTGGTCTATTAAACTAGCCATTAGCAAACCCACCCATGACCCCAATCCCGAGCTGGCGAATAATAATTTTAACTCATGGATCTGTAATTCGCTAGACTCATTCCTGCCTAAGGTACCAGCCCAAAAAAAAGTCAGGGAGAAATCGGCGCCCTGGTACACCCCTAGTCTGAGGAAAATAAAGCAATCATGTAGACGCCTAGAAAGAAGTTGGAGACGGAACTAGGAGGCTGATAGGAAACATGATTATAAAGAAGCAGTAAAACATTATAAATCAGAGATCAAATCCACCCAAACACGCTTCTATGCGGATAAGATCAATGCCGCCGCTTCTGCCCCCAGGGAAATTTTCAAAATTGCCAAATCCCTCTCAGCCGTTCCCACGGAACCTCCCAAAATCAAGGACCCCTCCCTCCACTGTAACAAGTTGGCAGAATACTTTAACCAAAAAATTCAGATCATTCGTCAGTCATTCTCGCCCTACGTGCCCGACCCTTCAGACTCCAGTCCTAGTTTAAAATCGACAAAATCCCTGGAGAACTTTCCCTTGCTTGACGCTAAAGCTCTGGACACTCTCTGTTCCAGTGTTACTTCTGGCTCCCCTATTGACCCTGCCCCCCCTCAGCAATTATCCCTGGTTCTACACATGGTTGGCCCGGTTAGTTTGAATATACTTAACTCTTCTATCATTTCTGGTAGAGTTCCCCGGGCGTGGAAATGCGCCCAGGTCAGAGCGCTCATAAAAAAACCTAATCTGGATCACTCCAACCTGGCCAATTATCGGCCCATTTCCCTTCTTCCTTGGCTGAGTAAATTGATCGAACGCCACATCAACTCCACTCTAGTTAACTACCTCGAATCTAATAACTTACTGCATATCTCCCAAACAGGCTTCCGTCCTCAGCTAGGTACTGAAACTGCGCTACTGGCTGTTACGGAAGAAGCCAGGAAACTTCTAGACCAGGGCGGATCAGCAGCTATTATTCTGCTCGACCTCAGTGCCGCCTTCGACACTGTTAACCACAACATTCTTCTTGATCGGCTGTCCAACCTGGGGATCGGTAAAAATGCTCATACCTGGCTTCAATCCTTCTCAGAGGACCGTTGTTATCAGGTATTTGAGGGGACAACCACCTCCAAGCAATGGCCTCTTAATTGCGGGGTCCCCCAGGGCTCCTCTCTTAGTCCCACCCTTTTTAATTCTTATATGGCCCCTCTAGCTGAGGTAGTACTTCCCTTCGGCATCAAATTAATCACCTACGTCGATGATACCCAGCTAGTGGTGGCTCTTAACCATCCTGAGGGTTCATCGGACACTCTTGGCCTCTGTCTAGAGGCAGTCGCCCATTGGATGCACCATTCGCACCTCAAATTAAATGGGGAAAAATCTGAACTCATGTTCCTAGGAAAGTCACCCTCGCCCCTCTCCCCCATCACCTGGCCTCCTTGCATGGGACCTCTGCCATCTCCAAAGCACCAAATCAAAAGTCTAGGCATTTGGTTTGATAATGCCCTCTGTTTCAACTATCAGACCACGAAGCTTTCGGACACATGTTTCGGTCTTTTACGTCTGATCAGAAAAATCCTCCCCCTACTTCCCTTTCAAGCCAGGAGAATCATGGTCCAAGCATTAATCTTATCCCGCCTAGACTATGGGAACGCACTCTATCTTGGCGCTCCCCAATCAACCTTAAATAAATTACAGGTGATCCAAAACTGTGCGGCATGTCACTTGGCACAGATCCCCCATAGACAGTCAGCCAAACCCGGTTTGATGTCCTTACACTGGCTGCCCATCCGCGCTAGGATCCAGTTCAAAGCCATGTGCCTGGCACAAAAAGCTTTCTGGAAACATGGCCCCCAAATTCTTCAATCTTTGATCGTGCCTTATCAACCGACCAGGTCTCTCCGGTCCAGTAACACCTTTCTTACCGCACCCCCAAAAGTCCGTAGAGCAAAATGGGGCGGACGGTCTTTCATTCTGAATGCCTCCAATCTGTGGAACACCCTCCCACTCACGCTCCGCAGCGAACCCAATATTGCTCTCTTTCGCAAACACCTTAAGACCTACCTCTTTCCTTCAGCTTTCCAGTAACCCTTTCTTTTTCTGCTCTTTTCGCCGTCCATAAGCGCTAGGTGGCCTCCGGGGAGCTACGCGCTATATAAATATAATATCATTCATTCATTCATTAATCATAATTTCTATTTCAAAATGAACCCCCTCATTTTGTTCCTTTGCAAATTAAATGTTTTAATTGTTACCACTTTATTCCAATCAAGATGGCTTCAGGTGTGCCATACTTTTGTCATAAGTAAGACTGTTAGCGCTCTAGTTGTTCTTTAGAGCACTCTGGGACAATCTGTCATTGGGCTATACTTGGGCTACATCTAGGTGATATTTGAGCTACATTTGGGGTCTTTTGTCTCTGGTGGCAATATTGGGAGACTTATTTGTTATGAAGTTTACTAATTTCCTCATTTACTAATGTGTCCTCAGTAGGAAATACTTTCAGTTTTTTACTTTGATTCCATCAAGAAGGCATTCAGATGTGTCACATATTTGACATAAATTCAGAATGTTAGCACTCTAGTTGCTTATTAGATCACTTTAGTAAAGCTACTGCTCACCAGGGAAGTCTGCTGCTGGTATTCAAAGTGCATGTTTCAGTCTGCATGTCAGAATTTTTTAATGAAATAGAAGAGGATTTGAGAAGTCAAAATGTGCCCTAAATTTTCTTTCTGCAGCATTAATCATAATTTCTATTTCAAAATGAACCCCCTCATTTTGTTCCTTTGCAAATTAAATGTTTTAAGTGTTACCACTTTATTTCAATCAAGATGGCTTCAGGTGTGCGATACTTTTGTCATAAGTAAGACTGTTAGCGCTCTAGTTGTTCTTTAGAGCACTCTGGGACAATCTGTCATTGGGCTATACTTGGGCTACATCTGGGTGATATTTGTGCTACATTTGGGCTCTTTTGTCTCTGGTGGCCATCTTGGGAGACTTATTTGTTATGAAGTTTCCTAATTTCCTAATTTACTAATGTCTCCTCAGTAGGAAATACTTTCAGTTTTTTACTTTGATTCCATCAAGAAGGCATTCGGATGTGTCACACATTTGACATAAATTCTGAATGTTAGCCCTCTAGTTGCTTATTAGATCACTGTAGTAAAGCTACTGCTCACCAGGGAAGTCTGCTGCTGGTATTGAAAGTGCATGTTTCAGTCTGCATGTCAGAATTTTTTAATAAAATAGAAGAGGATTTGAGAAGTCAATCAAAATGTGCCCTAATTTATCTTTTTTCAGCACTAATCATAATTTCCATGGCAAAATAAACCCCTTCATTGTTTTCCTTTTAAATTAAACTACTGACTCTCTACTACTCACTCTCTACTACTCTCTACTACTCTCTACTACTACTCTCTACTACTCACTCTACTACTCTCTACTACTCACTCTACTACTCTCTACTACTCTCTGCCACTCACTCTCTGCTACTCTCTCTACTACTCACTCTACTACTCTCTACTACTCACTCTCTACTACTCACTCTCTACTACTCACTTTCTACTACTCTACTACTCTCTACTACTCTCTCTCTACTACTTACTCTCTACTACTCACACTCTACTACTCTCTACTACTCTCTCTACTACTCACTCTACTACTCTTTACTACTCTCTACCACTTACTCTCTACTGCTCTACTACTCACTCTCTACTACTCTCTCTCTACTTCTCACTCTCTACTACACACTCTACTACTCCATACTACTCACTCTCTACTACTCTCTCTCTACTACTCATTCTCTACTACTCGCTACTACTCACTCTCTACTACTCCCTACTACTCACTCTCCACTACTGAGACTCTACTACTCGCTGTCTACTACCCTCTACTACTCAGTATACTACTCACTCTTTACTACTCTACTACTCTCTACTACTCTCTCTACTACTCACTCTCTACTACTCACTTTCTACTACACACTCTCTACTACTTTCTCTCTACTACTCGCTCTCTACTACTCTCTAGTACTCTACTACTCACTCTACTACTCACTCTCTACTACTCATTCAAGTTGCTGGTGATCGTAAGGAGGTGTAGCAGTACTGGAGAACTGATGTGCTTCTGCCCGTGAATTTTTCCACTGCTCGCCGGACCCGCTCCGCGGGTCCCGCTTCGTTGTTTGGGCTTGCCGACTGTGTTTGTACCGGGACCGGCGCAGAGGCGCTGTGTTTGGGAAAGGTGAGGGTTCAACTGGCTACAGGCCTGCGAGCGTATTTACAGGGACTTCATCTCCCAGGAGTCCAAGCATGACCAATTAACACCACCTGGTCCACTCTCCCTGCATGCCTGCCCCGCCCCCTGACCACGAAGGAGTAAAACTTGCCCCTTCCTGTGAGACCGAGGGACACTCATTCAAGTTGCTGGTGATCGTAAGGAGGTGTAGTAGTACTGGAGAACTGATGTGCTTCTGCCCGTGAATTTTTCCACTGCTCGCCGGACACGCTCCGCGGGTCCCGCTTCTTTGTTTGGGCTTGCCGACTGTGTTTGTACCGGGACTGGCGCAGAGGCGCTGTGTTTTGGAAAGGTGAGGGTTCAACTGGCTACAGGGCTGTGAGCGTATTTACAAGGACTTCATCTCCCAGGAGTCCCTGCATGACCAATTAACACCACCTGGTCCGCTCTCCCTGCATGCCTGCCCCGCCTCCTGACCACGAAGGGGTAAAACCTGCCACTTCCTGTGAGACCGAGGGACACTCATTCAAGTTGCTGGTGATCGTAAGGAGGTGTAGCAGTACTGGAGAACTGATGTGCTTCTGCCCGTGAATTTTTCCACTGCTCGCCGGACCCGCTCCGCGGGTCCCGCTTCGTTGTTTGGGCTTGCCGACTGTGTTTGTACCGGGACTGGCGCAGAGGCGCTGTGTTTGGGAAAGGTGAGGGTTCAACTGGCTACAGGGCTGCGAGCGTATTTACAGGGATTTCATCTCCCAGGAGTCCCTGCATGACCAATTAACACCACCTGGTCCGCTCTCCCTGCATGCCTGCCCCGCCCCCTGACCATGAAGGAGTAAAACCTGCCGCTTCCTGTGAGACCGAGGGACACTCATTCAAGTTGCTGGTGATCGTAAGGAGGTGTAGCAGTACTGGAGAACTGATGTGCTTCTGCCCGTGAATTTTTCCACTGCTCGCCGGACCCGCTCCACGGGTCCCGCTTCGTTGTTTGGGCTTGCCGACTGTGTTTGTACCGGGACCGGCGCAGAGGCGCTGTGTTTGGGAAAGGTGAGGGTTCAACTGGCTACAGGGCTGCGAGCGTATTTACAGGGACTTCATCTCCCAGGAGTCCCTGCATGACCAATTAACACCACCTGGTCCGCTCTCCCTGCATGCCTGCCCCGCCCCCTGACCACGAAGGAGTAAAACCTGCCGCTTCCTGTGAGACCGAGGGACACTCATTCAAGTTGCTGGTGATCGTAAGGAGGTGTAGCAGTACTGGAGAACTGATGTGCTTCTGCCCGTGAATTTTTCCACTGCTCGCCGGACCCGCTCCGCGGGTCCCGCTTCGTTGTTTGGGCTTGCCGACTGTGTTTGTACCGGGACCGGCGCAGAGGCGCTGTGTTTGGGAAAGGTGAGGGTTCAACTGGCTACAGGGCTGCGAGCGTATTTACAGGGACTTCATCTCCCAGGAGTCCCTGCATGACCAATTAACACCACCTGGTCCGCTCTCCCTGCATGCCTGCCCCGCCCCCTGACCACGAAGGAGTAAAACCTGCCGCTTCCTGTGAGACCGAGGGACACTCATTCAAGTTGCTGGTGATCGTAAGGAGGTGTAGCAGTACTGGAGAACTGATGTGCTTCTGCCCGTGAATTTTTCCACTGCTCGCCGGACCCGCTCCGCGGGTCCCGCTTCGTTGTTTGGGCTTGCCGACTTTGTTTGTACCGGGACTGGCACAGAGGCGCTGTGTTTGGGAAAGGTGAGGGTTCAACTGGCTACAGGGCTGCGAGCCTATTTACAGGGACTTCATCTCCCAGGAGTCCCTGCATGACCAATTAACACCACCTGGTCCGCTCTCCCTGCATGCCTGCCCCGCCCCCTGACCACGAAGGAGTAAAACCTGCCGCTTCCTGTGAGACCGAGGGACACTCATTCAAGTTGCTGGTGATCGTAAGGAGGTGTAGCAGTACTGGAGAACTGAAGTGCTTCTGCCCGTGAATTTTTCCACTGCTTGCCGGACCCGCTCCGCGGGTCCCGCTTCGTTGTTTGGGCTTGCCGACTGTGTTTGTACCGGGACTGGCGCAGAGGCACTGTGTTTGGGAAAGGTGAGGGTTTAACTGGCTACAGGGCTGCGAGCGTATTTACAGGGACTTCATCTCCCAGGAGTCCCTGCATGACCAATTAACACCACCTGGTCTGCTCTCCCTGCATGCCTGCCCCGCCCCCTGACCACGAAGGAGTAAAACCTGCTGCTTCCTGTGAGACCGAGGGACACTCATTCAAGTTGCTGGTGATCGTAAGGAGGTGTAGCAGTACTGGAGAACTGATGTGCTTCTGCCCGTGAATGTTTCCACTGCTCGCCGGACCCGCTCCGCGGGTCCCGCTTCATTGTTTGGGCTTCCTGACTGTGTTTGTACCGGGACTGGCGCAGAGGCGCTGTGTTTGGGAAAGGTGAGGGTTCAACTGGCTACAGGGCTGCGAGCGTATTTACAGGGACTTCATCTCCCAGGAGTCCCTGCATGACCAATTAACACCACCTGGTCCGCTCTCCCTGCATGCCTGCCCCGCCCCCT
The DNA here is from genome assembly GCF_964204655.1 of Triturus cristatus. Taxonomy (NCBI): domain Eukaryota; kingdom Metazoa; phylum Chordata; class Amphibia; order Caudata; family Salamandridae; genus Triturus; species Triturus cristatus. The sequence continues at coordinate 757,215,291 of NC_140581.1, forward strand.
AACTACTCTCCCTCCCTTCATAGCAAGCTGATCATACCGCTGTGCAGGAGTGCCGCGGGAGCATCCCGGGAGAAGCCCGGGACAAGGGCGGGACCGTCTGAGGCCGTCCGAGGTCGTTTGAGGCCGGGCTGGGCTATTCCCCTTAAATCTGGTTTTTAAGTTGTTCATTGTTTGCGATTTATTGTATTTTAGTACTGCCACCAACCAGTTATGGCATTACGCTCTGGGAAGGGAAGAATTGCTCAATTGCCAACCACGGGTGGGGTGGTCAGTGGAACAATGGACCAATTTATAAAACGAGCAACAGTGATTTTAGAGAAAGAGATTGCTCTTACTGAGAAACGTTTGTCCCTAGATCTCAATACAGGGAAACGCTCATCTTTAAGCCACATTGGGACTGTGATCTCCCCTGACCCCTCAAGATTACTTAAACCTATTATTACCCAGGAATCTCGATCCTGCTCGAGCCCAACGATTCTGGTTGCGGACAATTCAGCAGATTTTTCTACCCCCAATCATTCTCCACCCAGTATGATTTCTAGTAGCCTATTCAGTAGAGTTTCTAGCCCTTCTCCGTCACATAGACCTACTACAGAAATTCAAAAAATAGGCTCACTGGTAAATACAAAACCAAGCAAATGGAAAAGAGGGGGTGGTCCTCAGAAGGGTGGAACTGCTAAAATGCCCAAAATCCCTAACAAAACTGGGAAAACTTTGATCCCTAATGATACTACCCAGCCAACAAACCCAACTTTGGTCAAAAGAGGTCCAGCCCAACAGACCCCCACGAGTAGTGCTGCTGATGGTCTTTTGGGTAAACTGGAAACCCTAATCAAATCCTTGATCGTACCCCTAGTGGAGAGAACAAGGTTGATTAATTCGAAATTAAACAAGTTGGAGAACCTTGTTTTATTAAACACAGACGTACTGAACAAATTAGTTACAAGAATGGAAAACCCTAACGTACTGATTGTTGAACCCCAAAAAACAGGGTTAGATAATGGAACAAGTGCTTTAACACCAGTTGTAAATGACATTCCTAATTCCCAAGAAGTACAACATAGTACAGATATTCCCCAGGTAGGCAAAACCATTATAGTTACCACACAGGCTAGGCATACTGGGGCGGGGGCGGTGTCTAAAACAAAGGTTGCTCTGCAAGATCCAGTTCCAGTTAGTGGGCTAACTGGGTATTCTCGGTTGGAAAAGGAGAAAAACAAGCAGCGTTTGCCTTGTGTTAATCTTCCCCCAGAATCCACACCTTACACTATCATTCTGGTGGGAGTCCCTTCATTGGGGGAGGATAAACAAGAATCAGATAGTGAGCTAAAAAATAAAGTCATATTTTGGCTTAATAAGAAAAGAACTCTCCCTCCCTTCTCTAACACTGAGATACTCTGTGTTAGAAGGGTGAATTGGGTGGGACAATGTCCAAAGGACTTAGAGGGTGACTGTATCATTGTGAATTTTAGGGACCCTTGGGTGGTTGATTTTATCCGCAGAGAGCCAAGATTTGGGAGGGAGGAAGATATACAATCCTTAGGTCTTGATTTTTTCTACCCTCGCTCAACTAGTGGCTCTTCCCACTTACTTTTCAATCCATATAGGAGAAGACACCCGGGGGGAAATCCTGTAGTCCAGATAGAGCGACACCTTCCCTTGTCTAACCGGTTCGAGCCCCTTCTAGGTCTAGAGGGGGTAGATTGACTTTCATACAGGCACGGTAAAAATAGTTGGCCGATGAATCCTGAAGCGGTCTCCATAGGGACTGGTACCATAGGGGGGGAAGTAGCTGTCCCTGATGGATTAATTTTAGGTAGCCCATTGGAGTTGGTGACGGCGATAACGGAGGGTGTGCAAGGAAAGGGGCAGTCCGCATTTCCAACCAGGATATTTACAGACAGGGATTCCTTGCTGGAGAGTGGAGGGTTATCGAGTATTAGTCTCCAGGCTATCGAACATTCTCAATCCCCTAGTATGAATACCCCGCTTAAAATAGCTTCCTGGAATATTGCGGGGCTGAAAAGCAAGGTAGGCCTAGGAGAGTGGGCTGACTTTGTGGATAACCAGGACATTTTAATATTTCAGGAAACCTGGGCCCTTGATCCTATTTATAGACATTGGTATATTAATTTCTACAAACCCGCCCAGAGGGGTAGAATGGGCAAACCTTCTGGGGGATTAACTATTTGGGTGAGCCAGTCACTCAGTTATAGGATCAATGAAGTGTTAGTGGATACTCCTGATATTCTTGGGATTATGCTGACGAGTCCCAACCTCCAGGAGATTTTTATTGTCAACATATATGCTTGCGGACTCCCTGGGGGACGTAGTCCGTTGGTTATTAGAGAATTAGATCTCCTCCTTAATAATATCCGTAGGGATAAGTTCGTGGTAGTGGCGGGGGATTTTAATTGTACCTTCAAACCACTCCAATATGAGGGAGTGGACATACTTGCTGAAGAAGATGTGCAATGGAATATCCCTCCCCTCGAACTAAAACCGATTAAGCGAGGGACAGAGGCTGCACTACAATGGATGGGTTTGTGTCTTGAGTGGGGGTTGAGAGCGGTTAATGGCCGATCTCATTCTGATAAAGAAGGCCGGGCCACATTTGACAACGGCACCAGTACTAGTCGAATTGACTATATCTTAAGCGGGGTCGAGTACTGGGTGCTATTGGAGGATATGTTAATAATGGCTCGACCTGAGAGAGACCATAACCCGTTAGTGCTTGGTCTAAATCTAAAGGACTGCCTAAGGAGATTAATTCCAACTGAGTGTACAACTGCAGAGGCAATTCTAACAAACGACAGTAGAAGGCTTAGGTGGAGCAGGATATTGGAGGATCCTATGATACTAGACATAACTTCATTAGAGGTCTCTTCCACTTTATCTGCTTTGCAAGCTCTGGCCGACCCGTTGAACCAATTATCGTACATAATTGGTCAGCATGACAAGCTCTTTGGTGTCTTAAAATGTCTTTTTACTACAAGTTTTAAACCCATGAACTTAAAGGTCCCAAAAACAGGAAAAAAATGGTAGAATAATTCCTGTAGACAGGCACATACCTGATTAAAGCCTTAAAATCTAGAGATGTACCAGAAATTAGGTTGGCAAGGCTTGCGTATAAAAAGGTACAAAGAGAGTCAAGGAGAGAATGGGATGATTTGCATTGGCTGGACTTGTATGAAGCCAGTAAATCAAAGGACCAGACCAAGTTTTGGCAGATAGTCAAATGGGGTAGTAATCAGGACTGCCAGATCCCGACGAATTTTGTCTCGCCAGAAGTGTGGGTAGAATATTTTGAGCATCAGTTTAGGGGTAGTGAACCAGAAACTGTGAGTGGCTTACCTGCTCTTTTTTTAAGTGAATCACTGTTCTGTCCACCTATAGTTTTTGAGAATACTGATGCAGAGTTTGCACTGGGTTTGATTAAAGCAGGTAAAGCCCCTGGCATTGATTGTATCCCGGCCGACTTATTTAAATTTGATTTATTGAATTGGGTTCCTTATATCACTATTATAGCTAATGCCATTGCAAGTGGTGCCCAAATTCCGGATTCATGGCGTGGGGCGGAAATTTTACATATATTTAAGAAGGGGGAACGCTCGGCCCCGGAAAACTATCTCCCTATAAGTCTAATAGATTCAATTCAGAAAGTTGTAGCTAGGATGGTGTTGGTTAAAATCCTTGAATGGATGGAGATTGATAATATATTATCTCCTATGCAAGCAGGATTTAGACCCAGTGTCAGTACAATTGATCAGGTGCTTAGATTCCTTCTTATATATTGGAAGGTGGTGACCTTGGGCGGTGGAACTATTTACGCAGCGTTTGTAGACTTAAAGTCTGCATTCGACCTCGTACCAAGAGAAAAGCTATGGGCTGCCCTAAGGAACATGGGAATGCCGTCAGCACTCCTGGATATAATAATAAGATTACATGAGGCTAACTTTGCCCAGGTGAGATGGGGCAGGCAAGGACAGATAACAGAGAGGTTTCCAGTCACCCGTGGCGTCCACCAGGGATGTGTCCTTGCACCGACACTGTTTTTGTTATTTATCAACAGGGTCGTACAGTACTTTGTAGACACTCCCACTGATGCCCCTATTTTAGGTGGTACTAAATTCCCACTTCTCATCTTTGCGGATGATACCCTCATTCTATCCAAGACTCAAAAGGGGCTCCAACTCGCCATAAACAAGTTTGAAGAGTTTTGTAAAGACAACGACCTTCAAGTCAATGTCAGCAAGACAAAATTTATGGTGTTTACTAGAAATAAGCCACAAAAGGGTCACGTTAGGATGAATGGTGTCGAACTAGAACAGGTGGAAGTTATGACATATTTAGGGATTGTACTTGAAAACAAGTTAAGATGGAAACCACAGGTTGATGTCCTGTCATTGAAATTTGCCGAACTATCTGGTACCTTAATCAAGGAACAAAGAACCTCTACAACCAAAAGGATTGGCCCTGCATTAAGAATTAATAATGCTAAAATAAGTTCAGCAATCCTGTATGGTGCAGATTATGGGGCTATTCAAAATTGTCCTCCTTGGTTAAAGTCCAAAATAAATTTCTACGTAATCTAATTGGCCTGCCCCAATCTAGTCCCTTGAAGCCCTTGTTACTAGACCTGGGTTGTCACCCTATTTACGAAGTGGCACGGTTTAGATCCGTTGCTCTGTGGAGAAGGATCTGGTCAACACCTGAACTTGCTACTTTTGCAAAGGAGATATTAGATGTTAGATCCATTTTGGGATCTGCTAACATCCCTTGGCTTAGAAATGTGAGATCGATACTGGTAAACATGGGCCATGATCAGTTATGGTCGGATCCCGGTAATAGCATTTTTCCTTCAAAAAAGGATTTTAAAGAACAGTACTGGGCGTCTATACGTTATAAACATATTGTCCAGACAGATCCCACTTCTCTTTCTGATAGATTCCTGGAACACAAGATCACTCCCTCTTTAGAGGAGTATTGGGATGTAATTGTAAAGAGCTGTGATAGAAAACTATACCATCAGTTTAGGGTGGGGTCACTTCCAGTGAGATCCTTTACATCTACATGGCGTGGCCAGACGAATGAGTACTGCGCTTGGTGTAGGGATAAAAAAGAGTCCATAGGCCATGTATTTTTTGTTTGCCCATCCTATTCAGCCCCCCGAGGAAAATAGCTCAAACCCATCTGTAAAAACATGAAAACTCGGGTGAGCCAGGAGGCATTATGGCTCTTAAGGACTAATACATCGATTCCAGTGGCCATACCGTTTCAAAATTTCTGGGTTGGACATGGCTTATTAGAGCCAGTCAACATTGTAATAGTGGCTAAATAGCCCCTTATAACAAGTACATATTTTTAACACGTCTTTAACCGACATTTTTAATACCTTTTAATCCTATTTTATTGTGTATAATATGTTTAACTCCGCTTATTAGTGATGATTTGTGCTAATTAACTCTTGTATGTATTTTATTTTATTTTCCTGATCTTTTAATATTTTGTGTAATTTTGACATCTGGAGTTTTTAGTCATGAGTGGAATGTTTTATCGCATGTCTTTTATGATGAAATAATATCGAAATAAAGACGTATGAACTGAACACTCTCTACTACTCCCTACTATTCACTCTACTACTTTCTCTCTACTACTCCCTACTACTCACTCTACTACTCACTATCTACTACTCACTCTCCACTACTCCACTACCCTCTACTACTCACTCTCTACTACTCACTCTCTACTACTCCCTACTACTCTCTCTAAACTACTCACTCTCTACTACTCTCTACTACTCACTCTACTACTCACTCTCTACTACTCACTCTCTACTACTTTCTACCACTCACTCTCTACTACTCTCTCTCTACTACTCACTCTCTACTACTCACACTTTACTACTCTCTACTACTCTCTCTACTACTCACTCTCTACTACTCTCTACTACTCATTCTACTACTCTCTACTACTCTCTACCACTTACTCTCTACTGCTCTACTACTCACTCTCCACTACTCTCTCTCTACTACTCACTCTCTACTACTCACTCTACTACTCTATACTACTCACTCTCTACTACTCTCTCTCTACTACTCCCCACTACTCACTCTAGTACTCACTCTCTACTACTCACTCTCCACTACTCCACTACCCTCTACTACTCACTCTCTACTACTCACTCTCTACTACTCCCTACTACTCTCTCTCTACTATTCACTCTCTACTACTCTCTACTACTCACTCTCTACTACTCGTTCTCTACTACTCACTCTCTACTACTCTCTACTACTCACTCTCTACTACTCCCTCTACTACTACTCTCTAGTACACTCTACTATTCACTCTACTACTACCCACTCTACTACTCACTCTCTACTACTCTCTACTACTCTCTCTCTATTACTCACTCTCTACTACTCTCTACTACTCACTCTCTACTGCTCACTCTCTACTACTCACTGTCTACTACTCACTCTCTGCTACTCTCTACTACTCACTCTCTGCTACTCACTCTCTGCTACCCTCTACTACTCTCTACTACTCTCTATTACTCACTTTCTACTCTCTACCTCTCTACCTCACTCTACCTCTCTCTCTAATACTCTCTACCTCTCAACCTCTCTACCTCTGCCTCTACCTCTCTACCTCTACCTCTCCACCTCTCCACCTCTACCTCTACACCTCTACCTCTCTACCTCTCTCTACACGCACACATATGCACATATATATGCATATATATGCATATGCATTTATATATATGCATGTGTATATATATACATACATATATAAACATTACCTACTGGCGGTCGCCAGTAGGTAGTTATAGTTAGGACCCTGTTTCCATAGGAAATCCGCAACATTCTATTTTGAATTTTGCGCCGGTCGACGAATCCTCATGAATTTTTCAAAATAGGTGGGGCGCTACGCTCCGCTCCTTCCCTGAAAGTCTTGGGGGGATTCGTCAAGCGGGGGCTGAGATAAAAGGGGGGTCCCAAAACGCGTTTTTCCCATGCATTTTTCCATAGGACCTTTAGACAGGGCTACAGCCCGAACGTCTGAACAGAATTACTAGAAATTTGGCAGAGAGGTAGTCCTCAGGTCAAGGAAGTGCCTTTTGTAGGTTTGGTGTAAATCTGTTCAGTAGATTCTGAGAAAATAGCCTTTAAATCAATATATATAGCTGAGCCAGCTTACGGTGCGCTTACGGTACGCTTACCGTACGCGTACGGTGGCGTGCGCGAGCGCGATTCTGATTGGCCCTTAGATCTTAGTAAACATTCAAATCGGTCGAAACCAGGAAGCGGCGGCCGCCATTTCGTGTGTTTCACTCAGAAAAAAAAGAGTGATATCTTGAAAAGGGGGCAAGGAGGAGAGTTACAGACCCCCTAACATTTGTAAGGGGGTCAAAGAAGGACAGAAAAGTACAAAGAAAACATTTATTGATTTTAAAAAAAATCACGGGGTACGCGTACGGTAAGTGTACGGTAAATAAAAAAAAAAAAAAAGAAATGAAATGCAGATTTAAGTGTTTAGATATTAGGGGGCTCTAAAAAGAGCCGTTGTGTTTATGAAGTGATTTTTAAGTGGTACCTACAAGTAAGTACCGATGCAGAGTCTAAGGTTCAAGAGGAAGACTCTGTTCCCTTCATCATTGAAGTGCACACCATCTCCTCTATAAATGTCTTGCATGCTGTAACGCAAGTTGTTGTGGTAAATGGAACCCATACCATAGTCACGGAGGAAAGCAGAAACAGATTTGTTGACGTGCTTTCTTGCTTTGTCAATCTGCGGACAGAAATGATTGGACCAGTTCCATTTTTGCCTTTGGCATATGTTAGAAAACACAAAGGCAGTTTTAGGGAAAAGTGAAAACAGTTGTGCAAAGGTGTCCTTCATAAGCATTTCCAGACCTACCCCAGTCAAAGTGCCTAGGTCATTGCCACCACAGTGCACTATTATGAGGTCAGGGTGTTGGTTTTGCATGAAGGATTTCACCAATGGCATCAATTGGTGCCACTTTAACCCTCTCTGACCAATCCATTTAATGTCTACATTTGGCAAAGCAAGGTCTCTCACCATACCTGTTTTCTCTGCAAACTTTTCACTCCAGAAGACATAGCTGTGCCCTACAATCCACACTGTGAACATCTTCAAAGGAGAACTGGATGCACTCAGGAGGTGTAATTCAGTAGAATGGTAAAAAGAAATGAAAGACAGTTTGGAAATGGAGGCATACATATTTTTTTCATAAAAAAAAGAACTGATTGGCTGTTTCATACCATTCTAGAATAAAAACTAGGCTGTATGTGTAAATTAATAGAAGCATGTTTTGTATTGGTACAGAAAAATGTGTTACCAAAGAACAGTACTATGGATTTGCTGTTAGGTTTGAAAAGTCAAGCACTCTTGCTCTGTGGAATTGAAACATTGTTTGGCGAACTTCTGACCTAACTCCACACAGCAGTGTTCCATGAGCTGTTGCTATGGTAGCAGGCAGAAGTCAAGTTGGGGGAAGGGTACTAGGCAGAAGTCAAGTTGGGGGAAGGGTACTTTTGGAAAAGGGTTGGTTTTCAACCAATAGAAATGTGTGATTACATTTGAAAAAAAGGGGGAAGCACTGAGATTTGAAATTAACATGTATATATGTGGAAAAAGAGAGGGAAAGTTTGCCATTATCTGGTTCTGCTGAGAGGAGAGAGGTGTAAAGAACAGAGATCCTGGCTCTGATAATCTGCTGTTTGAGTGCCACATTTCTTTCACAACTAACTAATTTTAAAGGTGAGTTTAGAGTTTGAGAGCGGATGTATATGGTAAATTAAGAAATGAATAATAGAAATGCAATTCTTTTTGTTGAAGTTGTGTTTATTATTTTCTGTTTTGGGAGAAATTTAAATGTGAGGAACAAGTAAAATAATATGGACTATGTTTTCACAATAAATTAAGGTGTACTGGTATAAAAAAAGAATAGTTTAAGGGTTTGAGGTTGGACTCAGTAATGCAAATACATTCAGCATCACTAAGGCTGGTTGCCCTTGCTGGAGTGTAGGCAGTCACCCAGGTTACAAATGGTGCTGGTCTGAAAAAGCAGTTTGGACCTGTGCTTTTTAAAAAATCTGAAAAGTGGATTCATAATGTGTCAGTCTGTAAAAGTGTTTATCACTTGCCAAAAAAAAGAGCAGTAAGTGTGCTTTCAAATTGGCAAAGAAATTTCGTTTTGTGACTAATGTGAAAACATGACTCTGTGTGCAAAGAGGAATTACAGGCAGAGATTTATTGCGTATTGCTCTGGTGATTTCACAGTTGCATTAGATGGAAAGGGGGAGCCATTTTTTGGTGCAGAAGCAGACTCTTAGCACACACCCAGCTGCTTACTATGTGGAATCATGCACAGTATTCACAAGCGAGTGGGGTTTGAGGTTTCAGTCAGTAATGCAAATACATTCAGCATCACTAAGGCTGGTTGCCCTTGCTGGAGTGTAGGCAGTCACCCAGGTTACAAATGGTGCTGGTCTGAAAAAGCAGTTTGGACATGTGCTTTTTAAAAAATCTGAAAAGTGGATTCATAATGTGTCAGTCTGTAAAAGTGTTTATCACTTGCCAAAAAAAAGAGCAGTAAGTGTGCTTTCAAATTGGCAAAGAAATTTCGTTTTGTGACTAATGTGAAAACATGACTCTGTGTGCAAAGAGGAATTATAGGCAGAGATTTATTGCGTATTGCTCTGGTGATTTCACAGTTGCATTAGATGGAAAGGGGGAGCCATTTTTTGGTGCAGAAGCAGACCCTTAGCACACACCCAGCTGCTTACTATGTGGAATCATGCACAGTATTCACAAGCGAGTGGGGTTTGAGGTTTCAGTCAGTAATGCAAATACATTCAGCATCACTAAGGCTGGTTGCCCTTGCTGGAGTGTAGGCAGTCACCCAGGTTGCAAATGGTGCTGGTCTGAAAAAGCAGTTTGGACATGTGCTTTTTAAAAAATCTGAAAAGTGGATTCATAATGTGTCAGTCTGTAAAAGTGTTTATCACTTGCCAAAAAAAAGAGCAGTAAGTGTGCTTTCAAATTGGCAAAGAAATTTCGTTTTGTGACTAATGTGAAAACATGACTCTGTGTGTAAATAGGAATTGCAGGCATAGATTTATTGCGTATTGCTCTGGTGATTTCACAGTTGCATTAGATGGAAAGGGGGAGCCATTTTTTGGTGCAGAAGCAGACTCTTAGCACACACCCAGCTGCTTACCATGTGGAATCATGCACAGTATTCACAAGCGAGTGGGGTTTGAGGTTTCAGTCAGTAATGCAAATACATTCAGCATCACTAAGGCTGGTTGCCCTTGCTGGAGTGTAGGCAGTCACCCAGATTACAAATGGTGCTGGTCTGAAAAAGCAGTTTGGACATGTGCTTTTTAAAAAATCTGAAAAGTGGATTCATAATGTGTCAGTCTGTAAAAATGTTTATCACTTGCAAAAAAAAGAGCAGTAAGTGTGCTTTCAAATTGGCAAAGAAATTTCGTTTTGTGACTAATGTGAAAACATGACTCTGTGTGCAAATAGGAATTACAGGCAGAGATTTATTGCGTATTGCTCTGGTGATTTCACAGTTGCATTAGATGGAAAGGGGGAGCCATTTTTTGGTGCAGAAGCAGACTCTTAGCACACACCCAGTTGCTTACCATGTGGAATCATGGACAGTATTCACAAGCGAGTGGGGTTTGAGGTTTCAGTCAGTAATGCAAATACATTCAGCATCACTAAGGCTGGTTGCCCTTGCTGGAGTGTAGGCAGTCACCCAGGTTACAAATGGTGATGGTCTAAAAAAGCAGTTTGGACATGTGCTTTTTAAAAAATCTGAAAAGTGGATTCATAATGTGTCAGTCTGTAAAAGTGTTTATCACTTGCCAAAAAAAAGAGCAGTAAGTGTGCTTTCAAATTGGCAAAGAAATTTCGTTTTGTGACTAATGTGAAAACATGACTCTGTGTGCAAATAGGAATTACAGGCAGAGATTTATTGCGTATTGCTCTGGTGATTTCACAGTTGCATTAGATGGAAAGGGGGAGCCATTTTTTGGTGCAGAAGCAGACTCTTCACACAGCCAGCTGCTTACCATGTGGAATCATGCACAGTATTCACAAGCGAGTGGGGTTTGAGGTTTCAGTCAGTAATGCAAATACATTCAGCATCACTAAGGCTGGTTGCCCTTGCTGGAGTGTAGGCAGTCACCCAGGTTACAAATGGTGCTGGTCTGAAAAAGCAGTTTGGACATGTGCTTTTTAAAAAATCTGAAAAGTGGATTCATAATGTGTCAGTCTGTAAAAGTGTTTATCACTTGCCAAAAAAAAGAGCAGTAAGTGTGCTTTCAAATTGGCAAAGAAATGTCGTTTTGTGACTAATGTGAAAACATGACTCTGTGTGCAAATAGGAATTACAGGCAGAGATTTATTGTGTATTGCTCTGGTGATTTCACAGTTGCATTAGATGGAAAGGGGGAGCCATTTTTTGGTGCAGAAGCAGACTCTTAGCACACACCCAGTTGCTTACCATGTGGAATCATGGACAGTATTCACAAGCGAGTGGGGTTTGAGGTTTCAGTCAGTAATGCAAATACATTCAGCATCACTAAGGCTGGTTGCCCTTGCTGGAGTGTAGGCAGTCACCCAGGTTACAAATGGTGATGGTCTGAAAAAGCAGTTTGGACATGTGCTTTTTAAAAAATCTGAAAAGTGGATTCATGATGTGTCAGTCTGTAAAAGTGTTTATCACTTGCCAAAAAAAAGAGCAGTAAGTGTGCTTTCAAATTGGCAAAGAAATTTCGTTTTGTGACTAATGTGAAAACATGACTCTGTGTGCAAATAGGAATTACAGGCAGAGATTTATTGCGTATTGCTCTGGTGATTTCACAGTTGCATTAGATGGAAAGGGGGAGCCATTTTTTGGTGCAGAAGCAGACTCTTAACACACAGCCAGCTAGTTACCATGTGGAATCATGCACAGTATTCACAAGCGAGTGGGGTTTGAGGTTTCAGTCAGTAATGCAAATACATTCAGCATCACTAAGGCTGGTTGCCCTTGCTGGAGTGTAGGCAGTCACCCAGGTTACAAATGGTGCTGGTCTGAAAAAGCAGTTTGGACATGTGCTTTTTTAAAAATCTGAAAAGTGGATTCATAATGTGTCAGTCTGTAAAAGTGATTATCACTTGCCAAAAAAAAGAGTAGTAAGTGTGCTTTCAAATTGGCAAAGAAATTTCGTTTTGAGACTAATGTGAAAACATGACTCTGTGTGCAAATAGGAATTACAGGCAGAGATTTATTGCGTATTGCTCTGGTGATTTCACAGTTGCATTAGATGGAAAGGGGGAGCCATTTTTTGGTGCAGAAGCAGACTCTTAACACACAGCCAGCTGCTTACCATGTGGAATCATGCACAGTATTCACAAGCGAGTGGGGTTTGAGGTTTCAGTCAGTAATGCAAATACATTCAGCATCACTAAGGCTGGTTGCCCTTGCTGGAGTGTAGGCAGTCACCCAGGTTACAAATGGTGCTGGTCTGAAAAAGCAGTTTGGACATGTGCTTTTTTAAAAATCTGAAAAGTGGATTCATAATGTGTCAGTCTGTAAAAGTGATTATCACTTGCCAAAAAAAAGAGTAGTAAGTGTGCTTTCAAATTGGCAAAGAAATTTCGTTTTGTGACTAATGTGAAAACAAATGTAGTAATATATTTAATTAAAATAAAGGAATTTTTTTTTAGTTTTTTTCAGGTATTGCTGAAGAGCAGTGAACAAAATTTAAGATGCCTACAAAATCCAGAGTAAAAAAAGACCACAAAAAAAACCTATATTTGAAGACAACTGGAGGACCTAAGTTAGTTGAAGATGCTCATGTTGGGAAGAAGAAAAAATCTTCTCGTAAGCAGACAAAATTTTTTCTAAAGAACATATTCAAAAAAAGGAAAAATGTACAAAATGTCTGTACTGGAAAGAATGATTTCAATCGAAAAGCACAGGAAAAAATTGTGAATTTAGTTAATGCAAATATACCTTCTGCAACTAAAAAGGTTAACTTAAACAGAAAAACAGCGTTTAAAGAGATACGTAGAAAAATGTTTCAGAGAAGAGTTATGTCCAATTTGATAAAGGATGTGAAGAAATATAAGCAAAAGGCTAAGTTTTATAAGAGAAAAAAAGAAATTGAAGCCATTGCAGCAAAGGCATTAGAATTAAAAAGGAAACTATTCATTTTAATTTTGAATAGGATGCGTACATTAGACAAAATGGTTAATGTACTGAAATCACATAGCAAAAGGAAAAGAGTAGTGAACAGAACAAACTTTTCTAAAGTTTTTTTAGGAAAATGGATGCATAGTTCAAGTAGTGAACCTTTTTTTAATGAAGAGAGTTATTTTCAAAGTAATAGTTTGCTGCATGCAGTTGACACCAGAGGTCGTGCTTATGAAGTGAAAAATGGTTGCATAATGGAGAAGGAGATAATGGTTCCAAGAGATGAGGTACAAGTGATGGCGGATGAGGCTATGGGGAGACGTCCTAAAGCCCCAGTGTACACTTGGAATTGTAGTAGTATTTGCACTGTGCGTCATGAATCTATTGATAAATTTCGTGAGTTTCTAAGAGAATATAGTAAAAAAAGTGTAAAACAGAAGATTAAGGTGCTTCAAAGTTTGGATCCATGCAGAGTGAGAGAGAATACTGGTTTGCAGGGTCATTCTCTGGCTTGTCTATCTAGAAAAGTGTGTAATAGTGTTTTCCATCATTTTAGGATGCTGGCTGTTCATCATACTGAAATGAGAAAGTTTGTGAGACGGTTGTATTTTGCTAAAAGTCCAGCAATAAAGTTAGATGAATTGAATAGGGCTCTGTTCCGTGGAACGGTATCAGATGTAGAGAAGGTTGTTGATGAAATTCAGTTTTGTTACTTTGGTCCTGAACAAAACAGTGCAGAGAAGGACACAGTAAATGAGGAAGAAGTGGAAGAGAATGTAGAACCCTCTGTAAGTAAGACATTTAATGATCACATAACAAAATTTGCAATAATCTCTAATGAAAGACCAAATATTACTTGTATTTGTTGCCGCAGAACTCATTATAGAAAACAAACCAGGTATGTTGATCTCTACAGAAAGAGTGAAAATGAAGATAATTATAAGTGGAAGGATTTTGCCACATATATATTTTTTGAAAATTGTTTTGAATTGGGTGAAGTTCAGCGTATTTGTAAATACTGTTACAACAAGTTAGAGGAAAATAGAATGCCGACCAGAGCTGTACATAATAATTTAGAATTGGATGCTATTCCTGCTGAACTTTCTGAATTAAATACATATGAGTCTATACTCATTCAATGTGTTCATCCGTTCCAGACCATAGTACGTATGGAGCCCAAAACTGGTAAATTACCTCCTTCAGATTTACTGAGAGGTTTAAAAGGTAGAGTGGTGTATTTGCCCTTGGATTTGAAAAAAAATATGGAAACTATTGATGCGGATACTTTGGAAACTGAACCATTAATTATTCTGGTTAATGGTGTACCTACAAAGAATAAGAAGATTTGGCAGGAGCTGGTAGATGTACGGAAAGTACAAAGAGCAAATTTGTATTTGAAAAGGAATAACAAATGGTATGAATCAATTTATATAGAAGAAGAAGAAGAAGAAGATTTACAAGAAGACACAGAAACACCAACTGGACAAATTGAAAAAGTGGACAAGTCAAAGGAAGAAGAAATTTATGAACATTTTAACATACATCCTCTTCATTCAAAAGAAGTTATGGGAGACAATATTGATCTATTTCAGATGAAGAAAGCAAAAGGAACTCCCGTGAGTGTATGGGAGGAGAGCTTGGAAGCTCGATGTTTTCCCCAGCTGTTTCCTAAAGGAAAAGGAGGACGATACGATGAACGTCCGGAACAGATTCCAGCTTCTGAGTATCGGACTACAAGACTATATGCTGAAGATCCCAGATTTCGACAAAGTATTCCTTATTTGTTCCATCTTTTATTTGAAAGCGACTTGTCTGCATTGTCTTATGCAGTAAATCACATTTTAAAAAGTGGAGTACATTTGCAAAATGTGTCTGCTAAGGATTTTATGGAGAAAGTGCAGCACCGAGATGATCATTTGGAAACACAACTGATCAATCTGATGGCTTGTCAGCGTGGGACAAATGAATATTGGTACCGACGCCATGGTGAATTAAAATGCATGTTACGGAATTTAGGAACACCAACATGGTTCGTTACCCTAAGCTGTGCGGAGTACGCTTGGGATGATTTACTGGATTTTCTACGAGAGGCAAATTCAAACATTAAAAACATCGAATACAAGACAGCAGGAGAACTGTGCTCATTGGATCCGGTTAATGTTTGCAGATATTTCAATCATAGATTTGAGGCTATGATGTCCTTCATCTGCAATAAAAAAAATCCACCTCTAGGAGAAGTAGTGGATTTCTTTTGGAGAAAAGAGTACCAGGCAAGAGGTGCTCCTCATATTCATATGCTGTTGTGGATCAAGGATGCCCCAAAGTTTGGAACATATACTGATGAAGCAGTGTTATCTTACATTGAAGAATATGCAACATGTGCTATACCAAAAAGCACAGAAGAGAAAAAGTTAAAGGAGCAAGTTTTACGTTTCCAAAGTCATCGGTGTGGAAAATACTGTCGACGGAAATACAAGAGCAAAGATAAATACTACACTAAATGTCGATTTGGATTTCCTAGACCTGTTCTTTCAAATGGAAGAGTTAACAGTTTTATGTCATCTGTGAGACATACTATCACAAGAAAATCACCTAAGAATACCTACAACCTTAAAAGAAAAGAAGAATCAAAAAATATAAATGACTACAACCCAGTGATTTTATCCATGTGGAACGCTAACATGGATATACAGTATGTAGCTGACAATTCCATTGCTGTTGCTCGATATGTAACGTCTTACATTACGAAATCAGAAAAAACAGAATTGAAGGAAATGTGGGAAGAGATTTCTCACGAGAAAACTGTCAGTAAGAAGCTGTACAGTTTCAGTTTGAAGATGTTATCGCATCGAGAAATTGGATCCTACGAATGTTCAGATAGGTTATCTTCTGCAAGTCTCTACTCGAAATCAAGAAGAAGAATTTGGGCAAGTTTAGGCCTTGCAGCAATGAGAAATCGGGTACTGAAATCTGTTGGAGAAATTGAATATTTGGCCGAGAATGACCCAGAAAGTACAGATATTTTGAAATCAAACATGTTGGACACATATTATCCCAAGAGAAGTCATCATCTGGAGAACATGTGTCTCTATGAAGTGCTGCAGAACTACATTTATTCACGGAAAGCCGCAGAAGACATCAACAATGGAAAATATAAAGTCATTGGTGAGGAAGGATGTTTGGTGAAGCAAACAAAAGGAAGTTTGATAAATCACCGGAAGCTGAGTTGCGACACTACTGACAAAAATGAATTTTACTACTTGGCTCTTTTACAGCTGTTTAAACCATGGCGTACAGAGGATGAACTACTGGGAGAATTTCAAAGCTATGAAGATTCTTTTAATGCTTGCAAAGACAGCATACAATGCAATACATTCACAACTTATCTGCAAATGTTAAATGAAGAAATTGAACAGGAAACTACAATTGCAGCAGAAATAGCTAGAGACAGTTCTCAGGACAGCCAAAGTTCAGGAACACTCAGTCAAGATCCCCTAGGACAACCAATCGTTGAAAATGAAGCATCAATAGCCATGAATGAAGTGGAAACGGCTATGAATCAAGCTCAAGGAGAATTTATAGACTTACAAAATTTGGAAAGACAACTGAACGAAGAGCAGCAACAAATTTATGAAGAGATCAGAAAAAAAATTGATCACGGATTTCTACATGACAAAAAAGAGTGCTCATGCTCATCATTTCATCCAATCAGGATGTATGTAAGCGGACAAGCTGGAACTGGAAAAAGTTTCCTAATAAAAGTCATCAGAAGCTACCTACAGCAAAAAACGGATTCTACTTTGTCTTGTGTGGTTACTGCTCCAACTGGGTTAGCAGCATATAACATAAAAGGAATCACTTTACATCGTTTGCTAATGTTACCAGTGGAGCATGAGAACAAAATACAATACAACAAGCTAACTGGAGAAGCATGCTTGGAAGTTTCAAGAGTATTGAAGAAGATGCAAGTTCTCATTATTGATGAGGTGAGCATGGTATCAAACTTAATGCTTGCCTTTGTGCATTTAAGAATGCAGCAAATTCTGAAGACAGACTATGACGTGTTATTTGGAGGAAAACACGTCATAGTTTTTGGAGATCTTTTGCAACTTACTCCAGTTAAAGGACAACCAGTGTTTAATACTGTGACACATGAAGACACGAAGAAGTCATTGGGAAGCATCGGTAATACAAATATTTGGTCCTTCTTTGAGTACAAGGAACTTACAACTAATATGAGGCAAGCAAACGAGTAAGAATATGGAAGTATTCTGAAAGATATCAGGATTGGACTACTCACAGAAGCTGGCAAAAAAGCATTACAGAGTCGGCTGCTACATAATTTATTTCCAAAGGAAGAAATAGTTGCAGAGAAGATATACAAGAACATTGCAGAAAACAAAAGTGTCATCTGCTTAATGCCAACTCTACGTGAATGCTCAATATTCAATGAGGAGCTTTTGAAATTGGAAAAGGAAGATATCAGGAAATTGGAAGCAGTGGACAAAATTGAGGATGGAAGAATTACTGTCACATTAACAGGCACACTGAAAAATAAATTGGATTCACTAGAGAAGAACATTTCCAAAACAGCTGGATTAGAAAAAAATCTATATGTTTGCATGAACTGTAGAGTATTTTTAAGGAGAAATTTGGATGTTGAAAAAGGTCTAGTTAATGGAGCTATGGGAAGAGTTGTGGGTTTTATTAATTATCAGAAAAAAGATGGAATTGAATGTTTAAAAATAAAATTTGATCAGATAGAAGAAGTTAAAGACATTTGTCGTTGTTCAGTTCGTTTCATGCTTGTGAAAGATTTATATGTACGTAGGAAGCAGTTTCCGTTTTCTCTAGCATATGCTGTAACTATTCACAAGTCTCAAGGATTGACTGTAGATTGTGCATTTGTGAACATTGGTTCAACTGTGTTCAAAGAAGGTATGGCATATGTTGCTTTGTCACGAGTGAAAACATTATCAGGTTTATTCATGATAGACTTTGATGACTCAAAAGTTAGTGCTGATGCAAATTGTGTAAAGGAGTATAATAGATTAAGAAGAAGCTATGCTCCTCATTTAGGTCAGTATCCTGTGTTGGAGAAACGTGTAGTTTCTCGTAAAAGGAGAAATGAGAATATCTGTAATGAAGATGTAGAGAGGAGGAAAAAAAAGAGGAGTGATGTAATTGCAAGCAAAAAGAAAAAGGAAAATGAAGAACAGGTTGTAGGATGTCATTTTGAAAATAGCTCTGGTGTCAACTGCTACGCAAATGTAGTGCTGAATGTTGCATTTTATCTGGAAAGTGTGCAAGAGCAGATAATAGTAAATCAGGGAAAAAGATTCTGTTCTGAGTTGAGTCTCCTTTTTCAAAAGCTGAGTAATGATAAAACTCAAATAGAAAGTGCTACTGAAATTAGAAAACTTTTAGATGTATGTTCAGGACGAACACAGTTTTCTCAAAATGTACAGCAAGACGCACAGGAATTCTTGATGTTTTTTCTTCAGGTACTGGAAGAAGAAGGGGTTCCCATTGAAAATTTATTTGGTCTCTCTTATAAATGGGAACATAGTTGTGAAAACTGTTATAATATATGTGGCTCTAATGTTGATTCTGAAAGGTTTATTTATTTAACATTGCCAGAAAGTAAAACAGTCACTTTTGCTAAATTAGTTAAAGATGCTAATCATAGCATGGAATGCAGTGAGTGTCAATCTGACATGTTTTCAACGTTAATTTTAAAGGAATACGGACAGTATGTAATTTTAATGATGCAACGCTGTAAAGCTGATGGTTCAAAATTAGATACTTTAATAAAGAAGTTTACAGGACAGCAATTATCAATTTCAGGGAAAACTTTTGTAACAGTTGCAATAATTTTCCATGATGGACCTACTGTAACTTCTGGACATTACACAGTTTATCTTAAATGTGAAAAAGGCTGAACACTGTGTAATGATTCCCAATTTATTTTTAAGCAACGTTTGCCTTTTGATTTAGCAAATTCCTATCTAATCTTCCTGAAACCTAAATTTTAGAGAGATTTGGCAAGATCTGTACAAAACAATTTTACCATTTTATTGGATTACCATTGGAATTTTCAAAAAAAATGATTTTACAAATTATCATTTGGCCTAATGGAAAGGTAACCAATTGTAATGTGGACTTTTTCATTTTTTAATGAAACTTTGGAAAACCAAAAATTTAGAAAAAATCGGTAACATCTGCACAATTTAAATTTTGGAATGTTATTGGATTGCCATTGGAAATTTATTCAAAAAAGATTTTTAAAATTACTATTTGGCCATGCGGAAAGGTAAGCAATTCTATTGTGGACTTATTTAATTATTAATAAATCTTTCGGAAACCAAAATGTTACAGAGAATCGGTGAGATCTGTACAATTTAAACTTTAGATTTTTATTGGATTACCATTGGAAATTTAACAAAAAAAGAATTTTAAAATTACTATTTGGCCTAAAGGAAATGGAACCAGATGTTTTGTGGAGTTATTTGAGATATATTATTGTGATTATACTTCTGGAACAAAAATATCAGACGGTATTTTAAAGAAATAAGTATTGATATTAGATGATATTTTTTAAGAATATTATGCATTTCTATAAAGTTATGTTTATGCAAAAAGAGATTGTGGGCTTTTTTAAAACAATCTTTGAGATTGTTAATTTTTTTTTTGCCTGCTGTTAAATGATGAATGCAATTGCTTTCACAATTTATAGTGAAATGCAATATTTTCTGAAAACAGCAAAAAAAAGGCAAAAATATTTTTTGAAAAATATGTAAATATGTGTACTGTATTATAAAATGTTTTATTAAATATTAATACTTTTTTCTTTTTTTCAGATTGAGATAGAAAATTTTCGAAAACTAGAACCATTTTTAAAGCAATTAAAAAAAAATTTAAATGAATAAATCTTTTTTTGAGTGGGTATGGTAAGTCAATAATGTCATGGTCCCTTTTTTCCACTTCTCTACAATCACATTTTCAGTTTTTAATTGTAGTCTCTCAAGGACCTTGTAATTTGATAATTGATTTTTAGTGTTTTAAAAAAAAAAAAAAAAAAATTACGCGTACGGTAAAAAAAAAATAAAAAAAGTTTTTAAAAACATATATAAAAAATAGATGAAAGGTAAGGTTGGCTCTTAAAAGAGCCATTGTGTTCATGCAGGGACAGAGGAAAGAAAGATTGGGAATATTAGTCGGTACGACAAGTGTGCTGATCTATTTTATTGTTCACTAGGGAAATACTGGTCTCCCTATGACAAATTAGATCATGACAAGTGGCGCACCGTATATCAACCCTCAGAAACCGAGGGTTAGTTTCCAGAGGACCAGAAAAAGGAGATGCTCCCCCCACAGATGAAGGGCTCACCTGACCTGCAGAAGACGGACTCGGCCCTGCAGATGATGGTCCAGGCTGAGCTGCTGTGGATGTGCTTGGTTGATTTACTGAAGGGTTACCTTCAGTAAGTCGAGCATGTGTCCTTCTGTGTACATCCTTAAGGTGTCTCATCATGGTGTGATTCCCAAAGGAATACTTCCTGTCAGGATTCCCTCTTGAAAGTACACGCTTACACAGCTTGTAAGTCACTAAGGGTGCATTTACCTTTTGCTGGCCTTCTGGAAAAGTAAAATACTCCCATACGTAAGAGGTCTTTTGTTTCCTCGCTCTCTGCCTCAAGGTAGTGCTGCTAGCCTCACTCTCAGAAGAGCTCTGCTGTTCTGCCATCGTATCACAAAGACAACCCAGCTCCTTCTCCTAAGGGATCACAAGCAGAAATGAGGGGAATGGGTGTGGTGTAGGAGAGTTCTAGAACTGAAAGTAGTTTCAACCAATCAAAAGTTGTGTTTCATGATCACATGACCTACCGTACGCTTACGGTGCGCTTACGGCAAAAGTACGCATGCGCGTAAAAAAGACACGCGCTCGCGCGCATGCGCATAACAGTCACTCCCCAACACTTCCGCGTAACGTGCGCGTGTAGCGTATACGCGTACGCGCCCCACGCGGAGTACGCACGGCTACGCAAATTGCGTAACTATACGCAAACAGCGTAGATAAATTACAGACATTGCGTAAACCGTACGCTTACCGTAAGCTTACCGTACGCGCAGTAAAAAAAAAATTTAAAAAAAGGAAAAAATGTATTGCTAATAAATTTTACCTGTTTATTTTATAAAAAATGTAAAATAAAAACATATTGTAGATTTTTAAAAATTTAACCATACTCTTCAAAAAAGGATAGAAAATTAAAATAAAAATATGTAAAAAAAAAAAGAAGAAAAAAATAAATTAGCATTTAAAAAACCTTGCAAATTCACTGAAAAAACCATGGGTTTCACACACGTTATAGTTAGGAATTAGCATTTAAAAAACCTTGCAAATTCACTGAAAAAACCATGGGTTTCACACAAGTTATAGTTAGGAATTAGCATTTAAAAAACCTTAGAAATTCAATGAAAAAACCAAAGGTTTCACACATGTTATAGTTAGCTGGACATTTCACTCGTAAAAAACCATTGAAATTCCCCCGTTATAGTTAGTTCAGCTAACTATAACTCGCGCGCCCGCAATGCACTACTGATGACGTCACATATTACATCACTCATGACATGGTCAGTGACATCACTCATGACATCACCGATGACATCTCAAATGACATCACTGATGACATCATCCTTGTGATAGAGTGGTAGACCTCCTCTCACCCTAATATAACCTTTGATACACACATTTAAAAATAGAGACTGAAATTTTCAAAAAAATGGACATACAAATAACAGTTACAACAACCTATTCAGTAATTCTAAGATCCACATACACATCCACTCATCCACCAACAATCCTATACAGTCACTCATACATGTACTCACACATCATATGTACTCATACACCTAAACATCCTGTAACACAATGCCACTCATTCATAGAGTTACTCACACATAGTCACTCATGCTAATAAAGAATCAAACATCCATTTACCTGCATATACAGTTATACACACACCACCACACTTACTTTTACAGAAACTTACACATACTTAGTCTTTTAAATAATCACTTATAGAAACACATACTTATTCATACAGGCACTCTTCCAATCTCTCACTCGCACATATACTTACTTATATACACCAATAGTCATATATACTAGTTTAAAAAATATGTAGTTACTCATAAAGACACTATTGAGACAGTCATTCACTCACTAACACACCCATACACACACTCATCCACCCATACGGTCCTACACACATGCTGTCTTCAACACATACAAACAGTGAGTCACTCATTCATGCACCTATGCACTACATAATAACCCCCACCGAACCATGAAGACACTCACACACTCATACTGATACTCAACAAACCAACTAATAACCTATATAGACACTCATGTAGCTACTCACCAACCCATGCAGCCACTTATATACAAAGTGAGAGACTGATACAGGTATTTACAAATTTAAACATTACTCACTTAGCCATGTATTCATAAAGATACACTTAATCAGTCAGTTACACAATCAATTTTTAAAAAACAAATCATCAATTTAGACACTTATATACTCATTTATTCTTCCATCGACCTTGAGATATACATATATTAAACTTTTTTAATTTTCAGAAAAACATTCACTGGATGATGTCATCAGTGATGTCATTTGAGATGTCATCAGTGATGTCATGAGTGATGTCACTGACCATGTCATGAGTGATGTAATATGTGACGTCATCAGTAGTGCATTGCAGGCGCGCGAGTTATAGTTAGCTGAACTAACTATAACGGGGGAATTTCAATGGTTTTTTACGAGTGAAATGTCCAGCTAACTATAACATGTGTGAAACCTTTGGTTTTTTCATTGAATATATAATCTGCATATCTATATAAATACAAATATAAATGCATGCATACATATACATATACATATATGCATACATATGCATGTTATGTACATGAAAGTTTGAAAAACACTATTATAAGCAAAGCTAAAAAGCCACCTAATTACAAATAGAATTGCTTTAACTTAAACAAGGGTGAGACCTATTGCATTTTCAATGCTTGTTTACTTTGGTTCCATCAAGAAGGCATTCAGATGTATCACACATTTGCCATAAATTCTGAATGGTAGCACTCTAGTTGCTCATTAGATCACTGTAGGAAAGCTACTGCTCACCAGGGAAGTCTGCTGCTGGTATTCAAAGTGCATGTTTCAGTCTGCATGTCAGAATTTTTTGATGAAATAGAAGAGGATTTGAGAAGTCAAAATGTGCCCTAATTTTTCTTTCTGGAGCATTAATCATAATTTCTATTTCAAAATGAACCCCCTCATTTTGTTCCTTTGCGAATTAAATGTTTTAAGTGTTACCACTTTATTCCAATCAAGATGGCTTCAGGTGTGCCATACTTTTGTCATAACTAAGACTGTTAGCGCTCTAGTTGTTCTTTAGAGCACTCTGGGACAATCTGTCATTGGGCTATACTTGGGCTACATCTGGGTGATATTTGTGCTACATTTGGGCTCTTTTGTCTCTGGTGGCAATTTTGGGAGACTTATTTGTTATGAAGTTTCCTAATTTCCTCATTTACTAATGTCTCCTCAGTAGGAAATACTTTCAGTTTTTTACTTTGATTCCATCAAGAAGGCATTCAGATGTGTCACACATTTGACATAAATTCAAAATGTTAGCACTCTAGTTGCTTATTAGATCACTTTAGTAAAGCTGCTGCTCACCAGGGAAGTCTGCTGCTGGTATTGAAAGTGCATGTTTCAGTCTGCATGTCAGAATTTTGTAATGAAATAGAAGAGGATTTGAGAAGTCAATCAAAATGTGCCCTAATTTATCTTTTTTCGGCACTAATCAAAATTTCCATGGCAAAATGAACCCCTTCATTGTGTTCCTTTTAAATTAAACTACTGACTCTCTACTACTCACCCGCTACTACTCTCTAATACTCACTCTCTACTACTCACTCTCTACTACTCTCTACTACTCTCTACTACTACTCTCTACTACTCACTCTACTACTCTCTACTACTCACTCTACTACTCTCTACTACTCTCTACCACTCACTCTCTACTACTCTCTCTACTACTCACTCTACCACTCTCTACTACTCACTCTCTACTACCCTACTACTCTCTACTACTCTCTCTACTACTCACTCTCTACTACTCACACTCTACTACTCTCTACTACTCTCTATACTACCCACTATCTACTACTCTCTACTACTCACTCTACTACTCTCTACTACTCTCTACCACTTACTCTCTACTGCTCTACTACTCACTCTCTACTACTCTCTCTCTACTACTCACTGTCTACTACTCACTCTACTACTCTATACTACTCACTCTCTACTACTCTCTCTCTACTACACATTCTCTACTAATCTCTACTACTCACTCTCTACTACTCTCTACTACTCACTCTCCACTACTCAGTCTCTACTACTCGCTGTCTACTACTCTCTACTACTCACTCTACTACTCACTCTTTACTACTCTACTACTCTCTACTACTCTCTCTACAACTCACTCTCTACTACTCTCTCTACTACTCACTCTCTACTACTCACTCTCTACTACACACTCTCTACTACTTGCTCTCTACTACTCGCTCTCTACTACTCTCTAGTATTCTACTACTCACTCTACTACTCACTCTCTACTACTCCCTACTACTCACTCTACTACTCACTCTCTACTACTCTCTCTCCACTACTCCACTACCCTCTACTACTCACTCTCTACTACGCATTCTCTTCTACTCTCTCCTACTACTCACTCTCTACTACTCTCTCTCTACTACTCTGTACTACTCACTCTACTACTCACTCTCTACTACTCACGCTCCACTACTCCACTACCCTCTACTATTCACTCTCTACTACTCACTCTCAACTACTCCCTACTACTCTCTCTCTACTACTCTCTACTACTCACTCTCTACTACTCTTTCTCTACTACTCACTCTCTCCTACTCACTCTCCACTACTCCACTACCCTCTACTTCTCACTCTCTACTACTCCCTACTACTCTCTCTCTACTACTCACTCTCTACTACTCTCTACTACTCACTCTACTACTCACTCTGTACTACTCACTCTCTACTACTTTCTACTACTCACTCTGTACTACTCTCTCTCTACTACTCACCCTCTACTACTCACACTCTACTACTCTCTACTACTCTCCCTACTACTCACTCTCTACTTCTCTCTACTACTCACTCTACTACTCTCTATCACGTACGCTCTACTGCTCTACTACTCACTCACTACTACTCTCTCTCTACTACTCACTCTCTACTACTCACTCTACTACTCTATACTACTCACTCTCTACTACTCTCTCTCTACTACTCATTCTCTACTACTCTCTACTACTCACTCTCTACTACTCTCTACTACTCACTCTCCACTACTCAGTCTCTACTACTCTCTACTACTCACTCTTTACTACTCTACTACTCTCTACTACTCTCTCTACTACTCACTCTCTACTACTAACTCTCTACTACACACTCTCTACTACTTGCTCTCTACTACTCGCTCTCTACTACTCTCTAATACTCTGCTACTCACTCTACTACTCACTCTCTACTACTCCCTACTACTCACTCTACTCCTCACTCTCTACTACTCTCTCTCCACTACTCCACTACCCTCTACTACTCACTCTCTACTACTCTCTCTCTACTACTCACTCTCTACTACTCACTCTACTACTTTATACTACTCACTCTCTACTACTCTCTCTCTACTACACATTCTCTACTACTCTCTACTACTCACTTTCTACTACTCTCTACTACTCACTCTCCACTACTCAGTCTCTACTACTCGCTGTCTACTACTCTCTACTACTCACTCTACTACTCACTCTTTACTACTGTACTACTCTCTACTACTCTCTCTACTACTCACTCTCTACTACTCTCTCTACTACTCACTCTCTACTACTCACTCTCTACTACACACTCTCCACTACTTGCTCTCTACTACTCGCTCTCTACTACTCTCTAGTACTCTACTACTCACTCTACTACTCACTCTCTACTACTCCCTACTACTCACTCTACTACTCACTCTCTACTACTCTCTCTCCACTACTCCACTACCCTCTACTACTCACTCTCTACTACTCATTCTCTACTAATCTTTTACTCCATACTACTCTCTCTCTACTACTCACTCTCTACTACTCTCTACTACTCACTCTACTACTCACTCTGTACTACTCACTTTCTACTACTTTCTACTACTCACTCTCTACTACTCTCTCTCTACTACTCACTCTCTACTACTCACACTCTACTACTCTCTACTACTCTATCTACTACTCACTCTCTACTTCTCTCTACTACTCACTCTTCTACTCTCTATCACTTACTCTCTACTGCTCTACTACTCACTCACTACTACTCTCTCTCTACTACTCACTCTCTACTACTCACTCTACTACTCTATACTACTCACTCTCTACTACTCTCTCTCTACTAGTCATTCTCTACTACTCTCTACTACTCACTCTCTACTACTCTCTACTACTCACTCTCCACTACTCAGTCTCTACTACTCTCTACTACTCACTCTTTACTACTCTACTACTCTCTACTACTCTCTCTACTACTCACTCTCTACTACTCACTCTCTACTACACACTCTCTACTACTTGCTCTCTACTACTCGCTCTCTACTACTCTCTAGTACTCTGCTACTCACTCTACTACTCACTCTCTACTACTCCCTACTACTCACTCTACTCCTCACTCTCTACTACTCTCTCTCCACTACTCCACTACCCTCTACTACTCACTCTCTACTACTCTCTCTCTACTACTCACTCTATTACTCTATACTACTCACTCTCTACTACTCTCTCGCTACTACACATTCTCTACTACTCTCTACTACTCACTCTCTACTACTCTCTACTACTCACTCTCCACTACTTACTCTCTACTACTCGCTGTCTACTACTCTCTACTACTCACTCTTTACTACTCTACTACTCTCTACTACTCTCTCTACTACTCACTCTCTACTACTCTCTCTACTACTCACTCTCTACTACTCACTCTCTACTACACACTCTCTTCTACTTGCTCTCTACTACTCGCTCTCTACTACTCTCTAGTACTCTACTACTCACTCTACTACTCACTCTCTACTACTCCCTACTACTCACTCTAATACTCACTCTCTACTACTCTCTCTCCACTACTCCACTACCCTCTACTACTCACTCTCTACTACTCATTCTCTACTACTCTTCTACTCCATACTACTCTCTCTCTACTACTCACTCTCTTCTACTCTCTACTACTAACTCTCTACTACTCTCTCTCTACTACTCCCTACTACTCACTCTACTACTCACTCTCTACTACTCACTATCCACTACTCCACTACCCTCTACTATTCACTCTCTACTACTCACTCTCTACTACTCCTTACTACTCTCTCTCTACTACTCACTCTCTACTACTCTCTACTACTCACTCTCTACTACTCTTTCTCTACTACTCACTCTCTCCTACTCACTCTCCACTACTCCACTACCCTCTACTACTCACTCTCTACTACTCACTCTCTACTACTCCCTACTACTCTCTCTCTACTACTCACTCTCTACTACTCTCTACTACTCACTCTACTACTCACTCTGTACTACTCACTCTCTACTACTTTCTACTACTCACTCTCTACTACTCTCTCTCTACTACTCACTCTCTACTACTCACTCTACTACTCTCTATCACTTACTCTCTACTGCTCTACTACTCACTCACTACTACTCTCTCTCTACTACTCACTCTCTACTACTCACTCTACTACTCTATACTACTCACTCTCTACTACTCTCTCTCTACTACTCATTCTCTACTGCTCTCTACTACTCACTCTCTACTACTCTCTACTACTCACTCGCCACTACTCAGTCTCTACTACTCTCTACTACTCACTCTTTGCTACTCTACTACTCTCTACTACACTCTCTACTACTCACTCTCTACTACTCACTCTCTACTACACACTCTCTACTACTTGTTCTCTACTACTCGCTCTCTACTACTCTCTAGTACTCTGCTACTCACTCTACTACTCACTCTCTACTACTCCCTACTACTCACTCTACTTCTCACTCTCTACTACTCTCTCTCCACTACTCCACTACCCTCTACTACTCACTCTCTACTACTCATTCTCTACTACTCTACTACTCCATACTACTCTCTCTCTACTACTCACTCTCTACTACTCTCTACTACTCACTCTACTACTCACTCTGTACTACTCACTCTCTACTACTTTCTACTACTCACTCTGTACTACTCTCTCTCTACTACTCACCCTCTACTACTCACACTCTACTACTCTCTACTACTCTCCCTACTACTCACTCTCTACTTCTCTCTACTACTCACTCTACTACTCTCTATCACGTACGCTCTACTGCTCTACTACTCACTCACTACTACTCTCTCTCTACTACTCACTCTCTACTACTCACTCTACTACTCTATACTACTCACTCTCTACTACTCTCTCTCTACTACTCATTCTCTACTACTCTCTACTACTCCTTCTCTACTACTCTCTACTACTCACTCTCCACTACTCAGTCTCTACTACTCTCTACTACTCACTCTTTACTACTCTACTACTCTCTACTACTCTCTCTACTACTCACTCTCTACTACTAACTCTCTACTACACACTCTCTACTACTTGCTCTCTACTACTCGCTCTCTACTACTCTCTAATACTCTGCTACTCACTCTACTACTCACTCTCTACTACTCCCTACTACTCACTCTACTCCTCACTCTCTACTACTCTCTCTCCACTACTCCACTACCCTCTACTACTCACTCTCTACTACTCTCTCTCTACTACTCACTCTCTACTACTCACTCTACTACTTTATACTACTCACTCTCTACTACTCTCTCTCTACTACACATTCTCTACTACTCTCTACTACTCACTTTCTACTACTCTCTACTACTCACTCTCCACTACTCAGTCTCTACTACTCGCTGTCTACTACTCTCTACTACTCACTCTACTACTCACTCTTTACTACTGTACTACTCTCTACTACTCTCTCTACTACTCACTCTCTACTACTCTCTCTACTACTCACTCTCTACTACTCACTCTCTACTACACACTCTCTACTACTTGCTCTCTACTACTCGCTCTCTACTACTCTCTAGTACTCTACTACTCACTCTACTACTCACTCTCTACTACTCCCTACTACTCACTCTACTACTCACTCTCTACTACTCTCTCTCCACTACTCCACTACCCTCTACTACTCACTCTCTACTACTCATTCTCTACTAATCTTTTACTCCATACTACTCTCTCTCTACTACTCACTCTCTACTACTCTCTACTACTCACTCTACTACTCACTCTGTACTACTCACTTTCTACTAGTTTCTACTACTCACTCTCTACTACTCTCTCTCTACTACTCACTCTCTACTACTCACACTCTACTACTCTCTACTACTCTATCTACTACTCACTCTCTACTTCTCTCTACTACTCAATCTACTACTCTCTATCACTTACTCTCTACTGCTCTACTACTCACTCACTACTACTCTCTCTCTACTACTCACTCTCTACTACTCACTCTACTACTCTATACTACTCACTCTCTACTACTCTCTCTCTACTACTCATTCTCTACTACTCTCTACTACTCACTCTCTACTACTCTCTACTACTCACTCTCCACTACTCAGTCTCTACTACTCTCTACTACTCACTCTTTACTACTCTACTACTCTCTACTACTCTCTCTACTACTCACTCTCTACTACTCACTCTCTACTACACACTCTCTACTACTTGCTCTCTACTACTCGCTCTCTACTACTCTCTAGTACTCTGCTACTCACTCTACTACTCACTCTCTACTACTCCCTACTACTCACTCTACTCCTCACTCTCTACTACTCTCTCTCCACTACTCCACTACCCTCTACTACTCACTCTCTACTACTCTCTCTCTACTACTCACTCTATTACTCTATACTACTCACTCTCTACTACTCTCTCGCTACTACACATTCTCTACTACTCTCTACTACTCACTCTCTACTACTCTCTACTACTCACTCTCCACTACTTACTCTCTACTACTCGCTGTCTACTACTCTCTACTACTCACTCTTTACTACTCTACTACTCTCTACTACTCTCTCTACTACTCACTCTCTACTACTCTCTCTACTACTCTCTACTACTCACTCTCTACTACACACTCTCTACTACTTGCTCTCTACTACTCGCTCTCTACTACTCTCTAGTACTCTACTACTCACTCTACTACTCACTCTCTACTACTCCCTACTACTCACTCTAATACTCACTCTCTACTACTCTCTCTCCACTACTCCACTACCCTCTACTACTCACTCTCTACTACTCATTCTCTACTACTCTTCTACTCCATACTACTCTCTCTCTACTACTCACTCTCTTCTACTCTCTACTACTAACTCTCTACTACTCTCTCTCTACTACTCCCTACTACTCACTCTACTACTCACTCTCTACTACTCACTATCCACTACTCCACTACCCTCTACTATTCACTCTCTACTACTCACTCTTTACTACTCTCTACTACTCACTCTCTACTACTCTTTCTCTACTACTCACTCTCTCCTACTCACTCTCCACTACTCCACTACCCTCTACTACTCACTCTCTACTACTCACTCTCTACTACTCCCTACTACTCTCTCTCTACTACTCACTCTCTACTACTCTCTACTACTCACTCTACTACTCACTCTGTACTACTCACTCTCTACTACTTTCTACTACTCACTCTCTACTACTCTCTCTCTACTACTCACTCTCTACTACTCACTCTACTACTCTATCACTTACTCTCTACTGCTCTACTACTCACTCACTACTACTCTCTCTCTACTACTCACTCTCTACTACTCACTCTACTACTCTATACTACTCACTCTCTACTACTCTCTCTCTACTACTCATTCTCTACTGCTCTCTACTACTCACTCTCTACTACTCTCTACTACTCACTCGCCACTACTCAGTCTCTACTACTCTCTACTACTCACTCTTTGCTACTCTACTACTCTCTACTACACTCTCTACTACTCACTCTCTACTACTCACTCTCTACTACACACTCTCTACTACTTGCTCTCTACTACTCGCTCTCTACTACTCTCTAGTACTCTGCTACTCACTCTACTACTCACTCTCTACTACTCCCTACTACTCACTCTACTCCTCACTCTCTACTACTCTCTCTCCACTACTCCACTACCCTCTACTACTCACTCTCTACTACTCATTCTCTACTACTCTACTACTCCATACTACTCTCTCTCTACTACTCACTCTCTTCTACTCTCTACTACTCACTCTCTACTACTCTTTCTCTTCTACTCACTCTCCCCTACTCACTCTCCACTACTCCACTACCCTCTACTACTCACTCTCTACTACTCCCTACTACTCTCTCTCTACTACTCACTCTCTACTACTCAGTAGTAAAGCTACTGCTCACCAGGGAAAACTGCTGCTGGTATTGAAAGTGCATGTTTCAGTCTGCATGTCAGAAGTTTTTTAATGAAATAGAAGAGGATTTGAGAAGTCACATAAATTGTGCCCTAATTGTTCTTTCTGCAGCACTAATCCTACTTTCTATGGCAAAATGAACCCCCTCATGTTGTTCCTTTTTAAATTAAATGTTTTAAGATTTACCACTTTATTCCAATCAAGATGGCTTCAGGTGTGCCACATGTTTGTCATAAGTAGGACTGTTAGCGCTCTAGTTGTTCTTTAGAACACTCTGGGAAGCTGCAGTAGAACACAAAGGAATCAACTGACAGTCTCTGCCGTTGTTGGATGTACATGTTTTACTGAGAATGTCAGACTTTATTCTCACATGACTGAGAAAGATAATGTGTATTTACAGAAAATATGCTCTCAGTTTAGCTTATAGATCACCTTCCAAACCTCCGTGGGAAAAGCATGAGAAAATATTTTTCTCTCAAACATGATTCATGATATCCCAGCAGAAGGCATTTTCACGTGGTTAAATCACCTTAGAACACACCACAATTCCTAAAATGAGTATGGTACCATCAACAGATGATTTATAATGTAACTAAAGTCTTAAAACCTTCCATTAACTGCAATGCTTTTTAATGAGGTGCTATCATGTATATTGGTCCCAAGATGGCTGCCAACACTTCTTGGATGAAGTGCTGACAGCCAATCAGATCTCACGATGAGATGTGTGGTTAGGCTCCGCCCAGATATATATGTGATTTTGATTTTCTCAGGAACTACTGAACGGATTTACACCATTTAAGCAAAAGACATGACTCTGAACCAAGGTCTACCTTTCTGCCAAATTTGGTGTAATTCCGTTCAGCAGTTCGGGCTGTAGCTGCGACTAAAGTTCCCTGCGGAAAATTGCATGGAGAAAACATGTTTTGGGACCCTCTTTTTTCTCGGCCCCCGCTTGACGAATCACCCCGAGACTTTCAGGATAGGAGCAGATCGGAGTGGGCCACGAGTTTTGGAAATTTCGCGACGATTCGTCAACCGGCACCAAGGTTATTCCAAATAGAATGTTGCGGATTTCCTATAGGAATGGTGATTTTTGTTTTCCCAATAACTTTATCGCCGGTAGACGAATCTTCAAGAAATTTTCAAAACTAGTGGCCCACTCCGGTCAGCTCCTACCCTGAAAGTTTTGGGAAGGTTTCGCCAAGCAGGGGCAGAGAAAAAAGGGGGGTCCCAAAACATGTTTTCTTCATGGTATTTTCCATAGGAAACTTTAGACACGGCTACAGCCCGAACTGCTGAACTGAATTACACCAAATTTGGCAAAAAGGTAGCCCTTGGTTCAAAAAGAACCCTTTTTGTTAAATGGTGTAAATCCGTTCAGTAGTTCCTGAGAAATTTAAAAAAAAGAGATCGGAAAATCAATTTCCCATAGGAAACTTTAGACACAGCTACAGCTCAAACTGCTGAACGGAATTACCCCAAATATGGCAAAAAGGTAGTGCTTGGTTCAGAAAGCACTCTTTTTTTTAAATGGTGTAAATCCGTTCAATAGTTGCTGAGAAAATCAAAAAATTAAAGTTTCGATATCTAGAGGCACGGTGAATCCGTGGACCCTCCTGACTGCGAGCTTTATTCTAATTGGCTGTCAACACTCCAAACCAGGAAGTGTTGGCAACCATCTTGTGACTCGGTAGAACCGAGTCACAAGAAAACAGAAAAACATATGTGAAAAACAAGAAAAGGGGTAGGGTAGGAACACCCTGAACCCCTAGGCCTGCTTTGGGGGTCCCACAAGGACCCCCAGGGCCCAAAAAAGGTCTCGGAGGATTTGAACTTAATCCCCCAACTTAAGACACGCCACGGAGCGCGTTTGCACAGTGGTGAAGGGAGGAGGCAAGGTCTGATGTGACATTTGTGTAAACAGGCCCTGTGGACATTTTAAGTTTGGGGGATTAATTCCCCATCAATCCTGAGGGTCCCTGGGGGCCAACTAGGCCACCAGGTACCTCCAGTCAGCGCCACAGGGCTGTATTGCAGAGAGGTGGTCCAAGGCCATGCCCCTTTTACACCTCTCTGCAACGCAGCTCTGTGGCGCTTACTGGAGGTACCTGGTGGGCTAGTTGGACCCCAGGGACCCTCAGGATTCAAGGGGACTTAATCCCGCAACTTAAAACACGCCACAGGGTGCGTTTGCAAAGTGGTAAAGAGAGGGGGTGGGGCCTGAGGTGACATGTGTGCAAACACGCCCTGTGGCGTGTTTTAAGTTGAGGAATTAATTCCCCTTCCATCCAGAGGGCCCCTGGGGGCCAACTAGCCCACTAGGTAACTCCAGTAAGCGCCACAGGCCTGCATTGCAGAGAGGTGGTCCAGGCCACGCCCCTTTTCACACCTCTCTGCAATGCAGCTCTGTGGCGCTTACTGGAGGTACCTGGTGGGCTAGTTGAACCCCAGGTACCCTCAGGATTCAAGGGGACTTAATCCCCCAATTTATAACGCACCAGGGGGTGTGTTTGCAGAGTGGTAGAGAAAGGGGGCATGGCCTTTGTCTACCTCTCATCAATCCCACTGTGTTGGACTTACTGTAGGTAAAAGGTAGGCTAGTTGGCCCCTAAAGGACCCCTAACAGTGAATGGGACTTCAATCCCCATCCAAGAGCGTGCCAGGGAGCGCATTTGTAGAGTGGTGGGCCAAGTGGGCTTGGCCTGGGACAAGTACTTACCAATGCTGCTGTGTGGGACTGACTGGAGGTAAGTGCTTGGGAAGTTGGCCCCCAAGGATGTCCTTGGGGGTCAACTACCCCTCTTGTTACCTCCAGTAAGTCCCACACAGTGGGATTGCTAAGAAGTCTTCGGAGGCCATGGCCCCCTATCTCTACCACTCTGCAAACGTGCTTCGTGGCAGACTACGGGATAGGGGATGAAGTCCAATTTAGTCCTGAGGGAGGCTGGGGGCCAAGAATCCCTCCGGGTACCTCCTGTAAGTCCTACGCAGTGGAATTCCTGAGCGTTGGTTGGATGCCCATCACCCTTTCTCCACCACTCTGCAAACGCGACTACTAGTTAAAGTAGCATATTTCTGCACCTCTGACTTAGAGGTAGTTTTAATCCCCCTGCCCTATTATGTACTAGGGCCTTACAGAGGAGGTCATGCTAATCACAGGGGTACCCCAACGCATAGTGGTCCCTAGTGTATGTAGGTGTTTTCACTGTAATCTAAGTGTCTTTTAGCTTAGCACTGGCTCTAGGCCTGGTTAGTCAGAGTCAGTTACCACCAGTACCTGTCTGAAAAAGTTGTGGGCACAGGATGATTGTGCAAAAAGGCCTCTTTCTGCTCCTCTGTTGGTTCTTTCTGCACATATCTTGCTTCTTCCCGCACTTTTCTTCATCTTTGTGGACTTCTGTTGCTTCTTTCTGCATTTCTTTTGCTTCTTTCTGTGCGTTTTTTCTTCTTTCTTCACATGTCCTACCTCTATAGGCATAGTTGGAAACTAGCATTTAAAAAACCTTAGAAATTCACTTAAAAAAACATAGGTTTCAGGCACGTTATAGTTAGAAATTAGCATTTAAAAACCTCTATATATACCAGTAGGTAGTTATAGTTAGACTAAAGTCTCCATAGGAAAAGCACTTTTGTTTTGCAATAACTTTGGCGCCTCTTGACGAATCTCCACAACATTTTCACAAAACTTCCCCATTTTGTTTCAGCTGCTGTGTTGAAGGTTTTTGGGGCTGAGAAGAAAGGGGGTCCCAAAATGCATTTTCCCCATGTTAAGTCTTTGAGGGTTTTTCATTTTTTGAACACTACTATATATATTACCTATTGGCGGTCACTAGTAGGTAGTTATAGTTAGGATGTAGTTTCCATAGGAAGAGAGTTTTTTCATTCCGTTTGACGAATCCTTGTGAAATTTTCATAACTAAAATGTCACTTCAGCTGCTGTCTTGAAAGTTTCGGGCTGATCCGTCAATCGGGGCTGAGAAATGAGGGTGGGGTGGTGGTCCCAAAATGCTTTTTCTCGGTTCACTGATAGAATATAGATGTCAAAAATATCGATCTTCAAAATATCGGGAAAAAAATATATACTACAAAATATTTACTCCCATACCTACACAGGTAAGTACAAACATATTGAATCAAAAATATTGATGTAAAAATATAGATTTAATTTAAATATATATGTATACATATATATTAAAATAATACATATTAAATATTATTATTAACTTTAACAACATAAATTAAATTTAAAATACATGCTTACAAAATATTACAAATAAACTTAATTAAAAAAATAAACACTCAAACATAATCATTTATACATATATATATTTACTTTAAAATAAATAATAAACTATTATCTTATATTTATTTCAAAACTTTAAAATTATATAACAATAATATATATATATGTTTAAGTTGATGGGCTGCTCCGTGCCCATTGTACAGAGGTCGCCCTGAAGGGTCGGGGGCTCCGGTAACAGGAGACTTTGTGTTTGGAACTTAAGGAGGAGCATGACCCACACACGCGCCCAGCCTACTGAGGAGTTGCCAATATGGTGAGAGGGTTTGCGTGCTGGAAGGGATTCGTGATAAAGGACATTTATCTACGATCGTGCTGGCAGGATGGTGTCTTTCCACGTCATTTCTGAACATTTACAGCAATGTGCAAACAATATTTACTCACCTGGCTGACAGTGGATTCCACAATAACGCATGTTTCACCGCTTTTCAGGTATTAACATCGTATTCTGAGTAATGAAATGAGGACTTCCAGTCTACATATTCATATGAAATCTGCGGTGCACTGTGGGACTTGTATTTTTCAATTAGCCACGTGATGCAAAAGAACTTTGAAAAGCACGCATGAGCGCATTTGGCAGTTTGAATCTCACCTTCCACCTGTGATCAAGGCCAATGGTGGCCGAAACGTTAGGTGAATGGAAGGAATCTGCGCTGCGAGATGTTGAAATAAATGCCGTTTTTCCAGCAATGGGCCTCTGCTGTTTTTGGTGTTTAAGTTGATGGGCTGCTCCGTGCCCATTGTACAGAGGTCGCCCTGAAGGGTCGGGGGCTCCGGTAACAGGAGACTTTGTGTTTGGAACTTAAGGAGGAGCATGACCCACACACGCGCCCAGCCTACTGAGGAGTTGCCAATATGGTGAGAGGGTTTGCGTGCTGGAAGGGATTCGTGATAAAGGACATTTATCTACGATCGTGCTGGCAGGATGGTGTCTTTCCACGTCATTTCTGAACATTTACAGCAATGTGCAAACAATATTTACTCACCTGGCTGACAGTGGATTCCACAATAACGCATGTTTCACCGCTTTTCAGGTATTAACATCGTATTCTGAGTAATGAAATGAGGACTTCCAGTCTACATATTCATATGAAATCTGCGGTGCACTGTGGGACTTGTATTTTTCAATTAGCCACGTGATGCAAAAGAACTTTGAAAAGCACGCATGAGCGCATTTGGCAGTTTGAATCTCACCTTCCACCTGTGATCAAGGCCAATGGTGGCCGAAACGTTAGGTGAATGGAAGGAATCTGCGCTGCGAGATGTTGAAATAAATGCCGTTTTTCCAGCAATGGGCCTCTGCTGTTTTTGGTGTTTAAGTTGATGGGCTGCTCCGTGCCCATTGCACAGAGGTCGCCCTGAAGGGTCGGGGGCTCCGGTAACAGGAGACTTTGTGTTTGGAACTTAAGGAGGAGCATGACCCACACACGCGCCCAGCCTACTGAGGAGTTGCCAATATGGTGAGAGGGTTTGCGTGCTGGAAGGGATTCGTGATAAAGGACATTTATCTACGATCGTGCTGGCAGGATGGTGTCTTTCCACGTCATTTCTGAACATTTACAGCAATGTGCAAACAATATTTACTCACCTGGCTGACAGTGGATTCCACAATAACGCATGTTTCACCGCTTTTCAGGTATTAACATCGTATTCTGAGTAATGAAATGAGGACTTCCAGTCTACATATTCATATGAAATCTGCGGTGCACTGTGGGACTTGTATTTTTCAATTAGCCACGTGATGCAAAAGAACTTTGAAAAGCACGCATGAGCGCATTTGGCAGTTTGAATCTCACCTTCCACCTGTGATCAAGGCCAATGGTGGCCGAAACGTTAGGTGAATGGAAGGAATCTGCGCTGCGAGATGTTGAAATAAATGCCGTTTTTCCAGCAATGGGCCTCTGCTGTTTTTGGTGTTTAAGTTGATGGGCTGCTCCGTGCCCATTGTACAGAGGTCGCCCTGAAGGGTCGGGGGCTCCGGTAACAGGAGACTTTGTGTTTGGAACTTAAGGAGGAGCATGACCCACACACGCGCCCAGCCTACTGAGGAGTTGCCAATATGGTGAGAGGGTTTGCGTGCTGGAAGGGATTCGTGATAAAGGACATTTATCTACGATCGTGCTGGCAGGATGGTGTCTTTCCACGTCATTTCTGAACATTTACAGCAATGTGCAAACAATATTTACTCACCTGGCTGACAGTGGATTCCACAATAACGCATGTTTCACCGCTTTTCAGGTATTAACATCGTATTCTGAGTAATGAAATGAGGACTTCCAGTCTACATATTCATATGAAATCTGCGGTGCACTGTGGGACTTGTATTTTTCAATTAGCCACGTGATGCAAAAGAACTTTGAAAAGCACGCATGAGCGCATTTGGCAGTTTGAATCTCACCTTCCACCTGTGATCAAGGCCAATGGTGGCCGAAACGTTAGGTGAATGGAAGGAATCTGCGCTGCGAGATGTTGAAATAAATGCCGTTTTTCCAGCAATGGGCCTCTGCTGTTTTTGGTGTTTAAGTTGATGGGCTGCTCCGTGCCCATTGTACAGAGGTCGCCCTGAAGGGTCGGGGGCTCCGGTAACAGGAGACTTTGTGTTTGGAACTTAAGGAGGAGCATGACCCACACACGCGCCCAGCCTACTGAGGAGTTGCCAATATGGTGAGAGGGTTTGCGTGCTGGAAGGGATTCGTGATAAAGGACATTTATCTACGATCGTGCTGGCAGGATGGTGTCTTTCCACGTCATTTCTGAACATTTACAGCAATGTGCAAACAATATTTACTCACCTGGCTGACAGTGGATTCCACAATAACGCATGTTTCACCGCTTTTCAGGTATTAACATCGTATTCTGAGTAATGAAATGAGGACTTCCAGTCTACATATTCATATGAAATCTGCGGTGCACTGTGGGACTTGTATTTTTCAATTAGCCACGTGATGCAAAAGAACTTTGAAAAGCACGCATGAGCGCATTTGGCAGTTTGAATCTCACCTTCCACCTGTGATCAAGGCCAATGGTGGCCGAAACGTTAGGTGAATGGAAGGAATCTGCGCTGCGAGATGTTGAAATAAATGCCGTTTTTCCAGCAATGGGCCTCTACTGTTTTTGGTGTTTAAGTTGATGGGCTGCTCCGTGCCCATTGCACAGAGGTCGCCCTGAAGGGTCGGGGGCTCCGGTAACAGGAGACTTTGTGTTTGGAACTTAAGGAGGAGCATGACCCACACACGCGCCCAGCCTACTGAGGAGTTGCCAATATGGTGAGAGGGTTTGCGTGCTGGAAGGGATTCGTGATAAAGGACATTTATCTACGATCGTGCTGGCAGGATGGTGTCTTTCCACGTCATTTCTGAACATTTACAGCAATGTGCAAACAATATTTACTCACCTGGCTGACAGTGGATTCCACAATAACGCATGTTTCACCGCTTTTCAGGTATTAACATCGTATTCTGAGTAATGAAATGAGGACTTCCAGTCTACATATTCATATGAAATCTGCGGTGCACTGTGGGACTTGTATTTTTCAATTAGCCACGTGATGCAAAAGAACTTTGAAAAGCACGCATGAGCGCATTTGGCAGTTTGAATCTCACCTTCCACCTGTGATCAAGGCCAATGGTGGCCGAAACGTTAGGTGAATGGAAGGAATCTGCGCTGCGAGATGTTGAAATAAATGCCGTTTTTCCAGCAATGGGCCTCTGCTGTTTTTGGTGTTTAAGTTGATGGGCTGCTCCGTGCCCATTGTACAGAGGTCGCCCTGAAGGGTCGGGGGCTCCGGTAACAGGAGACTTTGTGTTTGGAACTTAAGGAGGAGCATGACCCACACACGCGCCCAGCCTACTGAGGAGTTGCCAATATGGTGAGAGGGTTTGCGTGCTGGAAGGGATTTGTGATAAAGGACATTTATCTACGATCGTGCTGGCAGGATGGTGTCTTTCCACGTCATTTCTGAACATTTACAGCAATGTGCAAACAATATTTACTCACCTGGCTGACAGTGGATTCCACAATAACGCATGTTTCACCGCTTTTCAGGTATTAACATCGTATTCTGAGTAATGAAATGAGGACTTCCAGTCTACATATTCATATGAAATCTGCGGTGCACTGTGGGACTTGTATTTTTCAATTAGCCACGTGATGCAAAAGAACTTTGAAAAGCACGCATGAGCGCATTTGGCAGTTTGAATCTCACCTTCCACCTGTGATCAAGGCCAATGGTGGCCGAAACGTTAGGTGAATGGAAGGAATCTGCGCTGCGAGATGTTGAAATAAATGCCGTTTTTCCAGCAATGGGCCTCTGCTGTTTTTGGTGTTTAAGTTGATGGGCTGCTCCGTGCCCATTGTACAGAGGTCGCCCTGAAGGGTCGGGGGCTCCGGTAACAGGAGACTTTGTGTTTGGAACTTAAGGAGGAGCATGACCCACACACGCGCCCAGCCTACTGAGGAGTTGCCAATATGGTGAGAGGGTTTGCGTGCTGGAAGGGATTCGTGATAAAGGACATTTATCTACGATCGTGCTGGCAGGATGGTGTCTTTCCACGTCATTTCTGAACATTTACAGCAATGTGCAAACAATATTTACTCACCTGGCTGACAGTGGATTCCACAATAACGCATGTTTCACCGCTTTTCAGGTATTAACATCGTATTCTGAGTAATGAAATGAGGACTTCCAGTCTACATATTCATATGAAATCTGCGGTGCACTGTGGGACTTGTATTTTTCAATTAGCCACGTGATGCAAAAGAACTTTGAAAAGCACGCATGAGCGCATTTGGCAGTTTGAATCTCACCTTCCACCTGTGATCAAGGCCAATGGTGGCCGAAACGTTAGGTGAATGGAAGGAATCTGCGCTGCGAGATGTTGAAATAAATGCCGTTTTTCCAGCAATGGGCCTCTGCTGTTTTTGGTGTTTAAGTTGATGGGCTGCTCCGTGCCCATTGTACAGAGGTCGCCCTGAAGGGTCGGGGGCTCCGGTAACAGGAGACTTTGTGTTTGGAACTTAAGGAGGAGCATGACCCACACACGCGCCCAGCCTACTGAGGAGTTGCCAATATGGTGAGAGGGTTTGCGTGCTGGAAGGGATTCGTGATAAAGGACATTTATCTACGATCGTGCTGGCAGGATGGTGTCTTTCCACGTCATTTCTGAACATTTACAGCAATGTGCAAACAATATTTACTCACCTGGCTGACAGTGGATTCCACAATAACGCATGTTTCACCGCTTTTCAGGTATTAACATCGTATTCTGAGTAATGAAATGAGG
The DNA here is from genome assembly GCF_964204655.1 of Triturus cristatus. Lineage (NCBI taxonomy): Eukaryota > Metazoa > Chordata > Amphibia > Caudata > Salamandridae > Triturus > Triturus cristatus. The sequence goes on from NC_140581.1 coordinate 757,256,713, forward strand.
ACTTCCAGTCTACATATTCATATGAAATCTGCGGTGCACTGTGGGACTTGTATTTTTCAATTAGCCACGTGATGCAAAAGAACTTTGAAAAGCACGCATGAGCGCATTTGGCAGTTTGAATCTCACCTTCCACCTGTGATCAAGGCCAATGGTGGCCGAAACGTTAGGTGAATGGAAGGAATCTGCGCTGCGAGATGTTGAAATAAATGCCGTTTTTCCAGCAATGGGCCTCTGCTGTTTTTGGTGTTTAAGTTGATGGGCTGCTCCGTGCCCATTGTACAGAGGTCGCCCTGAAGGGTCGGGGGCTCCGGTAACAGGAGACTTTGTGTTTGGAACTTAAGGAGGAGCATGACCCACACACGCGCCCAGCCTACTGAGGAGTTGCCAATATGGTGAGAGGGTTTGCGTGCTGGAAGGGATTCGTGATAAAGGACATTTATCTACGATCGTGCTGGCAGGATGGTGTCTTTCCACGTCATTTCTGAACATTTACAGCAATGTGCAAACAATATTTACTCACCTGGCTGACAGTGGATTCCACAATAACGCATGTTTCACCGCTTTTCAGGTATTAACATCGTATTCTGAGTAATGAAATGAGGACTTCCAGTCTACATATTCATATGAAATCTGCGGTGCACTGTGGGACTTGTATTTTTCAATTAGCCACGTGATGCAAAAGAACTTTGAAAAGCACGCATGAGCGCATTTGGCAGTTTGAATCTCACCTTCCACCTGTGATCAAGGCCAATGGTGGCCGAAACGTTAGGTGAATGGAAGGAATCTGCGCTGCGAGATGTTGAAATAAATGCCGTTTTTCCAGCAATGGGCCTCTGCTGTTTTTGGTTTTTGTTTTTGGTTTTTAATATATATATATATATAAATAATTTATAATATAAAAATAAACTAGAATAAATTAAAACATTAAACTATGAAAAAATATTTAAACTTAAATTGCCCAATACAATCAGTGCAACAGTAGGAAAAGTGTTGGATAGCAAAATAATGTAATTTACTATTCCAACTCCAGTGAGTGCAACAGTAGGGAAAGTGTTGGATAGCGGAGGGGTAAATATTACTATTTCCACTCAAGTGAGAGCAACAGTAGGCAAAGTGAAGGATAGCAGAGGGTAAAAATTACTATTCCCTCTCCAGGGAGTGCAACAGTAGGGAAAGTGTTGGAAAAAGCAGGGCTAAAAATTACTATTCCCACTCCAGTATGAGCAACAGTAGGGAAAGTGTTGGATAGCTGGTGAAAACGAAACTTTTATAATTGGCATTCTTGCTTATGAAAATTTTAATATTGCCTGTTTTGCACATCTATGATAGACGCTATATTTGCACATTGTTTTAAAAAATATTAAAGCTGTATGCACTTACCTAAACTGTTGCTCCGCCCTTCCTAGCTGCCCCTGGCCCCGTTCCGTCACGGCTGGTGCCGATCGAGCGGAGGGTCGTTGGGGCTGGTACTCATTTCCGGTTGCCACCAGAACCTGCATGCCCCCCTCTCTATTTAGTCCGGACTAAGGGCGCGGACGCGCGCAGCGGCACGCCTGCGGCGCGCCGGAGGTGCACCAAAGGCAAGCCCGTCTGCGCCCGTCCGCGCCTGACTGCAGCCAGGAGCCAGGTACTGTGGTATTTTTAGATGGTATTCCGCATTAGCAACCTTAATATTTCCCTGTTCTATTTCCCTATCTTCACTATTTTTAGCGCGCTGTTAGAAATATGGGTTTTATTCAATATATGAGCCAAGAGATTAAAGACTTACATCCCTATGCAGGCAGTTTTACAGGCACATGGGAAACCGATCCGTTTAAGGTCCAGGACATATGGCGTTCTTCTGCACCTTTTGGTTGCAGGACCCCAAAATGTCCTCATTATTTCGGTAAACAAAACACGCCCCTTAGGGCGATCTACTTAAATGCTCGCTCTATTCCCAAACACTCAACTGAGGTATGGGATATATTAGATTGAAATAACCCTGACATATGTTTCATTACTGAAACCTGGCTTCATGCAGATGCTGGCCCAGATATATATGTCGCCTTTCCCTCGCAATATAAAATCATTCGAGTCGACAGGAAAGGAAAAAGAGGGGGTGGTATACTAATAGCTCACAAAGATACCTTAGCAATTACAATCTTGGATAATATAATGAATACCCAAATGGAAATATGCGCAGTTAAGATTACTGGCCTCTCTAATGGTATTTGGAGAGCGGCTTTGGTCTATCGACCTCCCGGTGTTAAAGGTAATTTTTCTAATCAAATACTAGAATTCATTGCACCACACGTGTTAGCCTCGGATAACTTTCTCCTGATTGGCGACTTTAATCACCACGCAGAGGCGTTATTAAACTCTGATACGGACAAACTAATTACCAATATGAGTTTGCTAGGTCTTGCACAGCTGGTCGATGGTTCTACTCACCAAGCTGGGCACACACTAGACCTTCTGTTCACAAATATACCTGACATTGTTATGGAACCCCCAGAAGCACTGATATGGACTGACCATTACCTACTGAAATTCGCTATCTCCACGGCTTTAACAGGGAAAAATAATCTGGAAAATGAAATTGTTCTGCGCAGATCCTGGCGTAAGATCACCCCCCATCTTTTCCAAGAACTTTTTGGCTCAGATCATAAATTTTTAGAAATCAGCACTAATCAAAGGGCGTTAAATTTGAATGAAGATATTCTGACTACTCTTGATAAAATTGACCCTTTCAAAAAGGCCAACCCTAAGGCTAAAACACCCCTTGGTTTACTGATCAATTAAAAACTACTAAAAACTTGTGTAGAAGGGCCGAAAGATTATGGCGGAAAAACAGAAGCCCTGCAAATGAGGAAAGTTATAAAAAATTGCACCATCTGTATATGAATGAAATAAAACAGGGAAAAAAATCGTATCTGTTGAACCGAATAACTAGGGCAGAGAACTCTACTAGAGAACTCTTTCACATTTTAAAAGATTTCACAACCTCTGCAAGTCTACCTACCATACCCGTATCTCAAGATTGGGCCGATTCGCTGTCAAATTTTTTCGAAGAAAAAATTATGACTATTCACAAGACTTTTCCCCCTATACCCAACGATAGTCACCTAATAGAACGACCCTGTTTTTTATCAAATCCATCGGGCCTCCTAGTTAAATTTATCGAATGCGATCAAAAAAACGTTACCTCAGCTATGCAGAAAATAAAGTCCGGTTCCCCGGCTGACACTATTCCTGCTAAATATTTCTCCATAATAGCACCCACTGTCCTTGACAGTCTGATTGCACTTTTTAACCAATCTTTGGCTGGCGCGGTGTTCCCTCCTGTTTGGAAGGTAGCTAGTGTCAGACCAATTCTAAAGAAACCAACAGCTGACCCTAAGGTACTTCTGAACTATCGTCCCATTTCATTGCTCCCATATTTTGGAAAAATACTGGAATCCATCATAAATCAGCAACTGGTAGGCCATCTGGAGAGGTATGAACTTCTGGACCCCTCTCAATCCGGTTTTCGAGCAGCACATAGTACAGAAACGGCATTGGTCGAGGTCACCGACAACATCAGACTAACCCTTGACAAACACCAATCTGCTGTGCTTGTCCTGCTCAACCTTTCCGCGGCTTTCGACACCATCTCCCATAAGATTCTTGAGCAAAGATTATGGGAGGTTGGTGTCAGGGGAAATGCTCTGAGGTGGTTCATCAGCTACCTATCCGAGCGCACCACTGCTGTCCAGTTGGGAAACTTTGTTTCCTGTGCGAGGCCAGTAAAAATGGGAGTTCCTCAGGGCTCCATTTTAAGTCCGACTCTTTTCAACCTTTATATGACCCCTTTAGCTGAAGTAATTAGATCACACAGGTTTGATGTCATATCCTATGCAAATGACACGCAGATTCTGGTCACTTTCGGTCCTGACCCAAGCGATACTAAAAAGCATTTTAAGGACTGTCTTATCAGTGTTGACGAATGGATGAGATTAAACCATCTTCAGCTAAATGGGGCCAAATCAGAGATCGTGCTTTTTGGAAAAGCCAGCAATTATTGGTCACAGGACTGGTGGCCTTCTGAGCTCGGAATCTGTCCTGTTCCAAAGAAAACAGTCCGAAATCTGGGCTTTCATATAGATGATTGCCTATCTATGCGCAGCCATGTTAAGCATATTATAGGTACCTGTTTTGGTGTCATGCGCAGTCTCAGAAAGGTTTTTAGATGGCTCCCCATGGAGGCGCGTAAACCCCTGACACAAGGACTGATTACAAACAGAATAGATTATGGCAATGCCCTATTGTTATCTATAAATGAAGACCTCACTGACAAACTCCAGGTTCTACAGAACACTGGTCCTGGACCGTCCCTACAGATCACCTTCGGCGGCCTGTTTGAATACCCTCCATTGGCTCCCGATCAAAAAACGAATCCATTTTAAAGTATTATGTCTAACACATAAGTCCATTTATGGAACTGGTCCAAAATACTGGCGAAAAAAGTTGCAATGGTATCATCTGGCTAGAAGGCTGCGTTCTAGTGATGCGGCATTACTAACTCTGCTAAGAATCAACACCGTCAGACAAGGAGGTCGTTCGTTTTCCTTTCTCGCACCGACTCTTTGGAATAAACTGCCTTTCCATCTGCGTACCATAAAAGAACATGGTAGATTTCGTAAAGAGCTGAAAACCTGGCTCTATGTCAATTAGCCTGGTCTTTGCCCTCTTGAGCAGTCTGCAGCGCCATGAGACTCTTGCCGAGTAATATGTGCGCTATATACATTTTCCTTTGATTGATTGATTGATTGATAGCGGCGGGGTAAAAATTAATATTCCCTCTCCAGGGAGTGCAACAGTAGGGAAAGTGTTGGATAAAGCAGGGCTAAAAATTACTATTCCCACTCCAGTATGAGCAACAGTAGGGAAAGTGTTGGATAGCGGCGGGGTAAAAATTCATATTCCCACTCCAGTGAGTGCATCAGCAGGGAAAGTGCTGGATAGCGGAGGGGTAAAAATTACTATTCCAACTCCAGTGAGTGCAACAGTGGGGAAAGTGTTGGATAGCGGAAGGGCTTATATTACTATTCCCACTCCAAAGAGTGCAACAGTAAGGAAAACGTTGGCTAGCGGAGGGGTAAAAATTTGTATTCCAACTCCACTGAATGCAACAGTAGGATAAGTGTTGGATAATGGAGGGATAAAAAAATGTATTCCCACTCCAGGGAGTGCAACAGTAGGGAAAGTGTTGGATAGCAGAGGGGTAAAAATTACTATTCCCACTCCAGTGAGTGCAACAGTAGGGAAAGTGCTGGATAGCGGAGGGGTAAAAATTACTATTTCCACTCTAGTGAATGTAACAGTAGGATAAGTGTTGAATAGTGGAGAGGTAGAAAAATGTATTCCCACTCCAGTGAATGAAACAGTAGGATAAGTGTTGGATGGTATAGGAGTAAAAAATGTATTCCCAGTCCAGTGAGTGCAACAGTAGGGAAAGTGTTGGATAGCCGAGGGGCAAAAATTACTATTGTAACTCCAGTGAGTGCAACAGTAAGGAAAGCGCAGGATAGTGGAGAGATAAAAATTACTATTCCACCTCCAGTGAGTGCAACAGTAGGGAAAGTTCTGGATAGTGGAGCGGTAAAAATTACTATTCCCACTCCAGTAAATCAAGAAAATATATATATATATATTAAAAATATAAAAAGAACACATATTGTAATACTAATTACATATAACAAAAACCTACAAATATTATATAAAATAAAATAATAAATCAATTTACAAATAATTTTTTTTTAAACTAGAAAATATTTACAAACAAAACAATTAATTAAAACATAAATTATTTATTTTATTTCCTACCCTATAATGCCACACCAATAACTAAACACTACAATATTTTTAATTACATTTATTTACATAATTAACATAATTAATAATGAATGAAAACATAATATTAATAAAAAATAACTAATAAGCATTAATTGACTACACACACTTTAGCACTATAATATCGACAACACACACCTAAATTAAACTATAAAATAAGAAAACACAATGAATACTTATTTTAAAATTAAAAACTATTACTAATAACAACTAGTAATTAAATAATTAAAATGTATTTAATACTCACACTTTACCCCTTTAAAAGTAAAAACAACACACAAAAAAATAAACAATTACCCAAAATAAATATCAAATAATTAACATTAATTAACAACTACATATAATTAATTAAACACAAATTACTTCCCACCCTTTAATCCTATAAAAACCACAACACACTCCTAGAATTAATTACACAATTACCATAATGAATTAACAATGAATGAATTAAAATTAACAACCAATTATTAATTCATCAATCACAAATAAATTACTTCCCACCCTTTACACCTATAAACACCACAACACACACCTAAAATTAATAACAAATTACCAAAATTAATTATCATTTAATTCATTTAAATGACTTACTAACCAATTATTAATTAATTAGAAATTACTTTACACATTTAACACTATAAAATCTCAACTAAACAATAATTAATCAATACAAATTAATCAATACATTTAATATAAGTAAATTACTTCCCACCCTATTCCCCTATAAACCCACAACCCGCTACGGAACTAAAAATGCAAAATTTTAATTAAAACATGTAATACATTTAATATAAATAAATTACTTCCCACCCTATTCCCCTATAAACCCACAACCCGCTACGGAACTAAAATCACAAATTTTGAAAAATTGTTTTTAATAACTACTAAAAATTTAAAAATACAAACAATTCTTATACAAAAAACATACATCATATACATATAAAATATATACTAAAATACCTAACAATAATAAAAAAAACTATTTTTAACAACTATATTTTGCAAATGATATTAAACACTTAGATATTTTTAAAATCGATATTACTTACCTTAAGTCAATATTCTTGACCACGATATTCTAGCTGTGGATATTTCTGACCCATGATATTAATGACTCAATATTTGTGCAACTCAATATTTTGTACTTGATATTCTGTCTCTGCACCTTTTTTCTCCATGTTAATTTCCATAGGAAACTTTTGACCCGGCTACAGCCCGAACTGCTGAAAAGAATTACACCAAGGTGCCGATCACGATCCGGTAAAAAAATTCCCCGTACGACTCGTATCCGGTCTTTTTACCGTACGAATCGCACAAGTGCCGTACAAACTGCCAATTACGATTCGCATGGTAAAAAGTCCATACGAATCGCATTGGGAAGTGTTCCCCACACGTCCTCGGGTCGGAAAATGTGTCCGACACGTCCACGGACGATTTACCGTACAAATGTGAAAAGTGAAGTCCGACCGAGGAATTACGATCCATCCCGTGAGTCCGATGTTACAACCGTATGGAAAAAACACCGTCCGCACCGAACTCCCATAGCAACCATGGAGACATATGCCCGCATACGCGCCGACCCCACCCCAGCCCCCGTACGTACGTGCCGACCCCGCCCCAGCGCCCGTACGTATGCGCCGACCCCCCCCAGCCCCCGTACGTTCGAGTCGTACCCCCCGTGTATGTACACCCGTGTACGTGTCGAACCTCCCCGTGTATGTACACCCGTGTACGTTCGAGTCGTACCCCCCCATGTATGTACACCCGTGTACGTTCGAGTCGTACCCCCACCCGTGTATGTACGGTGCGTACCCCCAGCGCTACGCACGACTCGAACGTACGGGGGCTGGGGGGGTATGGCGCGTACCGGGCCACCTACTCTGGTCATTTCGCGACGTACTTCGCTTTTCCGGCACTTTTTTGGTGCCGTGAAAATATTGCCGTCCGGACTGCTGTCGGTTCGAATCGTGGTTCCTGGGTCGTGAAACGCTGCCTGACAGCGTACCGACGTCACGTCGCAGCATTCCCGGAGCACATTCGTATGTATATTTTCGTCGGTCAGTGTTTTTTACGATTCGTACGGAAATGGTGGTTCCGTGCGAATCGTAATTCCATGTTTGTGAAGTTTTACGACCGGGTACGAGTCGGACGGAGAAAACGCTCCGACCGACGGTTCGTATCCGGTTTTTGCCGGATCGTAATCAGCACCCCAATTTGGCAGAAAGGTAGAAAGGTAGCTGTTGGTCCAGAAAGCACTCTTTTTGTTAAATGGTGTAAATCAGTCCAGTAGTTGCAGAGTAATTTTAAGATTTCTCAGATATATAACTGTGGCCGCAGTGGATATGAGACCCCTCCCAATCACGTGCCTGAGATCTGATTGGCTGCCAACACTTCAAACCAGGAAGTGTTGGCAGCCATCTTGTAACTCGGTTGAACCGAGTCACAAGAAAGAAGAGTTTTTAAAAAAAGAAAAGGGGCAGGGTAGATAACTCCCGCCAAGGAAAGGCAAAAACTCTACTTCCAGCAAGCGGGTGCTGTCAAAGTGCTCTCGCTTGTTGGAAGAAGAGTGTTCATCTCTTTCCCTGCCCACAGACATGCAGGCAGGAAAACAGATGATGTTTTGCTCTCACACAGAGGGAACTGCAAGTTTAGCAGCTCCCTGTGTGCAAAAGCAATGCTGGCACACGCAGGAGGTGTGGAGCTAGCTGGGACTGCAGGGACCGTGAGGCTCTCACCATGGTCCCCAACAATGCTGACTGGGTGCCTCAGGTGGGCTCCAGGGCACTCAGCCTTTCAAGGCTAGGGCCTGGGATGGGGTCCCTGGGGTCAAAATCAGGCAGGGGGCGTGCTACCCCCTTCTCCAATGAAATGTGACCGGGACCCTAGGGCTGGGAGTGTGGCCACATGAGTGGGTTCTTTGCTGTCCTGTCCTGGTGAGATCAGAGTGTATGATTCTCCCTTTAAATGACTATGAGTATTGTAATGTGCAAATCACTTGGAAGCTTTGCCCGTTTGGCCCCCGTCCACCTTAGCAGTATGCAAAGGTCTTCCTTCCTTTTGCCAGGATGATGGACAGATTTACAAGCAGCCTCCCAGTGTGTTTTCTATCAATTTTTGTGAGGCGCTCTTGATGCCAAGGAATATGAGGAAATCTTCACAAAACAAAGAAGCACTTAGTTCATATATTTAAGTGCAAAGATCCTTGATGGGTGGCGATTTACCTCTTTGTAATCTCGTTGTCTTCTCTATATGAGGATTCATGTTATCACATATTTCTGGAAAAATCGCACCAGGAACAATCACATTACGAAAATGCACACAAGTTCATTGGTGAAATTTGCTTATGCAACATTACACAAGTGTAGTGCAGAATACATACTGGATATTTTCCCAAGGAGGTAGCACTTAGTAAATAACCAGTAGAAAGTACTACACTTGGGTAGATATTTTGTTCAAAACTGTGAACTCTTGTCGTACTAAAGGACAGGTGCAGTTCCTTTGTGTCTGAGTCACTCACATAACTACTGACATGGACACTTAGATACCCACTCACATACCCAAGTGCTCACACACCCCCTGACGGACCCACTCAGACATTGATACAGCCACTCACAGACCCACTTAGACATTCATAACTACTCACAGATGCACTTAGACTGGGTGAGTGATTGGGTGTGTAAGTGGATGTATGGTCGAGTGAGTGGCTGTTTGAGTGGATGTTTGGTTAACTGAGTGGGTGTGGGAGTGGCTGTATTGCAGAGTGGCTGTATGGGTCAGTGAGTAGAAGTGTGAGTGCTTGTATGGATGTGTGAATGGGTATGTAAGTGGTTATATGGGTGTGTGAGTGGCTGCATGAGTGAGTGACTGGGTGTGTGAGTGGCTATATGTGTGAATAAATGGGAGTGTGAGTAACTGTAAAAGTGAGGGAGTGCATGGGTGAGTGTTGGCTGTGTGATGAGATGTATGGGTAAGTTGGGTAAGTGAGTGGGTGTGTTGTGTATGCATGGGTGCATGAGTTTGTGTGTAAGTTATTGAATGGCAGGTTTGACATGAAAGGGGCAGAATATGACTTGATGACATTGGTAACGAAGAGCGGGGATGGCAATGCCATTCTGCATTTAGGGTGTTCATTTCTCTGCAATTAAAAGTTAATTAAATGTACTTAAAATTCTATTCTTTAAATTATTAATTAATTTTTAGAGACAGTGGCCACTGGATAGATAAGTGAAGCTAAGCCACTGACAGTTCTGCATTCTCTGCTGAGATGAAGAAAGTAGATGTGATGTCAGTTGCATGCTAAAGGTTTATGAGCTGTTATTCTGGATTCCATGCCTCCCTACTCTCCCCAATCATTGTTGAAAGGTCATGATAAACAGATATGGTGGGCTGTGCTGCCAAAGATGGATCTCTTTTTCAGGAGCCTGTGTGGGGCACATTAGTTTAGGAAAGGATAGAAATTCCAAGACTATGAGATTGTTGAATGTCATTTACACAGCGGGGCCGATTCCGATCCGGGTCGGAAAGCACTCCGACCGAGTCGGATCCGGAGTGTTTTCTGACCGACCTGAACCCCTACAGTCTGACCGAGCGAGTACGATGCGCACGAATGCTGTCGGACTCGGTTCCCATAGAAGTCAATGGGAGCCAGTTGTACGACGCGTACAAGCGCTCCCATTGACTGAATGGGTACGTCTCAAACAAGTGCGCCCCTTACAGTGGGTATGCATCGGTGCCATCCGCGCCGTACATGCCTGTGTAAGGGGAGACCCATGTTTCTCCCCCTGTGTGCGAGTCATAGGGCTGCGGGTGTCGGGGTGTCCGAAGTCCGACTCCGGGAGCTTTTGTGAGTCGGACACTCCGGCTCGCACAGGCTGTCCGATGTGTGCATCGTACTGGCTCGGTCGTGAATCGCATCCACTGCACACCACGGTTAGCTTACGACTGAGACGTACGGAGTGGTTCAGACTCAGTCGGTGAATTTCATGTAGCTTGCATCGAACTGGCTCGCTCGTACATCTGTACGAGTCGGCCGGAAAACACACATACGGCTCGTAGTTTTTCCGGCCGGATCGCGTTCGGTGCCCTTCCGACCCGGATCGGAATCGGCCCCAGAATCGCTGTAATGTTCACAGTCAGGCAGATTGGAGTTCAGGATGTGAAGCTGCACAGGAATGGAAGGTGAGGCACATGTAGATCAGAGAAAATTGAATCCACTCTGATTTAATTACAAGCAAAGTGGAAGTTTTGTGGCTAGGCCAGAACCTACTTTGGCTAGTGTATCAGCTAGATTATTTGACAATGGTCGTTATCTGGCATATCAAGTGCAGGGGTAAATACCACGAACGCCAACAGATGTTTTCTGAAGTTAGGTCACATTAATTAAGTCTACTTTTTCCATGGCTAACATGTTGGTAGTAATTGCCTTCTTTGCAAAAATAATGGAATTCAGTTAAAAGAGATGAACAGGATGGGATTCTCCCATGTTTGGTTTGTGATTGTGAGAGCAAGGATGGAAGAAAAAACAGTCAAATGAGGGCAAATGTAAATGACTCAAGGAACTAAAATAGGGAAGTAAACAAGGAGTCAACTATTTGAAAATACTTATAGAACACTAATGTTCCCATCATTTTAAAACATAAGGACTTCATTAAAAGGTGCATAGGAATACTACACTGGTATTCCTGTGCTTGAAATTCCCAATACTTTTGGAATCATTAATTTCTAATGTGGAAATACTATGGGTTTCTGATGCCTTTCCTCTTGGAGCTTACTGAGAAATGGTAAAAAAATGTGGGAATCTGGAATATTGCACCCGAGTCCATTCTTTTCCCCGATTTTTCAGCATTTTCCCACCCAGATATGTCACCATATTTTTTAGCTTATGAGATGTCAGGAGAGGAATCACCAGAGATGTAGTATTCCCATATTTCCTGTAATCCCTTTTTTAGACAGAACCATAGTTCCGTGTGACTGAAACATGTTCTCATTGTAATGCTGTTTGAGGAGAGATGTATTGAAGAATGGCAGCAGCTCCGACAAACATAGCCACTGCTGAGGACAACAGCAGATCAGCTGCCTACTGTAGATGCAGGAGATGCAGGGGAGCCACTGTTTGGCAATACCTTGGCACTAGCTTCAAGTTTAAGAGCACTGAAAGAAGGCACGCTGAATACAACAGACAGCAGATTAAAACTAAGCGGTTGTGCACCAATAATATATTATGAAAGCAGGGATAACATGCACAGTACATTCACTGCCGGCGTGATCCTCCTACCACGGGTGCAGAAAAAGTGCACACACAAATCATTTTCAAGTACATTTCACTGACTCTGGTCTTCGGTGATCATGCATCTGTGGGAGATTAGGATGCTGCAACATAGTAAATAAAGCTGTGCACACATAAAGAGCAATAACGTTTCTACCTTCAATTTAACATATCAGCTATGAAGGAAATCTGCAAATTCTATTTGCCACGAAAGCAACATAACATAGATGATAAAAAGAGCTGAAGATGGTACAGTTACTCCTTTGGGAGAGAATAACGAACATGCACGTGCATTTTTCAGCTTCATTACATCCAAACAGAGGTGAAAGGTCACAGTACCACACAGATGGCTGACTGATGTTGGAGAATTGAAACAGGCAAGTTTGGAACTTCTTCTAAGAGATGCTTCCTTAGAATAATGTTTTAGTGTATAAATGGACTGTTTTTGTTTTTTATCGAACCGAGTGCACACCAGCTGTGCAGCCAGCTGATGAGGCACCACATCAACATAGTAGCATAATCCTACATCGAGAGACCAGATACGTCCCAGTTTGGCGTCATATGCTAATCTCCAGCAGAAATAAGGTGAGCAAAAGATATCATTGAAGTAACTGAGGATCATTAGGCAGGATGTAATGAGCGTGCATTGCGTTTTTTAAAAGTGTTCAGAAGCTTTGGATTAATAAGGTCTTAAAAGGTTATTACAGTGGGGTCATTACACATGTGTGTGCGTCAGTGTGCCTATGTATGCTTGTCTGTGTGTGTTGCTGTTGGGCATGAATGTTTATGTGCGTATGTCCGTGCAACATTACTCTGAACAGGAGAACATGACATGTACAGCCCGATTGTTTGTTCTGGTGTTACCCAAGACCTTTGCAATTTCCCCAAACCTACGGGGCCATTTATTCAAAAATGACGCAGCACAGCAAGCCACCTTGCAGTGCTGTGTAATAGGGAAACGGCAGGGATGCACTGTATTTACCATTAAATGGTGCATTCCTGTCTTTTCTTTGTGCAGGTGCACAATGTGCTGCATAGTGCCAATGCAGGCACCCTTGCACAACGGCGCAAGGGTACCTACATTGTAATGAGGATTGCTTTTGTGCAGGATGCGGCACCTTCCTACACAACAACAATTCTGAGAGAGGCATTTTCAGCAGCACACACAGAAAGTGGAAATAATAAGGCGAAATTAAAATATTTCTCCTGGTTACACCTCACTTGTGGAGGCATATTTTTTTGATGTATTCCCAGGTCTACCAGTAATGGTAAATCTGGGAATACACCACAACCCATGGGTTAGAGTAAAGCAACACAGTGATTTGCCCTGCATTGCGTTGCTCTAGATTTATCAAGCCATGCAGGGCCATTAAACGTGGTCTTGCATGGCTTGATAAATCTTACTTAGTAGTTGCATTACCCTTGGGCCCCAATCTTTTTTCTTTCTCTCCTGTTTCTCTCCTGTTTTTTCCTTTCTTTTTCTTCTCTTTCGTTTCTTCTAGTCTCTCTCTTCTCTCTACTTTTTTTCTTTCTTGTCTTCCTCTTTCTTTGTTTTGCCTTCCACTTTCTTTCCTTCTTTCTAACTTTCTTTCTGTCCTACCTATTTCTTTTTTCTTTCTTTCCCTTTTCTTACTTTTCTGTCTTCTTTCTTTCTTTATTCTCTTTTTTGTTTCTCCTTTTAATCTTTCTTTTCTTCTTTCTTTCCTTGTTTCTTCTGTCTTCCTTTCCTTCATTCTTTCTTTCCTTGTTTCTTCTGTCTTCCTTTCCTTTCCTTTCTTTCTTTCTTTCTTTCTTTCTTTCTTTCTTTCTTTCTTTCTTTCTTTCTTTCTTTCTTTCTTTCTATAATTTTGATTTTGAAGGCAGCTCTTTTTTCTCTGGAACATCCAGTACACATGATACTGCCATGGTGCTTTTTCAAGACTGTACCAATGAAGTAGCTGCTGGGAAACAAGCTGTGTCCGCAGCAGGCATAAACAAATGGAGCTGAAAACTTATAACACAACTGCCTTGCCAATGTGTGCAAAATCACTACAAGCCTCTGATCTCCCAGAATACTGGTCCACTGAAGAAGGGTGGGGTTTTAGCAGTAATATCATCTCCAGTCACAAACTACACAACAGTATACATAGCTCTAAAACATTTCCAAAATGTGTATGTTCAGCTTGAAGACCAGCCTATTCTGCCACTTTTCCGTGACAAAGGTGTTTTATGTATTGTTATGTTATGTGTTGTTTGTATTGTAGCTGACATTTTATGAGCAATTCAGTAGAATTTAATGATGGATGGGAGTTTTCCACATGACAAAAGTTGTGTTGCAGTTTGCAGGAAGTTATCTAAGTGGATGTGGCACTTATAAAGGCTGAAATCTTTCAAAGCAAAGTATTGAACTCATTATGTTTTGAGAAGTAAATAAGGCACAGGTGCACTGCATTCAAAAGACAAACTGCAAAGACATGCAAAGTTCAATATGCTCACCTCAAAATCAGAAAACCTGAAAACCAATGGGGATATTTACAAGAAAATGCAAGAGCATGGTGTTACTCCAAATTTGGCAATGCCACACCCGACATTTACAAAACGCAGGGATGCGAGAGGGGGGATGAAAACATGATGACCGGCGAGTAGCGGGTGGCGGGAGAATCCCCAGAGAGTCCGTGGTTTGGTAATGGCCAACGAGTGAAGGAGCCCGCATTTCTTTAATTTAGCGGTATTGCCGAGAATATGTTTGCAGTATCGCAGTTGCGCAATTTTGTACCTTTTTGCCCGTGGGGTGGTGTGGAGCGGTCAGCAGCAAGACGGCAATGGCAACGGAGCAGGTGTGGGGTAGAGCAGCCCTGGAGCCCTGTAGGGGAAAAGGCGCGGCTGCAAGAATTGCATTCCGGGGCAAGGGAGGACGTGGCAGCTGCAGTACTGGAGCTGATACCGGGAGGATTTCCCGAAAGGAGGAGCAGTTGGAGGGGAGGGGGTTCCCACTGGAGGGAATGCAAAGTTGCGTCTTTTACTCAAAATGGAAGAAAGCAGGGCTTTTTCAAGTTGACTGCACCGGTTAAGAACCGGGCTCTGGTTCTGGCAAAGGTAGGAGGAAGGTGGTATGTGGGAGCGCTCCAGTAGAGGGGGTTTCGAGGTATGCACTTCAGAGCCTGGGAAAAGGGAAAAATCAACTGGCTTGGGAAACTTTTACCCCTTTGGAGTTGTTTGTGAAGGGAGAGAAGGGGAGAAGGAGGAGAAAGACGGGGGAGAGGGTTGTAAGGGTCCAGACACCTTCGCTGAAACTTGTTACACTACAGTGCTGAAATTATCACCTTCCTAACCTAAAGCTAAGCATAAAAAGACATTAATAAAAAGACGTACTCCGGAGCTCAAGGTAAAAATTACTCCATCCCTCAAAACTTACTTTAAAGTCCTACCTAAAACGTTAATTCTGGGTGAAAGTAAGATGGCAGGCATAAATGGCCGTCAGGAGAAAGATACTATGAAACAGACGACAAGTCTAGAAGGTTCAGATGGTCCATATCGATTGGGTGAGATCGATTGGGGGGAAGATATATCCCCCCGAGGATGACGCTGGTAAGCAACAAATCTCAGGAAAAACAAAAGGCCTAGACCCCAATTCCAAAGACCCTAAACAGAACTCAAAGCACCCTAAGAAGGAGGATCCATCTGTTGGTGCACTCTTAGTAGCTTTATCTGCTGAAATCAAAAATAGATTTCAGACATCAGAGTCTAACCAGTTGGAGATAAAAAATGTCTGTGAAGTTATGAGGAGAAATATAGATGACCTGAGTAACAGAACAACAATGCAAACTGTGCTGAAATAGATAAATTAAAAGTAGTGGAAAGAGAGCAGCAAGAAAGAGTTGAAAGATTGAAATAATCTGAATATCTTGAAAGTTCCGGAAGGTAGAGAAGGACCAATATTAAAGCTTACGTAGTGAAATTGATTAGGAATGAGTTACAGATGGAGGAGTCAGAAGAAGAGATAGCAAAAGACCTACAGCATGTACAGAGATCCTTTCAGACTCAATACTAACAGGTCCAAACCCAGGAAATCCTACTAAATTTTATAACATACACGTTGAACGAAAAAATTGTGTCAAAAGCCTTGGGGATGAAATCAATCGAGGTAGACAGAATTAAATATGAGATTAGGTCAGATGTTTCTATCGCCACTTCCAACAGGCAATGGGAGCTGGGGCAAAGGAAAAATACACTGAAGAGATTGGGCGCTTCAGCACAGCTGAGATTTCTGACATTTCTGAAGGTGATGTTAAATAACAAGATGCACATCTTCCACTCTGGTGAAAAGGTGGACAACTTTATCAAAAGCCTACATCCCGGTGGCTAGTTTCTTTTAGTACGATGGAGAACATTCCTTTCTGAGTATCGTATTTATTTTGCAATATTACATCACCATTGATTGGGCATGAAAGAACTACCCCAATTTCAGGGGGGTTAGAATATTTTTTTTTTAAACTGTCGGCTAATTCACTCATGCACAATTCTATATTAGCTTCTACACGTTCGTTCTGGGGGGAACACCCATATGACCTTGAGCCATGAAGAGTTAGGGAAGGGTTTTTCATGGGAGGGGGGAGTTGGGGGAGCGCTGGGTGGGGAGCAGCAGGAGAAAAAACAAAAAAAGATCCTCTACAGCCTCTAAAGTTTCCTTAATGCAGACACAGTGTTTGTTTTTAGCCTTTAGGTGGGATGGGTGAGAAGCAAGAGAATATAATAAAAATTCTCTCGCGGAATGTGGTACGGAGAAGACTTGCAAAAATATTACAATATTTGAAAGATTGTCTGGCCCAGATTATTATTGTGCAGGAGATACTCTTGATAGAAAAGGAGGGTTTGGAGCTTTTCAAGGATAAAAAGTGGATCTCCCAAGTAGTCTGTACAACCCAATCAGCTGTAACAAAGGGGGTGGTGATTCTAGTGAAAAGAGGGGCACAAATCAGTATAGGTGACCAGGTATCAGACAAAGTCGGAAGATGGCTAGTTGTTAAACTGAAGATATTGGGTCATGGCTCTACACTAGCGGGGTATTATGGCCCAAATCAAGATGATGTCTCTCCCTTAGGTGAACTGGTGGCTGAATTATTAAATTCATCTGATCCCATTATTTTTGCAGGAGATTTTAATGCTGTCCTAGATCATACCCTAGATAGAACCTCACACAGTAGTGCACTTGTAAATCCTAGAATGTCAGAGCTTATTAAGCAAATGATGGGCCAGCTGGGGCTGTGCGATATATGGTGTCAGAAGGCAGGGCCACAAAGAGGTTTTACATTTTACAACCAAAAATACAGACATCAGTCGAGGATGGATGATTTCCTCATTGACAGCAACGTGGGAGAATGGGTTCAGTGAGTTGAACACGTGGGAGTTCATCTATCAGATCACTCGGCAGTGATATTGCATTTGAATATCCGTGAAGGGGGCACTCAAGCTAGGTGGACTTTAGATTGCACAATCCTGCATGAATAGGAAGTCATAGAAGCACTGAGTAGAGAGACTGAAGAGTTTTTTAGTTTAACTGGGGTTCGGCTGCGTCTGGAATGATCTGGGATGCTTGTAAAGCCTTTTTAAGGGGAAGATTAGGGACACTGGCCACAGAAAAAAGGCGGAAATACTACAAAGAGGTGTCTGTAGCAGAGGAGCTGGTTCGATCTTTAGAAAAAGATCTGATTGACACTAGGGCAGATGAAGAAGCCCGGGCGAGGTTGCTACAGGAATAGTTGGAGGCAAAATCAAACCTGGCAACAATACTACATGATTGAGTCAGGAAAAAGTGGGAGGTCAGTCGTTTGGCTCATTTCAAATACAGTGAGGGATGCAGCAAGCTGTTGGCTTGGAAGGTCAAAAGATAGCAGGTGAGAAATATGTGCGAACACACAGGAGTCATAATTAGAGATAATAAGGGTATCGAGCATGCCTTCCACATCTGTTATAGTAAAGGTTACCAAGAAGAGTTAAAACTACTGAAGAAGAGGTGGAAGCATGGCTGGAGCAAGGCTGTATAAACCCCCTTTCATCAGATAAGAGCAGGCAGTTGTACAGGGAGATTAATGAGAAGGAAGTAAACCTCACATTAAGACAGGGCAAGAGAGGTAAAGCTCCTGGACCCGATGGCTTGCCCATTGAAGTTTACACAGCTTTTGTAAATGTACTAATCCCTATTGTAGCAAAACTTTTTAATGACCTGTATGTTGAAGGTGCCGAAATGCCAGCCTCGTGGAATGACGCTACCATCTCTCTAATTTTGAAGCCAAGAAACTGCTCCAAAAGTTTCGATTCATACCGGCCAATATCATTGCTAAACTGCGACTATAAGATTTTTGCAAAAATATTGTCCGATAGCTTAAATTGGTCTATGGCAGTGCTGGTGTATGTTGACCAAAAAGGGTTTATACATGGTAGATCTTTGAAAGAGCTGACTTATTCATTGATCGTCTCTATAGACCCGGCGACTGTTTAGGAACTCCCACTGGCGGTGATAGCACTAGATGCCACTAAAGCATTCGACCGGGTCAATTGGGTCTACCTACAAGGTGTGGCAAAGTCTCTAAATCTTGGGTTACATTTCTGCAGAGCACTAAAGGGTTTTTATACAGCACCAAAAGCCAAAGTCCTGATCAACTGCAAATCCTGTCTTTATCACCAGGGGAACGAGACAGGGCTGCCCCTTATCGCTGCTCCTATTTAATTTATATATAGATCCCCTAGCTAGGAATATTACGGAGGATCCAGGCATTGTACCTTTTCAGTACGATGGCTGGAGTAAGAAACTGGGTCTATATGCTGATGACATCCTCATTTACACAACCAACCAACAAAATACCTTGAGTCGTATCATGACCTTGACGACAGAAATTGGAAAACTCTTGGGTTATGAAATTAACAGGAACAAGATGGAGGTTATGTCTTGGAGTTTGAGAATAGGAGATGCCGCTATTAGAGGTGAAATTAGATATCTGGGAGTAATTATACCATAGGACATTACTAAAATAACTAAAGTAAACTTTGAAAAAGTTAAGAAAGAAGTCACTGGACTACTAAAAATCTGGCCACATCTTCAGCTCACCCTGTAAGGTCATGTAAATTTAGTAAAAATGAGGATCCTTCCAAAATTTACTTTTTTGTTTGATGCAATTCCCCTGCCTTTTGAGAAGGAATGGCTTAAAAAGATGCAAATTCAGATCAGCAGTTTTATTTGGTCAAGCAAAGGACCCAGAATAGCTTGGAAGAAATTGAGAAGGAGGGTGGAGAAGGGAGGTTTAGCACTGCCAGACTTGTTGTTTTACTCCTGGGCTTTTTTATTGAAGAATGGGAAAATGCTATTGAATATATCCACACCATCCAAGATTGGGAGATTACTGGGAGTAATGTCAAGGCAGGAGTCATGGGGCAATTTTGGCTTCATCTTTAAATATGCTGACCCAAGCACTTGCGTTTCCCTTAGCACTGGCATTAAAAATGCTGCCTAGCACCAGTGCATACACTCGTGCACCATGTTGCAAGGGTGCCGAATCTGCAGGGGCAATTGTTTATGTGCAGGAAAGACACCTTCCTACACATAAAAAATCACTAATGATGGTTTGCTCTTTCTGTGTGTGCTGCAGAATGCAGCACACATAGAAAGCGCAAAACATGAGGAGAATCTAATAATTCCTCTTCGTATCACTATTCTAAGACCAGGTATTACCTGGCGTTAGGTTTTGGCGCTGACCCAGCCCTGTAAATCTGGGCCAGCATCAAAAAGCAATGGATGTTGCAGTGGAACACCCACTGCAATACCCATTGCCCGTACCTTTGCTGCAGCAGACATTGGAGGAAAGGAGCATATTTACAATGTGATGTTAAGGAACTTTAAATGGCTTAACGCCACCTTGTAAATATGAGGAATGGCGAAACGCCACCAGAGCATCAGAAAAAGTGACACTCCGTGGCATTAGGGGCTTGTAAATATGCCCCCAAGTACATAGAGTTTGTCAGAGAATGTTAAGGAAAATTAGAACTTTATACTGGGGAACTGTTTTACACATGATGGCTGTAGTGAAAAACTTGGTACATGCTGATCGGGAAGGTGATTGGGAGCTGCATGTGAAGACTGTGGTGTCACTGATTACTATGTTTCTCAAATTCGATTGCACAAACTACCTGAAATATGGGCCCTAGTATTTGGAAAGGGTGAAGAAGCCAGAGGTGGAAAAACCACACCTCAACAGAAAATTAATCCACAGATATTTTGTGGTAAAAGATATAGAGGGAAGATTCAATGCTGTGACTCGAGATCTGCTCCAAGGGACTTGTTGGCCAAACACATAGAAGTGAATATGTTGCTCGATGGCAGCTAGCTTACCATGAAGTCCTTTCTATTTGCAATGTTTTAGAGAGATGACAAATTCAAAATTAATGGACTATCGTGAAAGTGTTCCTCACCACAAACTTGTGGGAAAGAGAGGGGAATGTTTTAATAAATATGTTGACATCCTTTTTTATTTTATGCAGCAGCAAGGAAACCTCTTTGAAATGACTGAGGCCTGTGCCATTACACAACCTCATGACCAAACAATATGAAGATAACAATATACACGCACTTCTACTAGATGTCCCGGAACATGGATTAAAACTATACGCAGAACTGAAGCAGGAGAGATTTGTATTGAGAAAGAAAAAGCTGTTTGAACATAATCACTAAAGCTAAACTGACATGCTTTAATTGCCATAGTTAGAGTTTCGTCCAACCAGCCACTACAAAACAGGTTACAAAAAAAACAACTTTCGCAAGCACATAGAGAGACATTCTGTCTCAAGATCTTTTTCCAACAAATGCATTATTGATGGAGATATTTCAACCAAACCAGTGAAGCACAAACTCATAAAAGAGTTAAAAAAAATATATTTGACCTAAAGAATTTCAATTTGAAAAGTTGTCCGCATTGAAAATTGCTGTTGTTATGAACTGTATGTCACAATTGGGACTGGCCAAAATGTCATCCATGCAAATCTTCAGAGAGGATGTTCAGACTGTTCTACAGATATAAGTCAGTCATAAGATAAGTCAGTATGCACCTTGCATGAACTGCAAATTGTTTTTGATAGTTATCTTGAACTATCTGTCAAAGAATGTGATAGAATTAGACGATGGTCTACAGGTGGAACAATCAACCTTGCCTGTATCAAAAATTCAACACCTATACCTGTGCAACTTGATAAGTTCTGGCCATCAGCATAGAACAAGAGGAACTTGGGGATGTTAACTTGCCAAAACATTGCTGATACTTCAGCGAGCACTGAATTTCCAATTATTGCAAGTGGAATGATTTTCAATAAGGAGTTAGTGCCTGCAGAGATATCTTCAAAATGTACGCACCGTATTGTTCAAGAACTTAACAGCAAATTGGAGGAAGCTGACCTTTGTGTTGTGCCACATGTTGAGTGGACTGTTTGAAATGGTTTCAATCGAGTCATTGTACTTTCAAATGACACAGATGTTATTATTATGCTACTTAGATTTGTTGCAATGTTCATAAGTCAAGGATTGTCAAGAGTTAGGGATATGTTGTGGAACAGTTGAGAAAAGACACTTAATCCTGCTTCATATTTTGTATAAGAAACTTGACCCAGAGATGCCCAGTGTTCTTATCAAGACACCTATTCTTATGGGTGATGACACTATGAACAAAATTGGAACAAAGCTTGGAGCATTAACTGCGGAGCCTATGAAGTTTCTAAAAGGATTTGTTGAGACAGAAGAAGAATATGACTTTAAAGACGTAGAAAAATACCTTGTGCATGTGTGGAAAGCGAGTTCTGACTGTCATACATTTGATGATCTTCAGTACAGTGAGTTCAAGAGATCAGTCATGCTAAATGACCTTCCACTGATTTCATATTCTGGGCGTGGACACATTAAAAGAGCAATCTACTTGATCATAAGATGTATAAATGTTTTGAATCATTCATATTTAGAGAAAGATCAGTGTGAATTTGGTTGAGAAGATATTGATGGGGTGCTAAAATCTACACAATTTCTAAAGCCTCTACCCACAGAACTTACGCATACATGTATTTGCAAAACATGGGCTACAAAAATATGTCCTTGTTGATATGCTCTTATCAAATTTTTAACATTCTTCAAATGTACCACGAGCGATTGCCAAAACAAGTAAATAAAGTGAACTATGGAAATGTGTCTAAAACAGGAGTGATAAACATTTTTTTTTTGCATAGTCAGATCATAAGCATTGTTTGGTGTATACATAAAACAATTAAAAAACATTCATATTTGTTACGTTTCCATGTATGTCTCTTTTTCCTCTGTTATAGCTGCCATTTCGGAAAATGGTGGAAGGGTTGTTCTGAGGAGTTATTTTCTGTCTCTATGAGACTACTTGACACACAAAAGCTGTTTTGACACCAAAATAAAGTATATAGGTCTCATGGTTCCAGAAATATTACATCATCACTGCAAAACATCCGCCATTTAAATGTTGTTCAGAAAGATTTGGCCCAGATCAGCAATGTCTACCAAGCTAAATTACTTCTCTAATGATCCAAAAACTCAAATAAAAAATGAAAATCTCATGACAACAAGTTTTTTATGGAAGTATTTCAGGGAGCCAGGGATATAAGTAAAGTAGTACTTCAGTAACACTACTCATGTACTGTTAAATGCAATTCACAAACGTATGACCAGAGACCTTTGCCATTCCTCTCTTTTCAGTGTGGAGACCTCCACCAATGGTGGCAGAGATCTCTGCACATGTAGGTATACAAGTTAGAATTAAATGTGGGAGGGACATGAGGGAATAGTGAGAAAATGGACACTAACTGCTACTAAATGGGATGGGTTTAGGGAAGTGTAAGGGGGGATTTGGAGGGACATGCTAATAGAAAACATACACCCACTACAGAGTAAAACAATTGCAATTCTCAAAATACACTTGTAAAGTTATAACAGCCCGAATGGTGACAAAACTGATAAAAAAAAAAAAAAACAGCCGTGGAGTATGCGAAGCACGACATTTTACACATTTATTATAAATGGGATAAAGTACTCATTGTCACTGAGGAGTTCCATGACCTTACATGAGAAAATAGGCCAAATGCTGAGGTCCTTTATGAGGTAATGGAGCTCAGAGGTGACTTCCAATATCCTGTTTAGTGTATGGCAAAGAGTAATTTTTTATTTATAATAAATTATCGCAACATCATCATTCACACAGACCACTTAAATTCTTGGTGTCTTTCTTTTGTATATGCAACATATGGTATGATTGTAGACATGAAGGTTAAAAGCAGAATCTGTAATTCAAAATCATATGCACCAAAAATAATTTAGTAATTTGTTGCAAAAAAGATTAGAGTTAGATTATTGTAAGTCACATTTTTTTTAAATGCACTAGCTCTGCGTGTGTAGAAACACGCATAGACATTCTGCCATTCTGGCATCTGCCAATTGCGTGTAAAATAAACATATTGACATACATATCTTGTTCCTGCTTACTGCTGTTTATTTTTGAAAAACAGAAGAAAGAAAAAACAGTTCTACTTTTCCTTTTTTAAACTGCAACTGTAATTATGCTGTATGATGTGCCTTTCACCTAGGCAACTGTCTCTGGCAGAGGGCATTATGACTGCACATCTCAACTTTAATATTATGTTACATTTGACCAGCCATGTCATTACTTTATTATAGGTGACTAGAGATGGCACAACTCGACTGTAATAAACAAATAGGAGACAGGTTTGTATACAGGGATTGCCGGCTCCTGTGTATTGTATGAAATGTTATAAAAAATGTGTTTAGAAAAAATATGTTTTGAAGATCATGCCTAAGATAACATAGAGGTAACTCTGTGTCAAGGGAATCTATCTCCCCCTCACAGAAACCATGACAATCTGTACTATGTTTTCAATACTTATCACAGTAAGGCAGTGTTTCTGCTTGGTATTTCTATAGTGCAAACCTACCCAAAAGGCAGCAAAGCACTGTACGCAGGTAAAAAGAGGCATTATGTCAGCAAGTAATAGATAGAAGGGGAAGCTGGATTGTGCATGGTTCAGGCACTGTTATATACTGTTCTTTGAATTTGAAGACCTTTTTTGCAAACAACTTCATACTTGTCTTGAGAAAGATCTACATAACAGTTAACACCCATGTGAACATTTTAATGAAACTTTGTATTGTAGCAATAGATATTTACTTATTGGTATAGTTACTTATTGGTATAGTTACTCTAAACATATTATTGTGCCACATTTAATTTGACTGTCTTGGCACATATATATTTATCTTTACTTTAGGCATGTTCTCCTTGAGAGAGCTGCATGAAACTTAACATATCAGTAGTCAGTTAAACAGGCCAAGTGTCTGAAAAATGTCATGCAGATCTATAAAAAAGCACCACATTTATTAACAAATCAAAGCTTTTATTGCACCAGTGCACTACAGCCATACACAGAGTTGTCAAAAATTGTTTAATTTCAGATGTCTTAAGGAATGTAATCAATGATGTCAGAGAAAATGCTATGATCCCAATTCAGAAATGATCTCAAGACCAGGCTCTTCGACTGAACCTCAGTGCCCATTAGGACCCTGATAGATTGATTGATATGAGTGATATAATATGTGAGATCATAAGCAGTGCACGGTGAGAGCATGAGTAGTAGTTAGTTTAGTTAACAATAACTGGTCAATTTCAGTGGGTTATAGAGTTTTAAATTATATTTTCACCTAAGTAGACGTCTCTTTACTTTTCCCATTGAATTTCTGTGTATTTTAATGTGAACTAAGATTGTATTACCAAACCTAATTATGTCACTTTAACCTTTGTTTTTTTGCAGTGAGTTTCTGCGAATTTCTTTTTTAACATAAAGCAACAAGATAATGGGGTGTCATTTTAAGTAAGGCATACCTGTTGGCTTTGTGAAAGGATCAGAATACCAACATTTAAAAGGAGACCTATTAGCTGTATGAGGCGGTCTGCAGTGCACCTCAACATATATACAGAAGACCTATGGGCTTTATCAATAAGTCACCACAATATTTTACCAATAAGTGTGACCCAAAATATTTCTATGCACATACATGGCAATGATTAATAATAATTACTGTCACAAAAATATTGTAAATTAAACATTTGTACTCAAAGCAACCATAAACATGTCTCTGAGTCTTTCTTTAACACTCTTCAGACCACAATATGCAGCCATAGATCCAACCACAAGAGGTCCCCTCACTCCAGTTGAAGACCAGACACCTGCAGCTAAGAGTGCTTTAAAAAATATCGTAATCTCTCCCAGGGTCATGTATTTAATAAGCCAGAAGATTTACTGTGAGTTTTTTTAAATGTTCATGGAGGAGATGCTGTGCTCCCAGCAGCTCCCCACAACATTAAAAAAAAAGCTTGGCTGTGCCCTTGCCCATTTTAGGGGACCACGAGGATAAAAAAAATATCAATTAAAGTATCCTCACAGGGCATTATGGAGCACTCCCAGAGTTCCTGAATGGGAGCAGTGAATATGGAATGAGCAACTACTCTTCTCATTTCATACTGTTGTTGATTTATTTTTTATTGTTGTCAAACATTTAAGGTCGCTGGGCAGGCCTATGGACCCCACAGATCCAATGGCTCCCCACTTGTGCGCCCTTGCTGGCCTGCGAGCACAAGTTGACCATACTTGTTTGGGTGCCCTGGATATTTGTGAATAGCAAATAATTGTAAACTTACATAAAAGTGACAGTTTACCTTTGTGAATCAGGTCCTTTATGTTTAAAGAGGGGAATTGGTTAGACAGGGTTAAACAGTTAGGCATATCAGGAAGGGTGGTCCTGTGGAAGTCCTGGAGGAGTCCTGTGGTATTGAAACTTTTAAAAAAAACAGGACCACTGATTGGTTGTTGGAGGTTTTTCTCATATACCCAGAAATCTGATTAGCTCACGCAACCCTGTGAAGAAACGTTGTGTCTTTCATTGAGGGACTTATGGGCATGGTCCCTGTGTCCATACCCTGAAATTAAAAAAAGGGGGCTTTAGGGGACAAGGTAGAGATACACTGCCACCCAATCACATTTGGTCCAGAAGAACACCCCATGAAGCAAAAATAAAAACCAATGTGCAGCTGGTACGGCAGTATCTTGCAGGACCCAGCCCAGCTCTCCCATGAGGTGCTACGTTACTACCACAAGAGCTTTCTCACAAGCATCACCTCCATGTTGTAGCAGGACCATGCATATCTTATTAAGTGAAGATTCCATGGTCCCATGGTACGATGGAGATGAAACTTGAAACAGCAGTATGGTGGGAGTACTTCTGTACTGTGAACAAAATGTACAAAATTAATAAGTAAATAGGTGTTTGCTGCAAGATTAGTGTTCTCAGGGGGCTTTGTGCATGGCCTGGCCTCTGGCCAAGCCCGGCTCCCAATTCCCCACTGCGCACGGACAAAAGCCATGTGCAGTGGGGGATGGCCACCCGTGGGTCTTTGGATGAAGGGCTTGGCTAGACACCAACCCCTGGTTGTACATGGACAAAAGGCAAAAGCGATGTGCAGTGGGTAGAAGACCTCCTGTGGTTGGGGTTGGGTGCAGGGTCTGGCCGAAGGTCACGCCTTGCAGCCAACTCCCTGACTAAGGCTGTGTGCAGCAGGGGTTTGGCCACCCATCGAAGGTTGGTCACAGGCCCTGGCTGAAAGCCATTTCCGTGGGGAAGTTGGTTCAATATGATCAAAAATCCCAGAAATTTACAGAAAAATGTAAGGTTAAAGTAATAGTTAGGAAGGTATGTTACCTTGCATTAAAGAACCCTCAAACATTCACTAAGAAAACAATGGTTAACTTGACGTTATAGCAAGGTATGAAAATGAAATCTTAGCTTCTGTTTAAAAATCCTTTGGAATTCACTGAAAAGAAAACAAAGGTTAAAGTGGCATTAAAGTTAGGTGATCGAATAATACAAAAATTCATGTGTAAAAACCCGAAAATTACTGAAATTCCACAGTTAACTTGCGTCCCTGCCACGCACTGCTTATGACCTCACGTATTACACCACTCATTACAGGTTAAATAGCAGCATTTTTTACATTACTGAAGTCTATTTGCCAGTTGGATACTTTTTGCACCTTTGCCGGGTCAAGATTTTGACCTTCGGTCTTAGTCTCTTTTTTGGAGCTCGATATCCTCCTGCAGGGCAAGTCTGCATCTGTATCTGACATTGAGTTCCACAAGGCTTGATACCTTCTCGCCAACGGGTCTTGTGATTTTGCGAATGAGGAATGAGCCAATTCAGCCATTTAAAGGGGGAGCACAGACACTTTACTGTGGGGTGGCAGGACGAAAGTGCAGGTTCATCAAGTGTTTCATGCCTATTAATGGGATGGATATGCCTTTCAACATTTTGATACCTTTTGTATTTTATATCTCTGATGTCGAATGGCTCATGCGGTGCTCCAGGGTTTGTGAGACAGTTTGCTGACCCCACCCTTTGCCATTGTCCACTTTTTCTATTCTCCCTCTGTGAAAAGTTAACCTGTACATTGTTTGTATTCGTAGGTAATTGGAGAAAAGAGATCAATGTATTAATGTAAGCTTTTATTGGGCTCCAACAAAGCCCAAACAGTCTGACCAACAAAAGTAAACTGGTTGCTGTGGGAAATTGTTAGCTCCGCATTGGTGACATATAGTATATGTACAATAGATAGCCAAATGCAGATAAGAAATTAAAAAAAAATAAACTTGAAAGGTTTAAATAAAGTAAGGTAAATAGTTAATAAGATGACTGTAAGGGCATAAAGTGTCATCCATATAATTGATTGTTACTAGGCACCTTCATTACCCGACTTGTGAATGAAAGTGGTCAGATACAAATTAGTGTTTGGCCCCACTGAAATTTCGACTTCAAAATGGTTCTTCAAGAAAAATATTTTCACTGTGTTATACCTGAATACTCCTCTGAAACTGAACAGAATTGACTGAAGTTGCGTCATTATTTTCTCAAGCTCTTTTAGCACCTCTCTGTTTAGGAAAAGTCAACAAATCATCAGAACTGACTTCCCTGACTTAGTTCAATTCTATTAATTGCAGAGAGGTTCAAACACCTCCGGTTTTTTTAAGTACAAAAGAAATTTCAAGTACCATCTGTAATTTTCCATGGTGGGCAGCAGCTCGCTCTGTCTCTTGGCAGTGTGCAACTTTCAGCCTCAATAAGGCTCCTAGGGATAATCAGGTTTATTTAGCAGGACGTGAATTCCTCTTGAACCTATGCGCTGGATGGGGACTGCTGCAAACAGCCCTTGAACACAATGGTGGCATAAGATGTTTGTGGAGATCAGAGACACAGACCACCCTGAATTTCTTTCTTTCAGATTGTTAAGAATTATTCAGTGTAGCAGGCAGGGCAGTGTGTCCTATAAAATAGGATGTTTTTAGTGGTACACCAACAAGTCACATGCGACCTTTGACCCTGTCACCAGGCAGGTCGCTCCCCCATCCGCCACGCAGCCCCCTGTGGGTTGAACCTCCGTCGCCGCTTTTGCCGCCTGACTGCTCGCTCCCTTTTTTATTCTGTACCCCTGCGCTTGGCTTTCTGTGCCACTTTGTTTTTTCATTCTGTGCCCCTGTGTTTTGCTTTCTGTACCCCTGTGCTCTGTTGTCCCTCTCACGACGTCTTTTCCCGCTGTTTTTTCCCCGGGTTTCCCCCCGCCGAGCCCCTGCGGCCCCGCCCCCTTCACTCCCATTGGCCGCCCCGCTCCCACCTCCCAGCTGCTCCTCCCTCCCTCTGCCCTCATATGGAGGCCGCAAAGCGGCCGTGCAGCGGGCGCGCAGAAGGCGCGCCTAAGGCAAGCCTGTCTGCCCCCGTCCGTGCCTGGACCGCACCCAGCGCCAGAACCCCTGGACCCCACACCCCTCGCAATGCCAGACTGCACTACGACGCAAGCACCCTCCACGCACTCAACACCAGACGAGACCACCCCTGCTACCGGGCCACCCAAAAACGCACCCAGGGGACTTTCACCTGCCGGAACTGCAGATTCACAAGCATCCAACCCTCCACACTACCAGCCAGAGAACCCAACCACCTCCGCTGCATCCTCCTCCACACCCGCTCCGCTCGCAAGCACGCCATCGAACTCTGGGACCTCCTAGACTCCACCGACCCGACGTCGCCTTCCTGACGGAGACCTGGCTGAACGCCACCTCAGCACCAGACATCACCATAGCCATCCCACAGGGCTACAAGATCTCCCGCAGAGACTGCACCAACGGAGTGGGAGGAGGAATCGCCATCATCCACAAAGACTCCATCAAAATCTCAACGAACACCGATGACACCCTCACCACTGCTGAGCACATGCACTTCCAGATCCACACCGACCCCAACACCACCCTCAGAGGAACTCTCATCTACAGACCTCCCCGACCCTGCCCACAGTTCAGTGACACCATCGCCGACCTCATCAGCACCCACGCCCTCGCTTCCATGGACTACATCCTCCTCGGGGACCTGAACTTCCACCTCGAGAACAACAACAACACCAATTCCACCGCCCTGATCGACAACCTCGCCAACCTCGGACTCAAACAGCTCGTAACGACACCTACTCACACCGGTGGACACACGCTCGACCCCATCTTCTCCGCAAGCCCCCACGTCTCCTTCAACCACACTACCGAACCACACTGGACCGACCACAGATGCGTCCACTTCACCTTCAGAAAACCCACCACTCACCACCGCACCCAACAGCTACCACGCCGCTGCTGGGGCAAGGTCACCGAGGACCAACTGACTACCGCCCTCGCCCTGAGACCACCCACCGACCCAGACACCACCGCGACCAACCTCACACAGTGGATCAACGACTGCGCCAACACTCTCGCCCCTCTCAAGACCTCTACAACCAACCACACCAACAAGAAAGCCGCCTGGTTCACCAAGGACCTCCGGATCTCCAAGCACACCTGTCGGAAGCTGGAGAAGAAATAGCTCCACGACCGAACACCAGACAACCACACAGCCCTCAAGAGCGCCACCCGCAGACACCACCAACTCATCAGGACCACCAAGAAGACCGCCTTCAAGGACTGCCTAGACAACAACGCACACAACACCAAAGAGCTCTTCAGCATCGTGAAAGAACTCTCCAACCCCAGCTCCAACACCAACGACATCCCGCCATCTCAAGACCTGTGCGACTCCCTGACCCCCTTCTTCCACCGCAAGATCACCGACATCCACGACAGCTTCAACTCCGACCACCCCGCACCCACCACCGAATCCACCACCCCTGCGACTACCATTCGCACCAGTCGCCTGACCGTCTGGTCCAGCGTCAGCGACGAAGACACCATCAAAACCATGAACTCCATCCACTCTGGATCCCCATCGGACCCCTGCCCTCACCACGTCTTCAACAAAGCCAGCGCAACCATCGCGCCCCACCTCCGGAAAACAATCAACTGTTCCTTCGAGACAGCAACCTTCCCAGAAAGCTGGAAGCACGCCGAGATCAACGCCCTTTTGAAGAAGCCCAAGGTGGACCCCAAGGACCTCAAGAACTTCTGGCCCATCTCCCTGCTCCCTTTCCCGGCAAAAGTGACCGAGAAGATTGTCAACAAACAGCTGACCCGCTACCTCGAAGTTAACAACATCCTGGACCCTTCCCAATCCGGTTTTCGCAGCAACCACAGCACCGAGACCGCCCTCATCGCCGCCACTGACGACATCCGGACCCTGATGGACAAAGGAGAAACAGCCACCCTCATCCTCCTGGACCTATCAGCAGCCTTTGACACGGTCTGCCACCGCACCCTATCAGCACGCCTCCATGACGCCGGTATCCAAGAGAAGGCCCTGGCCTGGACCACATCCTTCCTCTCCGGCAAAACCCAGAGCGTCCGCCTCCCACCCTTCCGCTCCAAAACCACCGAGATCATCTGCGGCGTCCCACAGGGATCCTCCCTCAGCCCGACGCTGTTCAATATCTACATGGCCCCCCTCGCCCACGTCGCACGACAACACAACCTCAACATCATCTCCTATGCCGATGACACCCAGCTGATCATATCCCTCACCGAAGATCCCCACACCGCCAAAGCTAACCTCCACAGAGGAATGAAGGCCGTAGCCGACTGGATGAAGGACAGCAGACTGAAGCTGAACTCAGACAAGACAGAGGTCCTCATTCTCGGACCCACCCCATCAGCTTGGGACGACTCTTGGTGACCCACGTTACTAGGCACAGCCCCGGAACCCACGGACCACGCACGCAACCTGGGGGTCATCCTCGACTCCACTCTCTCCATGACCAGGCAAGTCAACGCCGTCTCCGCGTCCTGCTTCATCACCCTCCGTATGCTCCGCAGGATCTTCAAATGGATCCCCCTCAACACGAGAAAAACCGTTACCCAGGCCCTCATCACCAACAGACTCCACTACGGGAACGCCCTCTACTCAGGAACTACAAACAAGCTCCTGAGACGACTCCAACGCATCCAGAACGCCTCGGCCCGACTCATCCTCGACGTCCCCCACCGCAGCCACATCAAACTCCACCTGAGAGGCCTGCACTGGCTCCCCGTCAACAAAAGGATCACCTTCAAGCTCCTGATCCACGCACACAAAGCACTGCACAACACCGGACCCACCTACCTCAACAACCGACTCAGCTTCCACACCCCCACCCGAAGCCTCTGCTCAGCCAACCTCGCCCTCGCCACAGTCCCTCGCATCCGAAAAACCACCGCTGGCAGCAGATCCTTCTCCTACCTCGCCGCCAAGACCTGGAACACCCACCATCCTACGACAGACCCAGGACCTGCTGGCCTTCAGAAGACTCCTCAAGACCTGGCTCTTCGACCAGTAGCAACCCCCCCTCCCCAGCGCCTTGAGACCCTCTCGGGTATTTAGGGGGCTTTACAAATGCAGTGATTGATTGATTGATTGACTAAATGTAGCCAATCCGCAGGAGATTGCCAGACTTTCCACTCTCAGGTTTGCACCAATTCTTTATGTGTATACATGCTTTGTGACATCCAAAACCAGCATATAGTTCCATGCACCAAAGCTGTACAATGAAGGCTCCATCTCAACAGTGCAAACAACTTCCCTGTCTTACAAATCCATGCCCAGTTCCCCCTTGAAATTCAAAAGGAATCACCTCCCTTGTGTCAGCACTTCTTCCATGCCTCCTACAGCTACTGGATCCGCCTAATCTCCATAGCCTCCTTTATGATTGAAAAAAGATTCTACAAATGTCATACACATTCTACACCAGTCCAAAAAGCCCTACTTGATAGATCCCAGTCAATTCTTGTCACCCATCCTTCACATTGAACGGCGAAGTATTTAAAGCAGCTGGAGGAGAGTAGGATGATCGTATGTGGTGAACTGAGTGCAATTCCAGACAGGATTGCCTATACCACTGAAAAATGTATTGCCACTGAACTCAAGATAACATATTTATCCCATAACTGCTGTAGGGGTAGAGGGTAATGGGAATGTAACTCTAACACTAAGATTTTAGTGCAGGTTGTGCTCTGACTATAGTGTAGATAGCATTTGTCAATCAAAAGGAAGGTACAAATTCAAAAGGGAATTGCATTTTATGTAGCAGGACGTGTGTGCTTGCACAAAAACTCCCAGGAAAACATGCAATCAAATATCACACGTCATTATTGAGAATCTGGTCTTACAAATATATTATTTAATCATGCTTCCAACATGTGTACCCTGTAGAACGTCACAGAGAGGTTCTCTGAGACAGTTATGGCAACCTATGGCATTGACGCTCTAGACACAATCATAATAAGTGATTCTATCCCATATTAATTAAAAGGGATTTATGTTTATCTAAACATTGTGAGTAATGCAGCGCAGCGATTGCGGCGCGCTTTAGACTTATTCAATTTAAATACCTCCATCAGGTCTACTTTACTAGACATAGGCTTTGGCACGCTGGACTTGTCGCCTCCCCTCATTGCCTGCATTGTGGGGCCGCTGAGGGCACCTTCATACATACGGTAGGCAGTGTATGACCTTGCTGAGGTTTTGGCGGGTGGTGACCACGTGCCTCTCGAAGGTCCTAGGATGGGACATCCTACTTTCGCCACGTCTGGCTATGCTTCACATTACTGAGGGATTGGGTGGCAACAGGTACAAGCGCCACTTGTTGTTTCTTGGCCTCACATTAGCTAAAAGTGATATTGCCAGGGCGTGGAAGGATGTGTCTCCGCCATCTGTCACAACATGGAAGAGGGGCCTATATTTCTCTATGGGTCTGGAAATACCCATCTTCAAGGAGAGAGGATGCCCCAGAAATATCCTAAAATATGGAAGAGGTGGCCAGACTATAGAGGGCTTTGCTTGAAACCTATTCCTCCCAATACTGCCACTGAGGGACTGCCAGGATGACTGTTTTGTGCTCTGACCCGGATTTTGATCATATTTGCCTTCAAACTGAATGGCTCAGATTTATGTATCTCAGATCTTTTTATTTTATCTGTAAGTTTAATAGTGCACTATTGTTTGTTCTTAAAATTTGTATTCAAATAGTTCTATTCTTTAAACAATGTTATTGCAATATTGATAATGTTGATAGTACTATCGTCAATTACTGTACCTTACTGGCGTTCCTGGTTATAGCAAGTCCGTATCAGCCGTCATCAATAAAATTATGTTATGAAGAAAAAACATTGTGAGTAATAGCAGAGTTTTATAGAAACATGACCGATGGAGACTTGATGACGCGACCCGCAAATGAAGTGTGGGGCCCCAATTTCAATTTCAGCTGCATCATACTTAAATATTGGCCTTGGGCTGAGAACTGTCCCTGTGAGAGGTTAGGGCAGCACTGCTCTGCAGAGATAGCAGGATTCTATATGACCAAGCAGATAAATAAGACATCACAGCATTGTGGACCAAGCAGATAAATAAGACATCACAGCATAGAGTCTGCTTAATTTAAAATGGAGAGAAAGTCTAAGGGCCTGATTATGAGTTTGGAGGTGTGGGAGGGGCACCCATGCCATAGCCCTGCTCCCACACTGCCAAACTCCACCGCCGGCCACCTGCCAGATTTGGAGTTGTCTCCTCATCTGGTGGGTGGTGCTTTGGTGGTCCCAGGTGGTGAGCCTTGGAAAGGCATTGCAATGGGAATGCCAAACCCCATTCCTGCATGGCATGGACTGTGAAGTCATGCCGTGCAGGAACAGGGGGTGCAAGCATAGAGGGGAACCCAACATGTGCCCCCCTGAGGCAACAGGGGGCCTTCATCCTCATTTTAAAATTGTAGCTGTAAGGAAACTCCTAATATGCTTGGTGGTGCAGCAGTGGCACTGATAGCATATTAGGAACTCACACCGCTGCACCACTGTGGTGCTTCCTGCCACGCCACCACATGTTTGGTGGTCCGATGGACCGCCAAACTTATAATCAGCCCCCAAGTCTAAAGCGAGTGAACTGATTAGCATACAGTTTGCTCAGTTTACGGGGCATAGATATTCTGGCAGGTTCTCAAAATACAGCATTTTATATAGGCTTCTAGGCAGAAAAGCCACACTCTGGACTTGGTGTGAAATGATATAATAGGACTGGATTACTATAGAGTCTACTTAGAATGTTGGGTTTGAGGTGTTTGAGAGCTGCCCTTGCAAGATGAAGATGTTGAATAAAACTTTTGGATTTACCTTCTGCGTCTTCATTACTTCATTTTGGCGACGATTGTGGGATGCTTTGTAAGGAACAGCGTGACATCTTCACCCTATTGAAATACTTCTAGCCAGAGGAGTATGTTGGAAGGTGAACTCGCGTGGGAGTCTGCTCCTGTGGACACCTTGAGGATCTTTGCGGTTTGCCATCCTTGGTCGATGTGTACTTGTGGCTCATTGTACAATTTCCAAGTTCGACGGAGTGAACGTAATTTTAATGGCTGATTCTGCTTCTGCCATGCATCGTAATATTAATGCACTCCTGATTTGAAGCAGTGCCCACGTGATCCCTCAGGACCTTTCTGCAAGGAAACTTTTCCTGCGGTGAATCAGCCCCTGCATATCCCCTGAGTCTGGGACGAACTGTGGGGCTTTGCACTCTTTATGAATGATATGATCACCTTTATTGCTTTTCATGCCCAGAGTTAAAGATATTAATTCCCATTTTTTGCCAGTGGTGGCGTGCTAATTTTGCGACAAGACTTAAATTTCAGCAGCTCCCATTTAGCATTATTGGCATATCCTGTTTTATCTTCATGATAGTGTGCTCTGAGCACGTGTGAGAAGTCAAACCACAGGTTCAGGAAAACAGCGGCTCCCAGGCAGCGCCTTGCATCGCACAGCTTATCTCGTTATCTCCTGAGGGCAGTGCACTTTGAGCACAAGTGAGGGGAATTTCAGCTGTCCGGTCTGGATGTGGTGGCAGTTGCGTAGGGCTCGTCTTTTTGAGGCGGCGGGCGCAGAGACTTTACCGCTCTTTGCTTTCCTCCCATTCCTTCATCCTGGTGCCTAGGAGGCGGTCCGTTCTCCAGAAGCCATGTGCAGCAAAGTTGTGAGGAAGAATCCCTGCCCATAACTTCTTCGTCGTCATGTAGAGGAGGGGGCTTCAAGGACTCATCATTGTTGACTGACAGCGGCAAACAAGAACATAGAGCAGAAAAGAGGACGTTTCCTTCACTCTTGAGGGAAACATTGGCACTTAAATTGTTTGTGAGAAACTATAAGTTTTTCTTTTGTTTTCTTTCTGTGATCTTTCTTTACAGGTACTGATATTTATCTTAAGTTATTTATGTATTTCCTGCATTGACTTCTGCTGTGTACAGTTATAGTTATATTACCCCTTATAAATATTGTCTGGTTGCTAACTGGGGGTAATTTCATAATGGCTGCAGCCAGTATAAACTTGCCCCTGCCATTTTTTAATGAGCTAGGAGAACCAGACATACCTTGGAGAAGATGTATAGGAATATTTAAATCTTATCTTATAGCTATAGGAGGGGTCAATTTCTCTTCTGAAAGAAAACAACACATTATTTTACATAATTTAGGGAATCAAGGGAGGAAAGTATATAAAGATAGTACAGGAAGGGAACCCAATGATGACATTGACAAAGATGCCATAGGAGAAGATGTTTGTTAATATACTTTAAGAAAATTAGAAGGACACTTTAAAGAAAAGACTAATGTTGTGCTAGAACGACACAAATGTTTCAAAAGGAGTCAGAGGAAAGAGGTCTGTCTGCAACTTGTGAATTTGGAGCTCTTACAGACTCTCTAATTAGGGATCAATTAGTTAGATGTACTAATGATCAAAAAATACAAGAAGAACTATTAACTTGTAACCCAGATCTTTCTGAAATGATTAACATAGCGAAAGGAATTGAACATACAGCTATATGCATTAAGGAGATGATATTAAGTAGTGTATCTCATAAAGAGAAGGAAGAAGTGAAGGGACATGCAGACGAGAAGGTTGTTTGTAAAATTAATGAGAAGAGTAAGGAGGTAAATAGACCTAAACATGATAATGTACGATGTTACAGGTGCGGTAAGCAGAACCATTTAGCTAACAGTTTGAAATGTCCTGCAAGGGGTGTAATCTGCAGGAAATGTAACAAAAGGGGTCACTTTGCAAAGGTTTGCAGA
Source organism: Triturus cristatus (assembly GCF_964204655.1). Lineage (NCBI taxonomy): Eukaryota > Metazoa > Chordata > Amphibia > Caudata > Salamandridae > Triturus > Triturus cristatus. The sequence continues at coordinate 757,293,488 of NC_140581.1, forward strand.
GTGCAAGGAGACATAGTACATATTGTTTCTGTGTCTGAGGCCAAAGTGGAGAAAAGAAAGGAATATATCTTTCAAGTAGGACTGAGAGAGGGTGAAGAGAAGGTACAATACCCTACATTTGATATATGGCTTGATGGAGTATCTGTACAGGTTTGTGCTGACTCTTGTTCACCATATGCTTTAATTGAAAAGAAAATGCTTGAATAGAAGTTTTCTAAGGAAGGCTATGCATTGGAGGCACCTGCCATTCAGCCTTGGGGGTACAATAAAGAGCCTATCCCCCTAGAGGGTATGGTGAGAATACGCATAACATTCAAGAACAGGCACACAGTAGGTAAAGTTTATGTCACACAACAAGGGTCAAATTTACTGGGCTGGAAACACCAGAAAGAGTTGGGGATTACTTTAGATCCCAACAATGTTGATCAGGTGCTGCTTGTGTAACAAACCTCAGTGGGAAGCAATTTATGTAGGGAATTCCCAGAAGTATTTTCCAACCAACTAGGAAAATTAAATAATTACATGCACAAAATCACACTCAAGGAAGGTGCGATTGCAGTTGTGCACAGAACCAGATCTATATCACTTTTGATGAGGGAACCTTTAAGGCTAGAGCTGCAGAACCTTATGTCACAAGGGGTCATACAAGAAATAGAAAGCTCTGAATGGTTGGCACCCATCATTATTACAACGAAAGATGGTGGTAAGAACATTCGGCTTTGTGTGGATTTGAGGGATCTTAATTCAAACATTTGGGTGGATAGACACCCGCTCCCGAGGATACATGAAATGCTAAGCACTCTCTAAGATGCCAGGTATTTTGGTGTACTTGACTTATCCTCGGCCGATCGCTAGCTCATTATCCATTCAAAATCACAAATGTTATCAGCTTTCATAACCCCTTTCGGTAATTTCAAGTTTTTATGAATGCCCTTTGTGCTAGCTTCAGCTGCTGCGTCCTTTCAAAGGATCATGCAACATATGCTTAAAGACTGCGAGATGACAATGTGTTTTCAGGACGACATTTTAATATATGGTTGGAATGAGGAAGAACACAATTGTAGAGTGAAAGATGTTTTGTTTTGTTTGCTTTGAAAGATGTTTTGTGCAAGCTAAAAAGGGCCAGTATTACCACACAAGAAAGTAAATGCAAACTAGGTGGCACTAGGTGTCACATCAGTAGATTACTTGGGGCACACAATATCAGAGGAGGGTATCAAGCCTAACATGGATTTGGTAGAGTCAGTATGCAAGGCTCCCCAACCTAATTCTAAGATCAAATTGTTCTTGGGTTTGGCAGAGTACATGGCAAAATACATATGAAATGTTTCGGTGTTGGCTCGACTCCTTAGGAACTTATTGAAAAAAGGTTCCCCTTTCCTGTGGGAGGGTGAGCATGAGGCAACATTAAAAGAGATAAAGAAAGCTATTGTAAATGCACCTCACATAGGGAACTTTCATGTTGATAGAGAAACCATACTGACAACTGATGCACGTAATTGAGGTGTAGAGGCTACACTTTCACAGAGAGTACAGAATCAAGAGAAAATTGTGGCATTCGCCTCCAGGACCATGGTAGGTCCTGAGGTAAATTATTCAACCATGGAGAAGGAGGCGCTGGCATGCTATTGGGCTATCAATCATTTAAAATGTTATTTGTGGGGGTTACCTTTTGAACTAAGGGCCGATCACAAACCCCTACTGTCCTTGTTTGCCAAGAAAGAAATGGAAAATACCACTCCCAGTATAGCTAAGTGGGTATTGGGACTCCAAGGTTTCAACATCAAAGTTGCATATGTTCCAGGTATCAAGAACTGTGAGGCAGATTTCTTGTCACGTTCCCCAGTGGAACAATTAGAAGAAGCCAGAGAAAATGGTGACACCATAATGGAAGTCACTGTGCTGGCAGTTTTAAAAACTGTTTGGGAGGCACAGATGGAAAGACACCTTACCTTAAAAGCTGTTAGAGAGTCCATTGTGGGGGGATAGCCCTCCAGGTGTAAATAATTCCCTGAAGAGTTACAACCTTTTTGAAATGTAACAGAAGAACTATCTCTAGATGGGAACATAATCTTAAGGTCAGGAAAAATGATGCCACCTATTGGGTTACGAGAACAAATTATTAATTTAACCCATAAGGGACATTTGAGGAGTAATGTCACCAAATCTAAGCTAAGAGCAGACTATTGATTTCCTTACATGGACCACTTAGTGGAGGAGAAAGTCAAAGAGTGCCATGCCTGCAGTTTAAGTGATAGAAGCAAAAGTCTAGGACGGACTCCCCTTATTCCTGTTGAGGTACCCACTGTCCCGTGGAATAAGTTAGGGTTGGACATTGCAGGACCCATCCATGGTCTAGGCACACAGGAAAAGTACATATTAGTGCTCATTGATTACTATTCCCACTGGATAACCTCCCAGTTTGTTAACATGGTCACTACCAAGACCCTCACCAATTTCTTAACAGAAGTGTTTTCTACGGAAGGTATTCCAGCTACGTTGATCACAGACAATGAGGTGCAGTTTGTTTCAGAGGAAATGAGGAACTTCCTTAAAGACCTATCCATCACACATGTGCGCACACATTTGTATTTTCCTAAGGCCAATGGTTAGGTGGAAAGAGCCAATAGAATGATCAAAGAGTCCATTCAGTTGGCGGTTGCTTCTGGCAAACCCATAGAAGAAACCATAAAGAATATGTTGTGGTCTTATCACACCACTCCAAATTGGATAAGGGGTTTGTCCCCATTTTACGATGCTGAGGGACAGGAAATCAGGTTCCAAACTGTCCCCACATTGGCTCTTTGGAAGCAAAGGTATTTTGATTAACACAGACGTGGTTGGAGAAAAAGTGAGAAGACAACAAGCTTTGTATAAAAATAGATATGACAAGAAATGGTGAACCAGGATTGAAGAGTGGAAAATAGGGCAGTGGGTTCTAGTCAGAAAGCCCTACCATGTATGTGGAAAAGGAGATACATTATACAAACCAGAGAAAATCAAGGAAGTCAAAAACAATGCTGTAATTCTTGAAAATGGGAAAATGTGGAGCATGGATAGACTTACCAGTTGTTCTACAAACATGATTCCATTGGAGGTACCTGAGAAGGTTGCAAGTAAAACTACAGGTAGTGTTGATCCCAGAATAAGCGAAAAAAGGCAACCTCATCCCCCAATTTGGCACACAGATTTCATGATGTTATAGTTCTGTAATCATAGTACATTTCTACAGTTCATAGTAATCATTGAAAGGTACTCTCCTCCTTTCCCCTTGCTCTCACCCCTTACTCCCTTCCTTTTTTCCCTCCCCTCCCTATCTCTTGCTCGGTTTTCCTTCTCTTCCTATTTTCTTTTTGTCCTTTCTCTTCATTTATTGGAGGGAGATGTGTTATAACCTATGTACTTAGCCCCTGCTCCCTCTCACCCCTTTCCTTCACTGCTCCAGTGGTCACTCCTGTGGAACCTTGAGAGAAAGGGTACTTAGAATGTTGGGTTTGAGGTGTTTGAGAGCTGCCCTGGCAAACTGAAGATGTTGATTGCATACTACTTGAATAAAGCTTTTGGACTTACCTTCTGCATCTTCATGACTTCAAACAGCTACTTTGGTGCATATTAATAAACAAAAAAAGAATCCCCTCAGGCTCACTGAAGTCTTTGTTCACAGCCAGAGCTGTGAACAAAGACACATTGGAATGTTGGGGCTCCGGGCTACTACCAGCCATTATAAGCCCGGAGCACTCCATTGTTTTCAATGGAGCTTCCAACATTCCAATGTTCTAATAATGCATGTGTGTTTTATCAGCGTACACTTATTTTTCTAAGATGGAAAATCACAGAGTAATGTGCACGTAGGAAGGCTCCTTCGTTGTAAAGTTAAAGTGCACATTTTTTCTAAATTAATGCTAACGGACTGTGGCTTATCGTAGAATGAGGCCTGTTATGCTAACTTAACATATCTGAATTAGCTTTAATTTGTAATTATTAAAACACGTCTGCAGTATGAGAAAAAATTCAATAGTTATAACATGGTTAGTCAAACACATGGATGAGCCAAGAAGGACAGAGAAATGTGTAGTAATCAGGAGACCACACTGGAGTGATGATGTCAACGTAGGTTTATTCAGGTATCAGGTAAGCAGATAAACAGGTAGAATAAGTCCAACAGCAATAGTGAAAGTCCACATCATAAGCCCAGGAGTACGTCTCTGTCAGCAACCCCACTGGGAGCAGCCTGATAGCTGCTCAGCCCCATCCATCCAACTGTCATTCTCATCCAGTCACCCAAGCATTCCACACATAGCCCACACACCAAACATTCCACTCAGAACACTCACACAGGCTGAGCAGCTAGGAGCAAGTTATCATAAGAGATAGATAGTAATAGGAGAATACTACATATCTCTTTCCTTATAAATAAAAGACAGAACCACCTTATAAATAAAAGACAGAACCAACAATCTAAAACTATAAGCTAAAGGTACAAAGGTAATAGATGTACAGACATCTTAACTAGTCATAAAAGTACAGGATGGATAAATAGTACAACCAAGCAAAGGATAAGTAAACAGTCAGTAACCCAGGGATGACGGAGAACGACATCACGAGAGGGGTAGTGACTCAGTGAGATTAAAGAGGAAGGGAAAAGGTACATTACATATGAGATTATAACAATTATTGTTGGTACATTCCATCCTGGTCGCCAAAAATAAGTGTAGTAATCAGGAGACCACACTGGAGTGATGATGTCAACATAGGTTTATTCAGGTATCAGGTAAGTAGGTAAACAGGTAGAATAGGTCCAACAGCAACTGTGAAAGTCCACATCATAAGCCCAGGAGTAGGTCTCTGTCAGCAACCCCACCGGGAGCAGCCTGATAGCTGCTCAGCCCCATCCATCCAACTGTCATTCTCATCCAGTCACCCAAGCATTCCACACATAGCCCACACACCAAACATTCCACTCAGAACACTCACACAGGCTGAGCAGCTAGGAGCAAGTTATCATAAGAGATAGATAGTAATAAGAGAATACTACAAAATGTTTATTAGATTGTGAGGTAGAGCAGGCAATTCGTAAGGGGCTGGCATGTGCTGTGGACCAAAATGATCTGTGATATGTTGCTATTGGAGACACAGATGGGTTTCTAAATCATTTAATATACATAGTATATATAGAGTGAATAGTATTGGAATAACAGTTCATTAGTCTCCCATTACACTGAGAAATGTATGTTGTCCCATGATCAATTGTTATATATATATACATACATATACATTTTAAATCTGAAAGTGTTTTCACTGCAGACCCTTATTTGTATTTCTTTTCGAATCTCAGGGCAAGCTACACTGCTCTGCGTTTGATGACTTTCATTTTTTCTTTCATTTTTTCTAATATTATGCAGGCTCGAACGTTCATCCGTACTGGAGAAAGGTAAAGTGGATGTAATCATGTAAACAGGCTCTCGGTTCTCTGAAATAACAATTATGGCGTCCCCGGCGTTTCTCTGATCTAATTCTATTATGATATGACATCTATGCATTGCTCTGGATTCCGCAGCGTGAATCTCTGCTGCTTCCCTGTCACCTCAAACAAAAGAGCAGCCGGACAGACAGCTTTGACATGGTTTTTTTTCTCTCTGACTGCCATCGTCAAAGCATGCTGTCATAGTAACAGGTTGCAGTTTCCCTGACAATGAGATTATCAAACACAATAGGCGCGCGGCTCTTGGAAACAAGCCTTGTCTAGCATTGTCAGCCTGATGGCGTTTAGCTTTTGCCGAGTTTAGCTATTCTTCTCCCCAGACGTGCTTTCAAAAAGAAGCCAGCACATTCTTTCACACTGCCTCGCGCACCTTCGCTTTCATCCGATGCCTAGATAAAAGCACCCGGAGAGCGCCCCCTGGATTGCCTCTTCACGCCTCGCTGCGCACGCATATCAATTAGTCGAGCAACTAATCACATTATAATGTTGTTATTATATTCATGTACAGTTTATGACTTGAAAGAATCATGGCTTTTTTTTTAATTCCATCTTCGTTCGGAATCGAGCGAAACGGATGCGCCAAGAAATTATTCAAGTACACCATGGAAACAGCATTATAAAATGCAGGTTCTGTGTTTTAATTGCATCAAAGAATGGAGCTATAAAAAGCTAACAGGATATAATGAGCACTTAAGAAGTAGGACTGGAAAAGGTGATGAATTAGAGGGCGTGCGGAGGAAATGAAGGAAGCACACTGGAAAGTGTTGTGATTATGCAGCGCTGTTCTTCCATCGCTGCACAAAACGATAATGTTTGCGACTGATGTTAAAAATTGGATCAGAGCAAAATGAGCATGCGAAGGTTGGAGAATTGGCAAAAGGGCTCATTTTGCACATTGGCACAGGGGCATGAGATACATATGTATAGGCACCCTTTAAAGTTTATCTCTTTTGTTTTACATTTTTGTTCAGTTTTATAAGGCCATACAACCGACTAATTAATGGCACATAATATATCACAAATCGTTAAGTTTAAAAACCATTACAATTGTTACAAAAATTATTAAAAGCAGTCCATAAAATACAATTACTTTAGTTAGCAATTCGAACGTTTAGTCATTAATAACAAGTCACATCAGTTTTCATCTTGTTATACTTTAAGTTTATTAAACAATGCATCTTCGGACGTCACGATGGAGATTTTGTTTTTTTAACAATAACACGGCCCTTTAAATTCTTTAATCATTTAACCAAGTACCTAAAATTAACATATGGCGGACAGTTGGTCTCTCCCCGATCCTCACCCTACATCTACTTTGCTGCTGGAGATGATCCAAGGTAAATGATATGTAGCATGCTTGTGGTCCAGTATGGCTTGCTAATCTAAATAATCAAGACTTGCACATCCGCTGTAGTGATGTAAATGATTATTGAATTTTTCAAACGCCTTAAGCCAAACTATTTGTGAACGCCTGTATATCTTTTATTAGTTCATACCTTGATATACGCTCATTAGTTTCCGAATAGCGCTGTGGACTCAATGTAATTGAACAAAAATTCAGGGTCAAAGCCACATGGTTTTACTTAAGGATTCTTTTTAAGCCACTCTGGTTACACTGAAGGACTCACCTTAGGTAGCTTGACCTGAACAGCAAAGACAAACCTGTGGACAAAAGAGCATGGCATGTTTTCCTTGGCTAAACCCATAGGGGCAGATTTACAAGTCCCTTGCGCCGCATTTGCACCGCCGTTGTGTCACTTCTGTGACACAGCGGCAGCGTAAACCTTGCACCACGTTGCGCCCTATTTACAATGTGACGCATCTAGGGAGATGCGTCACGTTGTAAAGCCCTGCGCCCACATGAAGCCTGCACTATGCACATCATACAATTATTGGAAGGTCAAACATATGACATGCAAACCCAATTCTTGGTGACACTGGATGTGTCCTCATTATACACGTCAATTCCTCAGGAGACCGCATTGGGAGTCATTAGAACAATTTTGGATACCAGACCAAGGCCTCACTGGATCCCCACTGATTTCCTAATCTTCTTACTTGAGATTGCCATGAATAAGAATTACTTTGTATTCAAAAAACAGTTCTACTTCCAATGCAAAGGAGAAGCCATGGGCGCAACCTATGCGCCGAGCTTGGCGAATATCTATATGGATTATTATGAGGAGGAACATCTATACAATCATGCTAATCCATACCTCAATTCTATTGCGGTATGGAAAAGATATATCGACTACGTCATAATGATCTGGTCTGGAAGTAATGAGTATCTGAATGAATTCTTTTCTTGGTTGCACACGAGATCCAACGACATTAAATTTACCATGACCAGTAATAACAAGGCCATAGATTTTTTGGATGTTACCTTCCGAGTAGAAGATGGACTTCTGTATAGCGATTTGTATCGCAAACCAATGGAGAGGAATTCACTATTGAAGTATCAGTTGCACCATCCACGCAGCCTGAGAGATAACCTCCCCTATGGCAATATCTCAGACTAAGAAGGAATTGTTCGAGGAGAACTGACTATTTCAAGGAGTCTGAGATACTTACCAGCCGCCTCAAGGAGAGAGGTTACCCCACCGGGTTGTTAAAACGAGCCAAGAAACGTGCATGGTATTGCCCTCGCGAGCAACTCCTGGAGACCAATCAGAGACCCAAAGAAACAGACAAAATGGTTTGTGTTACTACATTTAACACGAGGAGCAACCAAATAAAAGGAATTGTGAAGAAATATTGGAATCTGGTTGCCGGTGAAATACAGACTACACAGAACCCTATCTTCGCCTTTAAGAGGGGGAAAAACATCAAAGATATAGTGGTCAGTGCATACTTTGAAGAACCTAAATCAGTTGACCTTAGAAGTCATTTCGGTCTTCCTCCAATAACTGGACATCAGAAATGTGGACAATGCAAGGCCTGTGACCTATGCCATGTGGGCACTTCATTTGAACATGCCAATAAAACATATACACTTCCACACTTTACAAATTGCAATAGTACCATCGTTATATATGCCATCCGATGCCCCTGTGGTTCTATATACATTGGCCAAACCACCCAGAAAGCCAAAGTGAGGATCCTGCAGCACATGAGCAGGATAAGATGTAAGGTACAAAGGGCACCTCTAGTTGATCACTATACGACACACCAGCATGCCCCTAATAACCTTACATGGTGGGTGCTAGAGAGGATCATTCCTAGCGCAAGAGGAGGTTCAGTTACTAGGAATATGAACTATAAAGAATGCAGATGGATACATCTGCTTGACTCGATATATCATGGGTTGAATGAGATGGAGGAGACAACAAGACAGATGGGACAATTATAATCGTACCCATCTGTTCTTGTTGCCTTCAGACAATGTGAGATCAACTGTATGAATTCTCGTTTTCATGTTATCCATTGTATTCTATCTGTTAGATATAATGACACTTTCCATAATGTATGAGCTGGAAGTTATGAAATGTGTTGTAGTGTAAAGCTTTGTTAACAGATACAGTACATGTTTAACAATGTGAAGTAGTCTTCGACTACAGCAATGTACGAATTTGGCATTACAGAATGATGCTCCAAATGTCTTGCCTGAGGCGAGTTTATCGAAACTGAAGAGGGTCTATGAAGATACCATATGCCATAGATCTAGATGAGGCCAAAAAATCAAAAAATCTTTAATTGTTTAAAATGTCATGGTTATTCAAAAATATTGGAAACGCTGAATGTAATTTAACTGTGGATTTATAATTACTGAATTGTTTCAACATCTGATTCTGATGGGATTCTCTTAAATGTATGTGGTAATATGTGTTAAAAACAACATGATATAATGTCTAAATTATGAGAGATGCAATCAACAAGTTTGGTAGATTATATCGAAGTACACAGTAACTCACATTAGATGATTGGACGCTTTTAAGGAGATTCTCTCGCTGCATTAAACAATGATTCTTGATGTAAGATACTGACATTTAATGCTAAGGCATATGTCTCTTATCTTTGGAAATGCGCTCAATTCAGGCGTATATTTGAGAGATAGAAACCGCTCTGCCTTCCACGCTCGGCGGACCATATGGCATTTCACGTTGACTAGCAGTGATTACCAAAGAAGACGTGTTTGGACGTCGTTGATCAGCAACGCTCGATTGACGCATATACACATGCGCATTAGGATGGAAACCATTATGGTAACGCCTGGCGGACCATATGGCATTCCACGTTGACAGGCAACGATTTCCATAGAAGACCTGTTTGGACGTCGTTGCTTAGCAACGCGTAACTGACTCATAGACACATGCGCAGTGGATATATATGCTAGTTCATTTCGAACGCGTCTCTCTATAGACGCGGACGAGCTGGGACTTTCGCATGCCGTTCTTTGTGATACTCGGACCAAGGTAATTATAGGATGTGGAACTCTGCCCTGCATTACCTGTGATATACTGAAATAGCGTGTACTTAATTGAAATTTCTATATTTAACAGATCGAGTATCACAGCAGTTTGAGTGACGTTATATTGCCTCAACCGAGCCTAAAGAGGTGAGCATTTTGGCCACTTCTTTCACAGACACTATTTTAACTTGGCATATACAAACAAAGAACAATTGGATATACTATTTATATCCGCAATTTTAATTTAATGATTTCTAGATTGGATCTAATTTAGTGGGGGCAAATCACAAAAATTGATGACGGACTGGCATCACACACCACCAGGTGTCATGCTTCATCATCTGCCAGACCCCCTATTAACAATCACTGTTTCACAGCGGCGACGGGATGATAAGGTCCCCACTCACCGCACTTATATATTTTAATCCCACATAGTAACCCCATAGAATAAAAATTGTTCAGGTATACTATGATGGTTTTTAAATTCACTCACTCCTTTTTTTGTTTGGGCCCCCACTTAGTCTAGAAGTGCATCCCTGTCTTCAGGTGTATGCCCGCCCTCTATCAAACGCGGTTTTTAGAGGGCGAGGACTGGCAGATGATGAAGCATGACACCTGGTGGTGTGTGATGCCAGTCCGTCAATTTTTGTGATTTGCCCCCACTAAATTGGGCATCTCTTAAGACACAACTAGGGACGGTCCTTTCTGTGGTTCATAGCTTTGGTTGGAGGCTGACCGTTCTCTAGTGCCCTAACGCCTCTAGTTCCCTCCCCGGGCCAGACCCTGGGTGTAACTGTGGTTCTTTTCTTTTTTCTAGATTGGATCGCCATGGACCATTCTTTTCCTGAGAAATAGCAGACGTAGTGACATCCTCGTGACTTAATAATCACGACGGTCAATATCGAGGTGAGCTGTAATTGCCACTAGAGCCATTTAAATGTAAATAGTGTAACCTTTCATAACACAACGAGTAATAGTCATGATTCTTTCTACTCGTCCATAGATACATTTCGATTCTAATAATGAATCATTAACTGCGGAAAGGATTGAAAACCCCGCCTATATTATAGGTGAGTGCGATACCACCTTAATTAACTGTGAGTGATAGTCATCCCGTGACACATCTGATTCTAGTTAATTTACTCTACACAGGCCATCATGACGTTGCTTTTGTCCTGATGAAGACCCGCACCGACTTGCTAGTAGTGCATTTAACAGGGTTGAAACGTCGACAATTTTCCCCGGACCAGTAATTAGAGTCTGCTTAAACTACTGAATTGCCTTAGTTCGCAAGACTACTTTAAATCTTTTGTTCGCTGGCCAATAATAACTGAGACCTTTTAAACTACACTGTATTTGTCTTGCACTTTATTCACTGAGCACCAAGATTCACTTTGTCACTATTTGTTATGATTCTGTATTGTGATGGCCTTTACAAATAATCTTTGGAGATAAACATATAAATGAATGAATTTATATAAAAACTGAAATATTAGAAAATTTGGTTTTTGTTCCTTGTGTCACCTTTGACTCACTCAGACTTTTGCTGTGTATTTAGTAGGATATGGTTTTACCCGACAGAACCATTGTGTTTTTGACACATGAAGCCTGCATCAGGTTTCATGTGGGCGTTACGGCGCAGGGTGGGCGTTCCCTCACAGGGACGCCTCGTAAACGTGACGCAGTGAAATCTACAAGATTTCACGGAGTCACTTTTACGGCCATGCTGCGTCAAAACCCTGCATCTGCTTGAAGCAGGCGCAAGGAGTGATGCAGCATTTTAGGCATAGGGCGCCCCCGAGCCTTGCTGGAGCTGCATCGCGCTTGCGACGTGACTCCAGCAATGCGCCGCCTTTACGACGGGGGATGCATTGTAAATGCGGTGCATCAGTGGTGGCGCACGGGTGGTTTTGCCTCTCGCAAGTGTTCTGGCGCATCCCTGCTGATTTGCAGAGATGCGCCAGACCTTGTAAATATGCCCCATAGAATCTTTGGGCCAGATGTGTGACCCTTTTTAGCAGTTGCAAATGGGAAATCGGCCCATTTGCGATCGCTAAAAAGGGTTGCGGTATGTACAAACTATATTTTGCAAGTCACTAACTTATCAATGACTTGCAAAATAGAGGTTGCAAGTGCTATTAGGAAGTGGCATGCCAAGGGCGCCTCTTCCTAATAGTGAGTCGCACTTGTATATATGACTGTTCTGCGACCGCAAATGCGGTCGCAAAACAATCACAGTTACCACCTTCTTCAACTAGGTGGTAAACCGGTCGCAAATGGGAAGGGGTCCATAGGTGACCCCTTGCTATTTGTGAATGTATGCAAACATATTTTTTAAGAGTAGGCATTGGTCCTATGGACCACTACCTGCCCTTAAACAATAAAAAGAAAAAAAACAATTTTAAACATATCCCATTTTCCTTTTAGAAAACGGGTTGCATTTGAAAAAATAACATTGCTTTATTTGAAAAGCAAACACAGACATGGTGGTCTGCTGTCTCCAGCAGGCTACCATCCCTGTGATATGTGAGATACCTAAGGGGACGCAAATTGCGACCGACCTCATTAATATTAATGAGGTAGGTCTTTAGCGACCGCATTAGAAATCGGCAACAGTGTCTGAGATACAGTTGTACATTCCATTTTGTGAGTTGCTAATTGTGAGTCACAAAACATCGCAATTTGCAACTAGCACAATGGAATGGTGGTACATCTGGCCATTTATTTTTACAATTGTTACAGAAATGAAGAATCTAGTGCCAGATGTACGACCCATTTTAGCGGTTGCAAACAGAAAATTACTCTGTTTGTGACTACTAATAAGGGTTGTAGTATGTACAAACCCTATTTTGCGAGTCGGTAACTTATTACTGACTCGCAAAATAGGGTTTGCGATTCGCTGTTAGGAAGGGGCGTGCCAAGGGTGTCCCTTCCTAATAGCGAGTCGCACTGGTGTGTATGATTGTTTAGTGACGAAATGAAAAACAAAAGCGAAAGTCCCCACTACAGATAATTTATACGGGCAATAACTCCAAGTATAAAAATGTCACCCACAGAAATTGTTTAGTGACAACAAATGCGGTTTCAAAACAATCGCAGTTCCCGCATACTTCACATAGGTGTTAAGTCAGTCGCAAATGGAAAGGTGTCCCCAGGGGACCCCTTCCCCTTTTTGTTGGGCAGCGAAAATATTTTTTAAGAACAGGCAATGTCCAACAGACCACTGCCTACTCTTAAAAAATGAAACAGAAACGTATCATTTTTCTTTTTGATATGCATCCCGTTTTCCTTTAGGGAAAACAGGCTGCATTAAAAAAAACAGCTTTATTTAAAAAGCAGTCACAGACATGGTGGTCTGCTGACCCCCACCAGGCCACCATCCCTGTGAGAGCTGGCCATTTCCAATGGGTCGTAAATTCCGATCTGCCTCATGAATATTGATGAGACATGCCATTTGCGACCTCATTGGGAATCACTAAATGTGTCTGAGACACATTAGTACATTCCGTTTTGTCAGCATAAATTGCGAGTCAAAAAACATCGCAATTTGTGACCCACAAAACAAAATGGTCGTATATCTTGCCCCTATAGTTTTAGTTAAACGGATAAAGATTTAATAGGGAAACTTTCACCAAAAATGAAAAATTCAAGTACGGAGTTTGAACTTATTAAGTCAAAATGTTATTTGTGAATCTCTGGGAAACATTGCTGCCTTGGAGGACTGTAGGCTCGACAGAATGATAAAATAAAATTGAGCAAACAGCTCCTGGTAGTCCAAGTGAGAAATGAAGCACAAGATTGGCCACCATTTCAACACTTAAAGTTAGATAGATGTGAAGAAGACTTGAGTGGATCTTCTGTGAGGTGCGGTCATAGCCAGTCACTCATGATTGGAGGTTAGAGTACAGTAGCACAAGGCAGATCTCTTGTCATGTGGTGTCATGTGATGTTGAACTTCATAGAATATTCATTTTCTCCACAAAAAGTTAAAAGGTCTATGTTATAAAGTTCAAATTTCTGTAACATCAGAAAAAAGGCTAAATTACTTTTTTCAATTGTTTCTTGCTTCTTGTTTCCTATATCTTGAGAACCAATTAACCTAATCTTCAGTAGATGTAGTTCGTCTTGAGAACTGACAATTGTGTCACAAACTCTCCATAGGACTCCAAGAGTGAACTGGAAATTCTCTAAATGAGCAGTACTCTCCTTCAGGGTTGGACGGTCCTTAGGGCAAAAAGGCAGTGACCAAAGGGCCGGTCTGAAAGGTCAAAGTGTGGGATGTGTTTTTTGATTTTGTGAGGGCCTCTTTTATGATATGCTAGTCCTGTTATACTTTTGATTTACCTCATATTTAAACAAACATTCCATGCAGCAAACTCAAATCCATGAGACTTCCTAATTCTGCAAAACACTTAAACAGAATGGGCCTGATTCACAGAACTAACTTAAGACAAAATCCTAAACTTACTACCATTTTCGTATTCACAGAAGGCACTTACTCATTTTGGTATTCACAGAAGACACTTACTCACTTCGCTATTCACAGAAGTTAGGAGTCCTAACTTTAGGACTCCTAAATGCCTTCTGTGAATACCAAAAGTCTTAAAATTAGGATTTTTCTCAGTTTAGGAGTCCTAAAGTTAGGACTCCTAACTTTACTACTACTAAACTGAGAAAAATCCTAATTTTAAGGCTTTCCAAAATGGTAGTAAGTTTAGGATTTTGTCTTAAGTTAGTTCTGTGAATCGGGCCCCTTGTCTTTACAAGTTTAAAACTGCCCCAATCCCCAAACTTGGGTAACTTTTTAGCTATTAAGTTCACTAAAGGGGGCCACTCTTATTTTGGTGCCTGGGCCCATGTGTGTCCAAGTCCGACCCTGCTGTCCTTTCTTTCCAGGACCTATCTGCTTCCAGACACTCGGGCCCTGTAATTAGTTCTCCACAGTTGTTCAGAAGCTGTCTGCATGAGAGCAGTGCTGCAATATTATTGGGAGGTCTTTTTTAACCACAATTCTGCATGATGCTATTGAAACCAGTGATTCAAACGGAATCACTCACCTTGTATTTATTTTCCGGTCTCTGTACGTAGGGCAGAAGCTAAAGCAGACACTATGATGCTAAATGGTTTGGAATAGTGGAGTTTCTGTTCTTTTTCTATATAAAGTTCAGAAGCAACGACATGGAGAGAGAGTGGCAACTCGTTCCACAGCTTGGTGTCAAGGAAGGAAAAAGAGTGTCCTCCTTTAATAATCCTAAGAACCTTAAAAATGTAAAAAGGGCCAAATTAGAGGATCTGAGCAATCTATGTGAGGATAGTGAGGGAATCTATCCATTAAATATTTAGGCCATTGCTTATGGAAAAATCTTGGTGTCAGGATCACACATTTGAAATGGATCCCCTTTTTTATAGGAAGCCAGTGCAATGCCTTTAAGTAGGTAGTGACTGATTGGTAGTGAGGAATATTTAGTAAGAGACTCACTGTGGAGCCCACAGAGCAGATAGTGAGACGGACCCAGGTATGGAGCATTAGCATAGTCTAGCCTAGCAGTGCTTAATGAATGTGTTATCTGAAACAACTTGTAGGATTTTTTTCAAGGAATGTAAGAGAGAGAAGCAAGTAGCAGTCTCCATCACAGAGTGTGGGCGAGATGAGAGATCACTATCAAATTCAACTCCCACATTCCTCATAGATGTATCCAGAGTAGGTGGCTCTCCAAGTTCATTCTGCCACCAAGCTCTAGACTGCTGGTTCTTAACCTTTTTGACTTTCGTGGACCTTCACGTAATCATTAGTGGAACCTAGGGACTCCCCCATAATCAGTATTCAGTGTGTCATTACTGGAAACTGGGCAAATAGCCCAAAGCGCGAAACAATACACTAAAAATACAGAAACAAGCAATCATCAAACAAATACGCATAATATGAAATATTCACAAACAAATATAACAAAAGCAATTTTAATGGAAAGGTTTGTGATTTTCTAAATTGAATTGAGGGCTCTCATCATCCATACTTTATACTGTTTGATGCACTTGCACTTCTCCCACAAACCAGTCTAAAGTTACTAACTTAATATTTAGCCTTGAATTTCAATTGTATTCACACTTATAAAACGTTTTAAAATTTTCATTTTTACATTTTACTTCTTTATTTATATACACTTTATTAATATGTTAACATTATTATATTTTCTAAGCAGTTGCAGACCCCCTAAGTAGGCTTTGTGGATCCCCAGCATTCTCTGAACCACAGATTAAGGACCACTGTGCTAGACCACATTGAGCGGGACAAGATTAAATTATGGTATAAAAAAGAGGAGAGATAAACCGTATTGCATCTGTCAGATAAAAAGACTGAAGCAAGGGCAATGCAAGACAGAATACAGTTATATTGTGTAATTATTCCAGTATAATTGACTGAGATACCATTTTAAAAGCCATTTTAAGGTCAAGTAACACCAAAGCAGCTGATTGACCCTGGTCTAAGCTCTGTTTAAGAAATTCAGACACCTTCCAAAGCACTGATTCCATAGTATACCTTGGTCTGAAACCAGATTATGTGATATGGAGCAAATCACATGACATGTGTCTAGATAATGAGAAAGTTGACCATTTACCAATGCCTCCAGAATTTTAGAAACCACTGGGAGTAGTAATATGGCGTCTAATTGGTTATATTGGTAGGATCCTCAGTTGCCTTTTCTGAATAAAGGAACTACATGGGCATGTTCAAAGCTTTTTGGAATAGTTGCTGAAATAGGAGATTGGCTCAATAAATTATTCAGTATTGGATTGACTGTCAGCATTGCTTTAAATAAAATGTTAAGTGGACAAGGGTCTGTTGGAGGACTTG
The DNA here is from genome assembly GCF_964204655.1 of Triturus cristatus. Taxonomy (NCBI): domain Eukaryota; kingdom Metazoa; phylum Chordata; class Amphibia; order Caudata; family Salamandridae; genus Triturus; species Triturus cristatus. The sequence goes on from NC_140581.1 coordinate 757,310,231, forward strand.
TGCGACAAATAAGCATTGCTTACAACAATTCCTCCAGTGTGATATAGGTAAACTCTGCCAAGGTGTAACCAGCCATGGAGATAAAAAGCTGAGTTAGCCCAATAGGTTCAGCATTACCTGCCAAAGCCTGAAATTCTAAGTGAAGAATAGAGACAGTTTTATCACATAGTTTTGCTGAAGGGATAGTCACTGGTTTATAAGCCCTGGGAACAAGAACAAATTAGACTATTTTAAAAATGTCTCTGTCTACACTGGCAGTGAAAAAATATACTTAGAAAACAATTCAGCCTGGGCTTTGAAAATAACTTTATGTTAGAAAAATTGGTTTTTGGTTGAGGGGGTGTGAACCCTTCTCCAGCAACAACCACAATCACTGTCAGGATAAACTACAAAATGTCACTACATTAACCTGTGCTTAACCCTCTGGTAGCATCCCACTTAAAGTAAAGCACTTACACAGTCATAAAGTGAAAACACAACAAAAGAAAAATCGAACACCAATTCAGACAAATGAAGTAAAATGTAATAATTTATTTGACACAAATTCAACAAAAACTCAATCCGTCAACCTGGAGTTATGAATTTTTAAAGCTTTTGCTAAAAACTAGCACCTAAAAGATAAAAGTGCCAGCCACGGACATCTAGTCATGCGAGGATGGGACAAAGTCAAAAGTTATAGCCGATCGTAATGAAGTGCATTTCGGGCACGTGCTGTGGATTGGTACAAATGTGAATGTATGCTCAGCTGCAATCTTTCTCTTAATAATCGTATTAAGGGTGCACTACCTTATGTGGATAAAAGAGGTCCCTTTACAACTCCACAGGGACACCTAGTAGTAACAACTTGTAGTACTGCACCTTTTCCTTACTTTACATTTTTTTTAATTACTTATGCTACTGCAGGGATATTTTTGAACAAAAAATAGCTAACAGACATTATAATTTGGAACAGCAATAGCTCAAACTGTCACTCATGCGAGACCTATTGCATTGCAAATGCTTGTTTTTTACATTTTTAGTTTTTTAATATATGATTAATTACAACTGAGAACAAAATTAACAATCTAATCCATTATAATAATAAAATAAAAGGATATTCATCTTTGTGGTAAAACTACAGAGTTCATAATAAATAGCACACAAGTTAATCATAAAAATAGAAAAGAATAATCAAGTTTAGGTAGGGGGCAGTGCAAATGTTTTGCAAAACATTTTAGATTGAGACTAGTACATAATAAAGACCATCACTTCTTTGCAGGAATTACAGATACAAATATCATTATGAATATGGAAAACATGTCAAATTACAAGGATCAGAATCTATAGATTCAAATCTGTGAAAAAATGCATTTAACCTCCTGTTCGGACATTCATGAACTGCTTCTGCACACTTCCTGATCCCCGGCCGATCAAATACTGGCTCCAGTAACTTCCTACAGATGGTATGCTCCATTCAGAAGTGTATAAAATATTAACAGTGATTCCACATTTGTAGACTAGAGACACACAGTTGATTTTCCCCAGAATACTTCCAGGTGGAGCGGAACTCAAATATTGAAAAAACAGCGTCTGGTTCATGTACACTTTTGAGGGAAGGGTAAGGAGAGCAGAAAATATTCTTAAATATGTTCATGAGAATAGGAGGTATTTGTTGAACTTGAGAACTTTGCATGATTAAAATAAGTAAAATATTCTTTGAACTATGCATCTTATGTACAGGGAGAAGTAATTGCAAATCCCAAGGTTCAGTTAGTTGCTAATAGAACAGTGTCAGTATTATATACAACTTGCAGCGCTACTACAAGCAGCTTTGGTCTCACAGTCGGTTTGCAGTGGAGTGATGATATTTGCATAGCGCTATTTCTAATGTACACAAAGCTGGAAAAGGGTGCAGTACCATAGGCGGTCACAAGGTGCCTCTTGGGATCTCTTTTGATCACATAGGGTATTGTACCTGGCAATCTTGAATTCAACACAATCCCAATTACTTTTGGGTGCAGTGCAGAAAAATGAAGTGTGGCGCACATTTTGATTAAAGATTTACGTTGTGCATTTAAGAGCGCAACAACACGAGCTCCTGAGCAGGTGAACATGAGCACTTCCATGCCACTGCGAGAAATTACATGGGGAGGCAACAATAAATGAGGGATAATGCACCAATAAGCTGTGTGAATTACGTTGGGATGGATGACCAGGAGGAACAATAAATGCAGTGCATGGCCAAATAGAATGATCAATTAGTAATGTCCCCGGGGCTGGAACCACGCACCTAAAGGTGGACCAATGATAAGCAATGCACCAATCAAAAGGCAGTATTTATGAATGGCACAACAAAGAAACAATGGTAATTGATGGGTGTGCTTTAACCCCATATTCTGGAGATAATATGCCTTGCAGAGCAGCACAAGTGCTGCCCAGGCTTGACCTAAAAAATGGCTATATGTCCACCCATCCTTGTTGGGCGGATGAACGTATAGCCAATTCTCTGATGGCCCTTGCTCAGCCGGCCCATTGGAAAAGTTTGGTCATGCCGGTGATAAAGTAATCACCAGTGTGGCCAAACGTAAGATCTGCCAGCATCAAAATTGGGTGGGCGGACCACTGTGCTGGCATGGAGGAAAATCTGGCATCATTGCAATGAAGTTCCCTCTCTGCCAGCATATCAAGCAGGCCCTTAGTCTCTTTTATAGATGTCAACAATCTCCTGTGGGATGAAGCTACAGGCTGTGGCCAATAAGGGCTACAATACCCCTTCTGCAGGCAGGTGGGTCCGGTCTCCTCTCGGTTCTCAGGGCACTTTTTGTCCCAAATTTTAGTTGTAGGCTGTTCGTGCACCACTTCAAATGGGATAGGACTACATGGGGACACACCTATACTATAGGAATCACTCCAGGTGGAGTCTAGTTGAGGGTGCAAATTGTTGTGAGTTTTTTGTGTTCCTGTAGCTCAGACCAGCAGTAAAATGAAGAGTGGGTCTGAGGCTCCTACTTTTATAGTTGGTGCCAGCTTTAAAGTTGAAGTAACCTCTGGATTGTTTGCAGTAGAGGCTCGTATAGGGCGTGCTGCGGGGCGGGGGAGGATAGCAAACACAGACATACAACGGAACGGAGGAAAGTAATTATTACGTTCCTCCGTTCCATCGTATGTCCATGTTTGCTACCCCCCCACCCCGCCCCATCACCCCGCAGCACACACTATATGAGCTGCTATTGATTTTTTGTCTCAAAAATGGATCTAGAATGTCCTTCCTCCCTGCCCAGGCTTCTAGGAGTTTGGAGTGACAAAAAGCTAGTCTGAAATTCTTTGTGAGTGTGCTGAGGCAGCTTCAGTAAAATGTAAGTGAGGCAGGGAACAGTTACGCACCACACATCCTGGCAGCAAAGCCAATCCTGCGAACATCTAGTCCCCCTTTTGTCTCACTGTCTGAGAGGAATACACAAAGGACAATTGCCATGCTAATCACAGTCATGTGATCCAGGATACAAGCATCAAATGGTTAGAATAAGAAAATGACAACTTTCTGAAAGTGGCATTTTCAGAATTGTGACTTAAAATCCGACCTTACCACTAAAGAGGATTTACAATTCTTTAGAAACCAAACATGGCATTTTTACCTGTTTTGCCAAACAAAAATGATCACTTAATAAATGTCAGAAGGTAACCTCATGTTATGCTATGGGAGAGGTAGGCCTCACACTAGTAAAAAATAAATACACGAGTTGTTCACTAACAGGACACGTAAAACTTAAAAGTACATAGCCAACATTTTAAATACAATTCACCCTGCCCTATGGCCTGTTGAATGCCTACCTTAGGGGTCAGGAAAGTTTTAGGCTTGGCAAACTTTTGTTTTGTCAGCCGAATTGTCAGTTATAAACTGCGCATGGGCTGCAATGGTAGGCCGGAGACATGTTTTAAAAGGCTACTTAAGAGGGTGGCACAATAAGTGCTTCAGGCACACTATTAACATGTTATTTACATGCCCTGGATACATGTTGTACCACTTTACTAGGGACCTATAAGTAAAGTAAATGTGCCAATCAGGGGTAGGCCAATTTTACCATGTTTAAGGAGATAGCAGAAGCACATTAGCACTGGTCAGTGGTGATAAAGTGAAGAAAGTCCTAAAGCCAACAAAAACTATATTTCAGCAAACAGGAGGGGAGTGGGCAAAACCAAATTTGTGGGAAGATTACTCTAAAGCTGACAGATCTAACACTTTATGATATTTTTATGACCATGTTGTAGGTGGTTTTGTCTATTGAATCTATCTAACTTTTTCTTTAAAATGTTTTCTAACCGATCACAATTGTTTTTTTCTGTCAGAAGATCAGCGAAAACCACATGGCAGATGGTTTTGTTCATTGAGTGGATTTGATTCTCAAAGGAGCAATTTGATTGATGGCCGCTAATAGCCATTAATTAGTTGTGTTCATATCTTCTGCTATGTCTCAACACATCTATTGCCTTGAAGAAGGTAATAGTGATGTTAGATTTTGTTTGTTGGCCTGGCTCCAAGATCATGAGGATTTAGTTTGCTGAAAACGAGAGCGCAGCTCAGATTGATGCATAAAAGAAAAAGGGCCAAGGAAGTGATCCGACCAAACGGTTGGAAGCTTGTGAGCCTACTGATTCAGAGTGGAGATTTAAAAAAATAAGGTCTAAAGTATGGCCTGCCGAATGAGTAGTGACAGTGACCAAATGAGATACATTAACAGCTGAAAGGGCGTCTATCAGTAATTGGAACGGTATGCTGGTATTATCATTGTGCACATTAAAATTCTCAAATGCAGTGAAATTAGAGTACTGGACACTTAAAAGTGCAGGCTCTTGCACCCCATTAAAAAAAACCTTTTTAAAAACAAATTAACTATTTTTAACAAAACAAAGGCATTGTTCACCCTTCTGCTAAACAACAGGGAGAGAGATTAGAGACAAACAGTCCAAAGAGAAAACACGACTCAATAGAACCAGGTTTAAGGCCTGTTCACACTTAATTCACTGTTTCACTAAGGTAAAGGTGATGTCCTTTGTAGCTGGGATTAGAAAAGAGATGGCCTGCAGACCATATACACCAGGGACCTGTTCACAAACTGCAGTATGTAGTACATTTTGTAGTACTACAGTAGTACTAGAAATGTACTACAAAATGCTATTCACAAACTGCACCTATCCTATCTTTTTTGTGGGGAACTCCACCCTCACTGCAGAGTCACCAGACATGTAGATATACATTTTAGTTGTAAATGTGGGAGGGACATTTGGTAAATGGAGAATACTTACTGCTTAAGGGGAGGCGCCAAGGGAAGATTAAGTGGAGGTACGATGTGGGCTCAATGTGGGTATAGAAAGGGACATGCACTCACTCCAAACCCAACTCACAAACTGCACTTCTATAGTTACTACTGTCGAAAAGGACAAGGACCCACAACAGTAATAAATGTACTTCAACTCAAAGCTGGGGTAAGTGCAGAACCACATATGGCCAACCTCTGGTACTGCAACACCCTCCCATACACAATAATGTAGTCCTCAAATAAATAGAGAAAATATATTGGAAAATATTTTCTTTTTTATGTTTAGACCTTTTAAATATCACAATTATTGAACGTGTATATTTATATCTGTGTAAAGTATGAATAATTTTTACCTTAATCCTATTTTTTCTTTTCAATGAAAATTCTGCAGAAGTATTTATCAAAGGGGCAATATTTTGGTAAATCTTTTCCTTTCACCCAATTCTGTGTTTTGTTAGGACAGGGTTATCATTTAATACATTGCTTCTCAAAAAAATAAAAGCTCCAGATTTATATTAGAAGTATTCTTCACCACCCATCTAAAGATGAAACACATTTCAGCACCAATGAATTCAAGCCAGCATGGCAACATTAAAAAGTAACAAATACCCAACCTCTTTGGCTGTTATATTATGTGTTTGTTGCTTTCAGAAATAATTATTTGAGGAGAAGTAGAGAGAGGCTTTACAGGCAAAGTATCAACATATTTGCCATGACCAAGGAAGCTGTCATTTTCAAATAGTACTTCTTACCTGATGTGATCCTTGACATGGCTGCAGACTGGTAGTAGAAGTTGGATTCACCTACATCTTGCTCCAGGCTTTCCCACCCCATGTCAAAACATTGGCTACATTTCATTTCACTGATACTGGATATTTCCAGAGGGTCAGCTCTGTCAAAGTTGGCATCTTGCAGGCATGCCAGTCTCAGTGCTTGCATCCGGTATTGAGATGCATCAGCAGAAGAGTGCACCCGTTTATTGCCATGCCACATTTATTTGCGAAAAGACAAGAAGTGGTAAGGGAATTCTATTCAGTTGTTCACTTACCTCATTAAATAGGTATCATTAACTGCACCCATGTGGCATTTTAGACACCTAACCACACAGCACACCTTTTCAGCAACAGACACCTCCAGCACTACATCAACATGCAAGCTGTCTGCAATGCCAGGAGTGTCTTCAATTATGTGTACACTACCTTTCCTGGAAGGACACACAACAGTTTTATCTTCCAACATTCATCACTTGTCTGTGTTTCATTGTGAGGGATTTTGGTGACATGTGGATCATTTATAGGTAACAACTCATACTGGGACTCGATGTCAGGGGAAGCCTTTTCTAACATACTAAATCATCACAATACACAATCATTACCCTCACATTGACTGCATGTGTGTAGTCATGATATATTACATGTAAACAGAGGCCCCTTCATAAATATTTCACTAATCTTAGTTGCATGCTATGCCAGGTATGCTTTTTTCCCTATCTACACATGCCCTACAGATGTCCAACCACACTACCTCAATATAGGTACAATAGAGCACGAGCATGAGCTATTGTAAAAACACTTTTTGGATCTGTAAGTCACATTTCAATTGTCTTAACCATATTGGGGGGTGTGGTGCACTCCCAAGACATTGAGTGCAAGATTGTTGTAGCCTGTCGTGTGTTGCACAACATCACCATCTGGGGGGGGCTTACATTTAGACCATGGCCCTGATCTACACCCACATTCAAGTATTCGGGGTGAGTTACAGAATAAAGGTCATGCCATACAGGTGTGGGAGCAGCTACTTTTAAAGTTTTTTTTTCTTGAGCTGCATGCTTTGTTCCTGTATTTATGTGGTTTGAAAGTCTCTTGTCAATGGTGAATGGTGACCATATGAAACAACCTGAGATAATTCTGTTTATTTCACATAATGTCATCAATTAATATACTATGTTCTTGAGGAAAATTAGTTGACTCATTTGTTTGAACATTTTAGCATGTATCATTAACAGCACATAATTATAAAATCTCACTTACTACACTCAAGCTTTAGTGCAAGTATACTAAAATCCTTATGTAACTAAACCACATGAGTTACACCATTTTTTAATAATTTGTAAACGTTATTCACTTTGCTACATGCAGGTCTGTCCCTCTTGCATTTGGTGGTATGTCCTTCCTATGTGGAAGGTACCCTATCATGTGTGGAATCTCTGCTTCAGTTCACTGATAAAATATCGATGTAACAAACATCAATGTTCTCAATATCGAAACAAAATATTGACTGTAAAAATATTGACTCCAACACTTTAACAGCGAATTACAAAAATATTGAATCAAAAATATCGAGGTAAAAAATATAGATGTAAACAATATTGATTACAAAATATATATAAAATACAATATTATATAGTAAGTATATTAAATATTAATATTATTTTTGACTAAATAAATTAAATTTAATATACATTTGAACTAAATATAACAAATAAACTTAATTAAAAAAAATATAAAAACACAAACATAAAAATGTATACATATACAAATATTTACCTAAAAATAATTTATTAAGTATTATCTTTACTTAATTTTTTAACTTTAAAATTATATGAAAAATAACATATATATATATATATATATATATATATATATATATATATATATATATATAATTTAAAATAAAAAACATTCTATAATAAATTAAAACATTAAACTATTTTTTTTTAAAAAGGATGCAACAGCAGGGAAAGTGTTGGATAGCGGAGGGGTTAAAATTACTATTCCCACTCCAGTGAGTGCAAAAGTAGGGTAAGTGTTGGATAACGGAGAGGTTAAAATTACTATTCACACTCCAGTAATTGCAACATTAGGGAAAGTGTTGGATAGCAGAAAAATAAAAATGACTAATAACACAAACAATTGAAAAAACCCAAAAAATATTAGAAGATTTTAAAAATCATAAAATAAATAAACAATATTTAAAAAATGTAATATATTAAACATATAAAAAGAACACATATTATAATATTAATTACATATAACAAAAACCTACAAATAATATATAAAATAAATTAATAAATACATTTTAGCAATTATCAACAAACAAAGTGTAACACCACACCAACAAAAAAACCCTTCAACATTTTTAATACAAAAAAAATATTTTCCATAATTAACATAATTAATAATCAATTAAAAAAATCTTCTTAATAAAACAATTAATAAACATTCATTGAGTACACATGCTTTAACACTTTAATATCCACAATACACACCCAACTTAAACTATAGAATAATACAACACAATTAAATATTATTTTTAAAAGAAAAACTATTACTGTTAACAACTAATAAATAAATATTAAAAAATGTACTTAATACCCACCTTTTACCCTTTAACAGTAAAAACAACACACACAAAAATAAACAAATACACAAAATAAATATCAAATAATTACCATTAATTAACAACAATATAATAATTAATTAAACACAAAATACTTACCACTCCTTACACCTATAAACACCTCAAGCAAACCTAAATAATTACACACTTGCCATAATTAATTAACAATCAACTAATTAAAATTAATTAACAACCTGTTATTAATTAATTAATAATAAATTACTTTACCCATTTAACACCATAACATCGCAATTAAACAAATATTAATAAATGAAAAATATTCAATTAATTTAATATAATTACTTCCCACCCTATTCCCCTATAAACCCACAACCCATTATGAAACTAAAAACGCAAACTTCGAATACAAAAATATTAACAACTACTAAAAATAATCAATTAATTGTATATAATTAAATTACTTCCCAACCTGTTCCCCTATAAACCCACAACCCGCTACAGAACTAAAAACGCAAAAATCAAATAAAAAGAAAATTAATAACTGCAAAAAATGTAACACATATATTAAAAATACAAATAAATCTTAAACAAAAAACATACATCACACACATATAAAATATATACTAAAATACATAACATTAATAAAAAAACGAAATTTTTAACAACTGTTTTTGCAAACAATATTTTACACTTCAATATTTTAATCGTCGATATTACTTACCTAAATTCGATATTCTTGACAACAAGAATTTGATATTTCTGACCCACGATATTTTTGACTCAATATTTGTGTAAATCGATATTTTTGATTCAATATTCTGTCTCTGCACACGAGGAAAGAGGAAGATCGGTTCGGTGTCCTGGAGTTATCATATCTGCCTTTTGTTTGTTCAGGCCCCAGTGCGATACACAGGACTGTAGGAATTAAAGAAACTTTCATAAAAACTCAGCGGGTATAAAGATAGCATTGACCGACTAACTTTTCTTCGCTCAGCTACATTGCTGTGCATGAAACCGTCGTCTAAATAACCATCACTAATTGATTGACATTGGCACAATAGGCATACATAGTGTAACTATCGAAGTGTGTTGGCATATTCAAGTTGTCAACTTTTGATTGCTCTGATGAAGTTCCCAATAAAGGAATGAAACACGATGGCTGGAGTGCCTATGTCTGATGGCTTTTACAAATTTGGAATAAAGAAGTTATTTTTATATCAATATCTGTCTACTGGGCTCTTTGAGCTGCGCACCCCCATTTGACAAACAAATATTCTTTTGATCTGTAGCACAGTGGCGCCGCGCAACGGCTATCGTTGGGTTGGTTGCACGGCAAACTTACACATTGGAACTAGTGTGAGGTGCAGTACAGGAGGTCCACTGTTGCTTCATAGGATATTTATTTCTGTCTCTGCACCCTCTGCTTCATGTGTAAAAGATTTCCCTCCTGTATTTGGCTCACTGAAACAGCCACCTACCACAACAATAAGGAAATTACATACAGGGAGAGGACAACAGCCATGTTGCGATCAATCTGAGCCATCCATTCTTTGCCACAACAGCATCCTCCTCCATCCTGCTGCTCCCTGCCTTCTTCATACCTTCAACAAGGCTAATGAACTTGATGAGAAGGTTCTCTCTGAGATTGAAAGAGACATCATCAACCAGTGGTTGGTTGACAAGTGCCCTCAGCTTTATGGGTTCCAGACATCCAGCTGAGCAATACAGTGTGGGTCCCAATCTGGAACGGCATTATCACTCACTGCAGTGCAGTGGGTGTCCACATCCGGAAGGGCAAGCTTTGCCATTAGCACTGGGACGGCCTTTGTCAATGGGCCTGAATTAAGGCCCAGGACATTATGGGTTCGCCATAGCAGCCACATTCCCGGCACACCTGCATGGCACTACACTAGAGGAGGGTCTTGAGAGCTGTATCATCAACCCTCCGCACTCAGATGGAAGTGTTTGAACATCAAAAAGGTAGTAAGTTTATATTAGAATTAATCACTAAAGTACACATGGATTTTAAGAGTGGTTTTCTGTCATGTGTTCACTTTGAGCTTTGTTCTGTTCTCCCATATATATAACATGTTGCTTTTTTGTGCTATGAAGGGTTGGAAAGTTAAACTTTGCTAACTCGCATGTTTTTTGCTTCATTAGTTTGGATTGAGTAATCAACTGATCTTGACACTTTGGAAATGGATTTATAAACCTCAGAATTTCTGTTAGCATAAACGTTACAAGCAAAATTATGCATTTAAATTCAGTGCCATTTCACTTTTGCCACTTTAAATGTATATAATTCCAAAATGTTGTACCATTACCTTACTTCCTATTAGAAATGCAATTGTTAGGCTAACCAGCACATAGGGGGTTATTATGATGGCAGACGGACTTGAGTCCGTCCCCCATCGTCACGGGAATTGGGACTGCCCAGCCATATGGCGGTGGTCCTGAACATGCAATTATAATGCAACCGCCACTGTGTCAGTCGCATTGTGCAGCTCTACCATTGCGGTGGGTGCTGCTGGCTGCAGCACCCACTGCAATGGCAAAAAACGCATGTTGTGCATTTCCCTGCATGATGTGACAGGCACCACGTGGTTACTGCCATCCGGTGCACCATAGGTATCCCCCAAGTGCACAATTACATTGCCCCTGCATGAGGGGGGCCCGCAAAGGGCCCCATAGTCAATCTCCACCAACCTTTGAACGGCCTAGGAACCGCCATTCGAAGACTGGTGGAATACAGTATCCTAATGTGGCGGACAGTGCCTGCTAGGCACCGCCACCATTCTAGGCATGCTGGCCAGGTCCGAAAGGCAATCGTAATGATTGCCTTTGTCGGACCCATGGCAGACCAGCTGTCTGTCGGCCAGCTATCCGCTGGCCGTCCTTATCTGGTGGGCGGAGAATGGCTGTACGATGGTGGTGAACCCGCCACCGGCAGGCTGCCGGTGGTTGGTTTACCGCTATCATAATCAGGCCCATAATTATCACCTTTTGCCTTCTTATTTTGTACAATTATTAATGTGTGCATTGTTTGTTCAAGAAATGATGGACCAGTTCAACAATGCTTTGTTGCCATGTTTTAAAACCCTCTCCGCTCAAATTAGCAATGTGTGGAGCTTGTTGAAAAGCAACATTTTCAATATTTTAATGAGGGTTATTCACTGTAATCTGCTCTTAATACAACCCTTTCTACCCCTTTGAATTACTGATTTTAAAGATGATTTGTTTGTTTTTCAATTTTAATTCTTTGTAATTTCCAAAATTTTAATATGATAATAAAGGATAGTTACAAATTTGTTAAAGACTTCTCAATGTTAGCACGTGTACTATGGACAAAATCCCTTAAAGCAACAGATATGCTTTATGAACATAATGAATTCAAAATGGCTCTCTTTTTTCAAATTCGATTTTAGCCAATTGGGCTGGCCAAACAACATCCAAGCAGGACCAGAGGCAAGAGACAAGGGCATCTACTGAGAGCCTCACACAAACACTTTCTGCCACCAGTGAGTAGGAGTAAGCAACAAGAAGCAGGGGTAGTCCACCCGCCCAGAGAGTAACAAGAGGCTCCAGGTCGAGACTGAAGAACCAACCTGAAGCTGGAGGAAGCAGACAACACCAGTCAAGAGGAGGAAGATATTGGGTCTCTTCCTGCCCCTGAGCAAGGCAAACTTGTGGTTTCCCAAGAGCAGGCCCCCACACTATCTGGGCCTGCAACTACCCCTTAATTTCTGTGACTTCCATTCCATCAGGGCCTTGAGCTACACCCCAGCATCATCTCTTCCTCCTTGTGCCCATCAATAACAACTGGTTTCTAGGAACAAATCTATCCCCGACAATACACACTACTCATCTGCATTGAATATGTGTCCTTGGTTGCCATAAAGGGAGCGATCTCTAATGATATCCAGGCCGATTATGATGGCGGACGGACTGGAGACCGTCCGCCATCGTGGTGGTGATTGGGACCGTCCCCAATACATGCAACAATTCCGCACACCACATTACGATGCGACCGCCACCAATGCGGTTGCATCTTGTATCTTTAACATTGCGGCGGGTGCTGCTGACTGCAGCACCTGCTGCAATGTTGAAAATGCATGTTGTGCAATTACAGTGCACTACGTGGCAGGCACCACATGGTGCCTGCCACTTAGTGCACTGAACTGTAGGGGGGTACCATGGGTACCCCAGTGAACATACGACCCCACTTAGGGACCTGCAATGGGCCCCCGAACAGGATCTCTACCAGCCTTTACATGGCGGTGTCACCGTCATGGAAATGCTGGCTCACAGCCTGCATCAAAATATGGTGGATGGTGCCTGCTAGGCAGCCCCATAATTTTATGCATGCAGACCGCTCTGCCAGGCAATCGGTCTGATTGCCTGTGGCGGTTCCGTGGCAGACGACCTTTCCATCTGCCACGGTCGCAGTCTGAATCCCCCGCCATCATAATGTGGCAGGGGAAAAATCGCGGTCCGATGGCAGAAGGACCGCCATAGCATGGCTGGTGGTGGCAGTTCACCCACCAACGTAATGACCCCCTTAGTTGGCAATGTTTGATGAGTGACCAAAATATTGGAATAAAAATACTGTGTGACGTAAATCTTGTGTCAAAAATATTGTGACTACCAAAATATCATGGACCAGAATATCCACAGTAAGAATAACATTTTTGTTTGATATATAACAATGCTTTTAAGTATAGTGTTGCATTTAATATTGTTAACCTTAACATAGCTATAGCAAATACCATTGTTTTTGATATAGATCAAGTATGTTAATTGTAACTGCTAGTATTGTTAATATAACTGTTATTAATGTTTTAAAATATAGTTAAATGTGTAGGTTTATGTTTAATGTAATTAGTAATTTATAATGTAGCAGTTTATGTGGTAATAGATAGGGAACCACTGTTTAGGTGCCGATTCCGATCCTGGAAAAACCGGGTACGAACCGTCGGTCGGAGCGTTTTCTCCGTCCGACTCGTACCCGGGAAAAAAACATTACAAACATGGAAGTGCGATTCGCACGGAAACACCATTTCCGTACGAATCGTAAAAAACACCGACCGACGAAAATATACATACGAATGTGATCCGGGAATGCTCCGACGTGACGTCGGGACGCTTTCAGGCAGCGTTTCACGAACCAGGAAGTACGATTCGAACCGACAGCAGTCCAGACGGCAATATTTTTACGGCACCCAAAAAGTGCCGGAAAAGCGAAGTACGCCGCGAAACGACCAGATTAGGGGGCCCGGTACGCGCCGTACCCCCCCCTCCAGCCCCCGTGAGTACGCGCCGAACCCCCCGTGTATGTACACCCTTGTACGTACGAGTCGTACCCCCCGGGGGGGGTACGACTCGTATGTACACGGGTGTACATACACGGGGGGGTACGACTCCTACGTACAAGTGTACATACACGGGGGTACGACTCGTACGTACACGGGTGTACATACACGGGAGGTTCGGTGCGTATTCACGGGGGCTGGGGGGGTCGGCGCGTATGTGGGCACATGTCTCCATGGTTGCTATGGGAGTTAGGTCCATACGGTGCATTTTCCATACGGTTGTAACATCGGACGCACGGGATGGATCGTACTTGCGCGCTCGGACTTCACTTTTCACAGTTGTACGTAAAATCGTCCGGGGATGTGTCGGACACTTTTTCTGACCCGAGGACGTGTGGGGATATTTTCCAAATGCGATTCGTATGGACTTTTTCCCATACGAATCGTACTTGGCAGTTTGTACGCTACTTGTACGATTCGTACGGTAAAAAGACCGGATACGAGTCGTACGGGGAAAATGTTTCCAGGATCAGAATCGGCACCTTGATGTTTAAATAATTATTAATAATGTGATTTGTTTAATTCTTCCCTTATTTTTCCTAAGCTTACTTGTTAATTTTAACTTTGCAACATAGGAGAACAGGGTGGGAATCTAATTAAGTATTGTGAGTAATTTATGTTGTAGTAGAGGGTTGTTGGGTTTGTAGAGAAATAAGGTGGGAAGTTAACCTCGTAACTGCTGGGCCTTTCCCTCCCACTGCTGAACCCATCTTTTACTATTTGCGGTAGTTCACACTTTGGTGCTCCATGATTTTTTCTCAGTTTGTTCGTCCAGTTTCTACGAGGATTTAATGGGAGACCAAGATTTCTCTGTGGGGACTCATTGTCCAGCTATGTGCTTTTCGCATCTTTCCCTGGCAAGGAATCTGCATCTGTCAATTCTTGAAACCATTGTTTTCTTGTTTTTGTTTGTTTAGAGCGTGGTGTGTGTCTGTTTTTTCTTTCAACCCCAGTGGCGGCACCTCCGCTAAGGTGGAGGAGCATTGCCCCCCTGCTTGAGCAGCAAGCTGAATACCAAAAACAAAATAATAATAACGTTCAATATTATAATTTTGTTTTTTGTGTTCAGCTTGCAGCTGAAGCAAGGTGGGCGGCCTTGGATCCCCTCCGCACAGGAGGAGGAATGGTTGCAGCACCTATAGTGCGCATGATGCCTTGGCCAGCTGTCTCCGGCCAACCAAAGTGTCATGCTGTATTACAGCATAGGTGGAGAACATGCACATCCGGCTAACCCCTGTCTGAGTGCCAAACCACGGCGCTCAAACCAATCACAACGCAGCTAGGGCAGAGTTGTGATTGGTCAGGGAATTCTGGGAGTCTGTGTGCTTCCTGAAGGGATAAGGACTGAGAAAGAAGAGGTGGTGGCTGGCAGTCGGCAGTGAAGAGGTAAGTGTAATGTATTTTATTATTCCCCTTCCCTCATTCATCCTCTTACCCTTCCGCCCCGCCACCCCTGGTCAGTAGCAGCTGCAACTGTTCAGCACCAGTGCATGTATGCACTTTTTAATAATTGGCTTGTTACATGGATAAACCTGGAAGCGCAATAAAGCGCTAGAGTCCTTAATGAGGAGAAAAAGCATGTGTATGAGCTGGAACAGTGTGTATTACCTAACCTTACTAAAGTGCATGACGGTGCACTGACATTTTATATTTCTACAATGAAGCATAAGAATGCGCTTAGACTATGTGATTATTCATGAAAGGATATTAGCAAGAGGAGCACAGTTTCATTTTTCTTTCAACTAAAACATGAGAGTGCGTATAAGCTCCATAACAGTGGTAAAGTTTCAAGTGTCTTCAGCGCCAGGAGCACTCAGTTTTCATTTCTTCCAGTATAACATGGATAAAGTGCTTTGACAATTGTGTTATTTCCTATGAGCTACAATTAGCACAAGGAGCACTTGTTTTATACTTCAAAGGAAACTTGGTTCCTAAAAGAGCTATTTGAACTCTCTCTTTTGAAATACTGTTTGAATCACAGATTCTCAGGGCCCGATTCACAGAACTAACTTAAGACAAAATCCTAAACTTACTACCATTTTGGTATTCACAGAAGGCACTTACTCATTTTGGTATTCACAGAAGGCACTTACTCATTTCGGTATTCACAGAAGTTAGGAGTCCTAACTTTAGGACTCCTAAATGCCTTCTGTGAATACCGAAAGTCTTAAAATTAGGATTTTTCTCAGTTTAGTAGTAGTATAGTTAGGACTCCTAACTTTAGGACTCCTAAATGCCTTCTGTGAATACCGAAAGTCTTAAATTTAGGATTTTTCTCAATTTAGTAGTCCTAAGTTTAGGACTCCTAACTTTAGGACTCCTAAATGCCTTCTGTGAATACCGAAAGCCTTAAAATTAGGATTTTTCGCAGTTTAGTTGTAGTATAGTTAGGACTCCTAACTTTAGGACTCCTAAATGCCTTCTGTGAATACCGAAAGTCTTAAAATTAGGATTTTTCTCAATTTAGTAGTCCTAAGTTTAGACTTAGGACTACTAAATTGAGAAAAATTAGTTAGCACTCCGGAGGTTCCCCTTTTCTTCCCACTTGTGATCGCTACACCCAAGCGCCTCATCCTAGTTTGTTCCACTGGCAAATCGGGCACACGCCTCCTAAGGTTAGCGCTCCGGTGGTTTGACTGGTTTTCCTACGCTTGATCACATTCACGTTCACTGCATGCTTTTGCATGGCGCTCCGTTCAATATTTCGAAAGCTTGACCGCTCGATTCACATTGTCTCTTATCCGATTCCCTTCACGCTGTGAGGAATAACTTATCCCCACGGAGTAGGACCCTCCACTCCCGTGTCACAGCGCAGCGCATCATTCCTGTTCCTGTTTTAAGTCCACCTCTTACAACACACCTGTTTCATTTAATTTGCAGCCATTCGCTTGCTGACACTAGTGTCACTCAAGGACACTCACAGCCAGAACTTCGATCCACACTAGGTGAGTGGTCAATACCAGCCCCCTCCTCTCTCATTTATCACCTCTTACAGCATTTTTACACACCTGACAATCGTTTACGTCTCTTCCATAGGCTGGTACAAGTCTCCCGCCCCCCCACACTCAGTCCTGATGAAGACCCGCAGTGATTACCGAAAGGAGCACCTCAAGGGTTGAAACGTCGACGCTACACCTAGGCTCAGACCAACCACGGCCCTACACGAAAAAGCATCACTTAATCCAGGGCCTATGGTTATTGGGCTGGCCATTGTATAAATTATCTTGTCCTATCCCCTGTATATAAAGCTTGAATCACTCTGTACATATTGCACGAACTGTTCACCGTATTGAGCACATATGTCACAATTTTCACCTATTGTTCACAATTATTGTCTCTAAACCTCATCAAATAAGCATATCTGAATGTGTAAATTCTGATATAAATATAAAGTGGATATATATTCAAGCCCTTTACATGATTAATTACGATCTTCAGATGCATATATAGAGGTGTGGGCGATATTCATGTCTCATGAATAATTTGCGTTCAAGATACTTTGTACATATATGAAATAACTCCTTGTATACCCTACAGAACCCCCTTTTTGTTGATAAGCGCGCTACGGGACACAATATCAGACGTGCCCACAAAGCTATCGCCGTGGTGGATGAGCTCAATACCCCCGCCACGCTCTTGTTGGCGGACATGAACAAAGCTTTTGATTGTATACACATAGATGCGCAGCTGCGTGGCTTCAAGTGAGCACCGGGCCTGTCTGACCGCATAGCGCTCTATGCGGATGATGTCTTGTTTTTCTTCACAGAGCTCGACTGAACTGGTCCACGCCTCTTTCGCATCATGTAGATCTTTGAGGAAACATCGGGCCTCTATATGAACCAGGGAAATCCTATTTGTGGCCACTGCGAGGCAGAGACCGGCTGAACAACTTGTCACAGAGGTGGTAGTGACCTCTGAAGGTTTTAAATATCTGGGAGTATTTCTCTCATCGTCTCCGACATTGGTATGGAATAAGATCTTCGCCCCCCTATGGACACGATTGTGGGTGACCAGACGCGAGTGTCGTCCCATGTCCCCCTATCTCTTTTTGGTAGATCCACTATTTTTTAAAGGATTTCCCTACCTCGTCTCCTTTATCAATTACAAACCTTTCCCTATCCGATAAAACAGACATGGTTTGGTCAGTTAAATGCTATCCTGGCTCGCTTTCTTTGGGGTACGGTATATCGCAAGTGGCCCTGAGGACTTGTTTCCAATCCACCTACTCCGGCAGAGTGGCCACTCCGGATGTCTAGGCATACTACATGGCCTTTCATTTACTTGTCCTCAATGACTGGTGGTATGGCGGCCGCGGGGACCCAGTGTATGCTGTGGAGCGCTGGCTGTTGGGAGACGGCACCCTCCACGCAGTTCTCCATTCAGGGTCGCTACTTCGAGAACTACAACCCATCACGAACATGGCACCTGGAAGTCGACTTGGGGGAGACTCACCAGGGAAACTACCGCAGCTCACACCACTGTCTGGCTTTCGAGGTTGGGAGGTCATCGGGATAGATACAGTGGGTGCAGTTGTACTTGGTTGCACTCTCAAGTCCTTTCTCAAACTCCAGACGGATTATGATATGCCCCGTACACAATTTTATCGCTATCTCCAATTCCGCCACGCCTTCAGCCCATACATTTCTCATCTCACAGACATTCCTGAATTTAACCCTATTGAGGCTAAAGTATTTATGGGCGACCTGGGGGATGATAAACCGCACACTTATCAACAATAGCCCTACTATACCCTACTACATTGCACAAAACCAGAGAGGCATGGCAACAGGACCTGGGGCTGTTAGAGGAAGATCACTGGGTGGAGGCTCTGGAATCCCCGCGCAGCAATTGTGGCCCGCCTACGTCTTATTCAATTCAAATATCTCCACAGAGCCTATTATACCAGACAGAGGCTGTGGAGTGCTGGGTTTATCGTGTCCCCACACTGTTTACGCTGCAAATCCATGGAGGGTACCTTCCTACATACTGTGTGGTCCTGCCCAACACTGTCAAAAGTCTGGAAGGGGATATTCACATGCTTGTCTGAGGTTTTGGAGTGGGACATTGCATCCTCACCGAGGCTCGCCATGTTACATATCACAGAGTATATAGTCGGGAATAGATATAAGCGTCATCTTTTATTCCTTGGTCTTACTCTGGCTAAACGTGATGTCACTCATCTCTGGAAAGATGAGGCTCCACCGTCACTGGGGGTATGGAAAAAGGCCTAGACTTTTTTATGGGCCTGGAGCTGCCGGTCTTTACAGCGAGAGGAGGCCCCTGTAAACATTACAAAATTTGGAAAAGATTGGCTGACTACCGGGGACTGTATCTGGAGCCTCCTCCCCCCGACCGACGCTGAGGACCCACTTCTATCACACCAGTTGGTTGGCATTTAAGTTGTGCTATTATTCAATGTCCGTATGGGTGGCGAGCATTCTCCATATATTCTGAATTGTGGTATTTGTTGAACGGGGGCATGTGGCACTGTTGTTTGCTTTTCGTTTTTCTTTTTCTCTTCAGTTCTTTTTCTTTTTTCCTGCAATATATTTACTGTGCAATTCATCCTCTATTATTGCCGAAAAAGTTGACTTTCATGTCATTTATCCTGCCTATATACCTTGGGTGCTCTACAAGGCCCTTGTATTGTATTGGATGTCGACAATAAAATTGTTATGAAAAAAAAAAAAACTTTTTCCTCACATTTCTGTGATGGAAAGTTCTGGAATCCACAGGGAGCCATAAACTTCCTTTTACCTCACATTCCTCCATGTCTCCCAATAAGAATGGTACCTCATTAGTGTGGGTAGGTCTAGGGTCCGCGACAGGAAATGACCCACAACACAACACTGATTTACCACATTTTTCCACTGAAAACTTACCCTTTTTTGCCAATGTGGGTAGCTGTAGCTTTTCGACCCTAGCTCAGCCTGCACCTAGGGAAACCTAGCAATCCTGTGCATTCTGAAAACTAGACACCTAGGGGTATCAAAGGGTAGAATGTCTTGTGTGGCTCTAATAGGTTTTTGTACCCAGAATCACGTGCAAACCCTAAATGCTGACTAGAAAAACACATTTTCCTCACTTTTCTGTGAAAAGTTCTGGAATCCATGGGGAGCCACAAAACGTCCTTCAATCAAGCATAAGTCTTCTGATAAAAACGGTACCTCCCTTGTGTTGTTAGGCCTAATGCCCACAACAGGAAACAGCCCAAAACCCAACATGGATACCTCACATTTTTCCACTCAAAACTGGACCATGTGTTTACAAAGTGGGTAGCTGTGTTTTTTTTGGGCCCTAGGTCAGCCGGCACCTAGGAAAACTTAGCAAACCAGTACATTTTTTAAAGCTGTGCACCGAAGGGAATCCAGGATGAGGTGACTTGTGTGGCTCTCACATAGTTGCTTTACCCAGAATCCTTTGCAAACCTCAAACTTCGACTAAAATTGCACATTTTCCTTGCACTTCTGTGCCGTTAACTGCCAGAATCAGCAGGAATCCACAAAATTCCTGCCAACCAGTGTTCTCCCACTTGTTCCATTAAAAATGCTACATCACTTGTGTTGCTGGGCCTAATTCACGCAACAGGCAAACATCAAACTAAGGTCAATTGGGGTCTCGTGGAGAGACTCTCATTGACCCACCTTTGATTTGTGCCTGTCGAGGGCACTAGGCCAAGTCACACAAGTGTGGTAGCATTGTTATCTGGACAAGTTAGGGAATGCTAGGTGGGGGGAATCTTGTGGATTTCTGCCTTTTCCGGAAGTTTGTGGTTTGTCAGGCATTGTGGGTAAGAAGGTTTTTGTGCTCTGTCCAAGGCACACCACCTTGTCTAGTTTTTGAAAATGTCCTGGTTTTGTAGGATTCCCCAGGTAGCAGCTGACCCAAGGACAAAGAGTGCAGCCATTCAGCATAGAAGAAGGATGATAATGGGACTAAGCCCAACTCTGCTACACATATGTATAAAAAATTGCATTCAAAATCAAAATTTCCCTTCTTGCCAAAACTATGGGTATCCTTGATTCCCGGGGGACAGAAAGACTACTGAGTCATATTGGAGGTGGATGCTAGTCCCGGTGTGAGGGCGAGTGGTTAGGCCACCGGCACATCTTGTAGCAATAAAAAAAACTCCCTGTTGTCTTGTGGGCTTGTACATCTTGATGTCATTTCAAGCTCTTTTACAGACAATGTACTGCCTAAACAGCAGCTGTCCTTTGTAAAGGATAAATGACTAATCAATGGGTATATTCTTTCCAGGAGTATAAATCTCTGGAATCCTGGCAGACGAGAGCTAAGGGTTACCTGGTATGCCTATTTCACACTCTAGGGTGCTTTTACTAGATCTCGCCTGGTTTGATTCTACGGGGGCGAACCCACCGCATGTTGACAAAATAGTCGGGTGGTGGAGATTCTGCTTATTGGGAATATGAATATAATGTGTGTCTCACATCTTGACGTACGTTTTAGGTTTCATTTAATGGAATTATACTACTTAGCTTGAACAATATATATTCACATAATATTGCCGATCGCGGTTCGGTCCAGTCACGTGTAACTTGGTGCCCAATTTACGGGACCTCACGCTGTGACTTAAACCTCTTATTTCATATTTCAGATTTCCGCAATGGCAAAATAGCCGCTTTACTCTTAAATATGCCTGGACTGATTTGACTATGGTAAGTGAGGTATTTTAATAACCACATATTAAAACACCAGATGATATGTACTTTGCAAGCATAGTGGCTTACTGAATCCTTCCAGATATTTGAATGAGTCGCAAGATAGTACTATTATCATTTTTCAAACTGAAAAGGACAATAGAAAACACAGATTTGGTGAGCTCAAGTTTTTCTCGTTTGGCCCTTATTCAAGGAGAACACGTACTAGTATGAATTACCACTTACAACCAGAGGACGTATTTGGGAATACACAGGCTTTTACGATGATTGCGCACATACCGGTGACCTATACCTATGGGCTTTCTCGCTTTCCTATTTTTACTTTTTCTTTTCCTCTGTGCTGTACAGAGGTACCCATACCTTCCTGTCAATTTGAATGACTAATAGATAACAACCACTATTTCACACGGACCGAATTACTGTGCATGGCACAATTTGGGTGATATACTTTGGAGATGGGTTCAATTCTAGATTCCATCACTCCCCACATTCCTTATGATACCATTGTTTTATGTTTCAGCCCAGATGAAGTCTAGTTGTATTTAACGGATGAAACACTTGTTTTCAAGGAGCTGTAGTGATGTCAAGGAATGATATGTATGGTGAACTAAAATTCCAAGAAAGCTTGGATGTCTGAATAAAAGACATTGGACACTGCTACATACAATCATACTTGTTTTCTTGATTTTGAGTGCTTGGAGTCATTTTGAACATTTGAGGATAAGTTTCTTTTCCATTTGATGAAGATTTGGTGTCTCTCCCTCCTCCTGAGCATGGATTAAAATACATGTGCATCTAATTACAGACTTCCTATTGTGCCAGTATTGAGTGTGCACCGCTTCTCCAGACATCATTTTCAAATTGTATATGCTATCCTCATGTCCCTCAAAATCACAAAAAATGCGTTGGTGGATGGAATGCCGACTAAAAAATCACTTCCAAATTCTGCTCCATTTTCCACTCCCTTAGTTGCGGTCTCAGTATCTGCTGTCTCAGCCTCTGATCCTACCTCAGATCTGTCCCCCATAACCTGAGTTATGGCCTAGGCGGCAGTCATCCACCGAGAAGCCATCTCTGCTGGCCATAATCTTCCATTTAAAACTCTGTCCTACGTAGAAGGCAAATTTATTATTCTAAATCGTTTATAAATTTAGATAGCCCTGCACTATAATTTAGTCAGTATATAACAGACTTCATTCATGACATTTTAATGCAGATTTTATATAGAGTTCAAAGATTCCATCAAGAATGATTAGAAGAGACTTCTTTATTCACATTCTTCTTCTTTTCTTTTTTTTTTTAATTCTCTCGTTCACTTGTGTGGTCAATGCATTTCATCACTATTGACTTCTTTAGAGTTTTAGTATGGATCCTTCTTAGTAAGACAATGTGAAATCATCATGAAAATGATTGTACACCGATTTTCTACAGAGTTAGGTTTTCATTGAATCTTCTGGAATAAACTGTGAAAATGCCATTCAATGTGACAAGTCCTGTGGCTGGAGGGTTCCAGCATAAAGTAGTAATGTGATTGCTCGTGGTGACCACTCTTAATAGTGATTTTCTATTCTTGAAGATTGAGATTTTGTGAATCTCATGAGTCTATAAACTCACAAACAGGAAGCTAATCCTGCGGTGTGTTCCTAAGCAAAGTTTCTGTAATGGCATGTTCACAGTTAATTCCAGAGAATTCGATGAAAAACTAGCTCTGGAGAAAATAGATCCTCTATTATTCAAAATCAGTCAGTGGGCATGTGCAGCTATGAAATGTGTGCAACAGTAAATAAACAACAACCAACTTTTTTGTGACTGTGCAGGTTCTCCAAAGGCACAAAAAAAGACACAGTATTACTTCACTTGGCCACAAACCCGATTCCATAGCATACCTTTGTCATGGCTTATGCAAATCATGAATGTTGGGAAATATGCTGGGCACTGCCAGTATAAAAGTAATTTCCAGAAGCTACATATCTACCTTTGATCTCAAGAAGCACAAATTGACATGGTAGCCCCTGAAACTTTGTGCACATGTATGCTCCTTGTGAAACTCGCATTGGTACCACCAAGGTCACTCGAATTATGCATAAGAGCACCAAATTATCAGACAGTATTGACTAAATTATGCAGCATAATGCAGCACTTTTTACAGTATAACTTAATTATTTTTTTGATTTGTAAACTTGGAAACAAGTTAATATTATCGGACTAAACATTTCCACTCATTAATACAAGTTTAGCAATCAAATGCAGCAATGAGCAACTGAAAAATGACCAGTAAACTTTTGCTTAGTCCTTTTCACTGCATGAACACAAATATACTGCATATGGAATAGATTTGTGATAGACATCATTTGAAAGGGGAGATTCTCCCCTTTCCAATGATGCCTTCCACAAACATGTGGAGGAATCTGAAGGGGAGAAAGCCCCACCAGAAGTGGGAGCAGTTTTTTACCTGCTTCTTTTCCACTCCACTCCAGGTGGGGGTTTGTGATGTCAGAGCATCTCATGGCTCGCTGATGTGATAGATGGATGGGAGGGGTGGCGGAGGCTGATGAAGAAGCGATTCTGCTTATTTCTCTCCCTAAAAAAAAAGGAATCCTCTCGTGTATGCACAGGAGGATCCTTCCCCGTGTCAGCCAATTGCTGACAAACAAAATGGGGAGGGAATACGGGAGTCGGTCATTGGCTGACACCCACACCTAAAGGGTTAAAGAAAATATATTTTATTTATAATTTATTGTTGCAATTTTTTAATGAGTACACACATGAAATAAATGTTTTTATTTGTATGTTTCTTTTAAATTTAAGTACCTCTCACTACCCCCTTTATGTGGTCAGGCTCACCAGCGGGTTTGCTGTGCTTGCATTGTTACTTCCATCCCTATGTATTCACTCAGTCTGTTTTGGGATGGGCCTATTGCCTAGGACTGGCCACGTCCTTTTACTTTCAATACTTTGTTCCAATTTCCTTTGCAGGCTTAGGATTAGCATTCATGGATTTACCTGTAGCCTCTGATAAACTACTGGATTCCTTCCACACTGGAGGTCAAGCCACCTTAATTCTACTTCACAGTAATGATTTTGACTGCAGTCTGTGGCATATTTTCAATGGTTATATGTGTTGTACTCCTTTCCTTAAACTGTGCATATACTATAGCAAATCTGATGCCAATTACTGACCTCCTGTTTACTCCTAGAAGTTCCATTTTCCCTACCTCTGTAGGTTGTTTAAATCCAATAGAAGTGTGACCTTAAACACGCATGATTTCACTGGCACAGGTCTTCACTTACACCTTAAACTTTATTTTTTTCTATCTTCATCAAGGTGTACTTTCTCTCACAGGTATTGACTGCCGCTTTTCGAAGGCTAAGGTAATATTACCTACAGTTGACCATTTGACTGTTGGTTCCACTTGATTATTTTATAATTATTTTATAGTGACATAGCCAGTTTTTGTACTCAGTATCAATACTTGTCCTGATGATTACATCTGAAACCATTTGAGAATAGAATTGGAACATGGCACCAAGAGGGGACCACAAACTTCCCATGTGATTACTCTCCCTAAACACATCTTAATTCAAGGAGATCAGTCTAACATTTTTTATTTTAGTTCTTTCATGTTTTCTAATTCACATCATTTTTGGCTGTAGTGATGGATGTTTTTGCAATTCAAAACATCCACAACCAACCACACATTGCTGGAACATGTAGGCTAACTGTAGACATGGGGAATGGCTAATGAGATAAGAGAGAAAACAGAGACACTGCGGGCCTATTGAGAAACTGCACTTTGTAGTATACTTAGTAGCACTACTCATGTATTACAGAATGTTATCCACAAACCTAAGGGTTGGAGAACTCTGTCTCTACAATTATTTTGCCATGGTCTCAGTCTCAGTTAAATGTGCAGGGATATATGCACAAGTAATTAAATATTTTAGTTGTAAATATTAGTGGAAACAAGGGTAGTTGGTGGAAAAAAGGAGAATACTTAGAATTAAATCAAAGGGAATTATGGAGAGGTGAGTAGAAGCTTAAGTAAGGGTAAGGAGAGGTAGGCATGCAACAGAAACAAACACAAAAGGTGATGAGAGGACTGCTTGCAATTATTCTGACCACTGGCAATTGCTCAGCATAGCATTGCAACCCATCTGTCACAGGACACATAGCATGTGCTCAGTGCTAAGGGACACTGTTTCAGGATATGCCTCACGGGTTTATTGGCTGCATGTTTATTTAAAATATTAGGGCCCCAATCCTCTGGTCATTCTTTGTATTTACATTTCCTGCCTTCCAATGTTTTTGGGGCCCCACCTCTCACATTGCTGATAGGCCTCCTCCACTCTCCACAGCCTAAAAACCTACCCAATTTATCTCAAGTGCAAGACCCAAATTCCCACAAGATCTCGTGTCCACATGAGATTTGGTGGCCATTTCCGGTGCAGGTCTATAAATACCACACCCAGTTGGCAAAGCCTTGCTTGGCTTCAAGTGCTGCAGCCTGAGAAAATCTCAAACTCCAAAGCTCTGAAACTAACCACAACCTTCTCCTTCTCACCAGTACTGTTGTTTCTGTCCTACTCCTTCTCCTTACCAATACCTTCTGAGGTGATTTGGCTCCATCCAGCAGAGCTCATGAAATGAAAAATACAACGTTAATGTGACACACAAGATGTGAGTATGTCAGAAAAGAAGATCAAGTAAACATATTAGTGCACTATTCCTGAAATTCTAAGAACTATAGCCCACATTTACTAAGATTTTGCAGTGCAGCCCCAGACAAAATAATTTTTGGCATTTACTAAGCCATGCGAAGCCACTTTGCGTGGTTTAGTAAAAACTCAAAGTAACTCAACACAGTGCAATGTTACATTGGTGGAGCATGGGTATTCCTATCCATCTTATACCAATCAAGAGGGGGGGACAAGGAGCTATTAGAAAAAGGTCCTGAACCAGTGCTCCTAAAGGAAATGCATAAATACTAAGATTGGTATCAGTTCCTAAAAAAGAAGAGACGCAAAGGGAGAGAGAGAAGACACACAACAACCAGGTTGGTTGTGGGTGTTAGGGAATGTCTCCAAAGTCGGTATGAGTATGCAAAGAAAAAGAGAGTTACTTGTGTGAGGTGCTAGTTGTGCCCTCACACACCCTTGCGAGTGTTTAGCATCATCATTGGGCACTGCTCCTCGTGGGGGTTGCGCTGCAGTCCCTCTCGGGCCCTACTAGAGGGCCCTCTGACAGAGATCTTTTAGGAGTTGCCGTATTTGTGCATGTGGGTGTGTGGGTTAAAAGGTGAAAGTGGGTGAGGAATAAAATAATCCAATAGGTACCCTAGTCTATTTATTCGGGGGTCCTCTGGATTAGACTAAAATATTATACACGGGGATGGAGATGCAATTTATGCACAATGAGAGGGGAAAGGTAGGAAATCGATCCCGCTGCTCTCAACCCGTGTGGGAGTGTCCCTAGAGAGATAGATGTGAAAAAGGGGTCGACATGTTTCACGCTGTGAAATGGTCCCTAGTGGATCCCTGAGCGCTTCATCAGGACCAGTAGAAAGAGTAAGAGTATATGAGAATCCGGGAAGGAAACGCCCTATATTCTCATGAGGCCTATTAGTTGAGGTTGTAGTTGAACAGGTACTGTTGCTGGGATACGTTCTTATACGTATATCCCGTTCACAGCCCTCCCCAGATTCGAAGTGGGCTGCTTCAGCGGTTGCTCGGGTCTATGCAGGAGATTCTCGCCTTCCTTCCATAAACCGGAGACCTACCCGTCTTCCAGGACCGCTGGTGGTCCCGGAAGACGGAAGACGGGTAGGTCTCCGGTCATAGTCTGACGGTCTGTGGCGAGTCTTGGCAGTGTGGAGAAGCGGCGGTGGCATACTGCCCACTCCTGCACCACCGAAAATCTTAAATGGCCCCTTAGTACCTGACCATTACAGAATATCATATACCTCCTTCAACTTCTAAACCTTTATAAAATCTCTAGTTTGTTTTCAGTCTCTGTGCTGAAGTAGACACTGGAAGTGCTGAAATACAGGAACATAATGTATTTTAAACCAACTTTATACAACCTCAGGATAAACTCCTTCTTGCATTAATAAGCCAACTGACCTCAAATTGGGAGCACACACTCTCTTCTGATAAATATTCGAGGTAGGCTATGGTAAAAGATAAAATGCAATAAGCAGTAATCAATACATTGAATACCGATTAGTTTTCCCCATCCATCTCCACTTTCATAAACACATCATGTGTCTTTTGAGTAGTTAAAGAACTTGACATTTAAAAAATCCCTTCCAACGCATTACATGGCTTTACTCCCTATTCAGTTTTTTCGCGTCCAAGGAACATTTCGATCTTACCATGTTTTTATTGCATGAGAGGTTTCCTTCCACAGCTGATGTTGGGACTTTTCATTGCACAGAAGGCTTGACTATTTCGCTCCCACTCCTTACCCTCCCCCCCCCCCCCTCTCCCCCCATAGGAAATGGGCAACAGTGCGTGCGCACCCAGCGTGGCTTTCTTGGGAAAAAAACAATGGCGGAACTCAGAGGTCTGTTCCCGGTGTCACTTACAAGACCTATTAGGTTTGCCATTGCTTTTATATTTTTGTTGCAGTTGCTCATCATGCATGCGTTTTAGCCAAAATGTAATTGCATCTTTTGTTTTGAAGACACCTTTAAAAAGTTCAGAAATCAATTAATCTAGTGAAAAGCAGAGAACTAGACGTATTTAAAAACGTCCGTACTATAAGCAAAGGACGGGTGAACAAGACCAAACCCCTAATGAATGTAATAAATAACCACATGCAGTGAACAGTCAGTGAAGAGTTAGGCATTTGAAGAAGAAAAGGTCACAGTAATTTAAAGCGTAGTTAATAGTTTTAGAGAAACATTTATTGAAAGCTCTATCCACGCGGTTTCAAAATCTGCTTGATTACTAAAACTGAACAAGTGGGAACTTTATAATATATTCTGTGCATCCAGGGAATTACTGGGAGCACTTCCATTTTGAGCTGCAAATAGAGAGCTCATTTTTATTATCATATTATGAACAGATGGAAGGAATAGGCATCCCATGGGCAACTTCCTGCACTTGTTTAATGCTAATGTAACATCAAAACATTTTGAAATGTGCTTCACAATGCAATTCAGGTAGCTGCACACACATCTCTACCAAGAGTACTGTCCTTCTATTAGTCACTCTAATATACATGTTGTATGTTATTAAATCTGATTGTTGGATGTAAAATGAAACTATCATAAACGCAGGACATGACACAGTACACCACTACAGTGAGTCAAAATATAACTGAAAGATTGACTAGGCCAGTAACATAAATTGAAGAATTAACGAGTGCAAGGAAAGGAAGAAACTAGGTAGAAGGAGAAGGCTATTTGAAAGCACAAAGCAAAGCAAATTCAGCACTAAAATTATTTAACATGATATAATGCAAAATCTCGGGGATCCTTCCCTGTCTGCATAGAAAGTGTAGTGAAATGGAGCTTTCTCAGAAGATTTCTGATTCAAAGGAGAGGGCTCCATAAGTCCACATGTGCCAATGTGGCAGTGACCATAACTCACCTACTGTTTCCTATCATGTCACCTCACACAACACTAAGGGCCTGATTATGACTTTGGCAGTGTGGCACCAGGTCCGCCCCACCGCCGAACCGCCAAACCTATGGTCAGACCATCTGCCAAATTAAGAGTTTCCTCCTGTCTGGCGGGCTTAGTTTTTGACGTTCCCACGGCGGTGCCCAAAAACAGTTCCTGCACGGCATGGACTGTAAAATCCATGCTGTGCAGGAACCTTGTGTGCATGCACACAGGGGGCACATGTTGTGTCCCCCTGTGTGCATCCACATGGCGTGAGTCACCAGGGGACCCACCAGGGGCCCTGTTTGGCCCACTTTGTTTCCTCTCGCCTATGGAACTGCCATGAAAACCGTGGCGGAGAGGAAATTTGTAATATGCTTGGCAGGACTGCCTCCTGACCGCTACAACACTGCCAGGGAACAGTGGTTCCCTGGCTGCTGCGGTGGGGCTGTGGTGGTCTGAACACCCGAATCATAATATGGCAGTCGGAAGACCGCCACTACGGCACCTCTCTGAGTGTGGCAGTCCATGTACCGCCAGGCCCGTAATCAAGGCCTAATTCGAATAAAAAGTTCCAATGTCTAATGAATAAGTGATGTGGATGATGGTGAAAAGGTTTGAACCTCCCATTTATCATAGTCAGTATTTCACTGGCAACTTGAGTACAAACAATGTGTTAGATCTTGAAGCACCAAAAGTAAAGTAGGTAACTCACAAATGACTGTAGATGTAATCAAATCAGGTCAAAAATACCTATTTGATTCAAATGTTATTATAGTCACCACCATCAGTTCAGAGATCCAGGTTAACTGGCATTTTGCTTAGTAGGGCATGATTCAGTATCACTACTATAAAGGGCCAGGGAATGTTTTTAAGTTGCACAATATTAATTTTACATTGTTCAAAAAATATTCTGCTTTTCTTTTGCTATCAAAAAATATCAGTAAGAAATGGGGCTTTGCATTTTCACTCCAAATCAGTATTGCTACTAGAGGTATTGTATCAGTTGTATATAAAAAGTAGGATGTGCTAGACATGTTTTTGAAGATATTGGCTCAGAACTCTTGCAAACGTAATGGTTTAAATGTTAGGTACTCATATTGTGTAAATTGTTTCATACAAAAATCCATACCTATGTGTATCCAGCCAAGCAAAACTGTATTGGCTTTAACAAACGAGAAGTCTGGTCCAGCTGCCCCACCAGTACAGGTGTGTTCCTTTATTTGACTTGAGAATACTGAAAGATCGCTGCACTTTATACTAATGTTACTAACATCGATGCTTTTCTTCAGAGACTCCTAAATATTCCAGCAATTTAGGTATGATGCGAAACTGTACAAATGTATATACAATAAGTACCTGTTTTCCTTACTGGTTGAAAATCATCTTTTGCAAATCAAATTTGTACATTCGTTCCAAACGTCTACATTGGGCTTTTACAATAAATGTACCCATTACTTTTAGAGAATAGTGCACCAATTACCTTCTACTACAGAGTGAGTGTATGCAATTTGGTTAGTATAGGTGAGGGGTGACTGCCCACCTCAAGGAATACTCACAGCTCTTGTCAAGGTAACCCTCCAAGTCACTAAATTAGCCAAAGCTTAACTCCCTGATTGCTATGGCACCAAGCAGAGAGGCTTAACTTAGGGCAATGTGTAAAGCATTTATGCAGCACCAAAACAGTAGTAAAGTCAGAATGCAAAGCATCAAAAATCCCAAACCAAATTAGACAACAGAACAAGATTTTATAAACAAAATGACCATAATCCAATAAGGGGAACCGGAGATTTGAATTCTAAAGGTTTTAAGTAGAAATCGTTCTTAAAAGCATCCCATGCTAATATTAGTCAATGGTCACACCAGACCAGGACCTAGGTGCAAATTGAGGCTAACTGCAATGCCCCGCAGGTCGGATAAAACAACCAGGTGTATCTTGGTCAAAAATTTTACCTTCTGACATAAGGGCTACTTTCTTTCTTGGCAATTGACTCGTCCATTCTTCCTGAACAGAGGGTTCAATCCGTTAATTGTGCTGGTAGAGTATCTTGCGCACAATTTATATATTGGACAGTAAAACCACCATCAGCCTTGACAGAGGTTTTACTGTCCGACTAGCAGTTCTCCCCATTAGACGGCACACAATTGTCTGCCATCAGACTTTACTCCATCGGCATTGGAGTGGTGATATACCACCCTCCAAATGTATATATATCCATCATAGTAGCAGCGTTGCAGCGGTGTACTAACGGGGTAAACACATTGTGGACCTGTTTTTGCTTGACATATCCCTGCATCTTAAACATAGATGTGTACCTCACACATCTGAGATGAATGAGCAATGTAATCACACCTGCACAGCCCACTAAAATAACACATTTAGGTAAGGTAGAGTAAGAAAGCAATTCTCAATAATAATAATAATAAACATGTGGTTTGATATTCCCTGAGTAAAATAGTAATCAGAGATTACGATCTAATCATCCCACATGTTTATTTTAATGCAGTTAAAAACAAAGGAAAGCTTCTATTTAATTGCAAGGTAGCAGAGTCCTTAGGCCAGCCAACATATGTTTCGTCCCTCCATGGCGCACAGGCCTGGGGCTTTTTCAAGGCTTTTTCAAGGCTTTTTAAGTCTTATTTGTTACAGGCTTACAGGAATTCCATTCCATTAAAACACATTACAGTTTTATCAGCAGTCACTAAATGTTTCATGTTAAGAACAATGCTCAGTACTACAACAGGTAAAATGTAGCCTGCTTTCTACATCTGTACATCGCAAGTTAGGTAACTTACCCGATACAATTATTCACCAATGATTCATTCGTGCTAGTGAAGATGGCAGTGTGATGTGACATATAATGTACATTTTCATGGTTCAAGTGAATATTTTTAAAAACACACCTACTAATATAATATCAAACACACAGGACATCAATGATGCCCATTAAAATGGGCACCTTGTCATCTAACATTTAACAAAAATACATCTTTTATATACAAGGTATGCCACTCTTCCATGTAGCAAACACACTGGAAAACACCACTGTGTATAACCACCTTCTGTCTACATATACCTAAACATACTACATAATGAAAATAAGCAGTCATCTTTAACCTGTATGGAAATATGACTAGAGTATATATTAATTTATATGTACTAATACTTACTCTCATGAGAAGAATTGTCAATGGCATCTTGTGTCAAATCATTTTCTACTTCCTCACCACTGTCATCTTCATTTTGCAATTCATCTTCATCACACTGGGCCTTCTCATTATAGTCATCATCTGGGGTGAAAGGGATGTTCCAGCGCAGAGCAATGTTGTGCAGCATACAGCATAACATTGTAATTTGTCACACCTTATAAGGTGAGTGGAGGAGGGCCCACCAGGCTTATTTAGCAACACAATCTTGCTTTTAGGAGCCTAATGGCCCGCTCCACAGGTCTTCTAGTTCTACCAGGCACCTCATTGAAGTGGATTTGCTGTGGCATTGTTGTATTTCTCGGAAGTTGTAACAACCACGGTCGGTTTGTATAATCTGATTTCCTAAGAAAAAAACATTCACATCATGTAAGATGAGCTTTAGGCCATTTGAGATTGTAATGTTGAGAGAATAAAATTTTTACATTTTGACGTACATTGAAAAATAGCACTTACCAACAACTCAGGCCCTCACATTTCTAGGTTGTGCCATTTGCTGTTGTATGCTGCTATTATGTATAGGCTTGGGCTAAAATTTCGTTCCGTTCGCGGAAATTGCGATAATTTGACATTTTCGCGTTTCGCGGAAAGCGCAAAAATTTCAACATTTCCGCATTCCCCAGCTTGACGATAATTTGTTTCTTGCTCGCGCTGTAAAATAATACATTCTCGCGCACGCGCGATCGCCTTACCTGAATCCCTGCGTTCACCGACAAGTTTTCTTGATCCGGTCGCGTTCTCCATGAGAAGTTGTATTGTTTTTAGCCATTTGCGCTGTCTCGCGACAGTTCGCGCCCGCAGTGACGTCATGCGTCGCGCGATTACGTCTTTCTTCTCGCGATCATGCACCACGAGACAACTGAAAACAAGATGGCCGCGCCCGCGAGCAACCACATGGGTAAGTTGGCGAGCCGCAACCATGCAGAAAATCTCGCGAACATGCGGGAAAAAAACTTCCGCATCTTCGCGATATTTCCGCGTGTTTGCGATAATTTTTAACATTTTCGCGATAATTTGCGAAAGTGGATTTTGCAAATTCCACCCACCCCTAATTATGTAGCACAAATTAATCATAGATGGATCCAGGGATGTGTGCACAGAGGCTTGTGATAAACAGATCTGGAATACAAACACCTTGCACATTTATAGAATGTACATTTTTCCTGTTGCGGTACACTTGTTCTCTGCTGTGGTGTGAAACCAAGGTAGTATGTGTACCATCAATGGCACCAACAAAATATTATATGACACCCAAAGCATAAAAGTCAACCTTCACTCTGTTGATTACTTCTGCATTTTCGGGAATTAAAAAAAGATGTTCCTGTGGGTCATCATCACTGTCTTGAATTTCTGTAGAACACCGCTGAAAGTTGACGTGCCACCCCATTGTAATCTCCTACTGTGTAGTGAAAAAGATCCAGTGGCGGCAAAATGGAGTGCTGCCATAGGTTTCACCAGTGGTATAATAGAAGTTGGATTTTAGTTCAGAGACAGAAGTTGAGGCTCCAGCTGATGGCATAAATTCAATATGGTTTGGTGGTTCAGCCTATATTTCTTTATTATTTCTCCTTCTCTTATGGTGGGCAAGGTCAGGAAATGGACAGAATACTCTAGGCTGATGTCTCCGCACAATGCCAGGGTCCATCTGTGGTGGTTTGAAGATGTGTCTATTTTCTTAATATCAATGTTTCGATTTTTCTTAAATTAACACACTTTCCTCATAATGGACACCTATAAAGTTATTGATATGTCACATTAGCATAACTGCATAGATATTAACTTATTCTGCTCCATCTGTGATGTTCTCACCCAGTACGTGTCTGTTTTTACAATCTGTTACTTGTAGTATACTTTTATAATGTAACAATTCAAATTTGAAATCACTCAACCGGGCTTCTCATTGATCCACGTGAAACATAGGTATATGCTATTCTGTATATACAAATTTAACTATTATAAGTACAACATTTATGCCGTTCATAGTGTTTCCAAAACATAAAGCACCATTTTAGGTGCTTCTTACGAGCTTTCTCGCAAATTACGCATGGTCAATCCTAAAATGGTGACTGGCTGACTCCTCCATCTAGAAGGAAGGAAATTGTACATCGACTAGGTGATCTATCCATCAACGTCGTACATAAACATAAGATAACATGGGCTGATGGACTATTTAGTTATTGGTGTATGCATCCATTGACTGATGCCACAGTGATCTCCTAGTTTCTGTTACGGTTTCTCACTTGCCTCCTAACCTTGGTAGTGTACACACCTCATCTGCGAACTGCCATGGCAGACAATACTGGAGAAAGGACCCCTAACATCAAATTTGAGGAGTCGGAATTACTCACAGATGTTCTCTTGTTCCAGTAAAGCCAGCTGTATGGCTCGCCACAGCACCAATTTGAATAATACTTGTTTTTGATTATTAATAGTATATTCATACAGTATATACATTTGTTTTAGGGTTAAACAGAGCAAATGTTACTTAGACATTGTGTGTATGTAATAAATGTTAGATAAAAACTAGAAGAACATTAGGGGAAATAATATGAGAAGATGTTGCTAAGGCAGTATTTACATAATGGTATGTGTTATCATTATGTTTTAGCTTTGGCATTTATATTTAAACCATTTTCAGCAACAAAATTAGAATCAAAGGTTTAATTCACAATGTGGTCATAGGGTGGTATGTCATTCTCTTACAGAATAGATATACCAAGGATATAGGCACATATTTTAAAATGTGTTATATGTATTGATATATTTATTGCTATACATTTTGCTTGAGTAAAAGGGAGGCACAGTCAATGTGCAGGAGAGATACAGAAAATGTTCATGAAATATTTATATAATTTCTTCTTTTTTCTATATGAATGAAAGAATTTGAGAACGCACATATAGATAGTTTATAAAAGCAAATAATTTGTTTACGCAATCTCATCAGATGTAGAGGTAGAGTAGTCTAAGATAGATGTATCTTTATTATTATTGCTAGACCAGTCAGCGTTAAGGTAGTCTTCTCTCAAACCTTTTACCCTACTCCTTCATTTTTGCTGATCTCATTTTTGTTGGCATCAGGACTCTGTGTACTTTTGCACTGCTAACTATTGCTAAAGGGTGTACGATGTCTCCCTTAAACATGGTAACATTGGCTTACACTCAATTGGCATCTTTAATTTACTTATAAGTCACTAGTAAAGTGGTAATTCATGTACCCAGGGCCTGTAAATTAAATGTCAGGCTCACAGCATGAGTTTAAACTGCCATTTCAACCTGGCAAAATAAACCTTGGTCCAAGCCTAAACCCCATTTTTAATACTTATAAATCACCCCTAAGATAACCCATAACCAGTTCATAGAACCGGGTGCAGTGAATTTAATAAACTGGACTTGTACTTTTAACTTTTATTAGTCCTGGTAGTGTAAAACTCTAATTTTTCACTACTACTAGGCCAACTGTAGGATAACATTCAATCAATCAATCAGGGGGTTTATAAAGCGCGCTACTCTCCCTTGAGGGTCTCAAGGAGCGGGGGGGTTGAGTACATCCCTGGTTCAGGCAAAGAGCCAGGTCTTGAGGTTCTTCCTGAAGGTGTGCAGGGTGGGTGAACGTCTGATGTTGACTGGTAGCTCGTTCCAGGTTTCGCTGCGAAGCAGGAGAAGGCTCTTCCTCCTGCTCTTGTTCTGCGGATGTGGGGGGCTCTGTGAGGGCGAGGTTGGCGGAGCGGTGGTTTCTCTTGGTTACGTGGAAGGAGACTCTCTCGTTGAGGTTCTTGGGTCCTATGTTGTGTAGAGATTTGGTTGCGTGGGTGAGCAGTTTGAAGGTTACTCTCTTCTCGACGGGGAGCCAGTGGAGCTCTTGTAGGTGTTGGGTCATGTGTACATGTCGTGGGGTTCCAAGGACAAGTCTGGCTGCGGCGTTCTGGATGGTTTGGAGCTTGTGTAGGAGAGTTCTGTTGATTTGGGCGTAGAGGACGTTGCCGTAGTCCAGTCTGCTGGTTATGAGTGCGTGGGTGACAGTTTTTCTGCATTCGGGGGGTATCCATTTGAAGGTCTAGTGGAGGATCCAAAGGCAGTTGAAACTGGTGGAGGCGATGGAGTTGATTTGGCAGGTCATGGTGAGGGAAGAGTCTAGGATGATGCCTAGGTTCCGTGCATGGTCTGTCGGAGTGGGCAGGCTCCCGAGGGTGGAGGGCCACCAGTTGTTGTCCCAGGCAGAGGTGGAGGGTCCGAGGATGAGGACCCCAGTCTTCTCTGAGTTGAGCTTCAGGCAGCTGTTCTTCATCCATGCGGCGATGTCCTTCATTCCTTCCTGGAAACATAGTCTGGTGTCATCAGGGTTCTTCGTGAGGTAGAGGATGAGCTGGATGTCGTCTGTGTAAGATACTATGCTGAGCCCGCGCTGTCTGACGATGGAGGTGAGTGGGGCCATGTAGATGTTGAAGAGTGTCGGGCTTAGTGATGATCCTTGGGGTACTCCGCAGGTGATCTCTGTGGGTTCAGAGAGGAAAGGGGGGAGTCTGATCCTTTGAGTTCTGCCAGAGAGAAAGGAGCGGATCCAGGCGAGGGCAGTTTTTCGTATCCCAGCGTCGTGGAGTCTGGCAACGAGAGTGTGTTGTGAGATGGTGTCGAAAGCTGCGGTGAGGTCTAGTAGGATGAGGGCCGCGGTGTGTCCCTGGTCGAGTAGCCTGCGGATGTCGTCGGTGGCGGCGAGGAGGCTGGTCTCGGTGCTATGGTTGCTATGGCACCCGGACTGGAAGGCATCTCGGATGGAGTTCTCTTCGATGAAGGCGGTCAGCTGGGTGTTTATGAGTCTCTTGGTGACTTTGGCTGCAAACATTTGGTTAACTTTCAATTAGGGGAAGTACGATTTGGTGTGTAAAGAATTGTAAGTTAAAACATTCTTTAATGGTAAAGTCGGATTTTGAGTCACAATTCTGAAAATGCCACATATAGAAAGTTGCTACGCAAACAAATAAGGTACAGAATGCTGAAAAAATCATACATTCACCCCAGTCAAGAGATCTGGGTTAAATCTATTGTTATTTTGCTCACCATGCCACCCCAGGTTAGAGCCAGCCATATGCAAATCAGTCTTGACCCCATGCCTCATGGGAACAGTCCATCCCGAACTGCCAATCAAGGTCCTCCCTGGACCAGAAACAAGCCTCCTGGGATCTGTTTTGGGGTATTAACCCTCATCAGCCAGGCAAGCTTGAATCCAGTGGCACAGTGAGCAAGGGACCCACTTCTGGGCATAACCATCCCACTTAGGGTGAAACAATGGATTTAGGCCCGTATCTCTGTACTAGGGAGAATGTATGATATTGTTCTGCATTCTGTCCATCCATTGTTCTTTTTGCATTTGTCACCCCAAGTGGGACGCGTATACCCAGACGTGGGTCCCAAGCTCTCTATGCCACAGGAGTCCATCTATCCTGGCTAATGAGGGGTGAAACCCCAAAACTGGTCTTAGGATGCTTGACTGAGATCTGGTGATGTTTGCAAACAGATGGGCAAGTTGTTCAACAAATGAGCTGCATGTACTGAAAAGGCTCTACCACCCAGCCCAAGAGAGTTTATTTGTGCTCTGGATCAAAAGACTAGCTCCTGCTCACTTCGTCCTGAATAACCGGTGTTCTGAACAGGAGTTTCTGAGCTTGTTCTGCAGATAAAAAGGACACATCATGTATACCACCTTGTAAACAATTCAGAGCAATTTAGCAAGGATCTTCTTACCTACAGGTAGCCAATGCAGCTTTTAAAGTGCCAATGTGACAGAGGACATTTGTGGAAGATCCAGAGCTAATCACACTGCCACATTTTGAAAGTGAGCCAGCCATTTAATCAACAAATCTGATGCACCATAATCTAACCGGCAGGTGATATGTACAATAAGGGTTCTATATTCTGTAGGTAGAAATGGAGGTCAGTGAAAAGTTCACTGTCAATAAAGACTCCAAGATTTATGACCCCCAAGGATTCCAGCTGTGAAAAACTGGACTGAGGCAACCAGAAGTCCACTGGTAATAATCGTGGGACCTTGTTTGATGCACAACAGAGTACCTCCATCTTATCTTCATTGAAATAGAGAGAGTTCAATGTCAGCCAGCTAATAGCGACCTGCATACATTGTTTGAAACTCTTACACAATGATGTGTTTTTTAGGTCAACCAATAAATATAAGATCAGTATTACTAGCATAGTTCTTAAAGACAAACCCCGTATGATGAAACGCTTAGCCAGCAGTTTCAAGTATACATTAAATAGGGCTGGACTTAGTGCTAATCCTTGCGGCACCCCCTGTAATATGGATTTAAGTTTTCTCAGGTATGGTGGAAGATGGACCGCCTGGGATCTATCCTTCTGGTAAGAAGCACACGATTTAAAAGGCTTGTCCTTCACACCTATTTCTGCTAGTCTATCCACCAATATATCAAGGGAGACCATTTTGAATGCAGCTGACAAGTATAATAATACCAAAGCAACAAAGTTGCCCTTGTCAACTGCCATCATCCAATAATCCAGAACAAATACCAGTGTGGTCTTTGTTTCATGCCTGGAGTGGAAGCACTATTGGGCCAGATCCAGTAGCTCATTTCTCTCAAGATCGCCTACTAGAATTGTGTTTACATATTATTCTACTATTTCATTGGAAATGGAAGGAATGAAATAGGTTGATAACTGCTGTGAATATTCAGGTCTGCATTCAGTTTCTTCAGAAGGGATCTGAAACACTTTTTTTCGGTCACAGGGAACTGCTTACAAGAACAGAGACACAGAACATTTGATAAAATATCTACTATTGAAAGCCACACTTTATGTGGAATCAAATTGTTAGGTGATCCTAATTCAATTGAACATACTGGGTCTTTACATTGACTGTCCAAGATGTGGCCTAAATCATTCAGCAGACCTGCCCTGCTTCCATTTTCTCCTCCCTCTGTGACTCTGTCCTCACCAGTATATCTGGTCACAGCCTGCTGATCCCTATTCCGGGGGGAGATGTTCCTCTACCACATTTATGGAAGTTGAAGGGCTTGCCATCATTTTTGCAATTTTATTTTCAAAGAAGGCTGCTAAATAATTACAGTGTTTAGGAGTGTTTTATTGATAGAGTGACTATAGGCAAATGTATTAAAGATCGTGTGATGTATTAGTAGTTGAGAGATTCTCATTCAAGAAATAACTGACTTTTGCAGCCATTATACGTTTTTTATACTATCTTTGAATTCTGTTATATTTAATCTTATCCTGAGGCTCATATTTAGACCTGCACTGTTTCTAAGCATTTTACATTTGATATTAGCTATTCTTAGCTCTGCATTTTACCAAGGTGTGAACGGACAACTTTGTGTGCGAGCCAACTTCAATGGCACCACCTTACCCATCACCCTGGCTGTTGAAACATCATAAGTCTCCAACATCATGTCAATTGTCATATCAGTTGTTGATTGGGGAAGAGATAGTTTTTATTGGATGCTTAGATCATTTATATCCATTCTCCCCATGGGTGTTTAAGGGTGTTGGGTTTTATCACTCCTTCTCCCTGCCCTTTTTGATAGTCCATCATAATACCCAAAATGGATCAGGAAATGAAATGACCAGAGTGGAGGTGCTTTTTCTCCTTTATAAACTAAACACATTAGCCACAAATCAGGTCCAGGTTATGACCAGCAGTGTACACAGGGTCACTAATATACTGAATTAGCCCTACAGTGCCAAACAAATGAACAAAATCTTTAAGCATGTGCATTCTTAATCAAATCTGCTCGTAAATTAAAATCCCCTAGGACCAATAGTTTAGAATGAGACAGACATATAGGTAACTGGAGTTCTAAGAATCCATCTATAAACTGCCCAGGTGAGCCTGGAGGCCTATAACAAAGCAGCCCCTTTAGGAAGGAGGAGCCCAAAACTTGTCTTGGCAATCCCAGAATTTCTGCTCTCGTAAAGACCCACGGATCTTTCCTCTGAAAATCCAAACTCTCCTTAAAAGTCATTGCTAATCCTCCTCCATGGTCAACCGGGCATGGAAGGTACATGGGTTTATATTTACAGTGGGCATGCCAGCCCAAAATCAAAGGTAGACTCCTGTGTGGGCCACAAGTCTGTTATAAAAAACACATGTCAATTGTAGTGCCAGAGGACTTCATACATTTCAGCTGTATGCTTAGGTAATGACTATACATTTTTCTTGAACACATTGTAGTTCATCTTGTGCACCCCTTAAGTAACAAGATCTATGTTAGTCATCATGTTCCATCAACTGATGCTGGCGGTTTGTCATGATGGTTTAAAAACTATTTTGTATTAAAATTATTTAGCAAAGACATAGCAAATAGATATTGGGTGTATATGTTTATGTCCACATAACAGTGATGCCTGAGGAGGTTCTGAAATTGCTGCTCAGCTTCTCTGTGTGTGCCATTTGGGGGCTCAGTCACCAATTGACCCAGTTACTGGCCTTTCAGGATGGCATACACAGTGCAGTATGTGCTATAAAGAGAAGCATGGCTCACCTCAGATATTACTGTCTCCCACCCCTCACCACCTGCCCCTTCATCTCTGGATCCTTCCTCTACCCAAATCTATCCTCCCACCAACATACCCACACCAAGCTCCTCTGTCCCAACAACTCAAACATCAGACACTAGCTACACACTCAAACTGTCAGACAAACAGACAGGCACAAATAAGACACTCCTACTATGAAACACAAAGATATACACAAACACACAACCACAGACACACAAAGGAGCACCACATCCTCAATCAGGCTACATAAAGACTCACATACACCCATCTGTTCCACCAATAATAGCAGTAATCAGGATCACACCCCGCCACTACCATACTCTCACCCTCACCACTGCCACATGTTCAGCCACCATCACACCATCAACCACCACCACACCCACAACCAGTACCATACCCTCAACCACCACCATACACTCTCAACCACTGCCACACCCTCATCCACTACCACACCCTCAACCACTACAACAACCTCAGTAAAACACACAGCATCACCAAAGCAAACTTTACCACAGAACTATAAACTCAGCAAAACACACATCATCACCTACAAAAACAATATCATAGAAACATACACCCAAAGCCACTGCATCCACAAACAACACACGTTCACCCAAATCAAAACCCTCGCCCACAATATAGCACATACCCAAACATCCAGGCAACTCCACAACCATAGATTAGTTAAAGACTTCAGACACATTCAACTTCATGACAATACAAACAACACACAAATACATCCACAATCACAACAACTATTACAACATCCCCTACCACCCAAACACCCACTGTACCTACCTGGCTTTCACCTGCTCAGGGATTGATATAAGCCCCTTTAGGGGGAGGTTATATTATGTGCAATGGAACCAGGAGGCACGTTCTAGAGCTGTGATGCAACCTACCAAAGCTGTGGATTGTCTTTCTGTTGTTTTATTTTATGTTTTCCAATTAGTATGATTTTTTGTAAACATATTTGAGGGGGTATCTCAAAAGCTATTAAAACATTTTTTGTAAAACATGTTTGGCTCTCTGGTCAACAGAGACACATGATCAAAATGTATGTTTTACTACAGTGACAGTTTGTACAGACTTCATTATTCTGGGTTATTCACTGGACATTTTGTGATCTGACCTTACAACAACATTGCAATGTTATTTAAACTAGATCTTTTACCACACATCTAATCTTTACATTACCTTGAGGTTACAGCTGTTTCTCTGGAATTGGTTTAATGCTTGAGGGAGTTGTCAACCTACTCAAGAAACAAGCAATATCCTTGTCAGGCTAAGCTACAGTAGTACATACATAGCAAAGTGACTCATGACAAATGATTATTGATTAGTAGACATTTGTATAAGTGAATGTGGAACACCAACTGAAATATAAGGTCACTATGACATATAAATATAAGTGTAAGTGTCTTTCAAATGGTTGCTCTACTTTCCGTTGATTGTGATTTTTTTAGTCATATAAAGTTGTAATCTACATTGGTTATTCTGTATGCACTTCCATCATGATTACGGAGGCGTACACCACATTTACAATTGAGATTAACACGTAAATGAGAAATATATGTGTTAGGATGTATGAACATATTTAGTTAACGTTGAAGGACACCTTTACATATGTAGCACACAAGACATTAAGAATGCGATGTTAAATATTTTACTTTATAATTTATGTTAAATCAACAGACAAATGGGACTGGGCAAGATAAATGCAAGTTAGACACAAAAACATACATTTAAGAGCACATACTTCCCACTACAGTGGCGGTGTGATTGGTCATCATACACATCGAGCACCAGTTTAGCAACACCTCGATGCCTCAGTTTCATCTTGCATGCAACCAGTAACTAAAGGTACTGCATCATAGACTTTATTTGCCATATACAAATACCTCACAACTGGTTACGTAACTTTGTAGGGAGTCCATCTACGACCACAAGGGTCCTACTCCACATCATCACACAACACTACTTTCAGAATGAGTCGAACGAGGTGAAGGAGTTGCACTGGCATTGTGGATGTAGACTCAGATGCTTGACTTGGGCCCTTAAGTGGACTTGCTCAACTTGTGAGGTCTGGAGCCAATGAATATTGAGGCAGATGCTTGAAATGGAAGGAGTCACTTGTAATGGACTTTCCAGGATGTTAAATGGTCACCATATGTCCTTTACTGTTCACGACTCGCAATGGATCGGCATCAAAAGGAGCCTCAGTCTTGCGCTTCCGTTTTAGTTTGACAAGGACTTGGTCTCCTTCTTCCAAACCATGCCCCTAGCATGTCTGCGCTTATCTACATAGGCCTTCATCTTTCTTTTGAGAGAAGTGTCCATGGCACAAATCTCATCAAGGTCTAGTACTCAGGCCTCCAGTGCGACATTACTCAAGCCGGCCATCCCAAAGTTCTTTGACACCTCACACCACTGTCTGACCCACAACCACGGTCCCTCTCAACCCAGACACTGGGGATCCCTCTGCCCTGCCATTGTCAAAGAGTAGGACTTTAATTCCGTTCTGGACCCTATCTTGTACCGCATCTGCAACCTATGGAACTACTCCCCAGTACCCCCACAGCTATCATTGCTAAGAGTCTATGAGTCTGTTTATGACAATGGCCCTTGTCAGGTGTCTTGCGACACTATAGCCTGGGCATTAAACTCTAATCTTTTTACTCCCCAGTACACAGGGTCTATCCATGTTTAGATTGCATAGTCTGTTCCCACTCCATTTACCCCTTCATCTCCTCACTAGACTATCTTGGTAGGGAACTCTCCAATCACAAGCCCTTATAATTAGACCCTCCTCGATACCCATCTGGCTGCTACAACCCTCCACCCATGAAGATCCTCTATTCCTGGCCACATTGACAATTAAGATCCAAGATTTTTTTTTTTT
This sequence comes from Triturus cristatus, assembly GCF_964204655.1. Taxonomy (NCBI): domain Eukaryota; kingdom Metazoa; phylum Chordata; class Amphibia; order Caudata; family Salamandridae; genus Triturus; species Triturus cristatus. The sequence goes on from NC_140581.1 coordinate 757,354,191, forward strand.
TACATAATGAGGGCACCGGCTTCGTACAGGTCGTGGAGTGGGAATTTTTTTATGTGGTCATCTAAGGTGAGACTATAAAAGCAATGGTGGGGATTAGACCCACAATCTTATGTGACCTGGAAACAGCTGAGAGAGAATACATAGACATGAAGAGGCCGGTTGCATTGGAGCCTCAATTCCTAACCTCCCCAGGTCCACTCTCGAAGTTTGAAGCCCAACTCCTAGAACGACTCTGGTATCTAGAATTTGCCACATATTATACCAAAACCCTCTCAGATGGGGATAAGTCAGACTGGCTACTGGCTTGTCTAGCCAATAGGGATACTAGACAATAGTCATTAACTAAAATCCGAGGCCCTAATGGTGGGCTTTCTGAGTCACAATGATGGAACATGATGCCTTGACTTCTTACTATACTGCCCTCTACCACCCCATAGCTGAACCAACTCCTTCCGACCTCCAGGCATTCCTGGGGCCACTCCTCTCCTCATGGTGACTCCAGAGGAACATGGATGGCTCCCTTGCTTTCCAGGAAGTAAAGGCAGCAATCATGGTCCTGACATCCAGCAAATCACCAGGGCTTTGATGGCCTCCTGGTGGAATTTTATAAAATGTTCTAGGGAGCGTTAGCTCTAAAACTACTTTGGCTCAAACAGGTGGCACTTTTGATTGGGACCTTCCCCACCACCCTTCAAGAAGCCTTTATGGTGTCGCTGTTGAAACTAGGTAAAAACCTTCTGGACATTGCCTTATGTCACCCTATGGCAATATTGAACATAGGCTATAAAATCCTGAGTATGATACTGGCCCAATAAGTGCAACAGGTATTGCTGCACCTGATCCATCTGGACCAGAATGGATTTATCCCAGATAGGAACTCCTGAGTGTGCGTCTGTCAGTTTTTCCGGATATTAGATGTAGTACAAGTCAGATAGCCCAGGGCGACGGCATCAGTACTTGATATTTATAAAGCACCGGATTTCCTCCGGAGTGAGTATCTATTTGCTGTCCTAGCAAAATTTGGCTTCAGCCCCTACATTACCAAGCTGATTTGACTTTTTATATTCTTCCCCCACAGCTCGAATTTACTTTGGAGGGTCCCTCTCTGACGCCACCCCAGTTGGGCTGCCCTCTCTCACCATTTATGTTTGCCATGGCATTGGAGTGATTGGCTTCCAGGGAACAGATGAACAATGAGGGCTGGGAAATTCCCTTATCTGATGGCCCCCATGCAATCTCACTATATGCGGATGGCATTCTGATTTACTTACTGCAGACCTCACCTCCATCACTTCTCTCCTAGCTAAATTCAGTCGAATGAGGGGGCTGAAGATCAACTGCGATACTTGGGGGTATGAATCTTCCACACAACCACTGACCTGCTCAAAGGTAATTTGTCAACAGGAGTTGCCTCTATCAGATAGCAAATGCCATTTTGCACCTCCCTCCCATGATCAGTTGCGGGTTGAATAGTGATTGCCAAGATGGTCCTCCTCCCTGCCTCCTCCATTATGTCACAAATCTTCTGGTGATACTCCCCCAATCATTACTTTGAGAACGTCATATCCTCTTAGGAGATAGCTGTTGATATAAGTCACTCAGACGAGTAGCCCTAAACAAGCTCTTCTCAGAACAAGGAAGTCTTGCAGCTCCCTACTTCGAATACTATTATCTGGCAGCCCAATTTCAGTGACTCTCTTAACTGGTTGGGGAACCGATACCTTACCGATGCCCCATTACCTCAGGCCCTCCTTCGCCTCCAATACCCTAGCACTCGGACACCCCATAGTTTGTTCTTACTCCTGTGGGTGGCCCACTCCTGCTTATTGAAGATGATTTGCTTTATTAGCCATCTCCCTCCACGTGCCCCTCCAATCCCACGGACTTGTTACTGAGGTTCCTGGCATGGAAGAGCCATCTATCTGGCTGACAGATATGGGTGTGGGAGGAGGCTGGAATAATAAACATGGGGGACCAATTCCTGAATGGGTAACTGATGATGTTGAAAACATTAATCGAACAATATGAAAGTCCAGGGCAAGTTCCTCCTCTGTGCCTCTCTGAAGGGAGCGATCGGAGATGTCTGGGCAACTCAAAGGACCAAACCACCCATGCACCAACTAACACAAACACTACATGCCATAGGCACTGGTACCAGGTTAATTAGCTGACTCACCAAAGCGCTAATAATTCATTGAGACTTCATTTCAGGTATTTATACCCTAAAACGTCACTAACCTGAAAGATATACATTTAGCTTCTTCTCTACCCCCTCCCCACTCCCCGCCCTCCCAGTCCCCTTACCTTCACCCACGAGACCAATCAGCATGCCTAAGTGTTGAACCACTCCACTTGGAATGTATTTAAATAAAACTAAATATGTACTTTGAAAAAGCGTTATACTTGCAACAGCTTGTGATAATTATAAGTTATGACTGTTAAAGAAATCTGGGTTAAAAAAAATCAAACAATCATCTACTGCCCTCATAAAATAATAATAGATTTTGAACAAGCCCTGATTCAAACAATTTAAAAACTTTACCCATGCCCACAGCCATACAACACTGTTACTTCCATTTTAATCAAAACATATGACGACACATCCAGCAATGTGCACTAAGGGCCTGATTATGAGTATAGTGGTTCCAAGACTGCCGTACTTGTGGTGACGGTCCAACCACTGCCTCCTCAGTGGTCCGCCTGCCCGATCACGAGGTTGGTGGTCAGACTGACGATCGACCGCTGCCACCACCAGGATCCTGGATCCCGACAGGGTGGTGGTGGGGAAAGTGGTGATCAATGGCAGAGGTGCAAATGCCGGCACCGCCATGCTGATCACGACTTGCCTTTCCGCTGACCTTTTCATGGCGGGGACCCAAACAGGGCCCCAGGGTAAATTTTCCTTCCCTCATTGGGGTTGTGCATGGGGGCACACGTTGTGCTCCCCTCTGCCTGCACTTTCATGCATGCACTCTGTGCCTTGCACAATATGGTGCATGGTGCACAGTGTACTGACGTACAAGTGGCGTTGCAACAGTGTCTGCATATGCTTCAGGCTCCTTCTATGAGCCAAAGCATGCTGCAGCTTTGGCACGGCTGTGTACTCATAATACGGCAGTTCGGATGCAGCCAGCTTATCGACGGTCTCCCAAACACCACAATGGCGGTCCAGCAGTTGGATCGCCAATATCGTATTCAGACCCTAGGGGGCTGATTACGATGCCAGTTGGACCAACCACCTGACCGCCAAGGCCATGGACCAATTCTGACCCAAAGGCTGTGAAGTTACCTCTGCCATATTACGATGCATGCAAGCTGAACCTCTGAACACAGCAGTCAGAGTGTTCTCCGTATGGGCCGCTGGAGTCAGACTAGCCTTCGCATGGGCTGTGGCAGTCGGAAAAATGGCAGATAGGGACTCTGATGCTGTCAGGGCTGTTCTACCACCGCTGAGCAGATTACAATGAAACCATTGTACTGATGGTCCCTTGTTTGTGGTTCCACAGCGGCGCTAAACTGCCACACTACTGCTGCAGTGAAGCATCATAACTGTGCACATTGGATGGTTGAAAAAACAACACAGCTGATGGCCTTTGCCAAAGTGGACACATCTACAAATCACACTATAAAGCACACACCACTCCAGAACATGATCCTTTGTGTCTATACAGCAGCACTGCAACTCAATAAGCATTAGCAATCACAGAAGGTAGCCCTTTTCACACACTCCCATCACACACAGTCCACACATGTTTTATTTTTTCCACTTTTAATTACACATTTCCTTGGTTGAAAGGCATTTTTTCTTTTTCTTTTCTCTCACACACTTAATTTAATTTAAATAATTTAAATGTCACCGGCCAAAAATCCATGTTTTTCTGACACCGAGTTGGCAGTGATAGTTAATGAAATCATTAACGTAGAGAAACACATTTTTGGAGTCCAAGTCCAATACATTTTTCTCTCTAGAAAGAATGAAATGTGAACCAGGATAGTCAGCAAGGTAAAGGCTGTTGGTACCACCCTGTGTGCGCAAAGGAAGACATCAGGAACAGGTGGCACAACCGGCGGGGGAGGTTAAAGCACCTAGCCTTCAGGCACGCCATCCTGCATTCTGAGGGCTTCACAGGAATACCTGGGGGAGTAGAGACTGGTAAGTAATACCACACCAACTGTCACTACATATCAGTGTTCTGTTTGCACACATCTCGCCTCTTGCTATCGTGCTTCCCATCGACTTTTCCTACATGCAGTAGCCATATTATCAAAGATGTGTGATTGCCAATTACAATCAGTATCCCTTCAAATATGCTCACATGTATCAACCTCCATTACATCTCACATGTTGGAACTCCGTCTGTAAGTGCATTACCATCAAATGATCATCCCAGGACCCATGATTTGTGCAAATATCTAATAGTATGGGCCCCCACAACTGCATTTTACAAACAGCTTTGTAACACAAGCTTGTTTTGCTTGTGTTGGCAAGTTGAAATTGAAACAACTACAACTACCATCAGGCCACCTACCTCTGAACAGAGGCAATAGTGTGGTTTGTCCTTATTCACTTGTCATCCATGTCACTACTGAGGTTCACCTCACAGGCAGTTAACCATTGGCCAAGTGTGGGGGAGGAGTGATTGAAATGACTACAACTACCAACAGGCCCTCTACCTCTGAACAAGAGACACCAGTGTGGTTTGTCATTACTCACTTGTCAGTCATGTCACTATTGAGGTTCACCTCACAGGGAGTTAACCATTGGTCAAGTGTGGGAGAGGAGTGATTCAAATTGCTACAACTTCCATCAGGCCCTCTACATCTACCTTTGAACAGGAGGCCCCAGTATGGTTTGTCCTTATTCACTTGTCAGCTATGTCACTATTGAGGTTCACTTCACAGGCAGTTAACCATTGGTAAAGTGTGGTGGAAGAGTGATGGAAATGACTACAAATACCATAAGGCCCTCTACCTCTGAACTGCAGGCCCTAGTGTGGTTTGTCCTTACTCACTTGTCAGCCATGTCACTACTGAGGTGCACCTCACAGGCAGTTAAGCATTGGTCGAGTGTGGGGGAGGAGTCATTGAAATGACTACAGCTACCATAAGGCCTTCTACCTCTACCTCTGAACAGGAGGTACCACTGTGGTTTGTCCTTACTCTCTTGTCAACTATCTCGCCTTTGATCCCTTGGTAAAAAGAACAGAGCACCTTACACACAATGTTTTGCTCGGGCATGTCTGGCTAGTCACTGAACTTACCCTGGTCTCCATAAATGAAAAAAAAGAGAAAATGAGTGACACCGTTTCAAGTGTGTTACTGAAATATCTGCAACGCGTAAAGGTAACCCAGCTGATATGAAATGGCTTTGGGCCCATTGACACTTTACAGCACGGATGACTACAAGTGCTAAATCTACTACCAAATAGTGTGTATGCCTGTATTTTACACACCTAGGACTTAGAATTTAGGAATACACATTTAACTTCAACACTGTGTTGCATTCAAGTCATTGAGAGATGCCATGTCCATTCCACTTGTCAACATGAAGCATATCAGTACTGTAAATGATCAGGCCAATAAAATGTCATGTAATGAATGTCTCCCAAAGTCTTGTAAATAAGTCAAACACAGAGGGGATAGTTCACTATGTCATGCCCTTGGCATGTTAGCCATCTCCGATTGGATGACTAAGAACCATCTCCAATTGAATGCAGATAAGACGGAGATCATGCTATTTGGAAAAGCCTCCTCTATCTGGACCGACGATTGGTGGCCCCATCAACTGGGCCACACTCCTGTGCCCAAACAAGCGGTAAAGAATTTTGGCATGAAAATAGATCTAGCCCTATCAATATGCTCCTTCTGCACTGTATATTCCCTTACCTTCCAATCTCTGCCCAAAGAACTCTGGTCCAAGCCTTAGTAATTAGCAGGATAGATTATGGCAATGCTCGTTTGGCAGATGCCAATAAAACTTTAGTTGCCAAACTCCAGGTTGTTCAAAATACTGCAGCCAGACTTGTTCTCATTTGCCCACCCGGCACTCCGTTGGCCCCTTTGCTGAAGGAATTACACTGGCTACCACTGAAGAAATGCTCTTGTTTTAAGATCTGCTGCCTTACATTTACAGCCCTAAAAGGGAATTGCCTACTTTATCTGCCCAAAAAATAAAAAAAGCATACTTTCCCGGTCGTAACCTAAGACCTGCCGATAAAACCCTACTATGCATCCCTCGCATTCGCCTGACCCACCGCGGGGGAAAGGCCTTTTCTTACCTCACCCCCTTTTACTGGAACAAGCTTCTGCTTTACGTTCGCACCTGCACAAATTATGACAACTTCAGAAAGCTACTTAAAGCTCTTCTTCTCTGAATCCTTTTCCCTCCCTTCTGTACTTGTTTCCACGATAGAGCCGAGATGCCCCCGGGTGATTTGTGCGCTATTTCAAGTATCCATCACATAACACATAACAATAGCCAAACCTTTTGAACCCTTGCTTGCCTGAACTCACTGTGTACTAAATGATGTGGATATGCATACCACTCTTACAACAATAACATTCTACTCTATGTCTGAACAGGTCGAACCAGCACTACATCTGCCCACACTCAGGACACCAACCAGACTTCACCTCCCCCCATATATGGCCTCCAGTGATGCAGAATCTCCAGGATTTTTGGATGTGGAGGACCTGCCTGGCCCATCTGGACAGCCTGGGTAGGCTGAAACACTAAGTCTCACTGTGACCACAACCACACCTCCCAACCCAGCTTCAACTTCTCAGCTGACCTTTGCCCAACATCTGGTGGACCTTTTCCCGCCAGCAACATCTCCTGCATCTCAGTCCCACTTCTGGAGGTGATGATTGTTAACACACTCACTTAGGATGGAGGAGCCAGTGCTAGGGTGCAGGCTGGGCCAGGGTCACAGGCCCGTGGGGGCAGGGGTGGTGGGAAGTTAATTGTGTGCCCACTAAGTGAGGTCACTGACTTCCAGGCAAACATCTCCCAACTCATGGGGGCCTATGATGACTCCCAAGGAGTGATAGGTTAGGTACTTGAGAAACTCCAGGAGATGAAGCAGCTGCAGAGGTCCATAGATCAGTGGCTGGACATTCACAATAACAACATGGGTGCTGAGAGATTAATATCACACTCTACAGGGCTTTTGACCCACCACCTACCCTTTCCCGTGGTACATATACATCAGGCCCTTCGACATCTGCAGCTGCCACAGGAAGGGAGGCCCTGTCAGGGGAAGACTCCGCAGACACCACTGAGCCTGCAGCTTTGGATGGACTGGGACGTCCCAAAGAAATCTAGGCATTCAGATGGCAAGGCAACCACCACAGCCAAGAAGAGACACCACAAATGATGTCCTCCTTTGTGTGCAATATGTTAACTTTGTTGACTATTCAGTACAGTACTGTAGCATACAATGATGACACACATTAACATCTACATCAAGTTCATACTCATTGAGGATTTAGCCATTGTGAAGAGAGACTAGCATGATTTGGCCCAACAACAACATTTTGTTGGAGAACATGATGGCACACATATGGCTGAAGAACCACCACACAACAGGAAGAAGTCCAATGGAGTATCAGCAACTTCCATCCTATCGCTGTGCAAGCTGGCTTGGTACAGGGGTGGTACACACAAAGTCTGTGCCAGTCATTTCAAGGAACATTCCATGTCCAGTTTGCACTTTAAAACAGCATAATATACCTGCTGATGTCACAACTCTTAAATGTTCAAATGAAGATGACATGGTGAAGGCACCTACAACAGACCAATACAAAGAGATTAGCTGGGAAACATACATATGACACCAATCACAGTCCACTTCTGGAGTACACAGTACAAGGGTAAATGTCACCTACACAAAGCACCATCAACAATGTGTGCATGTGTCTAGACCTTCCTCCCCAAACAGATGTGCACAGAGTTTGCCACAGCTGTACATACCTAACAAGTATCCATGAATGTCCTCTTACCAGCTTCACAACAACAGTCACTGTAACAGTCAAAGTCATGACACCTCACAGCATACCTACACTCATGAGAAGAGGTTGTTGATGAGCTCTTGAAGCACATCAAATCCTTCCTCTTCACCACTATCATCATCATTTGGCATTTTAGGATCCTCTGTAAACCGCAAATGGCAGTGGAGAGCCCTCCATTAACCAAAAGAAGGGGTGAGAGAGGTGAGGGCGTGGATACCTCCTCCCAAATTAAACTACACTCACAGAATTGTATCCAGACTCAATACGGCTCTTCAAACTACATAAATCCTTATGTGGCGTGTACTACAATAGGTGGAAAGGAAGCAATTCCTTTTGTTATTTAACCCTCACACACCCTATTGGTGTCATGCTTCATCATCGATTTCACCCTTACTCCTAGAGGTCAGGGTGGGCTCAACCATATTTCAGGGAGCTCTTAGGAGATGTAGGCCAGGGGGACTTAAAGATAAAAACCCTACTGCAATCCCCAGGTATCCCTGGGAACCCCATAACAGGCTGTGCTAATAAACATAGGGACCCGTTCATTTCTCTGGTGGATCTTCAGATGTGGCCTGAATCTGTTTAACAGGGTCATTAATTGGCCTACTACATGCACCTAGTATTACTACATTTGGTATGGTGCATGGTGAGAGTCCCAGACCCGAGACTACTGTCAATGGACGCATATTGTTACTGTGTGTCATTGCCTTAGGCTGTGCCCCTTACTCCCACATGCATGAAATTTTACTGTCATATGAGTGATGCAACCAATGTAGAAGAACATTGCTCATGTGAAACAAATTAACTGTAGAAAGTTGATTACATCTGTAGTGCATTTCCAAAGGGCATTACCTGCTGTGTAATAATGTGCAATCATGCAATTTGTACAATGGCATGTTGATGTTGTCCCATAGACACTGCCATGTATGGCATATGGTGTGTGGAGAAACAAAGGGTATGCTGCTAGGGCGTGCCTGTAACTGTGTTGGACCTCTGGAGGTTGTTTTTGCTGTTGGAAGCTGGAAGAAACTCAAGAGAAGGAAGACATCCTGCTTCCGACGCCGTTGATGCTGCCGCTGTGACACCACGACCTCCATTGAGGCCCGAGGAGCCGCTCATGAAGTGAATGACGCAGTGCCTGGCCTGCTCCGATGCCCTACGATACCCGCCGATGCCGGCAGTGATCTGCCATGCCCAACGCCAGCGCCCGCATTGCCAAGAGTGACTCAAGAAACCTGCCGACGTCGCATCATCACCGGAGCAGACATCGGCCATCTTCGACACCGTGCATCATCACCGACATCGTTTTCAAGGTACTGTTTGTTTGGGGGTCTGTGCACCCAAAGCCGCGATCCTCGCAGGCGGCGCCGCACTTTGGATTTCATACTGTCCTGATGTCGTGATAGCCCCAGTTGGTTCTATTTGATTTCTACAAGCTTATTTTTGCAACATCCTTTTATTAAAGACATTTTACTGAGTATCTGTATGTTGGATTTTTCTCATTTTGGTCTTGTCAAGTTTAGATAAAGATACTTTATTTTTCTAAACCGGTGTGGATTCCATTTGTGTTGTTTCACTGTATTACTGTGAGTGTTGGTACAAATACTTTACACATTGCCTTTGGGATAAGCCTGTCTACTCGTGCCAATCTACCAAGGGGGTGAGCAGGGGTTATCTAGAGTGTGTATCCCTCTAACCCTGACTAGAAGGAAGAGTCCCTATTTGGACAAAGGTACCTACTTCTGCCAACTAGAGACCTCTATTTCCAAAAGGTCCTCGGAGTGCGATTTAAGTATGCCTGCATAGCTTGCCAAATTATTCTCCCATGCCAGGTGAATGGTAATATTTTTTTCTGACAGATCACTGTTTTTTTAAAGTTGCAGAGGCAATGACGCTGGAACTCATATGAAGCAACAACATATTCTCCCCCACACACAAGGCCTTTGGCCATCTCAGGGATGTGTTTAAAAAGGTTATAAAAGGGCTTAATCAGTTGTCAGGTTACCTTCTTTTAAACTCTTTGAAACGTGAGTACTCTATCTATAGGTAGGAGAAAGATTTTTAAAATGTCATTGTTTATTTTTTACAAAGTATACATTTTGATTATAGTGACTAATACATACCAGGCCTGATTCACGAACCTAAACTTTTACGATGGTTTGCTATTCACAAAGTTATTTTACTAGTAGTATGTTTATGACTGCTGAGTCTCCTCACATTATAAGATATTCAATAGGTATTTTACTAGCAGTATCTTTATAGCACAAATTCTCTGCACATAAAAAGATAGGACTAGCCTATCTTTTTATGTGAGGAGACTCAGCAGCCGAAAGTGACTACTGATGAAATACCTTTGTGAATAGTAATCAATTGCTAACTTACAAAAAACGGTAAGTTTAACTTTGTATGTTAGGCCCATTGTTTTTCATTATTTTATAACACCAGTTGTTTATCTAAACACATCAACATGAAATGTACAGTAGTAAAACACTTGTTTGATATGTGACATTAAGCCTCGTTATGGAGTTAATAGGATTTTACACATGTACAACATGTGTGTCAATAAAGATTTGCATTTCCGTCATTTAAACTGCATGCAACTTATGTACAGGGAGTAAAGGCTAATTATGGGTATATTTGGGAAATTTGGAAGAAAGCTACTGACTAGTGCCAAGTTTTGATTAACAGAATGAATGCATTAATTTTCTGCAATATACAGGATGGCAACAAATGTGTAAACTTTACTGTTGCATGCAATATCAATTGCATAGTGCAAAAGGCGATGAAGTATACATGTCTCACTATTCTGACAAGCTCAGGTTTTATTACTTCCACATACTATGGAATTAAATTGTTAATAAATATGGCAAATGTGTCTAATGCGCTTTTTTTTTCAAAACCTTGCACGTTTTTTAAAAATGTTTTCAGTTGAAAAGTGGAAATAGATACAGAACCATGACATATATGGTTGTGCAAATCTATTAAGAAGCTTGGTTTAACCTACGGGAACTTTGATCTTAGTACAAAAAGTAATGATTGCATTGTTCTGTTTATCTCAGAAAAATATTGTTATGTGTCACTCACATGTAAGTACACTAAACATATACGTTTCAGCAACTTCAGCAGCAAGCGAAGGAGACAGTGGCTACCCAACTGGGGACAAACAGAACAGTCACTGGGTTTCAGAACAGAAAATCACTTTTATGGAAGGATCCAGCGGCACAGAGGCTGATGGGGCAGGCAAGGCAGACAGCACGAAATCAGGCTCTAAGGCCTACAACATTGGTCAGCCTCTCATAGTAGCAGAGCAATAATGAAGAAACATCTATTACAATCTCTGCCATTACAAACATACCACCTCCACCCTCAGTAGTGATGACACAGCAAGTCTGTAGATGAGCTGGGGTCTCCTTTGCCCTAGGCACCCCTCTCCCTGCCCTCATGCAACAACATTGGTCTCAGAAGAGGCACTTAAGATTTTAAGAAGATTCACTGTTGGTCAGACTGCACTGCTGAATACTAGTCAGGGTGCATTACCTCACTAAATCAAGTAATCAACACCCTGGATGGCATTCACCCTGCCATGTCTGCCTTACACAGAGGATTATGTCCTTCAAATGCCTCTTCTGAAACCAGTGCATATTCCACACCTCCACCCATTCCTGCTTTGAGCCTTCTCACTTCTCATGCACCCATCCCATTGCTTCTTTAATCACACACAACAACCAACAGCCATTAAGCAAAGCTTTACACATACACACACATTCAACACACAAACGTAAGATAATTGTGCACACAGGAAAACAAACACACGCACATGTTTTGAGCATACAAACATCCACCCACAAAACAACCAGTACATCTCAGGAAACACCTCACTCTACATCTTTCCTGTCACCTATACTCTCACCTGTACCTCATACTACCATTATTCCTAAGCCCAGTACATCATGCTGAACCCCTAGACCCTCCCCGTCATAAAACCAACCCCACTATCCATCCTGCTTCTTGCCATACCCCTAAACCCACCACTGTTACTAAAACTACCCTTACCCATACACCCACCTCTGCCACAACCATATCACACATACCTACACACACACAGAAGCAAACATCCACACATACATCCAAAGAAACAGAACAGTTTACACCTAAACATACATCTAAAACTGCAAATCCACAAACATCCAGCAAAAAAAACTGTTACTCATACTCAAATGCACAAACACACACTGACAAGCATAACCACACACACCTACAGAAACACATGTACAAGACCATACACACACAACAAAAGAGATACCCAAACAGATGCCCACGAGCAAAGGAAAACCTGAACACCAACACAAACAACACTAGACTTACAAACACCAACACGCACTGGCACGACAGACACCTCCCTACTTCCTCTACCCACCGAGACTCCTACTCCTAAATCTTTCATTCCTACCACTACCCAAGCTGGTCCTTCCCTTACCCCCATAAAAAAAGCTGCTCCAACCATAAAGTCCGATGAAAAAGCTGCATTCAGCTCTCAAAGGAAGACCATGGCCTTAAGATGTTCTAAAGTTGTCATAGTAAGGAGAAAAAATGGCAGGAGCCGTTTTCTTTTTGCAAATAAACTGTGACACCACAAATGTACACTTGTTTTTTTATATAATTTTTTTAAATCTGAGATTATGAATATTTATGTTTGAAAATCTTAATTTTTGCCTTTTTTCCAGATTTTTGTATTAAATAAAATAACTTTGTGGCTTATTCCTAAAATATAAAATGTTTTTGGGGGAACATGGATATGTAAATTAATATCAATATATGTACTATTGTAACCCGGTACATTGCTAAGAAACAGCCTGCCTTGCATTGAGTTCAACGTTTTTGGGCCTTTTATTTGCTACAACTTTTGTCACCTTAAACTTTGACATGTCACGCTTTACAAAACCATGCTCCCATCCTTACGGGCAATTAGGACTACATTGGCAATATTTTGTTCTTATAAAGTCCTTGTCAAAAGGGGTCATTTTAAAAGATGAAAATGCAGTATTTAAACTACCACAGTCAGCCAAATAACGCGAACTAAGCCATATTTGACCCTGGTATTGTAGTTGATGGCTAATGCAAAACAATGCTGACATTTTATCTTCCCTGGGTACACTGGGTAACATGTAACATGTATTTCTATATAAAATTGCATTTAAAGTCAAGGTGATAGAAATTGCATCTTATTGAAAGTGTGAGCACAGGCATTTTAATACTGGTTAACAGAATCAAAATCGACAGAGAGGTGCAAAGAAGTAAATTATGGATAATAAACAATTAAACGTAACCCTGGTATGCATGCAGAAAGGCATACTTTTCTAGACTCTGAAATATAGCTGTATAATATTGGTTAATAATTAAATATTTTATATAGTCACATAATGCAAATTCCCTTGCAATAGATATGTGGAAAACACACACACACATATAAAATAGTGACTTAAATTTGATGAAATGAATATAAACATGTAACATTTATTACAATGTACAATAACATTATTTATCAAAGAAAGAATTCTAAAACTTAAATGAAGCATTTAAAAAAGTTTAAAAAAGAATGAAAACAAAATTCCTGTAGTTGGTTATTTTGAGATTGATGCATAATGGTCAGTGATGCATTATGGATACAAATAAATCAAAGAAAAAATCACACAAACAGAAACAGCTAACCCTGGAAATGTTTAAGAAGCTCTGGAGAACCCCCACTAGCCTCGCTTGAATCTGACATGCCCTACATCGAGGTCAGCATAAAGGTATGGCTAGGTGCTGAAATAAAGCACACGTCTTCAGTAGTGGTTGATTGGCTTGCTCCTCCTCCCCCATAGCAATGTACACTCTGACATCTTTCACAAACAGCTACATCCTTCTAGATTCGTAATGGGATTACTTTTTTTGAATTTTGCCATTTTATTTACTTCATTAGCATTATCTCAGATGAGGAGATGGCTCCACCCTAGTTATGTTGATGAGAAGTAAAATTTAAATGCCATCGGCACAGTATTTGCTGATATAATGCCATCCAACGTAATTGCTTCATTATTCCATTGACAGAGTGAAACAAAACCATCGGAGTTGGTGGACTTTTTATGGAATTTCATCTGACAAACCGCTAAACTCTAAATTGGGTAAATGGACCTATGTGGTGGAAGACGGTTTTACAGGAAATTTCTGATGGAAATTCTGCTTTCACCAAACTCTAAATCAGACCCTAAGTATGTGATGCTGCCAGGTGCTGTCTGTGAAGCTTTATGAGGATAAGGAATTTATGTGTTTGATTTTTAAAACATAACTTTTTAGCAGTTTTTACTAATTTATATTAAAGGAGTTTTTGTATCTGTTGATTATATGAATAATTATTTTGATCAAAATTAACAAAACATTTAATTGAGATTGAAAGCAAAGTACATTTAATTGTAGAGATTATTTTTTTGAAAATCAATATTGTGTTTTAAGAGAGCCACAGGAAGTTCATAGGGACCAGGATTTCACAAAAAATCTGTAACATTTCCATACTCAAAAACAGAAACTGATCAGCTGAACCATCTGATGAATACATTGATTTAATAGTTAATACATGGTATCCATTTTCCAGCAGGAAAACTGTTGTATGCTTTTTCACTTCCTATTCTTTCTTTACTCTTTAGAAAATCCGGAAATTCCGTTTTAAAGGCTTTCAACGGCAAGTTGCACTTGCTCTTTTAGTTTCTTTGCTTGTTATGGAATCTAAATGATTTTTTTATATTCTTCCCTAGTAGTGCACACTGTATTGCTTGTTCATAATTATTGGATAGTTTATTCAAAACCTTACATTAATTTTGTGGTAAGTGTCATTTTGCTCTCTTTCATTGTCTTTGAAAATGGTCTCTTATGAGGTTTATTGGTAAACGCCCATTACCTTGCTCTTACCAGTATTCCTCAATAATATCAACTCCAAAATATTATAAGTGCTAAAATGATGTGACCAAAAAAATGTAGATAAGTATTTTCTTTTTTAGTATGTTACAATAATAATGAGGTTAAAAATATCGTTTACTATGTTGTAATGGGAAATGTTATTTTAATGTTTATAAATGTTATAGTGATGTTAATTTGTTTGCTTGCTTTTATTATTGGAGTCAAGTGGTTATGTATTAAAGTATTTATTAATTTATGTAACTTAATTACTTTGTTATATATTAATTTAAATGTTTGAGTAAGTTTAGTGCTTAAATTAATTTTATTTTTGGGGTGTGGAGTATAGTGCATATTGGGTAGGTAGTTTGTTAATTAATCTATGTAGCAATTGATACAAATTGTTAACTATCAACTATATTAATTATTTCATTCATAAATAAGTATTTTGTTTTCTTTTTTAGCCATGTTATTCTTTCATTTTTGGTTGTTAAGCTTATGGGGGATCGGGCTATTAGTTTGTATCAATTAATGTTGATTGATAAATATTTTAATTATGTAATTTTTAAACATCTATTTACTTGTGTTTGTGTTTTAAATTTTTAGTTCCTTTCATTTTTGGGGATTGGCATTTATTGGTGGCTTGAGGGGTTGTATCAGAAATAAATGACTATTTATTAATTGAGTATTATGGTAATTATAAATTTGTAATTCTCTTTCAGGCGTTTAATATTTGTTATTTTGGATTATGTATTTTATCACAGATGGGCTGGGTAATATTTAATTTACATATATATGGTTTTATAATAGTTATTAATCTTATTACATGTATTTGAAATTAACAGTAATTTGTTTAATAATTTTAGTTTCATTTATTTTTTTTGCTTTGGGTTGTCTGCTACATTGGTTAAAGTAATATTTTAAAGGAACATTAATACATTTATTTCTAATGCAAATGTATTTTTCGTTTTGGTTCTATAATTGATGGTAAATTATTATAACCATCTCTATTAATATTGAACTTTCCCGATATTTTTGGACAAAAAATGTCTCTTTCCTCAAAGTATGCTTTACTGGAGATAGAACAGTAAATATGATACCACCTCCCCAGCATATCTGCGTTCTTTAATATTTGTTGGACTGAAGTTGGAATAGTATATATGACCCCCATGAATATATGCACTTTTACTTATGTAAGTTAAAATGCTGATAGGATTGCACATTTGACACCCACAAAATATATGCACTTTCCTAATTGTTAGATGGAATTAAAATAGAAGGGGAGAATTGACACCCCAAATGTATGCACTTTCCGCAATGTTAGTTGGAAAAGAGTTCAAATAATACATCTTAGCCTTCTTCCTCCAACATGCACATTTTACCCAATCCAAACAGCATGGGAGTTAAAACTGTAGATGTCACCCCTTGGATGTATGCACATTCCTCAATGTTACTTGGATTAGTGTTATTATAGTAAATCTGAACCCACTAAATGTATGTTCTCTCCAAAATATTTGTTAGACTCAAGTTAGAATAGTAAATGTGGTCCCCTCCCCACCACTAGATTCCCTTTCCCAAATGTTTGTAGGACTGGAGTTATAATAATTAATTTGGTTCCTCCAAATGTATGCAATTTCTGGAGTTAGAAGAGTAAACCTGATCGTCATAAATACATACATTTTTCCCTATGTTAGTTGAACTCGTGTTAAACTAGTAAATTTGATCCTCCTCTAAAAATATTTGCACTTTTTCAAATGCTAATTGGACTGGAGTTAGAATAGTACCCCACCCCCCATGTCTGCACTTTCCCAAATGTTAGTTGGACTAGTTAGAATAGTAATGACCCCTACCTTCCCTGTCAAGCATATGCACTTTTCCCAATTTTATCTGGACTGGGTTTAGAATAGTAAGTTTAATTCTTAAATATATGCATGGTAAAGTACGTTTGCTAGGCTCGAGTTAGAATAGTAATGTTAGAATGCTTGTCGGGCTGGTGTTAGAATAGTAAATCTGACAAAGTTTGCTCACCTGGGTAAATTGTATCCCTCTTTTCCCAAATGTTCAGTTTCCTCAGTGTTTGTTGGGCCAGAGTTATGATTAGGGGTGGGAGTAACTCGTGTAATTCAGTTTACCATAATCACGTAAAATTACCCGAGAATTCCTCGAGAGTGTGCTTAATTACATGAGGAAAGTAATTCTGCACTAAGTGCCATTTTCAGCACAAATATGCCTCCTTGCATCTAAAATGAGGGTGAGGATATATTCTGTGTAAGATATAGTCCTAAAAGCAAAAGAACACAAATAGTTGGCATGAGCAGCTGCTCGTGCTTGCTGTATTTGCTCTTGGGGTAGGGTTTTTCCCCGACTTACTTCCAGCATTTGGTGCTATTTGCTTAGCACAGATGAACCCATGCATCGAAAACGGATGCGAGGATCTGTAAGAAATAGTCCTAAAGGCAGTAGAACACGAATAGCAAATGCGTGCGGCCACTCACGCTCACTAAATGTGCTCTTGCAGTAGGATTTGCCCCTCCTAAATTCTTTATTACTATGCAAGCAGGAGTAATCGTGTCATTATTGGTAGTTTCATGTTGAAGAGTAATACGGAATTACCAAAATGACTTTGACTACTGCGGCATAATTGAAATTAAGTCAGACCTAGTTATAATAGTACATCCATCTCTTCCTTCAAATGTTTGTTGTGCTGGAGTTACGATAGTAAATGTGGCTACCCTAAATATATAGACACTCTTCATAGTTACTTGGAGTGGTGTTGGAACAGTTAATCTGATCCATTGAATATTTGCACTTCTTCCCAATGTCTGTTGGGCTAAAGTTAGAATAGTAAATCTTAACCCTTTGCCACAATATATGCAGTTTCCTCAATGTTTTTTGGACAGGAGTTTGAATAGTAAATCTGGCCCTGTATATATATGTACTCCACTAGTGTTCTATATACAATTGAGATCAGTTAAACCTCATCACGTATACCTTCAAAGCCCTCCACTGAACTCCTACTTCCACACACCCTAACCAGAACTGGCAGTTGGGCCTTCTCCTTCATCACTCCTAAAGTCTGGAATAACTTGCCATGGCACTTCAGAGGCGCATCTTCAATTCTTGAATTCAATAGGAAGCTGAAGACCTGGCTCTTCAACTAGTTCTACTAGACGAGCCCTATGCTAGGCCTTGATTGCTCCTGCTTCAGCACCACGATACCCTCCCCTGGGATGGACTGCTTTACAAATACTCATAACATAACGTAACAGCATAACATAAGAATTCTATAAATAGTTGTTTCCACTTTTTCACTATATATATATTTATATATATATATTTATATAAATATATATATTCACTGAAAAAACATAGGTTTCAGGGACGTCAGCAGTGCATTGCGGGGGCTTTAGTTATAGTTAGGTTTTGTACGAGTGAAACTAACTATAACATCCCTGAAACCTATGGTTTTTCCAGTGAATTTCTATGTTTTTTAAATGCTAATTTCTAACTATAAAGTCCCTGAAACCTATAGTTTTTTCAGTGAATTTCAAAGGTTTTTTAAATGATAATTTCTAACTATAAAGTCCCTGAAACCTATGGTTTTTTCAGTGAATTTCTAAGGTTTTTAAAATTTCTATCTATGCCTACAGTGGTAGGACATGTGAAGAAAGAGGAAGAAAGGCGCAGAGAGAAGCAAGAGAAATGCAGAAAGAGGCAGCAGAAGTCCAGAAAGATGAAGAAAAGTGCAGAAAGAAGCAGCAGAAGTGCAGAAAGAGGGAAGAGGGAAGAGGGGTGGAGAGAGAGGCAAGAGGGGTGCAGAAGGAAGTAAGACAGGTGCAGAAAGAAACAAAAGAAGTGCAGAAAGAGGGAAGAAGGGTGCCGAAAGATGCAAGAGGGGTACAGAAAGAAGAAAATGAGGTGCAGAATGAGGTAACAGATGTGCAGAAAAAGAAAAAAGAAATGTGCAGAATGAAGCAACAGAAATGCAGAAAGAGGCAAGAGAGGTGCAGAAGGAAGCAAGAGTGGCTTGCATACCATTAGTACCAATTTAACACCCACATTTAGCAATAAGTAACAGGTGACCATTCTAAGTTTGCAAAGGGCCTTCCACCACGCTGTAACACTTGTCGCTGTATTTTTGGTAACGTTTGAGCCGTTAGAGCTAGAAACAAGGCTTTTTTTGTTCAAATCTGCAGATTAGGGAGCAGATGATGAATTATGTGGCTAATGCAGAAAATGTATAACTGTGTACAGGTCGGTGCAGCCAAACAGTCACATAATTCCAATGGCCCTGCTCATACCTCTGACGATGTCCACAAGTGCTCCTCAGTGATTCCATCTTTTTTGTCTCACTGAGTTCATAGTTGAGCTTCTAAGAAAGCAAGGAAGACTAAACCTGAGGTTACCACTTCCATATCACATAATTACTCTCCATAACACATAATCCCACTCTACATAATTCCTATACACTAAATACCACATACTTTCTATCCACATAATTTCACTGCACAACAAACCACATAATTCCACTACAAACAACGTACATCCACTCCACTCCAAAAAACATTTGTAAAAACCCTATGCATTTACAGTGCCAATAACTCTAATTCTCGCAAATGCGAACCCTAGTACACTTCTTTAACTAGTAGTTGGGTTCACAGAGTGGTGGAAAAAGGGTGCTGGGCCTCTGACCAGCGCTCAGGAATTCTGCTGTGTTGGACTTACAGGATGTAACAGAAGGGCTTCTTGGCCCCCAAAGTCCCACAGGAGTACAGTGGACTTCATCCCCATCCCGTAGTATGCCAGGAGGCGCGTTTGCAGAGTGGTGGAGAAAGGGGGGCATGGCCTCCGAAGACGTCTTAGCAATCCCACTGTGTGGGACTTACTAGAGGTAACAAGAGGGGTAACTGGCCCCCAAGGACATCCTTGGGGGCCAACTGCCCCTCCTATTACCTCCAGTAAGTCCCACACAGCAGGATTGCTAAATTCTCACAGCCACGCCTTCTTGCCCACTACTCTGCAAAAGCACTCTCTGGCACGCTCTTGGATGGGGATTGAAGTCCCCTTCACTGCTGGGGGTCCTTTAGGGGCCAACTATCCTACCTCTTACCTCCAGTAAGACCCACACAGTGAGATTGCTGAGAGGTGGACAAAGGCCATGCCCCCTTTCCCCACCCCTCTGAAAATGCACCCCCTGGCGCATTCTGTCCCCCAGGGACCCTTAGTATTCAAGGGGA
This sequence comes from Triturus cristatus, assembly GCF_964204655.1. Lineage (NCBI taxonomy): Eukaryota > Metazoa > Chordata > Amphibia > Caudata > Salamandridae > Triturus > Triturus cristatus. Next base: position 757,374,368 of record NC_140581.1, read on the forward strand.
CTTAATTCCCCAACTTAGAACGGGTTCAGAGGACGCATTTGCAGAGTCATGCAGGGAGGGGGCGGGGCCTCCGGTGAGTTGACGGTTTCTTTTTTCCTTTTTTTTCTTTTTGTTATTTTTGTTATTTTCTGGGAGGGGGCATGTGGCTCCCCTTCTCTGGGCCACATTTGGCCCTGTGGACCTCATCCCCCAGGACCTGGCAGCCTTGTTTTAAAATAAAAACTTTGGTGAGGAGGGGCTGCATGGCCACCTCCAGAGACCAATTATGACCCCGGGCACCCCATCCCCTGGGGCCTGGCCAGCCTTGTTTTTTATTATTTGTTTCAGAGGGGGGCCGCATGGCCCTCCTCCTCAGGCCAATTATGGCCCCGGGGACCCCATACACTGGGGACGGCCTTCCTTTTTTGTTTTTTTTTCAATAACTTTACTGGAAGGAGGCTGCTTGGCCCCCTTCCCTGGGCCAATCATGGTCCCCCGGGGATCCCATCCCCTGGAGCCTGGCCAGCCTTGTTTTTTTTTGGAGGGGGGCCACATTGACCCTCTCCTGGGGCCACTTATGGCCCCAGGGACCCCATCCCCCGGGGCATGGCCAGTATTTTCTTAAAATACATTTTACAGGAGGGGGGCCGAGTCCCCCCCCTCACGGGCCAGTTCTGGCCCTGGGGTCCCCAGGCCTTCACATTGGTGACCATGGAGGGAGCCCCAATGCCCCCACAGTTCCTGCCAGCTCCCCGCCTCCCCCGGCAGCTGGAATTGCTTTTGGGCAAGGGGAGCTGCTAACATGCACCTCCCCATGCCCAGGTTTCCTGCTCTTGCTTCAATGATGCAAAGCAGAGTTTGCTATGATAGGGCGGGAGCCGTGCTCCCACCCTGCCATAGCAAACAGCAATGTTCCAAGGGTGGCAACCCCGGGACATCGCAGGAGCCGGCATTGGGAGTGGTAGTCCCCAGGGCCAGCAAGGGCTCCAGGAGGGGGCTGCGCGGCCCCCATTCCATCATTTGCATAGCCCCAGGGAGGTGATGGTCCCCAGGGCAGTGTTGGGAGGGGCAACAGCCCCCCACACTTTTTAAAATGTTATTTAAGCCTTGGGGAGGTGGTGGTCCCCAAACAGAATTAAGAATGCCCCGAGGAGGTGGCGGTCTCTGGGGCTGCAAGGGGGCAGCGTGCCCCCACACATAAATTATAAAGCCCCAGGGAGGTGGCGGTCCCCAGGGCTGTGGGGGCCCCTGTGGGCCCCCGCTACATAAATCAGAAATGCCCCCAGGACCTGACCCACCCGGAGGCTTTAAAAAACAAAGCAGAGGAGCCGGCTCTTCGTTTTGAGAAAACGTTTCAGCTGGAGTCATGCCAGATGCGCAAATCCGTCCGACATTTAAAAAAATGCTTCTGTGGGACCCCCTGACCAGGCCTAGGCAGTCAGGGTATTTTTACCCTGCCCCCTTTTCTTATTTTTTAATGTTTTACTGACCATTTTCCTTTTCCTCGTACTGAGTCACAAGATGACTGCCAACACTTCCTGGTTTGAAGTGTTAGCACCCAATCAGAGGCAAGCTCGTGCTTGGGAGGGCTCAGTCAGTCCAATCTCACAATTTTCAAATATCGATATCTTTAAATCTTTAAATATCTCAAAAACTACTGAACTGATTAACACATTTTTTAAAATAGCGTGGACCAAGAGCTATTTCTCTGCCAAATTTAGTGTAATTTCGTTCAGCAGTTCAGGCTGTAGCCCTGTCTAAAGTTTTCCATGGAAATTAACATGGAGAAAACACATTTTGGGACCCTCCTTTTTTCTCGGCCCCCATTGACGAATCACCCCAAAACTTTCAAGACAGGAGCTGACCTGGGTGAAACATTAGTTTTGCAAATTTTGTGAAGATTCATCAAACGGCTCCAAAGTTATTGGCAAATCAAAAAATGCTTTTCCTATGGAAACTAGGTTCTAACTATAAGTACCTACTGGTGACCGCCAGCAGGTAATATATATATATATATATATATATATATATATATATATATATATATATATATACATATATATATATATATATATATATATATATATATATATATATATATATATATATATATGTATATATATTCACTGAAAAAAACCATAGGTTTCACACACGTTATAGTTAGGAATTAGTATTTAAAAAACCTTGCAAATTCACTGAAAAAACCATAGGTTTCACACAAGTTATAGTTAGCTGTACATTTCACTCGTAAAAAACCAATGAAATTCCACGTTATAGTTAGTGCAGGCAACTATAACTCACGCGACCGCAATCCTCTGCTAATGACATATGTGTCTTTATGAAAAAAAAATATTTGTAATATATGTATAGCTAAAATTTAATGGAAGAAGACATGGGCAAATAAGTGTCTAAATACAGTATTAGCATCAGCAGAGGATTGCGGTCGCATGAGTTATAGTTGCCTGCACTAACTATAACGTGGAATTTCATTCGTTTTTTACGAGTGAAATGTACAGCTAACTATAACTTGTGTGAAAACTATGGTTTTTTCAGTGAATTTGCAAGGTTTTTTAAATGCTAATTCCTAACTATAACGTGTGTGAAACCTATGTTTTTTTCAGTGAATTTGTACGTTTTTTTAAATGCTAAGTTACTTTACGCCGTTCGTGCCGTGCGCGCCCACTTAACGCAGTTAGTGCCGTGCACGCACGGTGGGCACACGGTGCGCTACGCGCACCGCGTGCCCACGTTACGCTGGATGGGCCATGTACGCACGATGCCCTTCGCGCACCGTCCGCACACGGAGGACATATTATGCGCTTCGTTGTGAAAGGTAATCTATTAAATGTTCACTTGTGAAAAATGTCATGCACAAAAGGTGCCCTGCGGGCACCGTTTGCACACGGGGGGGGGAAATATGGATTTTGTTTTTTTTTAATTTATTTTTTGCCGTACGCGTACGGTAAGCGCATTCGGCATTTTAAAAAAAAAAAAAATGTTTAATTTTTGGCCTTGGATGGCCTTCTGGGACACCATAACCAAGGCTAGGTGGTTAGGAGCTGTCTAGGCCTGCCCCTTTTCATGATATCCAACTTTGTTTTTCCTCCCCCCCTCAGAGTGCGAGAGAGAAAATGGCGGCCGACACTTCCTGGTTTCGACCGATTCGAATCTAAGATCTAACAGCCAATCAGAATTGCGCTCGCGCATGGCACCGTACGCGTACGGTAAGCTTACGGTGCGCGCTCGGAGCGCGCTCACAGATATATATATTGATTTAAATGCTATTTTCTCAGGAACTACTGAACAGATTTACACCAGACCTACAAAAGGCACTTCCTTGACCTGAGGACTACCTCTCTGCCAAATTACAAGTAATTCTGTTCAGCCGTTCGGGCTGTAGCTGTGTCTAAAGGTCCTATGGAAAAATGCATGGGGAAAACGCGTTTTGGGACCCCCCTTTTTTCTCAGCCCCCGCTTGACGAATCCCCCCGAGACTTTCAGGGTAGGAGCGGAGCGTAGCGCCCCATTAGTTTTGAAAATTTTGCGAGGATTCGTCGACCGGCGCCAAAGTTATTCCAAATAGAATGTTGCGGATTTCCTATGGAAACAGGGTCCTAACTATAACTACCTACTGGCGACCGCCAGTAGGTAATGTATATATATAACTATATATATAGAGAGATATATATTCACTTAAAAAACATGTTATAGTTAGGTGGACATTTCACTCGTAAAAAACCAATGAAATTCTCCCGTTATAGTTAGTTCAGATAACTATAACTCGCGCGCCCGAAATCCACTGCTGATGACGTCACATATTACATCACTCAGGACATGGTCAGTGACATCACTCATGACATCACTGATGACATCATCCTTGTGATAGAGTGGCGGTCGCGCGAGTTATAGTTATCTGAACTAACTATAACGGGGGAATTTCATTGGTTTTTTACGAGTGAAATGTCCACCTAACTATAACATGTGTGAAACCTATGGTTTTTTAAGTGAATTTGTACGGTTTTTTTAAATGCAATTTTTTTTTATGGTTTTTCACCGTGCGCGGTGCCCTGCGCACACCCCGCGATTTAAAAAACAAACATAAAAATGTTTTTTCACCCTTCGGGGTCCTTTAGGGACCCCCTGACAAAGGCTAGGGGTTCAGGAACTCTCTACCCTGCCCCCTTTTCACGTTCGCCACATCTATTTTTCACTCTCGCACCCACAACAAACAAAATGGCGGCCGACACTTCCTGATTTCGACCGATTCGAACGTTGACTGACATGTAACCACCAATCAGAATTAAGCTCGCGCACGTTAGGGTGCGCGCACGGTGCGCGCACGGTGTGTGCACGGTGCGCGGCTATAGATATTTATGTGCTTTAACTGCAATTTTCTCAGGAACTACTGAACAGATTGACACCATATATGCAAAAGGCACATCCCTGACCTGAGGACTACCTCTCTGCCAAATTTCAAGTAATTCTGTTCTGCCGTTCGGGCTGTACCTTCGACTAAAGGTCCTATGGGAAAATGCATGGGGAAAACGTGTTTTGGGACCCCCCTTTTTTCTCGGCCCCCGCTTGACGAATCACCCCGAGACTTTCAGGGTAGGAGCTGAGCGGAGCGCCCCATTAGTTTTGAACATTTTGCGAGGATTTGTCAACCGGCGCCAAAGTAATTCAAAATAGAATTTTCAGTTTTCCTATGGAAACACGGTCCTAACTATAACTATCTACTGGCGACCGCCAGTAGATAATATATATATATATATATAACCTACTGGCAATCGCCAGTAGGTAGTTATAGTTAGAACCTAATTTCCATAGGAGAAGCATTTTTTTTGATTTGCTAATAACTTTAGCATTGTTTGATGAATCATCGCGAACATATAACAAAAATGTCTATCCAGGTCAGCTCTTATCCTGAAAGTTTGGGGGTGATATGTCAAGTGGTGGTTGAGAAAGAAGGGGGGTCCCAAAAAGTGTTTTCTCCATGTTAATTTCCATAGGAAATTTTAGCCAAACCTACAACCCGAACTGCTGAACAGAATTACACAAAACTTGGCAAAAAGGTAGTTCTTGGTTCAGAAAGCGACCTTTTAAAAAAATGGTGTAAATCCGTTCAATAGTTGCAGAGGAATTGAAAAAACCAAATATCGATATCTAGAGGCAAGGTTGATCCGTGAACCCTCCCGACCACAAGCTTTATTCTAATTGGCTGTAAACACTCCAAACCAGGAAGTGTCGGCAGTCATCTTGTGACTCGCTAGAACTGATTCACAAGAAAACAGAAAAACAAAGGTGAAAAAAAAGAAAAGGGGTCAGGGTAGAAACACCCTGACCCCTTAGGCCTGCTCAGGGGGTCCCACAAGGACCCCCACGGCCCAAAAAAACATTTAAAAAATAAAAATTCTGCAAAATTCTCGCTGAGTCCGTGAATCCCATGCTTCATTTAATTGAGGCCCCCAGGTGAGCCAGGTCCCGGGGGCATTTGCAAAAAATATATGTAGGGCCCACGGGGGCCCCTTCAGCCCTGGGGACCACCACCCCCCGGGGCTTGGTTAAAATGATGTGCGGGAGGGGCACTCGGCCCTCCCGCAGCTCTGGGGACTGCCATCCCCTGGGGCTTCTTTTTAAATGTGTGGGGGGGCCTCCACAGCCCCCCAAGCCCCAGGGACTGCCATCACCCGGGTCTAGTTTTTAAAATTAAAACATAATCCTGTGTGGGGGGCTAAAGCCCTCTACATGTCCTGGGGACCGCCACTTCCCTGGGACACTAAAATGGAAATGCGGGGGTCCTTTATGGACCCCCGAGTCCCAGGGACCACCACCTCCCCGGGGCTTTAATCACATAGGGAGGGGGCTGTGCGGCCCCCCTCCTGGAACCCATGATGGTCCTGGAGACCGCCACCCCCCAGGGCCTGCTCCTGCAGAGTCCCAGGGTTCCCACCCTTGGGACACTGCTGTTTGCTATGGCAGGACGGGAGCCATGAGGCTCCCGTCCTGCCATAGCAAACACTGGTTTGGATTTTGGAAGGGAGAGCAGGTTTCCTGCTCTCGCTTACAAAATCCAAACCAAATTGCTTTTCCACACGGGGTGCTGCATGTCAGCAGCTCCCCGTGTGGAAAAGCAATGCCGGCTCCCGCAGGAGGTGGGGAGCTGGCGGGACCATGGGGCATTGGGGCTCCCCCCACGGTCCCCAACGGATAGGGCAGGCCCCGGGGATGGGGTCCCCAGGGCCAGGAGTTGCTTGGGAGGGGGCCAAGCAGCTCCCTCCCCCCAAAAAAAAAAAATAAAGCCTGGCTCCGGGTGTTGGGGTCCCCGGGGCCAATATAGGCCTCAGGAAGGGGGCCTTGTAGCCCCCCTCCTTAAATAAAAAGAAAAATGTGGCCATGCACAGTGGTGCAGGGAGGGGGTGGGACCTGACATAGCAAGTGTGCAAACACACCCCCTGGCACATTGTAAATTAGGGGATTAAGTCCCCTTCAATCCTAAGGCTCCCTGGGGGCAAATTAGCCCACCAGATACTTCCAGTATGCTCCAGGGAGCTGCCTTTGCAGAGAGGTGTTGAGAGGCCTTGCCCTTTTTTACACCTCTCTGCAACGCAGCTCTGTGGCATTTACTGGAGGTAGCTGGTGGGCTAGTTGGCCCCCAGGGATCCTCAGGACTCAAGGAGATTTAATCTCCCAATTTACAATGCTTCAGGGGGTACGTTTGCACAGTGGTGCAGGGAGGGAGTGTGGCCTGATGTAACAAGTGTGCAAACACGCCCTGTGGCGCGTTTTAAATTGCGGAATTAAGTCCCCTTGAATCCTTAGGCTCCCTGGGGTCCAACTAGCCCACCAGGTACCTCCAGTAAGCACCAGGGAGCTGCGTTGCCGAGAGGTGGTCCTAGTCCACGCCCCCTTTTTACACCACTCTGCAACGCAGCTCTGTGGCACTTACTGGACGTAGCTGGCGGGCTAGTTGGCCCCTAGGGATGCTCAGGACTCAAGGGAACTTAATCCGCCAATTTACAACGAACCAGGGGGTGCGTTTACACAGTGGTGCAGGGAGGGGGCGTAGCCTGATGTGACAAGTGTGTAAACGCGCCTTGTTGTGCGTTTTAAGTTGGGGAATTAAGTCCCCTTGAATCCTGAGGGTCCCTGGGGGCCAACTATCCACCAGGTACATCCAGTAAGCGCCACAGAGTTGCGTATCAGAGAGGTGTAAAAAGTGACATGGCCTTGGACCACCTCTCTGCAACGCAGCTCTGTGGTGTTTACTGGAGATACCTGGTGGACTAGTTGGCCCCCAGGGACCCTCAGGATTCAAGAGGAATTAATTTGCCAACTTAAAACCCGCCAGGGGGTGTGTTTGCATAGTGGTGAAGGGAGGGGGCGGGGCCTGATGTGACATGTGTGTACTTATGCAATCACTCCGCCAAAACCCAAGCACTTATAAAATCACCATGCACTCTCCTTGCAGCAATTTAATCATCTAGTCGCTACCCATGCACTCATGCAATGACCCATGCACTAACTCAATTGTTAGAAAAGGTCACCTTGGCGAGGTGTATTGTAACACAACACAGACACATATAATAACCATCAATTGTTTAGAATGACCACATGCATGTCTTGAATGCACCACAACCTTTATATCAAATGGATTTATTTTTATTACGAACTCATGCACTGTTGCAATACCCTGAGCAGTACCCATGCAGTCCAGCCATTGCCCTGCCACTACCTATGCACTCCTCCAATCATCCAGCGAGCACCATGTACTTATCCAATCACTCCACCAAAATCCTAAGCACTTATAATTTCACCATGCGCTCCCCTTGCAGTACTCTAATCTTCCAGTCAATACCCATGTACTCATGGAATGACCCAGGCACTAACACATGCACTGCTACAATCCCCTGTGCACTACCCATGCAGACCTCTAACCACCTACACAGTACTGATTCTGTCCTCCAATTACCCAGGTTGTACCAATGCAGTCCAGAAATCCCTCTGTCACTACCCATGCACTCCTCAAATCACCCATCCAGCATCATGTACTTATCTAATCACTCCGCCAAAACCCAAGCACTTATAAATTCACCACGCACTCTCCTTGCAGTACTCTAATCATCCAGTCAGCACCCATGCACTCATGCAATGACCCAGGCACTAACACATACAGTGCTACAATCACCTAAGCACTTCCCATGCAGACCTCTAACAACCTACACACTACCGATTCACTCCTCCAATTACCCAGGTAGTACCCATGCACTCCAGAAATCTCTCTGTCACTTCCCATGTACTCCTTCAATCACCCACCCTGCACTATGTACTTATCTAATCACTCCGCCAAAACCCAAGCAGTTATAAAATCACCATGTACTGTCCTTGCAGCACTCTAATCATCCAGTCACTACCCATGTACTCATGCAATGACACCGTCACTAACACATGCACTGTTGCAATCCATTGAGGAGTACCTATGCAGTCCAGTAATCTCCCTGGTACTACCTATGCAGTCCTCCAATCACCCAGCCAGTCCTATGTCCTTATCCAATCACTGCACCAAAACCTAAGCACTTATACATTCCCCATGCACTCTCCTCGCAGTACTCTAATCATTCAGTCACTACCCACATAGTCATGTAATGATCCAGGCACTAACACATGCACTGCTACAGTTCCCGTGTACTACCCATGCAGTCCTCTAACCACCTACACACTTCTCATTCGCTCCTTCAATTCCCCTGGTAGTGCCCAAGCACTTATAAATTCACTTAGGCACTCTTCTTGCAGTATTCTAATCTTTCAGTCAGTAGCTATGTACTCATGCAATGATCCAGGCACTAATTGATCCCTGTTTCAATCCCATATGCCCTACTCATACAGTCCTGTACCCACTTACACACTTCTCAGTCATTTGCTCCTTCAAATCCTGAGGTAGTACCCATGCAGTCCCGCAATCACACTGTCACTCCCTGTGCACTCCTCCAGTCAACCAGCCACTACCATGTACTAATCCAAACACTCCTCCGATACCCAAGCACTTATAAATTCACCACACACTATCCTTGTAGTATTCTAATTATCCACTCAGTACCCATGTACTCATACGATGACCCAGTCACTTACACATGCACTGCTGCAGTCCAGTAATCTCCTTGGTACTACCTATGCAGTCTTCAGATCACCCAGCCAATCCTATGTGCTTATCCAATCACTGTGCCGAAACCCAAGCACTTATAAAATCACCATGCACTCTCCTTGTAGCACTCTAATCCTCCAGTCACTACTCATGTACTCATGCAATGACCGAGGCATTAACTCATGGCAAATACAGAGGAGGTCATGCTAATCACAGGGGTACCCCAACACATAGTTGTCACTAGGACAGTGGCAGTGTCTCCCGACCCTGCTTGGTGTCAGGTAACGTTTCCCAGAGTGGAGCACTTTGAACAGTTAGTGTATGAAGTGTGTCATTGTGGATTTAAATTGAAGATTTTAAAGTCACTTGCGGCGTATTTTTAATTTGCCTATCCGATTTCAAACATTAACACCGTGTGTTGTATTGCATTATAATTGATTGCCTATCTGTTACACATTTACTGATAGTGCACTGACGATCTTCCCAGAACTGTAAGGGGCTTTAGGGGCCAGGATTTGTCTTTGTTCGGTGTTCCAGCCTACCCGCCTTGGTCCGACTCGGTATCCAATACCGTTGAGCGGAGGGCGGGGTAGACAAGAGCAAGACACGCCCAGTAACCCCGGAACAGTCGAGCGGTTAGCGCTCTAGCAGCACTCCTCACAGGGCTATTTAGGCGGCGAGGAGGCCTGGCCATTTGCGGTAAGGGAGGACAGTGGCAGTGTCTCCCGACCCCGCTTGGTGTCAGGTAACGTTTCCCAGAGCGGAGCACTTTGAACAGTTAGTGTATGAAGTGTGTCATTGTGGATTTAAATTGAAGATTTTAAAGTCACTTGCGGCGTATTTTTAATTTGCCTATCCGATTTCAAACATTAACACCGTGTGTTGCATTGCATTATAATTGATTGCCTATCTGTTACACATTTACTGATAGTGCACCGACGATCTTCCCAGAACTGTAAGGGGCTTTAGGGGCCAGGATTTGTCTTTTTTCGGTGTTCCAGCCTACCCGCCCTGGTCCGACTCGGTATCCAATACCGTTGAGCGGAGGGCGGGGTAGACAAGAGCAAGACACGCCCAGTAACCCCGGAACAGTCGAGCGGTTAGCGTTCTAGCAGCACTCCTCACAGGGCTATTTAGCCTCTCGTCGGCCAAAGCGCGCAGCGGTTGCGAGCAGAGGGGCGCCATTGACGGCGCCTAAGACAAGCCAAAGACATGCCCGTCTGCGCCCGTCCGCGACAGGACAGGGCCAGGGGCCATGGGGACTGTCACAACTGATACGCAAAGACCTCCCCGTATGAGGATCACCTACGACTCTCAGGTATTGCGGGGATGTAACCCACAACCGTTAAAGGGCTGCAGGGGTGATGAATACCCTGAGGTAGAAGGGCCATTCTCATGCCTATATTGCCATACCCAGTGCACCATACATACACGGGATACGAGCAGCATTGACCGCCGCATATTAATCGATCCTGCTATCAGTATGGTTCCCGGAAGTAACCAGACCCCTTTGGGGAGGAAGAACATCCTGTGTAATATTAGGTCACTTTCTAAACACAGTGCGGAAGTTTGGGACCTAATTTCCTCTGAACAACCCGATCTTTGTTACCATACGGAAACATGGTTAAAACCACATTCCACTCCGGCCATAACCTTGGGAGTCCCAATTAACTATAAATCAGTTAGACTGGACCGCCCCACTAAAATAGGTGGTGGAATTGCTATTGTGCATAAACAAGACATTAGTATATCGGTTTTAGAAGAACTAAGCACTCCAGAAGTTGAATTACTAATTTTTAAAATAACACTGTCTCCTAAAGTAATTCAAAAGGGTGCCTTAGTATACCGTCCTCCTGGACCATGTAATAATTTTTCCAGTTTGTTGATGGAACTACTTACCCCACATGTCAACATTGACAGCAATTTTATTTTAGTAGGAGATTTTAATGTACACAGCGATAAGTTGGATTGTAGCGAGGCTCAATCCTTACTACTTGACTTGTCCTCTCTAGGACTAATAAAACGTAACTCTGGGCTCACACATCAGGCAGGTCATACCCTGGACCTGATCCTTTCCAATTTTTCGTCGGTCTCCTGTCCACCTGCAAGAGAGGTTAATTGGACAGATCATTATATTGTCTAATTTTTCACTCCTTACCACAAACACACTTCCTCATGCCCAATTCTACTACTGAGTATACGTAGACAGTGGCACAAAATTACTGACACCATTTTTAAGAAAATTTTTGATTTTTCCTCTTTCTCTCCTCGAGAAAATATTGATACTGCTATCAAAAATTTTGCAAAAGCGACCAAGGAAGCTATAGATAAGATTGCCCCTCTGAAACAATTTAAACCGAGACCGGCCAAGAAACAAGAAATTTGGTTCTTTGATCATTTAAGGACACTAAAACTAAATGCCAGGAAACTAGAAAAGAGGTGGAGAACCTCTCATCTGTTGGAGGATAGGAATAAATATTGGGGGGGGGCGGAGCTAGCCGGCGGCTATGGCGGACGCGTAAGCGCAGAGCTCCCGCTCTAAGCCCCAAAATATCCGACTACAGTATCCTGAACGGCGGAGCTGAAGAGTTTGCTGGCGAGGGGGTTCCCTCCGGTACTGAGCTGCCTCACCTCGGATGCCCGGCGACAGCGAGCGGGGCCCGGAGAACTGACAACGGCGGGCGCTGTACGGAGAGGCGGACTGGGCCGCGATCCCCGGGCTGTCCTGTGGCTCTCCCCGCCGTGCGTCACGCGACGTGCGGCAGACCTGAAGGGGGAGGACCCGATCGGCCCGATTCGACTACTGTGAGCCCGGGAGGCGGCGGAGCGGCGAAGCCAAGTGCTCCGGACACACGGGCGGAGGAGCGCGGACCCGTGGGGGGTGAGAAGAGTCAGTTGTGGTGTCTCCCCCCCTCCCCCCTCCTCCGGCTGGATTGCTGCCTGGGCCCCCCGGCGGACGCGGCTGCTCGCGCCGCGTGGAGCCCTTGCTACCCCCGGTGATTTGGACCCGGAGACTCCCCCGAGAAACATTTGCATCGGACGGCGGGGGAGGCAGGCGGTCTGGTGTGGCTCGCCCCCCCCTCTGGCTTCCCTGAGGATCGGCGCAGGCCGAGGGGCACCCGCGAGCCGGGGGGCGGTGGGGGAGCGCAGCGGTGACGTAGCTGGGTGCCCGGGAGCCGTGGGCCCTCGCAGGCTGCCCGGGTGTTGGCGCCCTCCCCCCCCCTGCACCCCAGGTGAGGAACCGGGCCTGTGGAGTCTACAGAGAGATTGCCGCTCCTTCTTGCTCCGAGCTGTGCCTTGTCGCTGCGGCGCCCTCCTTCGCTGCCCCCTGCTTGATGGGAGGCTGATGTCTGTGCCGTGGACGGACCGGTGGGCGACGGTGAGGGCCCGGAGGGCTCGATCACTTGACCTGTGCTGCGGCCTGGCTGTGTGAGTTGGAGGGGCCACTGGGGCTATCGTGTGGATGGGAGCGGTCTGCTGCCGCCGCCCTTTGGTGTGTGGCCCTCACGGATAGCAGTCACTGGTCGCTGCCCCTGGGGTGCCCTCCTGGTCCCGGATTGCGGCGGAGCACGTGGAGGAGCGGGGAACAGCTGTCCCGGGTAGGGAGCACCCCTTTCTCGCTCGGGCCTGTGGTGGCGATCGGACACTGGGAGTGGCACAGGCTGACCTACGACTCTGCGAGCTGACTGGTGACTGTGGCCGGGAAGAGACCAGAGAGTGGAATTGTGACTCGGAGTGGTCGGCGGCCCGGGCATTTGTGAGACGTGGTGGGGGTTGCCTGTAGCGCGGCCCCCCTTGGATCAGGACTTTGCCCCGGAGTGGCGGACGCGCGGCGGCCGCTGACCCTCAGCGTCGCCATGGGCAAAAGCGATAAGACCCAGCCCAAACTGTCTTTTGATCCCCGTAAGCCGAAGGGGCCCGATGAAGCACCGCCGGCGCGGCCTCCAGATGGAGCGGCCTCGGAGAGCTCTATGTGCGCCGACATCAAGGCAATGCTGGCGGCAATGGAAAAAGGGCTACAGGGCAGTCTGACCGCGATAGACACCAAGCTTGATGCGCTCACATACCGCATGGACCGCATGTCGGAACGAGTGGATAAGAATTCAGAGAGACTGGATGCGTCTGAACAGAGAATAACGCAGGTGGAGGAGGCACAGACGGCGTGGGACTCGGATCGCAGGCAATTCAGTAAACTACTGCAGGTCATTCAGGACAAGTCCGAAGATGTGGAGGCCCGTTCGAGGAGGTCGAACGTCCGCATCACTGGCGTGGCGGAATCGACGCACACCGGGCGAATGGAACTCTTCGTTGAAAAACTGCTGCGGGCACTGCTGGGAGAGGACGTGTTCTCCCCCATGTTTGTTGTTGAGAGAGCCCATCGTTCGTTGGGCCCTCGCCCCAAGCCTGGGGCGCCCGCAAGACCCATAATAGCTTTGCTTTGTATAAGCTTTATTCGAGACAATTCTCATAAAAGCACATAAAATCAACACAATTATACAATAATACATTATTACGGATTAAAAATTCATTAAACATAGAGTACAGCTCATACAACATTTGCATATTAAAACCATATTTACAAATAGTATTACATTAATCATTGTTGAGAGGAATACCTTGTTACCTGCTTCCCCCCAGGGACCGTCTTCTAATTGCCCATGCCCAACCCAGGTATTTAGCTACCCCTATGACTATCGAATCCTGAGTTGTTGTACGTAGGATTCTTAGAGCCACTGTGCTGTCTCGTGTCCCCAAGTTTTTGCATACCGGCGAGAGCCATTTTCTCCTCGGATTCACATAAGCGTGGCATACGAAAAGAAAATGGCCTATGCTCTCCTCGGCATTTTCGCATGCTGGACATAAGTTATTGGTGGGTCTGTGCCAGCCAGATGTCAGTTTCTTGAGGGGGATAGATCCTGATCTTAGCTGAAATACAAGTTTCCTGTCCATTGGTACCGTGATGTTGTCCCAGTAATTTTCCAGGGCAGGAAAAAATTTTATCTCCAGGAAGCGACCAGTCATAGAGTCGGCCCTGGTGTCATTCAGCATCTTACCGCCAACCCAATCCCAGTATTGTTCTTTAAGGGCTTCTTTGCTAGGGAAGATCTCTCCCTCAGGGTTATTCCAAAGATTTGAAAACCCTAAGTTTACTAACATGGACTTCAGATGTTTTAGCCATTTTATCTTATGGAAGGTATCTTCCTTGATAATCCATTGAAAACCCTCCGCATATTGTCTTATTTCTGGAGTCGTCCAGAGACGTCTCCAGTAAAGGACTGGGCGCAATCGGGCTCTATCTACAATGGTGCGTCTACCTAACTCCAAAAACAGTGGGGTTAAGGGGGTACTCTGTGGGAGTCTTGTAATCCCTCGCATAAACTTGTTCTCTGAAGTCTGAAGAGCCGCTAAACCATCCCAGGCCCATAGCTCCGCGCCATATAATGTGGCACCCAAAACCTTCGCGTCATACACTATTAATGCGGGTTTTATGGGTTTTGTTTTGGATTTGCGGTGTTCCCCCCTTAAAGCACCAGAAAGCTGCTGGTGCTTTAAGACCACTTTATCTACATGATGCGTCCAGCCAATGCCCTCTGCGATCTGTATACCCAGGTACGTAAATTCTTTGACAATGTCTAACCTACTGCTGTTTAGGGTTACCTTGGGGTAGTTCCTGCGTCCGGGGGAAAAAGCCATTAGTTTTGTTTTTCCCACATTTGCCTCTAGCCCATGCTCAGTGCAAAAAGCATCAAAAATGTTTAATGCACGTTGCAGCCCCATGGGGGTCTTAGACAAGATAAGAGTGTCGTCAGCGAACATCAGGATCGGAACCCTGGTGTCCGCTAACGATGGGGCATCAACACTAGCCTCCAGCATCCTCTCAACGATTCCGTTAATAAATAACGAGAAAAGTAAAGGGGCCATGGAACAGCCCTGTCGAACACCCCTTTCCACTGGGAAATCCTCTGTTGTCTCTCCACTTCCACCCCACTGGACTCTAGCGAAGTTGAATTCGTGCAGTCGCATAATTAATGTTAGCAGATCAGCAGGGATCCCCAACTTTTGCAAAACCAACCATAACTTAAACCGGGGGACTAGGTCGAACGCCGTCCGCAGGTCGACGAACGCGACGTACAGGCAGCCCCTTCCCAGTACAACGGTCTTCCACCTTAATATGGTAAAGCGGAAGACCTGATCGATGGTACTGGTTGCTCGCCTGAATCCCGCTTGGTATGGAGAAAGGGCGTTGTTGTCTTCAACCCAGTCCATAAGCTGGTTTGTTACCATTCTCCCAACTACTTTCTGTAAGGTGGCTATTAAGCTTATGGGCCTATAGTTTGCAGGCAGTGAACGATCTCCCTTCTTGTGGATGGGGATAATGGTTGCGCCTTTCCAGAGGTCTGGGACCACTTCCCCCTTGGCTAGGGCGTTCGCTACAAGGAGGGTATATCTCGCCCATCTGGTCATATCGTGTTTAAAAATATCAGGTGGAATGCCATCTGGACCTGGCGCCCTCCCACATTTCGCGGAACCAATGGCAATTTCCACTTCTCTAAGGGAGAACAAATCGTCGGTTGCATAAACCGGTGTTATACTATCAGCTGCCACAGGATGGTTAACTTCCGCGTACTGAGGTCTGAAGTAATCAACCCAAGCTTCCTCTGCTACATTGTTGTCTGGCTTCGCAGGACCGGCTCCGCTACCCCACTTGATGATTTTCCAGAATGCCCTGGAGTCTTTACTATCAGAGGCCTCTTTTAGTTCGGCCCAGTGGCCTTCATCCCAATTCTTTTTTGCACGATAGATGGCCATCTTGTACAGTTCCCTATTCTTTGTCACAGCGGCGCGGTCCCTATTCCTTATGGCTTGTCCCAGGGCTAATCGTGCTGATCTACAATGACTATCAAACCACCTTCCCACTTCTTTAGATTTCTTCCCTTTCCTTTTTTTAATGAAGAAGCATGGTCTCAGGAGGGAGAATAACTTATTGTGGATTTCGGTGATTCCACTATCCCCTGGAACCACTGGAACTGCTGTTTCCATCGCGGAAATTGCACAATCAACAGCATTATTGATGTAAGTCATAGTGGCCTCGTTTGCCAGTACCTTGGGCCATTTTAACCTGCGTTCATCATTACTCATAACAGGGGTTTCATCGTATATCACTAGAGGGTTGCCCGCACCAGTATTCCACCACCTATGAGTCACACAGAGGGGGTTGTGGTCACTTTCAACCCGGGGCCTAACTGTCATGTCAACAACCCCTTTCCACAGTTGGAGACTGCACAAAATGTAATCGATTCGGCTCCTGTTGATGCCATTGTCAAAAGTGTAGCTGCCCTCCTTGTCCCCAGGTGTCCTCCCGTTCAGTGCTCTTAAGCCATGTTCCATACAAATTCCATTCAGTGATAAGATCTCTTTTGTCCATCTCCTTACAGGTTTTAGGCATAGAGGTGGTACTCCCCAGAGATTGTCCTCTTCGCTCTCCAAGAGGTCATTTGTACAGTCCAGAGGTTCAAAAGTCCTGTTGAGGTCCCCTACAATTATCGTTACATTTTCCTGGGACTTGGTCTCAATGGCAGTAGACAACAGCTCAATGGTGGGTAAATTGGTTACGTTGCTACCTCTCACGTAGACATTGTACAAATCTATTAGTTGACCCTTTGCTACGGAGATTCTTAATAATTGCAAATCACAATTTCCCAGGTCCAACATTTTGATGTTGACCTGCAGGTCCTGTCTAACCCAAACAGTTAAGCCTCCCTTGGGCCGCCCTCTTCCCCCTTTTGACGCTGGTATACAATAGTTCAAATAACCAAGACAGAAAAGGGGATCACAAGCCCAGGTTTCTTGGAAGCAACAGATGTCATACCCACTAATAAAATCCACCCAGGATTGGGAATCCAATTTACTTGCCAGCCCAGCGACATTCCAAGATAAAAGCGTACCAATGCTAGCATCTAGCCCATCTCGGGTGTTAGTCAATGGAAATACTTGGGCTAACATAGGGCTTTCAGTAGAATTAGTCTGCCTTTCTTGGTCATCTGTCGGATCCACTATCGTATTGGCTGGGTATGTTATCTTGGCATTTGTATTTAGGGTTCCCAGTCTAAAACCACCTTCTTCGACCAAACCCCCCGTCTCGATGTAATTGACCAATAAGTTTGTAACAGTTGTATTACCATGAACATCACATTGCCCTTCTGGCTCGTTAGTGTTCCCTCCTAAACTGTCAGTACTGGTTTGTCAATATCCCCATCCCGGCTCCTGCCATCCTACATGAGGGTTGTAATATGTGTAAGTGGTATGATTATGACCTACAGGAGGAGGTGGTAAGGGATTGACTGGCCATGATACAGTAGGGGGAATAAGGGGTTCATTGAGTAAACTAGTCGTTACACTAGTCGGTCGGGGGTAAAAAAAGGTAAGGTCTACAATTCCGATACCTCCCTTATTTGTTCCCCATCCCTGCCTTGTTATCCATCCCGCCACCCTTGGGTCTTGGAAATTGACCACTATGCAATCCCCACCCAAGGTTTTCGATGTATATCCCATCCAATCTATTCTCCTTACCCCTATGATTAGCCCGTCGATGTCACCAGGCAGAGGACGGTTTTCCTTTAGCCAGTGCATGATCTTATTTTTGAGCATCTGGAAAGTTTCTCTCTGTCCTGGGGGTAATGGTGGGACGTTTATAAGAACT
Source organism: Triturus cristatus (assembly GCF_964204655.1). Taxonomy (NCBI): domain Eukaryota; kingdom Metazoa; phylum Chordata; class Amphibia; order Caudata; family Salamandridae; genus Triturus; species Triturus cristatus. Next base: position 757,392,187 of record NC_140581.1, read on the forward strand.
GCTACATAGGGAAAGGAGTCTGGGGTGAGATTAATTGGTGGTTTTCTGTAGGGTTGTTTTGCCACGGGCGGTGGGATAGATTTGGGAACTTGGGGGACATATTGGGGGACAGGCTTCAGCGCCTGTTGTTTGTTATTTATTTGGGACGGTACTGAAGTTTTACCTACCAACAAACCTGTGTTAGCCCTATTCCCTCCCACCGTAATATTCTGAGCTTTCTGCGTACTATTAGTTACGTTTGCGTTTGTTGGTACTATTCCCGCTTGGTGACGCACTGTAGCCTCAGCACTCGTTGCGATTGGTGGATTTTGTGTCGGGGGGATTGTGGGCTGTGTAGGGTGTATTATGGTCGACTGAGGTAAATCAGGGCCAACGTTTGCTCTCTCTGTTCTGTCTGAGGATTTTGTAATGGCTTTAACTGTAGGTTTGCTCAGTTTGGGAGGTAAAGGAGAGCTATTTCGGGGATTTCTTCCCTTATCCTGAATAACAGGGTTGTTTAGGACCTGAGAGTTTGTGCTTACTTCCACCCTATTCGCTTTAATCAGTGATTTTGTGGAATAAAAATTGTCTAAGGTAGTCTGTTCAAAATGGTTTAGCCTATCTACAAGCTTTGCAATTCTATCCTCAATGGGGGTAAGTAGTGATCTAAACAATTTTTCCAGTTCAGGGAGAACAGTTACAAGTGATTGCTCCTTATCTTTACATGGTACAGTGGAGTCGGTACAAGGATTGTCATCTCCGTCCTGGCTGTTCAAGGAGACAAGATTAGTAGGTGTAACACTTTCTGTGCTTTGAGTTTCGTTAGTAGCTACCTCTCCTGTGTTCACGAGTTTATGTAACTTCCTGAGTTTTTGAGGGGGTTTGACCACCCTTTTACATTTTCTTACAGATGCTGGTCGTTTCCGTTTGGACCCGATTTTGGGTTGGGCCAATGTAACCTGGGCGCCAGAATCAGTGAGCGGTGCTGGTAGGATTTTGCCGCCACAAGGATTATTTAGTTCTATCACAACATCCTTGTTTGGTTTTTGGGCCTGGACCTCAAAATGGTCGTTTACAACTGGCAAGTTCACTGATGACAGAGGAGTTACCAGGGTGGGGTAAGCTAGATTTGAAAACTTATCCGTTGAATTCTTAAGTATTTCGATTGACAGCCTACGCTCTGCGCGCTTCTCTGCCAAGGTCAACTCTTTGTCTATTACCAGTGAACGATTAAAGAAAAATTTATCTAGGGGGCCAATTGCCAGTGGACCAGACTCTACAAGAGGAGTTATTTGATGGCTATTTACAGAGTTTGTTGATGTAGACGTTGCCATGTTAAACACTAAACAAATCCAACTTTCCTAAGCCACTTACTGGAGGTGATACTATATGTCACTGGTAAGGGGGGTGGCCCAGCCCGGCCTCCTTCGGCCCCGGACGGCCACAGACGGTCCCGCCCTTGTCCCGGGCTTCTCCCGCGCGCTCTCCCGCGCTGCGGGAGTACTCGTGGCTTAATAAGGAGTCTGAACACAATAGGTGGAAGGGGTAGGAGGGGTCGGGGAGAGCGGCCCAGGTGTAGCTGATCAGGGCTGGCGGGTGCTCCTGGGAAATGCAGTCCCAAGGAGCTCACGCACTCGCTCGCAGCCCCGTGCAAGTACTTCCCTCGGTGTCCCCTTCAAGGCGCTGCGGTCAACACTCCTCACGCAGCGGGACCCGCGGAGCGGGTTCCGCAAGAAGTAGGCTGGCAACAGGCGATTCCAAACGGGCAGAAACAAAAGCAGCAAGGCGTCCCACTCGCCGTCTCAGCGAGAGCAGATGATAAGGGCTCGGTGGAAGGGTAGGAGGGGTCGGGGAGAGCGGCCCAGGTGTAGCTGATCAGGGCTGGCGGGTGCTCCTGGGAAATGCAGTCCCAAGGAGCTCACGCACTCGCTCGCAGCCCCGTGCAAGTACTTCCCTCGGTGTCCCCTTCAAGGCGCTGCGGTCAACACTCCTCACGCAGCGGGACCCGCGGAGCGGGTTCCGCAAGAAGTAGGCTGGCAACAGGCGATTCCAAACGGGCAGAAACAAAAGCAGCAAGGCGTCCCACTCGCCGTCTCAGCGAGAGCAGATGATAAGGGCTCGGTGGAAGGGTAGGAGGGGTCGGGGAGAGCGGCCCAGGTGTAGCTGATCAGGGCTGGCGGGTGCTCCTGGGAAATGCAGTCCCAAGGAGCTCACGCACTCGCTCGCAGCCCCGTGCAAGTACTTCCCTCGGTGTCCCCTTCAAGGCGCTGCGGTCAACACTCCTCACGCAGCGGGACCCGCGGAGCGGGTTCCGCAAGAAGTAGGCTGGCAACAGGCGATTCCAAACGGGCAGAAACAAAAGCAGCAAGGCGTCCCACTTGCCGTCTCAGCGAGAGCAGATGATAAGGGCTCGGTGGAAGGGTAGGAGGGGTCGGGGAGAGCGGCCCAGGTGTAGCTGATCTGGGCTGGCGGGTGCTCCTGGGAAATGCAGTCCCAAGGAGCTCACGCACTCGCTCGCAGCCCCGTGCAAGTACTTCCCTCGGTGTCCCTTTCAAGGCGCTGCGGTCAACACTCCTCACGCAGCGGGACCCGCGGAGCGGGTTCCGCAAGAAGTAGGCTGGCAACAGGCGATTCCAAACGGGCAGAAACAAAAGCAGCAAAACTACTGAATTATAGGGACAGAGACACAGCCCTGCGGGTGGCAAGGGAAAAGGGGAAGCTGCAATATGAAGGGATGGACATCTCCATCTATCCCGACTTCACGGCGAAGGTCCAGGAGGAGCGCAGGCAGTTTGCACCCTACAAAAAACAACTCCGCGACTTGGGCCTGGACTATGCTATGTTATACCCGGCGAGGCTCCGGATCAACAGGCAGGGGCACTCGCACTTCTTCACGGATCCGAGGGAGCTGCAGCGATCCCTGAGGGAGTGGTCGAAGGAGCAACGGCGCGGGCTGTAGGACGGCGTCGACGCCCGGGCGGGGGCCTCCAGCCTGGGGGAGCAGGACTAGGATGCTGGCAGTGGCCTCTGGATACGCTCTGCCTCCTGGCGGGGGGTTGTCGCCCTGTCGTGGGGGCTGCCGCTTCCCTGGCGGTGTCGTGGCTGCTGGAACATTGCTGGTGCGCAGGAGACGGCGACTACCCCGGAGGACTTTGAGGCTGCAGCTGGGTGAGAACTTTCTGATGTGTTGGGGGTGCCCTGGCATCGTAGCCCTAGACTTGGAGGAGTGGCGGGGGCTGGTCTGCTTTCATGGTCTGGTCAAGGGCGGGATAGCTCTGCGGCCTTTATAACTGCGGGACTCTGGTTGGGGTGGCGCCTGGAGCTCACCGTGCGGGCCGGACTACGAGAGAAATGGGCTCTGGCCTAGATGACTTAATGGGGGCGCTTAGAGTGTGCTTTGCAAGCTTAGATAGGTGGGGTGGCTCGCCTCTGATTGGGGTGTTGGGGTCCCCCCTAGAACTATTGGAGGGGAGGCGATAATAGCTCGAGCTGTACTGAGACTTGGGGCTTAGGGGTGGGGGCACGGCCAAATGGTGGACTGTTGAGAGTTTTAGGGTAGCTGTTCATCGGCGGCCCCTGCCACAGCGCTGATAGCTTACATGGCCCCTTTGGGGGCTGGTTTGGGGATGGTTTTGTATGTTTGTTGTGGGGTAGGGAGGGGGGTGGAACTGGGAATCTGTCTGGCCAGGTTGGGGGTGGTCGGCTGTGGGAGGAGGGCTGGGGAGTTAGGGGGACGTTCTGGGGTTGGGAACTGTGATCCGCACTGTCTGCTGAGTGGCAAGTCTTCTGCCTTACTGCTGTATGGCTGTTTCAGGTTGTCTGGAGCCGAAGGGTGGGCGGGGACTCCCGCCTGGCCCATGCGCTACAGCGGTTGCTGTATGTTTCTGCTGGGATGACTGGACTAGGAGAGCTGATGGGTGACACTGGCGAAGTGGCCATTAGGGCGTTGACGTGGAATGTTCGGGGGTTGAACGATTATCGCAAGCTCAGGAAAGTTTTGAATTATCTTCACCGGCATCACATTGACCTGGCACTACTTCAGGAGACTCACCTCCCTCTTACAAGTAAACTGTTAGCGGCGAAGGGGCTAGTGGGCAACAGCGCGGCGGCGGGCTTTACATCACACTCCAGAGGGGTGGTTACTTGGGTAAACCCACGATCGAACCTGCGGTTGACGTCGCTGACCTCCGACTCGGACGGGCGTTACTTAATAGCGAGGTGCGCTGGAAAGGGCCATGACCTAATTGTAGTCAATGTGTACGGCCCCAATTACGACTCCCCTGAGTTCTATGATGCACTGGCGACACAATGCAGGCAACACGTGCACACTGGCATGGTATGGGGTGGTGACTTTAACTTTACATTCAATCCGGATTTGGACCGCTCCTCGGGGCCGGCACGCCGCCCGGCGACCGCCGCCCTACATATGCAGGCAGAATTAACCAGACTAGACATGCTAGACATCTGGCGGCATCGGCACCCGGGTAAAGGGGGCTTCACGCATTACTCGGCATTCCACGACGTGCATACCAGAATAGACTATTGGTTAGTGTCGCGGTCATTGCTTGCGGGCATTAGGGGCTGCGAGGTCTTGCCGCGCACTTTGTCGGACCACTCCCCCCTTCTACTGGTACTGGCTACTCCGCACCGACGAGTACCGCCGTTCACGTGGCGGCTGCCGCCTTACTCACTGTTGGATGACGTGTTTCGGGGGGAACTGGCGGAGGAAATAGAATCGTTCTTTGAGGTAAATTCAGGCTCAGTCCAGAGTTTCCAAACGGTGTGGGACTCGTTTAAGGCTTATATTCGCGGTGTTGCAATGACTAAGCATTCTGGTGTGCTTAAGTCCATACGGCAGCAACTTGGGGCTCTGGAGACGCAGATTGCGCGGCTGGAGGAGAGTCAGGGGATTTCTGCGGACCCTGAGGTAGCTACGAGGCTGCAGAACCTGGTCACTGAGTTCAACAGTGAAGCGGACCGAGAGGTGCAACATATGGGAAAGTACGCCACGGCTCGTACTTATGGGGAGGGCGAGCGCCCGTGATCCTTACTTGCGGGGATACTCCGTAACGCTAGGCGACCCCTAGTCATCGACGAGCTCGTCACTGCCTCGGGCGATGTGATCACTGACGAGACGGGGGTAATAGAAGAATTCAGGGCCTATTATGCTGGACTGTATAAATCTCAGTCCACTCACATGGAAGAGGAGATAGACGACTACCTCAGTTACATTAAAATGCCGTTTTTGTCCAACTCGCGGAGGGAATTCCTGGCCCTGCCCATACAAAAGGATGAGATTCTGGAGGCTCTGGGAGGTATGAGGGCGGGCACTGCCCCGGGAGCGGACGGGCTGACGGTGGCCTTTTATAAGGCCTTCCAGGACCAGCTTCTCCCGCACCTTATGACCCTTTTTGACGACATATGCCTTGAAGGCTGTATGCCTGACACAATGCGAGAGGCCCTGCTAGTTACCATTTTAAAACCCGGGAAACCCTCTAACCTGTGTGGCTCCTATAGGCCACTCTCCCTGATTAATGTCGATGCCAAGATATATGCAAAGGTGCTGGCCACGCGCTTAGCGCGTCTGGTGCCGGAGCTCGTGGCGCCGGAGCAGGCAGGCTTTGTTCCATCCAGGAATCTCACGTATAATCTCCGCACGGTCCTTGGAGTCATGCAGCATGTGCGCCCAGAGAGTAAGGCCTTAGCGCTCTTCCTGGATATGGAGAAAGCGTTTGATTCAGTGGAATGGCCGTTCATGGTGAGAGTTTTGAGGAAACTTGGGCTGGGAGAGCCTTTTTTGCAGATGCTTGGAGCATTGTATTTTAGGCCCACTGCCCGGCTGCGCCTCGGAGACCGAGTCACGGAGGCGTTTGCAATCTCCAGGGGGACCAGGCAGGGTTGCCCTCTATCCCCACTCCTATACGCGCTGGTGGCGGAACCTTTAGCGTGCGCAATAAGAGAATACCACAGATTTGAGGGCATTAACTTTCCCTCCTATAAGATTGGTATTTCCACCTACGCGGACGATACGCTGCTGTACATCCGAGATCCGGAGGAGAATCTTGCTTCTATCTTGCGGGAGGTGGTCCGGTTTGGGGCGCTGTCGGGCCTCAAGGTCAACTGGAACAAGTCACTGGCTTTCCTGTTGACTCCGGCTACATTGCCATTCCCTATGGAATACCCTTTGCAGTGGACCACGGACTCAATCCGCTACTTGGGGATTCGGCTACACAGGGACCCGGAGGTCTTGCTGAGGGAAAACTATGGGGTAGCTTATTCCAAACTTGTAGACGAGGTGGAGGAGTGGAACAGGCTCCCTCTGTCGCTAATGGGCAGAATTGCCATCATGAAAATGGTCGTCCTACCGCGATTTCTGTTCCTTTTCAACAACATCCCTGTAGTGCTCCCCAAGACCTTCTTTGCACAGCTGACTCAGACCCTGACTCGACTGGCTTGGGGGGGGTAAACAACCTAGGGTCCAGTGGAAAGTGCTGACGCTGCCATACGAGATGGGGGGGCTTGGAGCTCCGGACCTAGAAAGTTACTACAGAGTTGCGCAGGCGTCCCATTTGCATACGTGGATACATGCCAAACCAGATATTCCGCATGTGTTGCTGGAGCGCTTGTTTGCGGATCCGCTCCCTCTCCCGGCGACGGTCTTTCTGCCTGTGGATCGTAGGGTGGGACTGTTGGACTCGATCAGAGCCACAAACCACGCATGGCACGCGGTTATGAGAGCGCAAGGCCGTGATCTCTTATACTCCCCGTTGATGCGGGTGGAGTGGGCAGCTTGGCTCCCCCCTCTGCGGGAAGCAGGGGTGAAGCGGGCGCTGAGTGATTTGGGAATAGTTAGGATGGCGGACCTGTTTCAGGGCGGAGTGGCCAAGACACTGGAGAGTGTCGTCTCGACTCAGCCCGGGATCACGTTACTCCAGCGCTTTCAATTTCATAGGGTCCGTGGCGCGTTGCTGTCTCTTTTGGGGCCGTGCGGGGAGGAACCCCCTGAAATCCCGGAACGTTCCTATGTTATCAAAACTGCGGCGCCGTCCAAATTGGTCTCGACCCTCAAAAAACTTGGTGACCAGCAAAGGGCGCACCAGTGCTCAGCAGCGCGGCGAGACTGGCAGACGGATCTTGAAATGGACATTTCGGATGAGATGTGGAAGTACTGCTGCTCTAGCACTAAAAAGGTTTCCTTGAATGGTCGACACCGATTAATACATTTTAAGTTTTTACAGAGGGTCTATTACACCCCTGAAAGACTGCATAGGTACGGGTTGCGCCCCACGGCGGAGTGCGAGCGCTGTCATGTCCCCGTGGCTGACTTCCTGCACATGGCCTGGCTTTGCCCAGGTGTGGCCCGGTTTTGGACGGCGGTGTTTCGGGAATTGAGCCAGATTCTGGAAAAGGAGATCCCCCCTAATCCGGCTTTGGCGCTGCTGGGCTACTCCAGGCCTCTCCCGCTGGCACTGCGGCGTCTGGCGGACATGGCGTTATTGATCGCGCGTCGTGGCGGCCTGCTGGATGAGAGGGCCGCTTCCTACTAAGAAACGATGGGTTAGAGATATGCTGTATTGCAGCACGCAGGCGGAAACGTATAGCGAACTGTTACCCCCTAAGAGTCGCCCCAAGAACTTCTGGGCGCTGTATAGAACATATCTGACTGCCGGAGACCCCGCGGAAGCCGGTCAGGGGGAGACACAAAATGAAGCCCCAGGTGCGCACGGGGGGACGGTGGGGAGCGCAACACAAGAATAGGACTCTATTGTGGTGTGATGTGCTATGATGTCAGTGCACCGACTGGGATGGATGCTGGTCTGTGGGAAGGGAGTTGGGGTGCCCTCCGACCACGGCTTGCGCTTCTTAGCAGTGTGCAAGCGAGACGTGAACGAGAGTTGCAGGGTTGGAATGGCCTGAAAGCGATGGGCGCAGTGGCTGGTCAGATTTTGGCATCTGGGCTTGCGAAAGCGTGTACATGCAGAAGCAACGAAGGAGGAGACAGAAAAAAAAGAAAAAAAAAAAAAAAGAATAAATATTGGGATTCACTATCCAAATACCATAAAGCCATTCGCATTGCTCGTAAAAATCACATTGCAGCACTAATTACGGCTGCAGGGAACTCTTCAAGGGTCCTTTATCAAGTTCTACATACCTTTACTAAACCGATAGCATGTGAATCCTCTGAATTAGCCTCTCAGCAGCTATGTGACGATATTTCATGTTTTTTTACTAACAAAATAGATATAATCTATGATAAAATAGTTTGCGCCAATAGAAGTCCTTCCCCAGATGCGGCTCTCTTGAAGATAGATTCTGAATCCAAGCAGGACAAATATATGTTAAACACTTTTCCACTCATCTCCTTTCAAGAAACATCTTCATTAATATCACAGATTAAAAGCGGCAGTCCAGATGATATTATCCCAGCTAGGATTATGCCTGTCCTGACTGAACAGCTCTGTCCTTCGATTGAAAGGTTGGTGAATCTTTCACTTAGCTCAGGCACTGTCCCTAGAGATTGGAAACGAGCTCTTGTTAGACCTATTAGGAAAAACACTACTATCCCGTGGACCGAACTAGCCAATCTTAGGCCCATATCCCTATTACCATTTCTAGGGAAACTGATTGAAAAGCATGTAAACCACCATTTGTCTAACTATATAGAACTTGCTGGTGGCCTGGACTACTCTCAGTCAGGATTCAGGCCGAAACACAGCACAGAGTCCGCCCTTCTGTCTGTTACAGATGATCTACATATGTACCAGGACAAGGGCTTCTCAGTGATCCTGGTTCTTTTAGATCTATCAGCAGCGTTCGACACCGTGTCACATACCATTCTTATTGACCGGTTGTCGAACGCTGGCATCAAGGATAAAGCCATTGACTGGTTAAAGAGCTTTTTATCAGGTCGTTCCCAGAGAGTCATCTTGGACACGTACCGCTCAGTGGAGGTTGAGATCTCAAAAGGGGTGCCACAGGGCTCTTGCTTAAGCCCAACTCTTTTTAACATCTATGTGGCACCCCTGGCAAGAGTGATGCGTAGCTACGGTTTCATCCCAGTATCTTATGCTGATGATACTCAGCTCCTCTTCCCTTTTGAGACTCTCTCCGCTGAAGTAAAGAGCTCTTTCTCTGCAGGCATGAAGGCGGTGGCACAGTGGATGTCCTCCAATTATCTTCAGTGTAATGTCACCAAAACTGAAGTAATGCTGTTTGGAGAAGCCACAATATTATGTACTCCGGACTGGTGGCCACCCGACCTGGGAATAGTTCCTGAACCCAAACGGATCGTGAAGAATTTAAGGATCCGGTTGGATCAAGATCTATCATTTAGACAGCATGTTAATCATACTTCAGGAATATGTTTCCATACTATTGGCCTATTACGCAAAGTCTTTCCTCTACTACCTAACTCCTTTAGGAGAACTCTGGTTCAAACTTTGGTTTTAAGTCGGATTGACTACTGTAATGGCCTGTTGCTCTCTGCCAATGAAGGTGTACTGGCTAAGCTTCAGGTCATTCAGAACACGGCGGCTCGTCTTGTCCTCAACGCTCCTCCGAAAACTGCTTCCAAACCTCTCTTGGAGCAATTACACTGGCTTTCAATCCGCCAGAGAATAAAATTCAAGATATGCTGCCTGATCCATAAATGTCTAAATGGACAAGGGCCCGTCTATCTTCAAAACAAATTTGTACCCTACATCCCAATTCGTTCGGTCAGGTCCAGTAACAATCTTCTCTTAGTGATTCCCCGTGTAAAAAAATGGGAGCAAAACACTATCATTCACAGGTCCCACACTGTGGAATAGACTTCCCCTTTCTTTGAAACAGTGTAAAGAACACTTCACTTTCAGGAAACTCCTGAAAACCGTACTGTTTAAAAATAAGATCTAGCTCCTTTTTTATTCCTCTGTTTTACCGGCTCTATTAAGCGCAGAAATACTCCGACCGGAGTCGATTCCAGCGCTATATAAACCAGCAAATAAATAAATAAATAGTGTATGTAGGTGTTTTCACTGTGTTCTAAGTGTCTTTTAGCATAGCACTGGCTCTAGGCCTGGCTAGTCAGAGTCAGTTAGCACCAGTACTCATCAACAAAATGTTGGGGGCACAGGAGGACTTTCTGCTCCTCTGTTGGTTCTTTCTGCACATCTCTTCGTCTTCCTGCACGTTTCTTTGTCTTTTCTGGACTTCTGTTGCCTCTTTCTGCATTTGTCTTGCTTCTTTCTGCGCTTTTCTTCCTCTTTCTTCACATGTCCTACCTTTTTAGGCATAGTTAGAAATTAGCATTTAAAAAACCTTTGAAATTCGCTGAAAAAAACATAGGTTTCAGGGACGTTATAGTTGGACATTTTCATTTAAAAAACCTTTGAAATTCACTGAAAAGACCATAGGTTTCAGGTACGTTATAGTTAGAAATTAGAAATTTAAAAAACCTTAGAAATTCACTGGAAAAAAACATAGGTTTCAGGGATGTTATAGTTAGTTGGAGATTTCACTTGTACAAAACCATAGAAATTCGGCCATTATAGTTAGTAGACCTAACTATAATTCGCGCCTCCGCAATGCACTGCTGATAACATCACATATTACATCACTCATGACATGCTCAGTGACATCACTGATGACATCTCAAATGACATCACCGATGACATCACTGATTACATCATCCACATGATCATCTGATGCACCTCCTCATACCCTAATAAAACCTTTCATATACCCACTCTAAAATACAGACCACCAATATCAAAAACATAGACAGACCAATAACAGTTAGTACATACCTGATCAGTGATTCATACGTCTACACACACATCCACCCACTAACCCATACAGTCACTCATACACACAGTCATTCATCTATACAGCCACTGATATATCCACTCATACACCCATATAGACACTCACACACTGCCACTCACCCAAAGAGTTACTCATACACCTGGTCAGTCATGCAAAGAAACTATCACACACCCATTTCCTTGCTTATATAGTCATACACACACCAATGGACTTATTATACAGATACTAATACATACTTACTCTCTTAAACAATCACTCATAGAAACACACACTCATCCATACAGATATTCTTGCAATCACTCACTCTCACATATAGTCCTTTATGTACTCCAACACTCATATATACTGCTTTAAAACATACGAAGTTACTCACACA